>NW_026250024.1:0-638076 GCF_022578975.1 Hypoxylon trugodes | reverse complement strand
AGCGATATTCAATGGGACGGGTTCTTTCGCTATATATTATCGGCTGGGGGTTAGTGGTACTGTGTATTGGATTTTCACAGAACTTTACCCATCTCATCACCCTTCGCGCTCTCCAGGGAATATTCGAATGCTGTATAAGCCCTGGGTTTCTTTTGGTTGTTGGGACATGGTATACCACACGAGAACACCCTTCCAGAGCCTTAGTATTTCAAACCGGGTATGCTGGAGTTAGTATCATCACTGACTCGGTAATATATGGGATTGGGTCTGTCACCGATAAGAACCCCGATTTTCAGGCTTGGAGATATATATCCTTTGTAAGTGGGGATATACTGGATAAAATTATTGAAAATGGTCTAATGATTTCTTAGTTTCTGGGCGGCTTCACCATACTGGCTGGGTTACTATGCCTCCTTTTCCTTGGAACACCATCCGAAGTACATTGGCTATCGACGGACGAAAAAAAGATAGCCATCGCCCGTGTGATGGCTAATAACACTGGTCACGATCGAACAGGTATGAAGGATTGGAAATGGGGACAGGCTAGAGAGTGCTTGGTGGACCCAACGGTATTTTTATCACGGATCGTCTTGGATTTAGGTACTATTGATTCTAATGATTTGTAGTTTTGGTTTGCCGGAATTAACGCTTTTGTGGGAGCAGTCCCTAATGGGGCATTGTCGACATTTTCGGCGATATTGAACACAACATTTGGCTTTAGTAAGTACGCGATTTTTTACGATTTGGATACTGTAACTAACTTCACTGGTAGCCAATTTGGAAGTGCTCCTCCTGAACATTCCGAAATGTATTTTCGCAGTGCTTTACTTTCTCGCAGTTGGAGTCTTGGTTACTAAAAAGAAGAACCTTCGCATGTAAGTACGAAATATCCCAACAAGAGTGCGATCTAATCAAGTGTATGCTAGGTGGGTTATGATGATCTCTACAATTCCTGCAATTATTGGGTTTATCCTTCTAGCTGTCCTTCCCAATGAACCCCGATATAAATGGACGAAGTGGGGAGCAGTCTTCATGACGTGCACATTCATAACTGCTACATTCTTTGCATGGTCATTAGTTACGTCAAATGTTGCCGGACGGACAAAGCGTACTGTCGTTTCCACAATAACGTTCTTGGGTTATTGTATTGGAAATATGGCTGGCTCGCAAATTTTCCAAGCAAAGGACGCGGTAAGTGAACTTTGTTAACATCTGAAGCCAAATTCTAATAATGTATAGCCTCGATATATCCCGGGAAGCATCGGTTGTGCTGTATGTTTAGGCGTACAGATGTTAATCATATTCCAGTGGAGAGTTATCCTTAACATGCGAAACAACCGCAGAGATAAGCAGATGAACGAACTAGGAATCACAGAAGATGATATAGTAAAAAATGGTAGAGAGATGGGAGCACAGGACTGTACAGACCTTGAGAATCCTTATGTAAGTCTTCTGATTAAGAGAAATTCGTACTTCGCTAATTACCTGCTCAGTTCCGATACGTAATGTAATGAATAATACGCCAAGAAAAACAAGAACAACACTTGATAATTTGATGAAGTTACGAGTTTAGGAATATTTCTCGGGAGTTACTGTTGGAGTCGGAGGGTTGATAACGGGCCACATTCCGGATACTTTAGTCTTGCATTTCCTAACGTTAAGGAATAGATCGCGATCCATGTGATGTTTCCAAAATACTTTCGCTAGGTTACAGCACATGCGAAATGATAGAAGAATTATTCCTGATGGAGAGATAGGTAGATTGAGTCGCAACTTTTCATATTTAATGTCTCCGTATGAATAGGGGTAGCTCGGAGACTTTCCGGGGACACTCCGTCAGGTTATATGTACCCGACGCGATCCACCATTCTACTTATTTTGTATAAAATCATTACGTACCTGCCACCAAAGATGCTACGAATATCATCATTGTGTAAAAGCCGAGTTTATAACTTATTAGGCCGCAAATCTAACCACTCATTCCCTCGTTCAAGACTAGTATCCGCCGCTAAAATGGCCGCCAAAATTTCCATCAAATCGCATTTTCAGCAGAATGCATCAGCGTATGAAAGGAATGCGGGAGCTACTGCTACACGTTTAGCAGCTGCAGTCCTGTCATGCTTGCCGTTATCAAGCTATACTTCATCAAGCCACATTTTAGACTCCGCGGCTGGGCCAGGGATCGTGACTAAACTCTTGCTATCTCCTTCACCCGACATCTCTGTCCCTGGGCTACCAATTTCCCCTCCACCGCGGGTTACTGGCATCGACTTGGCGCCTGCTATGATCGAATCATTTATGGTGAATAAAGCCGGACTTGACTGGACAACTGCTGAAGCATATGTTCAAGACTCGCAAGACCTTTCTCGATTCATGGATGGCGAATTCGACGCCGTCATTATGAATTTGGGAATTTTTGCTCTCAAAGATCCAGTTGCAGGTGCTGCCGAGATGTATCGCGTGCTGAAGCCTGGTGGATATGCCGTTGTTACGACGTGGAAGGTTCGGAGGGCCGCAGATCTACTTCAAGGGGTTGTTGATGCTATCAAACCTGAAACAACTTTCAAACCCATGTATATGGAGCCTGAATGGACCACGAAGAAGAAGGTTTTCAACATCATGGAAGCTGGAGGCTTTCCCAACGAGCATATCAAAATGTCTGAGGCTAATCCAAATTGGGTATTTGAATCTGAAGAAGTGATCGTAGAGACATTAAGCTCACCTATGTGGACAGCCAAGATTTGGGAAGAATGGAACTCTGAGGAAAGAGGTCGTTGGGATCAGGAGATACGGAGACAATTAACCGATGAGGAAAAGAAGACGGGTGTTATAGAGATGTCTGCTTGGATTTGCGTTGCTCAAAAACCCAATTAGATATATAAATTGTAATCTAGTTGTTCGGATTTAGAAATCTTAGGCTTTGTCCTGGACACTTGGCGATGACCCCTGGTTGTGGGTCACGGAGTGGTAGGGAACTTCGCCAATGCGTGCCAGCCTTCCTATAAATATAAGACCCACGCCGAGACAATCGTTCAAAAGAAACGGAAGCGAAAACATGAGCGAGTTCGGATGAATTGTAAAGTGCCCCTGGTTTATATATTAATCACTCCGGGCAGTCCGGCATTGCTCAATCCGCTACGCCGGAAATGTGGAACTCATTCTTACTAACTAGGCATGGCTTAGCCGAAAGCGGGATTTGGACCGGGGATAGTATGGGGTTAACCCGGTTAGCCTAGTATCCCCGCAATTTATCGTCTTCCTTATCCACCTATGTACTTAGGTACTTGTTTCAACCTAGGTAAACATCGCTTAACAGGGGAGATCGCAATTACTGTGTAATACATAAAAGACCAATCTTGTGTCTCCTGTATCATCTTTTCTCCGCATTGTGTTACTATATAATTGCAATACCTGTAGGAATAACCATACACCCTCTTCATTAAAGACAGGTCATTTCAGTCTAGACCCTACTAGGTCGAGAATTCATCGACGATCCTTGTTTTTGGGGGCGGCGCTATCTTCAATATGTCTACACCGACATCGCGATTAAGGAACATTCTCAGTCATCTAGGTCCAGCCACTCCCAAATCACCAGTCGGAGTTGATCATAGTTATCACATTCATCAATTGTCCCCGACTATTTTCTTAGAACGGGCGGCTGCTATTGAACCAGATGCTCAAGCTATTTATCACGTCACCGCCAATGATAAAGTACTTCGGAGATCATATCGCGAGTTTGCGGATCGCGCCAGAGGGTTAGCGTATTACCTCCAAAAGCATGGCTATAAACGAATTGGCGTGTTAGCCACCAATACACCCGCTTTCCTTGAATCAATATTTGGTATAATCGCTGCTGGGGCGGTCATTGTGCCTGTAAATTACCGGTGAGTGTCTCAATAGAATCCATCCGCTGACACGTTAAAATATTAACATTTACAAACGCAAGACTCAAACCGGAAGATATTACTTATATATTCGACTTCGCTGAAGTAGATTCCATCATTGTTGATGATGAGTATGTATCGTTACTAGATGAATTTAAGAAGGGTCACCCACATGTACCCTTCATCGTCGACCTTGTAAGTTGAATGTGATCATATATCCTATCTCCAATCTCTAATTAATAAATTAAGGATACCGATGCGACAGAAGGCGAACTTTGTGGGCCATTTGACGATGCTGTACTTGAAGGGTTGAAATACGATCAAGTACAGGGAGGTCACGGGTGGGGTGGCCTTCATCACGCACAGACTCACGAAGATGATATGATTGCCATTCCATTCACATCAGGAACTACTTCGCGGCCTAAAGGATGTGTTTATACGAACAGAGGTTCGTATCTTGCGGCGATGGCTAATGTAGTGGAATCCGGATTGAATTATGATCAAGGACGATGCAAATATCTTTGGACATTACCTATGTGAGAATGCCCTTAATTGTGGGGTTTTCAGCGCACTTTATAGCTAACAATCCGATTCAAGGTTTCATGCCATGGGGTGGACATTCCCGTAAGTAACTTCCAATGAAGCGTCTCGCATGAATTGAATACTCATTTAAGACATGCAGATGGGCGGTGACTGCTGTCAGAGGTACACATTACTGTCTCAGGAAGATCGACTATTCATTAATATGGAAACTCCTAAAGGAGGAAGGTGTTACTCATTTTAATGCGGCGCCGACGGTGAATACTTTACTCTGTGCTTCGAAGGAAGCGGAAAGGTTACCGCAGCGTGTTCGTGTTACAGTAGCTGCAAGCCCTCCGACAGCGCACTTATTTGAACAAATGGTATGGGTTGAACATATTCACCGAAAGATATCTCTAACGTGGCTGCAGACTAATCTAAACCTACACCCCGTGCATGTCTATGGCCTAACGGAAACCTATGGCCCAATAACCAAGGGTTATCACATGCCGGAATGGGAAACCCTTCCGAGGGCTGAGAAGTATGCTAGGATGGCTCGGCAGGGACATGGCTTCATAACGAGTCTTCCGATCCGCATCATTAAACCTGATCAACCCGATGGAACTCTCATTGACGTGGCTAAGGATGGAAAGGAGCTAGGCGAAATTGTTTTCTTCGGGAATATTTGCTGTAAGGGCTATTTTAAAGATGCGGGAGCTACGAAGAAGCTTTTCGCGGGTGGCGCCCTTCATTCCGGTGATTTGGCTGTCTGGCGTCCAGATGGTAGCGCACAGATCCAAGATCGATCGAAGGATATTATTATAAGTGGTAGGTTTTTACCCCACCCAATTGCCGCAAAACCTCGTAACTCGTGAGAAAGGACTAATGGTGGTTTCTTATAGGCGGAGAAAATATATCCTCTGTCGCTCTTGAAGCTATGCTTGTACAGCACCCCGATGTGTTAGAAGCCGGGGTTGTTGCGGTAGCAGACTCTCACTGGGGCGAAAGACCGAAGGCATACTTAACCATTAAGGAAGGCAGGACGTTAGAACCTCAGGACATGATTGATTGGGCTCGTAATCAAAGTGCGATTAGCAAATTCATGATCCCTAGAGAGGTTGAGATCGTCAACGAACTTCCGAAGACTAGCACTGGCAAAATTCAGAAAAACGTCCTTAGAGAGTGGGCGAAGACAGGAAGAAAGTCGTAATAGGGAGTTAGAATCTACACTACATTTAGACATAGAAGTCCTAATCATATTTGACGACCATAGGGCTGTCATTCCGCCTGGACTATTTCTGACTTAATGAGGAGTCTCTAGAATGTTGATAGCTGTGTTAGATAGGATATACTGGCTGGATCGAATCGAGCTAAAGATCACCATTTTTAAATGCCGCTGTGAATTGCCTAACGAAGGAATCGGATGGCTGGAGCAAGGGTCCTCGCAGTCAATTCATGGGCATAATAATTCATGCCATGGCTCGTAGTATTTCCTCACTACATATGTTGGAGAGTGGTATTGAATAACGACTTAAGGTACCTAATGCTGGTTCTTGGGATCGAACCAAGAACACTTTACGATCAACGCTGTGCTGTGCCACAGGCTTGCATGCTTGATGATCTACGCTGACTGAGATACCCCAGTATCCACTCGTGTCTGTCTAGGTGAGAGTCCTACGTTTTCGGATATGTTCTGCGTGAGTAACGTCTGTATTATTACTACACTGGGTTAATTGATTCTGCATTTCTCATCATGCCATCACACGGCGAGGAACGATATATTCTAGAAGGCCACGAGGGCGAGCTGCAAAGATTGGCGGACCAACACGACGTACTAACATACGCTTCAGATAACAAGTTGGTATTCGCCCCAGTTGATTTCTCACAACCCGGCCTTCGTATCCTTGACTCCGGCTGCGCAGATGGCTTGTGGCTCCGTAGACTTCAAGCATCTCTCGGTGCGCAACACGAATATATCGGAACGGACATTAACCCGAAATTCTTCCCAAAACAGGCACAACCAGGTATCACACTGCAAGTACAATCCATAACGCAAGATTGGCCCGAAGATTGGACATCTACCTTTGACTATGTACACCAGCGTTCAACGCTCATCGGTGCTGGAAAGGTTAGCACGGTGGAAGAGTGCATCGAAAGACTCGTCAAACTTGTGAAACCAGGCGGCTGGATTGAATTTTTTGAGTCCGACTTAAATCAGGTCCGCCCTAATGGTCCGGTGATGGATCAACTAATGGATGTTACGAAGACGCTTTTCGATATGCTAGGTGTGGGGTACGGCTATACGGCTCGCATCCGACCTGCGCTAGAGAAGGCGGGTTTGATAGATATACAAGAAGTAACAATCGACGCGGTGTATGGCGCGGGTTGTGATGATCCCGAAATTGTTGGGAAGGGTATGACTTCTATGACATCGGCTGGGAATGCTATTTATAAGGCTGCGAAGGGTAAGTGTTGGTGATGTAAAAGCGCATGATGAGAGTTACTAATGGATTCTAGGAGAATCTGATTCATTGAAAGAATTCACAGAAGAACTTCACGAGGAGTTGGCAGCTAGAGGAGGCCGTCTTCCGTGTAAGGTGGTGTGGGCTAGGAAGCCATAAAGGGGTATACCCATAGTTCTTAAATCAACCACATTAGCATCTAAGTACCTATGGAGGTACCTATACAATATCTGGTTTTCTCTTTATTTCTTGGCAATTTTCTTTTTCGTGAAAATAATTAAAGTATTGGGTGGCTCTAGTGGTTGACATTATGCTACACCATACTTAGGTACCAGATGGAGCGGACATCGGAGCCATATATTGTCGAGATATGCATGGCGACGCGACGCCCACCCCCTTTCATTAATTCATTTTGCTTTTTCGGACTCTGTTAGTAGGTCTTCCGGTAAAGCGAAGACTTTGTATGTTTGAGAGTCGTTCCCCAATAAACATACCCTCGGAGGTATCTTACCACGCTCAGAGCTTGCCCCCTTTACTTCCATGTGTGCCGGTACGAAGTTGGGTTCGCAAGGAACTATCATGTTCTTGGATAGGCTAGTTACTTGGTTGTTATTGAGTACGTGGGGGGTTATTTTACTTCCCGAGTTGTACGGTCGATAGCCCATGTCCTCGGACTTATGTGGAATTCTGATAATCCGCAGTGGTTGGTCTGTTCAAAGTTAGTGGGGGTTGAAATCTGGTGGCGTTCGCTTCAATTACCTTTTGGAGCCCATAAAACAAGTAAGCAGTCATCGTGCAGGAATTTTAGATCGAACACTTTTCCATCACCAAGCACCAAGCATGAAACCTCAGTTGTGGTAGAGCCACTAATGCCATTCTGCACATTCATATTCGTTCGAAATACATATACTATCAAATAAATTAGTATTTAAGACTCAAATAAAATAACAAATGATGATTCATACCGCTATATTCATCTTTTTCCGTCGTGAGAGCAGTATACGTTGATGTCTGCGATGTGTCCTAGCATGGATAGTCAGCATTAAACTGAAACAAAATGACCAACATGCTCACAATCTTACCGAACTTGGAATGGCAGACACCGTGACGTCAAAATTTGAGACTTCGTTTTCTAGTTGGATGGCGTTTGGTTGACCAAATCGCACGCTCCGCTTTTCTGCTTCTGCGATGCCTGTGAAGATAGCATCGGCTTTGGTGTCTAAATAACCGCACAAGAACTCGACCTGTGAGAAAGAATTTTCGTCGGGCTGTCCACTGTCCTGCTTCTTAAGCTGCTTGCTAAGCAGTTCTAAGAGAGAGCTTCCACTTTCAGCTTGTTGGCGACCTTTATCCGAACTATCCACGGGGACCTTGCTGAGATGGTGCTGCAAGGGACTCGCGGGCATATACTGTTGAATGTAGGCCAAAATCTTCCCGTGTTCCATCGTTGCCTCTTTTTCGGATAATTCATCTGTCGACGAAGAAGATGCGAGCCTATCGATCTCATGTCGAAGCCAGATTGAGAAAGTTTGGAAAAGTTCCAGTTCTTCCATGACAACCAAGAGGATTTTATTGCCTACTAGCATTAAGCAGGAGACGATATCCATAATTCTAGTAATCTGTGCGCTGCTAAAACCAATTTCGGCTTTGGACTCATGATAACGGGTGATACCGAGGAGACGGCTGAGAATGATACCAATTCGCTCGAGGGCTGGGAGAAAGTTCTCATGGATAAGACTTCGTAGCGCCTGAAGACCTGATACAACAGCCTTATCCCATCGTTTATGGCCCTAGAGTGATGCGTTAGTAGTCGCGATCTAAATTAGGTGATAGCATCGGGAACACATACCCGTTCCGCCAATTGGTCAACGAGCCATTCGTGAACTTCTGGAAATGTGTGTCCTGTCACGACTGAATGATACAGAGCTTGACCGATGGCCATTTCGCCATAGTTTCCCGATTCCTTCAAAGTCTCATTAATGCTATTTAAAAATCGAGTTGGAAGCTCGCGAGTAGACTGCCACTCGTGCATCATGTGCATCTGCACTTGCTTGATATATCTCAAAAGTTTTTGTAGGGTGGTGGTTTTTGAGGCTAGGAGAGAGAGATTCTCTGGCGATGAGTGGATAAAGGTGAGATCTATGGGAACGAGGTACATCGTTGCTGTTTTGGCCTCTCCGGATGGTTTGAACATTAGCATATGTGTCGATAGATCTGGATGAGACACGTGGTGGCATAATTGTAGAGGCGCACTCTTCCCAGAAAGCTGCGGTAAATCGTATTGGAATGTTCCAATGATAAAAGAATCGTAGATGCTGACATGTATGCGCCCGTCATTTGTACCAACGATCATGACGTCGACTCTATCGCTGTCATGAGGCGAGAAGGGCTGGAATAGAAACTCCAGCGATGCTCTCGTGGTAAATACGAACGAATCATCACTGAATCCTATTAGCAAGTAGCCGTGGTAAATTTCGCGTCGGAACTTACCCCGAACCTCCTGATGCAGGTAAAGGACTGAGCTTGGGCAGAGCAGTTTCAACTTCGAGAAACGTAAGTTCTCGAGGAAGGTCTGCGGTGGATTTCTTGCCACTGGGGAAAAGGCCGTGAGCTGTTAGGCCCTCTAAGGGTATGGTCGATGATAGGGAAGTGGAATCCGAGTGTTTTCTCGTATTGTTACGAGACCAGCCCACACAGGTAATTCGAGATTTACCTGCCTCGCATATTGGCATCTGATGAACAGCCTTGCTGGTTTCGAGACCCAATAACCTTACAACTCCATCGCTCCATCCCACTGCAAGAAATTGACCTGCGATGCGCGTGTTAGCATGCGCACAAGTCCCTGTCAATATGAGAATAACCTACCATCTGCTTTCCAATGTAGAGCCTCGACGCTATCTTTTTCGCCGCGCTGGCTACTTTTTGTCACGATCTGACCATTTGAGCGCCATACCTGTAGGGTTTTAGATCCAGCTGCACCTGCAAAGAGCTCGATGTTGGGATTGTAAGTGAGGAGGCCGTTGTGCGGCTTAGGATCAAGCCGCGATTCGCTAAGAAGCGTCAGCTCAATTGGTGTAGTCATGATCGCGCACGACAATTAGTGACTTGGTGAGGTGTGAAATTTCTATGACCATCTTGTGAGTTTATTCTTATATATTGATGATCTTGTTGTTGTCACTCAAGAGGCTTCCACTTACGTGGTGGTTGCCGTTGTTGTGTTTTAGGTGCGTTTGTCTTGCGATTTTGTGCAAACTACAGGTAACTAAACAGGTATACAGTGCGCGAAAACGGACTGGCTTAGTACCTGCGGGGATGTTTAGTGGCTTAAATTGCTGTAACAATTGCACTAGATACAGTATCTTCTACATCTTCTACAGCACATTAAACTGTGTTTTTAAGAGTACCTATGGAATCTCAAGGGCACCGGTCAAAGCGACGAAATCATCGAATTTTTCGACAACTCATACATTTAGATAGATTATTTATGCATTGGAAATACAATTGATGTCATCATTCACAATCCATTAGAATGCTCTATTTGAGATCATAATTCTATATATCATCCACTCAACCCCCTTTTAGCAGCTATTACGCCATGCTACATAGACAAACTCCCGGTTCTCAAGTAGAAGTCCTTTTATTCGACCAAGTAAGAATCAGCGACCGACTTAATGTCTTTGGAGAAAGTCACATCTTCATTTTCCTCTACTAAAACCACCGATGAGACCTGTGACGTCTATTAGTATCTGATACTGAACTGTATAGATTGTGGGCGAACTTACGTCAACATCGATAAAGGGTGTGGTCTTTGAGAATCGTACTTGCATGGGGAAGAATTCGTTTTCATCATCTGCTTGGGCATCAAATTCAAATGAGCCATTCGCGTTATCATCACTGACAGTTCCGATAGTCCATTCGAGACTATCTCCTGTTACTTCGTAGGTAGCATCGAAGCTAGATACAGACGGCTCGCTGGTAGCATATGGGATGACTACCGAAACATCTTTGAGCGTGTCGCCTCCGGTAAGTTCATACTCGACAGTTATCGTGAAGTTACCCTCCGAGCCCTTGTTTACCCAGACAGTGAAGCTAATGGGTAGGGCGCTCGTGTCATCGGTTTTCGGAGTAGCTCGCCATCTTAGGACACCAACAGCATTGTTAACAGGGAAACCACGAGCAACATTGCTCATCTGGATAGTCTTGGAGCTTGTGAAAAGGCCACGATCGACGTTGGGGTGAGTACGGAATTGGGCACCGTGGGAGGCATTCGCTGCGAGGTGAAGCTTAACTTTTGTCAAGCTGGGATCCGAGATTCTGAGGCTAAGATCACCGCTGACGGCTAGAGAGTTGAGCGAACCTTCCCTAGATAATTTCGCGGTAATAGCTTCGTTGATAGTGATGTGGATCGCATCGCGGTCGAGAGTGGAAGAAATTCGTGGAGCAGCAGGTTCGGCAGCTGGGGTGGGAGCGGTGGATACGAGAGGTGTTTCTTCGACTTCGGCTCCCATATCTCCTCGGACACGCTCGAACATATCTGTAGTCTTCGATTTCTTGCCTAGCTGCATTCCCTTACCCTTCATCACAGTTGTCCTGTCCCCTCGTTAGCTTAAAATAGCGGTATATGGCCAAGGCGTATCATACTTATGCGACTTGTTCTTCTCGGCTTCGTAAGTATCGTACGTATCCGCAGGTGTCGGTCGAGTAGGTGGTGTGTAAGTCGGATAGACGGGTGTTCGTGGCGCACCAGGACGGCCACTTCTCGCGGACTCCTTTCGTTGTAATTCGAGTTGCTTGGCCTTTCGTTTGCGCTCCTCGGTTGCCTCTAGTTCCTTGTTCTATGTGGATGTCAGCAATGTAATGAGCAATACTCGAAGATAAATAACATACTCGTGCAATGATTTCTTGGATGCGTTCCTCATGGCTTTCCATTTCTAAGAAAGTTTTGATCTGGCTAATTGTGAGGTTTTCCCGGTAGCCAAGTGAAACCAGTTCATCGAAGGCGCTGAGTAATTCGTAGGCATTCTTTACTATTTCACGTTCGTCCAAGCTTCTACATGTGCTAGTAACCACTTGTGCGAAGAGGTGGAGGGAGTCAATGTCTTGCAGGATGTTGGATTGGCGGTTGGTAATGAGGACCATGTAGAGTTCGTCAAGGGGTTGATAGACGAAGCGAACATTGTCTTGCTCGACGGTGGTGTGTTGAGTACCGGAATCGGCAAGCTTTGGGAAGGACGCTAGGAGGGCTTCGATTCGCGATCTGGGCATCTCACGAAACTGCCTCGAGAGGACAGCTTTGCCGCCTCGAGTACAGATGGAAGCAGCTAGGACAACCTAATACAAGTTAGGAGGCTAAACATATAATATTTCGAATTAATTCATAAGGCAGAGCATTACCATCTTGTATGTATTGGACCTATATGGTCGTGAAGATTCGGTGGGTTCAAAGATGTGTTGTATGGGAAATCAAATTGTCCCACCGATTAGAATTGTATATTGTAATGAGGCTAGCTGCTGTCCTACGATCAAGCCAATTCACCTAAGAAAATGTGGTGCTTCAATAGGATCCACAAGAACGGTGTCCCCTGTCAAGCCACATGTTTAAACTTGGACCTTTTGTTATGTAATCTACCGATGATTATCCGTACCGTACCGTATCGTACCGCAATTACGAAAAGGTAACCTTGTACCTTGCCACTGAGCGATCTGGCAGCTGCGCTAGAGCGACGGACAAGTGGGGTCCTTCCTTTCAAACTAAGGTTACCTAATATTTCCCGGATTTATTTTAGCCTGCAGCACCTTTAGAATGATCATCATCAGCTTGGAACTGCTTCATATCAGATTCTTCTGACGTTTCATTTCATTCTATTCCATCAAATTTGACTCATTTGTCCAAATAATCTTTTTTTTCGAACCATCAGTCCGAACCTTTCATCTCGTGCGTAATTTTTCTATTGACGTTTGTATTTTCTCAGGAAGCACGATCGATACATTTTACATTTTGCGAACGTTACTTAAACTGCGTTCATTCCCTCACACAATCACTCCCGACTACCCTTCTACCTCCTTCAACACTTGACGCTTGAGCGACAGCAATAATAGTTGATCATCGACCATTTCGACGCGATAAATCGGCACGCCACTACTCTATCCCCGAACGCGTTTTCCGTCCACTGATTAGGATTTCTCGTGTGCCTGCCTGGTACCTATTCCTATCAACTTCCTACCCAACCGAGACACGCCTCGCGTCATATCCACAGCAATCCATCCCAGAACAAGATTAAATTTCCGATACGTGAATACCTACTTAATTATCACAAATGATTTCTTTGTGTTCTTCTGCCAAACTATCGAAACAATCTTGTGTCTTGCACACTTGATCGAGGAACCAACACGAATAAGCGTAAAACACCACAAAATCACGAAGAATATCAAGAAGGTCAGCGTCAATTATTATTGGATTCGGCCAAACCCCCGACCACGTTTACCACGCAGAACACTCCCACAAAGCATATACAGAAGAAACACGGCAGATTTACGGCGGGTGCTAGTTAATTATTTAAACAAGTAAAGTTGTCCGGTCTTTTTCTTTCCGGAATTAGACTTTCTTTACTCTCGCCTGATCAGTTGCTTTGTTCAATGCAAACTTCCCACAACACAAATTCCACCCAATAACACATATTAAACATTTACCCTCCCTCTGTCACCCTACCCCCCCCCTTCACACAAGAAATCATTGGCATTCCCCCCTGTGGTATCAATTTAAGCACGCCGAGGCTTTTGTTCTTCAGTGTTCTGTACTATTTAACCACCACACCCCTTCACAAACTAGCAAATTTCACACTAGAGCAATCTATGCACAATGCCTGGAGAAGAAATGGAGATAACGACCGATTTTGGTCATCCTGGATTTGGAGAAGATATTGACATTGATCTGGATTTCGCGGTCGGACAAGTTGATGAAGACCTAGAACTCGCAGATTTTGATCAAGTTCAAGAGATGCAAAATTTTAATACCGATACAAGAGACGAGTTGATGGCCGAAGGAGATGATGCCTCTTACGGCATGATTGATGCCGGTGATATTGATCATAACGAAGCAGCAACGACTGCTAACGATATCGAGATCGATCTAGGTGATCCTGATGAGAATATATGGCAACAAGACGTACCCCAAGATGGATCCTTCGAGACAGCTGCCGAAATCGACTATGTCGATAATACCAACGTCAGCAGCACTGACGTTGGAAATGTTGGCCAAGGCGAAGCTAGCTGGTTGGAAACACCCGCTTACTCAACTAGCCAACCCCATGAAGTAGAACAGCCCCAAGTCGATGCTAATGAAATCGCGATTACGGAAAGCTTACTTCAAGATGGTACGGCTCTTATTGATGGTGTAAACACCCAAGATTTCGGATTATCCAAAAATAAAGAAGACGACACAAAGACCCTTGGTAATAGTCATGATGACGAAAATAAGTCGGAAGTTCAAGCCTCAAATGTGGTTGATGAGCAACAAGATGATGCCCTAGATATCGGCATTCAAGTGCCCGCCGACCAAACCGTCACTGATGACCAAAGTGCACAAGGTCATAGTAATGAGGAGTTAGACAGAGGCGTTAGTCGAAGTCACTCTATCCATGAAACTTACGATGATGTCCAAGATCAAGCTAGCAACAATGAAGTACCCGAGGTTGGGTACATACAAGGCGATAGTGTCGAGCAAGAAGAGCAATCTGCTTCAGTCGTCTCACCTCATCAATCTGAGTTTGATGGAGAAGATGATGAACAAGCGAATCAACGCCGTTCGCCTAATTTTGGGGGTTCTGAACATCAGCTAGGTGGTGATTCATATACTCAGCCCACTAATGACCAAGATCCTGTTGATCAGGCCCCTGGAGAAGACGGGTCCCAAGCTCCCAACGCCGATGAAGTAAACGGTCAGTCAGTTGGTTACGACTCAGACGATGAGGGCCATGAAGCAGCAAGCGTTGGTGAGGACGGGGAAGCTTCTCACGCCGTCGTTCCCCACGTAGAACACCCCCTTTCTATTGCTACACGTCACGAGATGTTCATTTCATATGGTCAGACGGATTATAGGCTCTTTGCTAAGTCCAAAGATGATGATCCTAACCAATATTTTCTACGTGATATGTTCGCCTTGGAATTACCTCTCAGCAAGTTCTTAGCGAGTTTGCGCGAAGTTATTGCAGACGAAGTGTCGGTTCTCGATGAATTGGTGATGCATGTAGATGGATTGGGGCTGGAATTTTCCGAGGTATGTATCAACTATTGCCCTTATGCAGAATCGATCTAAGCTGACTTTTCTTTTTAGTCTTCGTCGAGTGATATGCTTGAAGATTTCACATTCGGTGATATCCTTAGTCTATATGACAAGCTCGTTAAGAATGACAATGCGGAGCAGGCACCAGATCTATATACGTATCTTATGGTAAGACCTCACTGCCACAAACGTCTTGTGGCACTTTTAGATAGTGCGAATGCTGGCCGCGGTCTTTCCGAAATCGCCGTTTATCGAGAAGCGACACCCGTCCACGATGACGACCAAGACCAACTTGGTGGTTATGATGATCAAGGTTCCTACGTCCAACCCGATGGTGAAGAAGGCGAGGAGCAGGATCACACCTCATACTCGCCACTTCGTAACGACGAAGATGAAGAGTTATGTGAAGAGGGTGACCATGTGGAAGATGAGAACGGGGAACAGCATGGTAATGCGGAAGAATTTGCGGATAATGAACCAAATTCGCCCTCGGCACATGCCTCAGTCGTAGGAGGCAATAATGAGGGATCGACCGAGCAAATCGAAAACGCCGAAGAGAACCATGAAGAAGACCACGAAGAAAACCCTGAGGAGAACACCGAAAAGGATAGCGGTGCAGACGCTGACGGAACTACGGCCGACGGTTTAATCGACTATTCTGATGACGAATTAGATCTTTCGTCGCTGAAGCAGGGTAATACTCAACCTTCTTTCAACACATCATTTCCCCTCCACTGCAGACAGACGAGTGATTGTCAATGCAACGCCTGCTTCGAGATTGATCTTGAAAGACTAGACGCAAGCTGGCGCCTTGATACTTCAAAACCAATATATACGAGCATTGGTTGTCAGACCTACTCGGCTCCTCAGCAAAACAAAGGACAACGCAACGCTTCCCTCCCCACACCTTCTCCAACAGAGAAGTCATTTCATATACTCGAGATCCGACCAACTAAAGATTTGAGGACATTGACTAACTCTAACCGATTTGAAGATCAACATACAAATGCGTCGCCGAACGACCATGCGCAAGAGACTCGTAAAGAGTCTGACGTCACGAACAAAACCGATGATGGCGATGTTGCCAACTCCGAGGCTACCAGTGCCACCGTAACCCTAAACGGCGATGACAACGACGAGATTGACTACTCGGACGATGACGGAGAGGAGTATACGAGCGCAAATGGTAACCCCTCCAATGACGGTCCATCTACCAACGGCTCGAGTGCAACGGCAACCCTCCAAGTACCGGTTGATGACGAAATTACTTGGGAGTCTGAAAATGAGGACGCCAGGAACGAACCTACTACAACTTCTAAGACAGCATCCAACACAGTGGCTAAGGGGACAGTACAAGTGTCACCGTCCTCTGGAAAACGCCCTAGGTCAGATACTGACTTTTTTGAGGATGAAATTGAACATAACGGTAAGCTACTAAACCACCATGTCATCATTTTTGATTGCTTGCTAACTTGTAGCAGATGTCAAGCGCCGTCGCCCCTCTTAATTTCTTACGAATACTTCCTACCTAACCCCCTTTTACCCTCGTCCTTTTTCTTTCGACGTACACCAACACATCCAATTGCACCACTAACGAGCTGATGTGGAATTTGCATACTTGCAATCAACTCACAGATGAATGATTTTCTTCCCCGCCGGGGTATAAACCAACTTCAGAATACTAACTATGTAGCTACGAGAGACCGGATAACGATTCTGGCTTCCCGGATGGTAAGTTTTCATTGGGAATGGGCACCTTGTAAAAGTCGCCAACAACAGTTTCCCTCACGAGACGAGACGACGGTGTTACCGACAACTTCTGCTTCTACCTCTACCTCTTTAATTTTCGTTTGATTTTCGGTGTTTTCTGATACCCACGGTGTTCAACGGCTATTCACACAGCAGGATAGGCGTACGCTGTGACCAGAAGATACTAGGACCCCGGATATGTTTAGGAGTTTCGGAAAAGGGAAAATTACAAATCTCCGGTCAAGGATATCATCAGGGGGGCGTTGCGGCGTGGTTACCTAGGTATTCATATCACGTGGTTGACCATAAAAGGGTGAGAATTTTATGTTATTGTTGCTTTTGGGCGGCGGAGATAGTAGTGGACGATAGCTTAGGCTAGGAGTAGAGTTAGATCTGTCCAGTCTGACTCTTTTAGCAAAGCTGACTAGACACGACGACGGACGTATTTGTGTATTGCTTTAGCTCGGTCGAGAAGTCCCCTACGAAGGAACCATTAGTAATGCGCCCGTCAATCTGGTAGCAATACACATTATGCTTTGCTTTTCAATTTGGTTTATGGATAATATTGAGTCTTGCATATACATTTCTATGTACCCAGCCATTTAATGAGAATTAAATACCTGGCTACGGATACATCTGGAGGGACATGCCACCATCGACACCCGATTTGGTCTAATTTGCGAATAAAAATCATTGTAAGCTACCCGCGTAAGTACTTGGCTAGACTATGAGTGGGGAGACTTCGTCATCTCTAATTTTGAGGCTGGCTTAGCGGTGCTTGTTAGCTTATGTAGTTTGTCGTATCTCACAAACAAACGTCTTCTTAGCCTGCTGTCAGCATGTTGTAGACATTTTGACATGGGTATTATTCTACGTAAGAGGCATGGAAGCACATCCTCTATCTTGTAATACGAGAATAGGATAGAAAACACGGTGTACTATGTACGACATTCATAAAATGGCATCGGCAGTTAACTATACCGATAGGACGCCAGACGCCAAATGGCGTTACAATTAATGAAAGAATCGATCGGATTAGTTGGTGATCAGCTGCCAGGAACGGGATAACAAGACAAAAAATTGCAAGGGAGCAGGGAATAGGGATGTTTTAGAATTCAGTACGATTCCCAAAGAAGAGTACGGTCGGAACCGTGTGTTACAGTACATAGGTACATCTATCTGTATACCCCTGGACGGATCACTGGGCAAGTCGAGGACCTTGCGTACGTGTTCTGCGGGTGCAAGGGGAGGCACAGCCTCATCATGGTGGGTCTTTTTGAACCTTTTAGGAGAATTGGACCAAATTCTTTTTTAGAGAAAGTTTTAAGATACGGCGAGGTACATTCAAGATCTTGCTTTGTACTCGATTTGAGTCTGTACATACATATGGACGTGTACATGTGTATACATAATGTAGTCTCTGTCTTTATTCATGTTCAAGTTTGAATTGTTTTTGATTTATGACACTATGAATATCGGTTTTCCCTCCTTTTGTCTATTCATTTTCTTTATAAACTTCGAATGTATGTCATGTATCTTATTTAGCAGGAAAAGTTTAACAAGAGGTTACGTAGATAGGTACCACTTAGACGATCGTTTTGTCAGGCTAAGTGCATACCAATGTTAAATTACGGGGCAAGAATTCCGTTTAGCGCATCTCTAATTCCAGTAAACGGACGATGATGTCCCTGTTCTACGGCAAAGCCGGGGTACTTGGCATGATTTAGCGCTCTCCTCTAGCGGTTAACCAACCTGACAATGATGTACCTTTCTGTACCTTATTGGAAACATCGAACCTCTGAAACCCTCCCACTTTACAGTACAGCTTGCAAGTACCAAGTAATTGCCGTTTCAATGTTCCTAGCAAGGAAAGCTTTCATACCTCCATATCCAGTCTCTCCTCCCATAACTAAAGTAGTGACCACGAGGCCAAAAAGTCCAACTCGAAATCTTAATCCCAACCTTACTTGGATTTTCTACATCTCCCTATCGCCAAATATCCTATTTCACCTATTTCGCACTTCCTACACATTCACAATACAATCATTCAAAAGTCACATACACACTCCCTCGTCTTGTTCCAACTTAGTGACCCACCCCCCAATGTACTTTACGGATTCCATCTACTACTAAGCGACGCTTTTTAAGTGCGACCGTCAGCCACCGGGCTTTTTTATTTGGACTGGGCGCGACCGATTCGAACGTTTCGTTTCTTTCGGGTATTCGTGGCATTTCTGCTGATCGAGGCGCATAACCAACACCTGACCTTGACCCAACATTTCGTTGTTACTGCTGCCCTCGCCAGGCGCGAGCTATCTATCTACGATTGCGACGAATCCATTTTTATTCTTCCCCGTTTCGACCATTTTCACGATACGCTGCGATAGGAATCGCAGCCCATAATCTACTTTCATGATGATGTTAGATGAAAAGTACGAATACCCCCTCGAAATCCGATGGTCGCTACCACCACTCGCGTGTCCTTTGATTATAATCAACATTGATGGCGATGTACTAATTTGGATTCCTTGATAGATACATCGGATTAGCA
The DNA here is from genome assembly GCF_022578975.1 of Hypoxylon trugodes. Taxonomy (NCBI): domain Eukaryota; kingdom Fungi; phylum Ascomycota; class Sordariomycetes; order Xylariales; family Hypoxylaceae; genus Hypoxylon; species Hypoxylon trugodes. Next base: position 618,630 of record NW_026250024.1, on the reverse strand, counting down.
TTAGCTATATCCTCAAGTTTAGCCATTGGTAAGTTCCATTGGGTCCGAATAGCCGAATACATCACGAGGGCATATAAACTAATGTTTTTCTCTTCCATAGGCACGAGTTTTGTAATAACAAAAAAGGTACCGCAATAAAGAAAAAATACCCGAGTCATCGTTCGATCATATATAAGGAAAATCCATTCTAATGCATAGTAGGGGTTAATACAATCGGAAGAAAAGCATGGCTTCTCCGGTGATGGCTTTATCTATCTTAGGAATCCATTATGGTGGGCTGGAATCGGAACTAGTTAGTCTTAACTACTAGAAACCATGCGATATACGGAATATGCTGATATAATTCATTATAGTGGTCATCGGAGAAATTTGCAACTTCGCCGCATACGCTTTCGCTCCGGCTATTCTAGTTACACCCCTCGGCGCTCTTTCCGTTCTCATCGGTGCTGTTCTAGGATCATACTTCTTGAAGGAAGAGCTGGGAACTCTGGGCAAGCTCGGTTGCGCTATCTGCCTGCTGGGCGCCATTATTATCGTTCTTCATGCGCCTCCCGATGAGGATATCAAGACTATCGACCACATTCTTGAACTTGCGCTTCGACCGGGTAAGTTGAGCTATAACGGATCGCGCCGTCCCATTGCCCAAACATCAACTAATAGGCGCCAGGTTTCCTTCTATATTGCGCCGTCGTAGCTATCTTCGCAGGTGTTATGATCTACAAGATTGCCCCTCTCCATGGCAAAAAGAACCCTCTGATCTATCTCTCGATTTGCTCCACCGTCGGTTCCGTTTCGGTCATGTCCGTAAAGGCCTTTGGCATTGCGCTTAAACTCACCTTCGCAGGAAATAACCAATTCGTTCACGCTTCGACATATGTCTTCATGGTCCTTACGGCACTTTGTATTCTCACCCAGATGAATTACTTTAACAAGGCACTCAGCCAATTTAGCACGCAAATGTAGGACGATCTAAAACTCGACAGACTACAGACGAAGCTAACCTTTTTTACAGAGTTAATCCTCTTTACTATGTGACATTCACTACCGCTACTCTTTGCGCCTCGTTTATCCTCTTCTCCGGGTTTAATACCACCGACGTCGTTAACACGCTCTCTCTCCTCTGTGGATTCCTTGTAACATTTACGGGTGTTTATCTGCTAAACCTTTCGCGACGTGATCCTAACGGGTTGAACATGTTGGCGGGGCAAAGCACTGATGCTACTGGTACGGACATGATCTCGAGTCTTCAAACTCGTCTTAGTATGCAAGCTCGACGCAGTACGGGCTCACGGATAAGCGTAGGAAGCCGAGGACATTCCGATAGAGAAGGTCTAATGCGATCTTACGACCTCGAACAACAAGTAGGTGAATACGGCCTCAACGATCTCACCGAAGATAGCGACGACGAATCTTCATCGAGGAGAAACGGTAGCCTACACCCCCCGAAAACCCACGAATCGATCGAGTTACAAAACCGAAAATCGTCTGAGCGATGAACGATGTCGGTATTCGTCGAAGATTAGCATATCTTAGAAATCCCCATCAACATCAAGACCGCATTGTATATTTTCTTATTCGACGATCTCCTTAACCGGGAGGCAGCATTAGAACGTTCAATCCCACAGGTGGACACGATTGATATCATGGACTTTACGTTGCTCGTTCCGAATCGGAACTTAGGGTGTATAATGGCAACGTATCTCTCTTCATTGACGGTGAGGTTTTATTTGGGATTCACCAAAGGAGTATAGAAGGGCAATATCATGTTTTAGGTTCTTGGTTGGGATTCCTCTCACTACCGTGGCGTTCCGGGGGGACTTGGGTTACTTTTGGAAGTACCTTTCCGGCACATTACGGCGTGGAATCGAGGGTTCCGATTCCGGTTCTTTTAAGGGATGCGAGAGACAGCAGCGAGCTGCTGATCCCCAATAACTGAAATTTTCGAGAGGAATTATCTGTTTGTCCTATTGTACGATTACCACGTGTGGAAGAGAGAATGATGTGCATGTCCTGTCTACATTGCTGTTAGGATGATCTGGGATGGATCGATGGGCGAATGGGAGGTTGAATTAATGGCATTATATGGATGCTGTTGAACTCCCCTCGGGCAGGACATTTAGGTACTTAGGTATGAATGGAGATAGTAAGTAGCTAAGGCACGTCATCTCCGTACCTTTATTCCCGTAGCGGCTTGAATTGTATCTGCAATAGTCTGATACTTGCGACTGAAAGCACAAACCACAGGTATTTGAGCAATGCAAGTCGCATACGCCATTACGTAGGTATCTTCCAACCAGAGTGATCGAACATGTCACTAGATGCATAACTAGAGATGGCATATCTTTACGTGTCGCGGAAACAATGTTTCACTTAATCATATTACGAATGACACATCACCAAAACGCCCCGATATTGTGACGATTGCTAAATTGCGGTCAACGACCGTCTAATAAACGTCGTTTCTAGCTAGCCTAGCATCGACGATAGAGAGCATTCCTAAGTTCCCGTTCCAGCAATGCAAATGATATGTTCAAAGACGCCGAAGAATTTTTTTCTCTTGCCCTCGAAGAATCAAGTATCCCTTCGTAAACATGTCATCCATCCATCCGTTCGTCCGTCCTTTCTTTCCTTGACTACCACCGTTTGGTTGAGGAGCCCAGCACCGGCTGCTCAAACCTATTCCTCAGCGGGAGCGGCCTCCTCACCACCTTCCTCGGCGGCACGAGCAGCCTCGGCCTGAGCCTGAATCTGGGCGGCCTTAGCGCCGTAGTCTTGGCTCATGGGCGTGACAATGCTAGACTCCTCCTTGGGCTCGATGATGGTGACGGCGTCAGGGAGAGACTTGGAGGGACCGGCCTTGCCCTCGGGGTCGGAGCCGCGCATGATCTTGACCTTGATACCGAGCACACCTTGACGGAGAAGGACGTGGCGGGTGGCGCTGTCAATGAAGTCGCGGGCGGGTTGACCAGAGTGGATCATGAAGCCGTCGGTGAACTTCATGGACTTGGCACGGGCAGCACGTAGCTTACCGGAGACGACGACCTCGCAACCCTTGGCGCCCGACTCCATAATAAAGCGTAGGACACCATAGCAGGCACGACGGACGGCGAGACCGTTGAGAAGCTTGTAGCGGAGAGACTCGCACTGGGCGACGGCGGACAAACCACGGTTCTGGACCTTGGCGGCGTACAGGGAGACGGAGTTCTCGGGGAACTTGAAGCGCTTCTGGATGAGGGAGGTCAACTCGCGGATGCGGCGGCCCTGCTCACCGAGGACTTCTTGGGTGTGTGTCGCGCGGATGATGATGTCGGTCACCGTGGGTGTGACGCGCACCTCGACGCCGGAGTAACCCTCCTCGGCCAGCTCGCGCTGGAAGAATTCGTTTAGCTCGGCGTAGAAGACACCATCGGCGACGAACTTTCTGCGCTTGGAACTGTTGAAGAAAGGATATTAGTAAATTGTTAATATTAGACGGGGAAATAATATGAAGGTATCGTGAAATATTTTATATTTTTGGCAGCCAACGAGGGGCAGTCGAGATACGTCGTAATTGGCGATAACAGAGTCGTTTTAATTGTTTGAATTGAAATATTAGTACTTACATTTGAGTACCCGGGACAGCCATCTTGACGGTTTAATCTGATGATTGACTGAAGAATTGGTCGTTGGGTTAGGAAGTTTGAGGAGAGGAAGTTCGTTTAGCTGCCGGGTTGGATTGAGGTGGCTCTCACGAAATTTCGGGTCGGTTGGTGGGATTGTTGCTTAGCAGTGGGTAGTGGGTGAATGCACTGGCAGTATTTTTGGCCCTGAATTTTTTCGGCTTAGGGTTCAGATTTGTGTGCTGTAAAGTTGAACGACTGATTAGATAAGAGAATTGTAGCGATGCGATGCGACCAAACAATCTAGAACCCACTTAACCTCGCATCCCAGTTTATATGGGCTCGTGCATGTGTACCTCTGTACCTCTGTACCGTTCAAATTGATAAATGAGGTGTGACGTCGGTATCAGCCACAATTATTTCCCCGATATGTGATACAAAGCTTCTTCAGCCTCGCCTTACATATGCAAACCTCATTCTGGTAAGGTAAGAGCGATACGTACTTAGGTATGTACAAGTTGACATGGGTCCCCGCTGCCCCGCCGCTAGAAACTTTAACTTTAGGTACATTTCAGCACGAACGAACAGTGGACAGTGGACTTAAACCGCTGGATTTGATTCACCTGATTAATGTGACCATCAAAACTTCTAACATATGATGCTTTACCAACTTGAAATACACCGTGGTGTGGTCCTTCAAGCTTTAATATTCTATTACCATCCAAAGAAATGTCCATGAAATCCACATTATCCATAATCATTCTCTAAGAAATCACTTGGCATCCCTTTCATCCACATCCACTGCACTGTAGTCGTTTTGAATCATCTTCCAACAATAAGCCTAGAAGGGCTCTCTCGGGCACCTGCGACTTTTCGCGTGCTTGTCTTATGCCTATTGCTACGCTGGACAAATGCGACAACACGTGCAACTCAACATTTGACTCTTCGAATGTAATTCTAGACTTTTACCGTTTTCAAGATGCATATTAAGAAGGTATATACTTCTTCCGCTTTCTCCGTTTCTTCAGGGATCATCGCTAATTCCACTCTGACAGATACCCAATGTTGATGCCATAAGAGGAGGCGAGAAACAATCAGGCGAACTACATCTTACAGAACATCATATCATATTCGTCTTCCCTAATATACTACCTGATGGTGTCCCGTCCCAACCGAATGCTCCCAAAGCCCGCGAATCTTACATTGCCTACCCCATTATCGCCAACTGTATCTTCCGACCATGTCCTAGCATAACGGGCCGACCCTCCGCAATAAGACTACGATGTCGTGATTTCACCTTTATAAACTTCGGTTTCCACGATGAAACGCACGCACGAGAGGCTTTCGAGTATATTCGAAACCGGACATGTCGGCTTGGGACAATAGAAAAGTTATATGCCTTCAGCTACCAACCCTTAAAGATAGAGAAACCATTCAACGGGTGGAATTTGTACGACCCGAGAGCCGAGTTTCGAAGGCAAGGTATTAGTACCAAATCTGTTGATAGAGGATGGAGGATCTCTCTAATCAATAAGGATTATACCTTTTCTCCGACATACCCCGGCATTCTCGTCGTTCCGTCTAAAATATCCGACAATGTTATTAAATACGCCGGCTCCTACCGATCTAGACAGCGCATACCCGTCCTTACCTATCTCCACTCCTTGAATAATTGCTCGATTACAAGAAGCTCTCAGCCCATGGTAGGGTTTAGAGGGAATCGCAGCATACAAGACGAGAAATTAGTCAGTGCATGCTTTTCTGCTTCGGCTACTGTTGAGTTTAATGGAATAGATGCTCCCGTGGTAGAAACAGCAGAACCGAGTCCGGCTTCAAGTCAAATAGATCTTCGAGGGGAAGGTATAGATTCGGAAACTTCGGATACCGAACATCTTGAAGATGAACTTATTGCTGGGAACGACGATAGTGTCGATTCGAATGACGGCAAGCGAAGGATATACGGCGCGCAACAGAGTAATCTTATTGTAGATGCTCGACCGACTATCAACGCTGTCGTAATGCAGGCTATGGGAAAGGGATCGGAGAATATGGAATATTATAAATTTGCCAAAAAGGCCTACTTGAATATCGAGAATATTCATGTTATGAGAGAGTCTCTAAATACTGTCATAGATGCTCTCAAAGATGGCGACATTTCTCGGCTTCCTCCGAATCGCGAATTATTGGCGAAGAGTGGTTGGCTTAAACATATTACCGGTATTCTCGATGGGTCAGCCCTGATCGCGCGTCAGGTGGGAATAAGGCATTCGCATGTCTTAATTCACTGTTCTGACGGATGGGATCGCACAAGCCAACTATCAGCCCTATCACAGCTGATGTTGGACCCTTATTATCGCACAATCGAAGGTTTCATTGTGTTAATTGAGAAGGACTGGTTATCATTTGGACACATGTTCCAACAACGTTCCGGTCCTCTCAATCACGAAAAATGGTTTGTTGTTGAACGGGATGCCTTGGCCGGTTCGGCGATACAACCGGGCGAATCGGATGGTCGTGCTGGTGAAGCTTTTGAAAACGCCCTTGCCAGTGCGAAGCGCTTTTTCAAGAGTCGCAATAACGAAAGTAACGCCGATTCGGATAACGATGGCGTCAGCTCGCCGCCCGATGAACCATCACAATCCAAGAAACCAGCTGCTGGCTCTCCAGAGGCTAACGAAGTCACCCGACCAAACGAGATATCCCCTGTTTTCCATCAATTCCTCGACGCTACCTATCAACTCCTACGGCAACATCCTAATCGCTTTGAGTTTAATGAACGATTTTTAAGGCGGCTTCTTTACCACCTCTACGCAGGACAGTATGGTACATTCCTATGGAATAACGAGAAAGCCCGAAAAGACTCCAATGCGACTGAAAGGACGAGGTCCGTATGGGACTATTTCTTATCTCGGAAACCCGAATTCGTTAACCGAGATTACGATGCTACGATCGACGACCGACAAAGTGGTCGAGAGAGACTCCTCTTTCCTAAACTGTCCGATGTGCGATGGTGGCACCAGCTTTTCGGAAGGACGGATGCGGAGATGAACGAGTATCTTGACTCAGCTGCGGCGAGAGATGAGAGGCTAGGGGGATACGCTTTAAGTGTCCCGACGTCTATGCCAGGTGCTTTCACTAACCCTCCTAGCAACGGGGATAGGAGATCGCCAAGGCCACCAAGCAGTCCCCAACCTGGCTTACCTATGAGTAAGAGTGTGCTGACTGGTGTAGAGTCAGCGCACGAAGCGTTAACACCTGAGCAAAGGGCAGTTAATAACCCAGCTAGCCTGAAGCATAGCGCTAGCGCCGATACACCTGGTGCTTTCGCGACAAACTTCGCTAAGATTAGAGACGGAGTCGCCGGTTTAGATATCGGGCGGGGGTTCTTCGGTCCTCCTAATGCTACAAATAATCATGTTAGCAATAACGATGCTAGTGCGAGTGGAAGCGGGAGAAAGGGAGAACAGGAACTGGCGGATATGTCGACGAGTAGTGAGAAAGGCTCCGTAGAAATGGGTTGAGACGATACGGTCTTAATCACGATAATGATCATGAGCATAAGAAGGGACAGCATGGATAACTTTGGACATTGGGCATTGTAAGAATTATTGTTTTATGCGTTATGAAAAGAGACACGTCGCCATTTAGCGACATTCAACCATGTAGTGTTGTCCTGCTAGTGAGTCTAGAAGTGGTACCGTGTAGCACAGGAATGGGGACGGTTAGCAGGTTTTCCGCTCTTGCGCTGCCTTGTCATGCTTTCTTTAGATAGGGGGGCCTACGGTGACTCAATATTTTCACTGCGATGTTAGAACCATAGCGGGAGTCATTCAACAGAAACCAGAAATCACAAGATTTTGCCTAGAATTTCGATTATGCCTAGCGAAGTGAACCCTCCGCTCTATCTAATGATTCAGGTGGTTTTTACCTAATCTCGGGCCACATCAACGACATCGTACGTCTGGTCTCCCTCCTTTTTGCCTCTAGTAGGTAAACAGTAAGCAGACGATCTTACTTTAAGCCTTCTAGCTTTACATCACTTTTTCTCGCTTTGATATCGATTCCCTTTGACCTTCGCTACGAACTATCTTCGCACCCGCCTTATAAGAAGACCTCAAGGTTCACCTCAAGCGTGCTAACAGGATACTTGAGTTCGAAGTTTTCTAGTACTGAGGGATGTAAAATGCCAAACTCGCCAATCCGCGCCGTCTTCCCGCCTAGACGAGCATACACAGCAGCCGCACGACCAGGGAAGAAAGTGGGCTCATCGTCGACGGGTTCAAGCCAATACCCATCGCGTTTCTGCGGGACGGGCTTGACTTCGAAGTCGATTTTCTTATTGGGGTTTTCGGTTAGTCCCTCCTCGTGTGTGAGGAAGGCTTGGCGGAGCATAGACATAACACGATCGAGTAGACCGTGGACTTCCTCGAAACCCGATGCCTTACCGTACCACGCGGCGGCGAAATGACGCTCGTTGCGGGCGCGACGCTCGGCATTTGGGTCCTTGAAGACTACGTCGGAGGTTTCGAAGACGCGGAAAGGTACGCTGTGACCTTTGTTCTCGCGGATGGTCTTGAGAAGACCCGGGATGAGGGATGTGCGGACTACTTGATATTCGGCGGTCTTGGGGTTGGCGAGGCGGACGGCGGTACGACCGTCGTCTTTGCGATTGAGCCAGGCGAAATTTTCGTCGTGGCTGCAGAGAATGAGGGGCATGACTTCGGACCAGCCCGACATAGCACATTCTTGGCGTACGATGTCAGCTAGCTTGTTCAGAGCTAGAGGCGCGCCGACGGTCTTGGTAACGGATATTCGGGGTAGTTTGTTGAAACCATATGCGATACCTAAGTCTTCCATGATATCACATCTTTGAAGGATGTCAGCGCGTGTCGGTGGTATCGTGACCTCGATTACACCCGTCGGATCTTGGCTTAAAGGCTTGGCGGTCAGAGCCATCTTTGTGAGAAGGTTGCAGATACTCTCTGCGGATTGGGAGAGGCCAAGGCAACCATTAAGGTAATCGATCTCGACGGTGGAAGTGCGTGATGATAGGTTAGGTGTTATTCGGGTTTGTCCGTTATGGTCGGATATAACCTTGACTGGCTCGACTGTGAAGGGTTCGGCGGCGTAGACAGAGAACATGGCTACTATCATATTGACGACGATCTCTAGCTTCGTCTTGTCTGTCGCTGTACACTCTATGAAGACGTTCTTACTGTTAAGTGTGATCTTCGAGTGGTCACTGTTGATAATGGGCGGCAGTGAGCAGACAACTCGGTTTGCGTCGTAAATAACAGGGTAGACAGGCTTATCCCGGACGATGTGTAGGTATCGGCCTAGATGCCTATCCTTGTCGTAGAACTCCATCAATTCCTCCCCGTTCATCTGTTTGGTCTGGTTGAGTGGTACGAAGCTGATATCCTTCGGCGGTCGTGCTTCGTATGTGAAGGGACCTTTGATAGTGTCTAGATCGTGAGTACCAATGGCGACCAAGGTACGTTGTCGGGCAAGATTTTGGTGTAACTTGTCTTGTAGGGCGATGAAGGAGTCATAGTTCTTCTGAGTGAACTTGACATTGCGCAAGATCGCGCCACCAACCAACGGCCGCACCTTCATAGTATCCTCGAGAACGGTAATGGTTTGTAGATCGCCGCTCGCTGGTTGGACTAGTCGGAAGTTAGGCGTGGGTTGTTTTCCCCGGAAGATATTAAGCATAAGGGCAATGCCCTCGAAGCAGAGCATGTCATATCGGTTGGCGGGGATTTCGATTTTTAGTTGGGGAGGTTCTTGGACGCCATTTACGATAGGTCTCTCCTCATTCTCGGTATCCTCATCCAACTCAATGCCAAATTCGAAGCAGAGTTCCTCAAACTCGGGAGTCGTGTACCTAGATGATCGTGAGGTTAGCGGGGTGATTTCAGGGTCGTTTTAGAACAAATGCCCACGTACTTTTGACCTAGGGCCTCGAAGAGGTCATATTTATCAACTGATATGGTAGGCATGTCGATATCTTACCCTTAGAAGGGTTGAGAAGAACCTATTTGCCGAAGAGGTTTGCGCAATTCGTGGTTGAAGGGAGTTGGGATCAATTTGAGTCACTCGCGATTTCAGAAAATCGATTGGGTTGCACGCTGTTCTTACTTTAACCCCACCATGAATTTACGCAGTAGTGGGTTAAATGATTCTTCGAGTACAGGGGTTAAAGCTTATCACGGTACGTATCCCATTTGATTATGTCATCTTTGCTTTAGGTATACAAGTGTACTTATACTTGTACAATATTGGAGGCGAACAGATTCATGTATTTCCACTTATAAAAGCCACACCCGAATCCATTGTGATACTGGCTGGGCTTCACAGTATCTTTATTCTTGCCAAGAGAGCAATAAAGACTCATCTGAACTTTATGAACGTCCTTGTATAATCTCGTTTCTTTCCAATATTGAAGTTAATAAATAATGCATGACAGTTACACGCCTATACTTCTATACTATAAAAATTCATCAACTCATCGCCAAATAATTTTGAAGGATATCGGGAAATGGGTAGAAGAAAATAATGTATTTTTAGTAATGCCACAAACCGATACTGGTATTGTATTGTACAAATCATATTGTGATAGCTCATAAGCACAGCACAAGGTCACACTTATCTGATAGATGACCTTTTCTTCACCAAAGAAGGATAGACGGTTTGAAATTGGGCCAATCAGATGTCTATATCTAGATTTTCCTCGTTTCGTTCCGCAAGCCAGGTTTTACTCGAAGTCGTCAGATAATATAAATCGCCCGTCCAACTGTATTGGAGCTCCGGAGTGACATCACAGCCTGCTTCTTGACCTCACAAGCTAGAAATTTGAAGATACCTTCGTTTGACTTCCTAAATAAACCGAGCGAAGAATATGTTTATTTTAAAAGAATGACAATTCAACTAGTTCCTCATAATTTTAACTTCCTCGGATATAATAAAGAAATCGAGGAATATGAATAGTCTAGCAACTATTGAACGAAGCTGATAAAGTTAAGAAAATTCAGGGGTGCATAACAAAATCTTTGGTACTTGCAATAGGTACCAGCCCGAAGCGGGGAAGTGCATGTATGTAATGATGGAAGGACCAGACTCAGAGTAAAGTAGTGTAAAGTGTGGGGCAATCGTGGCAGAGATTTCCCTTGTCTCCCTTTGAAATGTCCCTGATGATGTCCACGGGTACCTTTGTAGGTGTTAGTAGGTGCCTAAGCCACATGTTTTTAGGGCCACCTAGGTAGCTTTGTGGAAGGCAACAGCCCCCTTGTTATCTCACAAGCCAAGCCAAGCCAACCAAACCCAAATAAAAGCCAAGCCCATCTCAGGTATGATAGATAATAGGAAAGTACCTAAGCTTCAGCCCGCGTTAAACCTATTTCCACCAAAAGCAACTTTCTTTCTTGATCACAACAGAATCCACCCACCAAAAGCGAACCTCACTGATGATACCCCTCGATGATCTAATCTTGAAGAACAAATCCACGACGAAGAGACTTCTTGTGTAGATACGATAGATAAAAAAAAAAACTATCTTCCTCTACGCGTCTAATATTATTTCTCTCTCTTCTTTTCTATTCTTTGGTTTCGGAGTACGAGCGAACGTCGATCTTTGTCCGGCCGGCCCCATTCTGCTCTCTCTCCCACCCCCCCAAAAGTCGCCAAATTGACCCGACATCGACCTAACTCATTGCATCACTCCACCAAACCAACCCACGCGATCAGCAGCGCACCCAGTCGACTTTCATTTTCCGACTTCAACCTCTACTAGAACCCCTCATATCTACTACTGCATAACCATACCTCATCATGGCTGACGCGCCAAATGCGAATGATGAGCTTTACCCCATCGCTGTTCTCATAGATGAACTAAAGGTAAGGCGGTGACCCAACCAACACGCTAGTACGTCAACCCTGAACCACTGACTTTGTTTTTCTTCTAGCACGACGATGTCCTACTCCGATTGAACGCCATCCACCGTCTATCGACAATTGCGCTCGCTTTAGGTGCCGAGCGCACTCGTGACGAACTCATTCCCTTTTTAGATGGTTAGTTTAGCGATTTCTGCCTTGGAAACAATAACATAGGTCTAATATTACTATCAGAGTCTGTCGAGGATGAGGATGAAGTTCTCGTCGCCCTAAGTGAGGAGCTAGGAAGCTTCATCGAATACGTTGGTGGTCCTCAATATGGCCATGTCCTCCTTTCCCCTCTTGAGAACCTCGCTGCCATCGAAGAACCCGTCGTTCGGGATAAGGTCCGTCTAAATCACATATCAAAATACATACCGCCATCTACTAACTATTGTTTCTTTGCAGGCTGTCGAGTCCCTTAACAAGATTTGCAACGATCTATCGCCTCAACAAGTCGAAGAATACTTCATCCCACTTACCATCCGACTTTCCAAGGCAGACTGGTTCACATCTAAAGTATCTGGATGTGGCCTTTTCACAACCCCTTACAAGAAGGTATCCCCGCCTGTCCAAGAACAGCTTCGCCAACAATTTGGTCAACTCGTACACGATGAGACACCTATGGTACGAAGACAATCCGCTACCAACATGTCCAAGTTCGTCAAGGAAATGCCCGCGGCTATCGTAGTCGAAGAAATGATACCCCTTTTCCAGCATCTCGCGCAAGATGATCAAGATAGTGTGCGATTATTGACGGTGGAAATCCTTATCTCTATTGCCGAAGTCGTACCTAAGGAACAACAAGGCAGCCACGGTGTCTTACTTACATCGTTACGAAACTTGATAGAGGATAAGAGCTGGAGGGTTCGATATATGATCGCCGATAGGTTCGAGAAGGTATGCGCTGTCACTTCGCGTCTTAGCCGACAGAAACTAACAACAAATTATAGATCGCGAAGGCTGTGGATGAAGAGGTGGTCTCTCGAGACCTAGTACCTGCGTTTGTCAAATTGTTGAAGGATAACGAAGCAGAAGTCCGAACTGCTATCGCCGGACAAATCCCTGGTTTCTGCAACTTGCTCGACAGGACTACTCTCCTTAACGAAATCATGAGCTCCATCGAGGACCTTGTTTCTGACACCTCTCAGCATGTCCGTGCTGCCCTAGGAACGCAAATCAGTGGTCTAGCACCAATTCTAGGCAAGCAAGAGTAAGTCGAAGCTACTTTACCTCGGCTCTCTAACTCCGATGACTAATCTGATATTCTCTAGGACTATTGATCATCTTCTCCCTATGTTCTTGCAGATGTTGAAGGATGAATTCCCCGAGGTCCGCCTACATATCATCTCGAAGCTCGAGTTGGTCAACCAAGGTATTTATCTATGACACATCAAGAGGTATGTGGTACTAACATTCTTTAGTTATCGGCATCGATCTTCTCTCTCAATCCCTTCTACCCGCAATCGTACAGCTCGCGGAAGACAAGCAATGGAGAGTACGACTTGCTATTATCGAGTATATTCCTCTCCTCGCGAGTCAGCTCGGAGTTAAGTTCTTCGATGATAAGTTGAGCACGCTATGCATGGGTTGGCTTGGGGACACTGTCTTCTCTATTCGCGAAGCAGCAACTCACAACCTAAAGAAGCTCACCGAAGTCTTCGGCGTTGAGTGGGCGAGTCAAACAATCATCCCTAAGGTGATGGCCATGGGCACTCATCCTAACTATCTCTACCGCATGACAACATGCTTTGCAATCTCGGTAAGTAATCTTGCTACACCTAGAATTAATACGAATCCTAATCAATCATAGACTCTGGCTACTGTCGTTAGCCTGGATGTTATCGGAAACTCTATTCTTCCTATGTTAGAAAAACTAGTTGAGGATGATATCCCTAACATCCGTTTTAACGTGGCGAAGACATACTCGGTACTTATCGATGTCCTAAAACGACTTCCAGAAGAGGGTACTATCTACAGCTTAGAAAAGGCCGGAACGACACCCACTACACCATCTCCTCGTGCCACTGAACTGATCCAGCAACGCCTTCTTCCAAATCTGGAGAAGCTACAAAAGGATGATGATGTGGATGTTCGTTACTTTGCTACCACCGCAGTAGCGGGCATTCCGGGAATGTCTGGAGAACCTATGAATACATCGCCGTAGATGAATCATAAAAAAGAGAAATCTTCCCACCATACGGCCAGGTATTAGAGTGTCTTAGTTGCACCTCTCGCGAGATAGCCATCCCGAATTGTCTAAACGCCTATTCGTCGAAAGGGGGTCCCTTGAAGAACCTTAGATTTCGAGGGTTCGTAGAGTAGAAGACGTATGGTAAAAGGGAGGCACGCACACGGTCATGACATGCATTTTTTGGAGGTTTTGTGTTCTACTCGGCATTAAGAAACCCCCTTTTGTAAGGGACTTGGAAGTTGTACAAGCTCCTATAGAGGATGAAAGGGCCAAAAGCCCCAAAAGGTGCTATCAAATGAATGCCCGACAGAATGATTGTCTGGTAATTGTAAGATAAAAAAGACGAAAAAAACATGAGTTTAATAGATCTCGATCAAATAGTGTTGTGGTGTCTGACTTGCATTTTGTTGTGATTTTACTATAATTTTACTAATTGAGGGTATCTTGTTTTCATCTAGCCTAACCCACGCCTACATCCCATGGAAGTAACCAATTGTTAGCTTCCAGCATTTCTGACTTTTCTAAAACATATACTGCTAATGGTTTGCCCCTTGACACCACCAAAGTTGAAAGTGGGATATTCGATCCTACCAACCTCTTCGAAACGCCACTCCCTTGTCTCGTCATCCCGAGAGCCTTCAAACCAACTCAGTAACTCGGCCTCGGTCCAATTGCAACTAGTAACGAGGAATAAACCACCGTCGCCGCGTACAAGCGGTATTATTTTCTCTCGATAAGACTCACTTACCCGACGGCCGGTCGTGGGGTCAGTTTCGGAGGATAATGATATAGCATCAAAAGTCCCTTTATCTAGGACGACATCCCAGCCTTTTCCAGCGCTTAAAAGGGCAGATGAAGGTGTTCGTAGGATATCGTGTTCGGCAAACTCGATTGGTTCTGCCTCGTTGTTAAGTCCTTCCTCTGATTCATCGGCGAGCTTCTTCCGGGACTCTGCGATGCGACGCGCGAATTCTACGCTTTGACGGGAGTAATCTACGCCTAGCATACGCCCTGTCCATCCCGCATCGCGTAGACCGAAGAGCAGGGATCCGTTACCTGTGCCTAGGTCTAGGAATGTGGTTTTGTTCGGGGAGGAATCGAGGCCGAGATCGAGGGAGTGTGGAGGGTCGGATAGGAAGTCGATGAGTTTGGATTCGGCGTCGGAATCGTCAAACCATACGGTACCAATGTCGGAGGGGTTGTGGGTGTGGTTTGTTATTTCGGCTGTGTAGAGGTTGTCCCAACTTCAGGGGGTTAGATTCGGTGGTTTGCAGGATGGGGGGGAGAAAGGAGGGGAGGTAGAGCGTACTATTCTTTGGTGCCCAGCTCTGAGGGCTCGAGATGTGTTGGTCCGGACATTATGGGATTATCGGCCTTTTCGTTGGAATTAGATGGCTTATAATGGGCCTATTATTTTCTAAGTTGGTGTGAGAACAACATGTTCAATCATAAGGCTATATTTTAGACCCCATTGTGATTTGATTTACACGATAATCACAGCGTTCAACTTTGAGAAGGTGGGAAGTCAATGGAGGGGCATTTGGCAGAATTCAGAGTTGTGTGAAATTGGCAGGCGGTGTGCGTTGTGCTTAATAACAACACCGTCTCGGCAGGGCGATTGATAAGATAAGCGGCGTTAACTCTCTAAACTTTTCTGTCGTCACAGGCGCCGCATTTCCTTGACTTTTTCTCTAAATCGTCGTCAATCTGTCGCAAATCCAATGCCTTCAGTATGTTTCGCGCTTGCACCTCCCGATATTTGACTAGAGGTCTTACCTCTTCTGCGCAAACATCTCTAAAGGCATTTCGACCAATTCAGACTCGCAAATTAGCTACAGTCAATGTGCCAAGTCCAAAGGTATATATCGTCCGATTTACTCGGATCCGAATATGTAAACTGACTGACAATTCCTAGGAACCGACAGAGCTTGACCAAATAACAACGCTACCGAATGGCGTCCGAGTGGCTTCGGAAGCTCTCCCGGGCTCCTTTTCCGGTGTGGGAGTTTACATCGAAGGTGGATCGAGATTCGAGAATAAATACTTAAGCGGAGTAAGCCATATTGTCGATCGATTAGCCTTCCATTCGACAGAGACCAAAAGCGCTGAAGATGTACAAGAGGTGGTAGAATCTCTAGGAGGAAATATACAATGTGTTTCCTCGAGAGAGTCTATAATGTACCAGGCCGCCACTTTCAACTCTGCTGTTCCGAAGGCAACCGAATTACTCGCCGACACGATACGAAATCCTCGAATTACCGACGAAGAAGTAAATGCCGAGCTAGGGACCGCCCTATACGAGATTACAGAAATATGGAAGAACCCCGAACTTATTATACCCGAATTAGTACATATGGCGGCTTTCAAGGACAACACCCTTGGTAATCCTCTACTATGCCCAAGGGAGCGAATACCAGAGATCAATAGATCGACTATTCAAACATACAGAGATACATTCTACCGTCCCGAAAGAACAGTTGTTGCGTTTGCCGGTATTCCGCATTCAGAAGCCGTGCAATTAGCTATAAATTTCTTCGGAGATATGCAAGGCTCTGAACAACCGATTCTATCTCGGTCAGGATCGGAAACATCCATAGATTCATTATCATCAGATGCAACTGATGCCTCAGCCTCGTCAATCTCCTCCGCATCCGCGTCCTCGACCTCATCTTCGTCACAATCATCTAATATACTATCAAAAGTACCCTTTGTCAAAAATCTCTCGACTTCGGCAAGCCAGCAAGCCTCTGTTCTTTCCACATCGGCAAACTCGCCAACTCTAGAACAACTCACTATGCCCTCACACTACACCGGTGGTTTCGTCGCCCTCCCACCGCAAACCGCCCCCATGCACAACCAACCACTTTACACCCATATTCATCTTGCCTTTGAAGGATTGCCCGTTGCATCGGACGATATCTACGCTTTAGCAACACTTAACACGCTTCTCGGCGGCGGCGGATCCTTCTCGGCCGGTGGACCGGGTAAGGGTATGTACTCGAGATTATACACCAACGTACTCAACCAATATTCTTGGGTCGAGTCTTGTATCGCCTTCAACCACTCCTACACAGATTCCGGATTATTCGGCATCTCTGCGCAGTGTGTTGCTGGTCGTACACGTGACATGCTCGATGCTATGTGCCAGGAGTTAAGAGCGCTTACGATAGATACCGGATTCTCTGCC
This sequence comes from Hypoxylon trugodes, assembly GCF_022578975.1. Taxonomy (NCBI): domain Eukaryota; kingdom Fungi; phylum Ascomycota; class Sordariomycetes; order Xylariales; family Hypoxylaceae; genus Hypoxylon; species Hypoxylon trugodes. The sequence goes on along the minus strand of NW_026250024.1, from coordinate 601,718 downwards.
CTTGGTCAAGTCGAAGTAAATCGCGCCAAGAATCAGCTACGCTCTAGCCTTTTAATGAATCTTGAGAGCCGAATGGTCGAGTTAGAAGACCTAGGCAGACAAGTACAAGTCCATGGCCGCAAAGTGCCGGTCCAAGAGATGTGTCGAAAGATAGAAAGTCTCACCATCCACGACCTACGCCGGGTGGCAAAACAAGTTACAGGAGGATTAGTACAGAATAAAGGCAAGGGAAGCGGTGCTCCAACCGTGGTAATACAAGAGGCGCAAGACTCATCATACAACCCTACGAAGCAAATGACTTGGGAAGAAATACAGGATAGGATCTACAAATGGGGTTTGGGTAGACGGTGAACAACCTAAACGGCTCTAGATGATAACGATGATAACGGAAGTTAAGGATCAATCATGACCTTAGGCCTCTTTACGGTATGATTTCACCCGATCTCTCACCTCTTGGTCTTCCCCCGCTTCAATGCCTTTGTATATAGTTGTACCATAGCAAGCAATTCATGGCAGGCGTCGGATTCTGTATTATAAAAAGATGGGCTCAGGAATATTACCTAGCTAATGAAGATCTCGTTTCTCAGGTCCCTGCCGCGGCGGTATCGAGATATTTCGTTGGTCGGAAATTGTAGTTCCCGATGCGTCACGTAACACCAGAATTCAACACGGTCGGATACGTCGGCATGGAATAATACATAGGCAACTCAATCCGACAGGACGGCTACTGCTTCGATTCTATGAACTTGAAAATAATGCTAAACCTGTGTGTGTAGGTTCGGAATGTCAACTCATACTTTCAGGCGATATAGTTCAGCATCTTGTCACTACTCCCAATTCTCAAGTGTCGCCATCCCAACTAACGATTGCAATTCACCAATTGATAAACACCCAATAATGAAAAGAGTCAGATAATCCGAAACTGTATCTCTAGGGATACTTTTCTTAACCAGCCCTATCTATTAAAATTCTTATTTCCCGATCCTTATACCATGAAAAAAAACGAAAGAAAACAATTCATGAGTCATCAATCCATCCTCTCTGTCAACTTAACTCACTTTACTCATCGTCGACTCGTATAATACTACGCCTTTGGAAATTACCACTTTCGCCCAATGAAGATATGCAATGTTTGTATTTTGTATTCCCATTTTCTTTTTTCACCTTTTTTTCTCTTCCCGAAATATGCAGATGCTTAGGTGGTTTCAGTCCATTATTGGATCTTAGCCATCCTCTTGGACATGCTGTGAAATTCGGTTAGCTTCGGCTCAGTAATTGAAAGGTTGGTAAAGTGTGTTGGTAACTTACAAATCATAGAATGCAAATTGGCTAGGGCTGCTGCCAAATTCATATACGAAGCGGGAAGCGAGATAACTTCCGAAAATTGCACGAAGATACGAGTCGGGTACACGGCTGATAATAGTGTCTAGACCAATCTTGTCGATAAGCAACTTGGGTAGAGCATCTGCAAGAACAGATCTTCGGATCTTAGGATTCTCCCAGAGATCCGATTTTTGTAGCTCCTCATCTAGTGTGGTGATGGCTAGAGAAAGCGTGTCGGAAAGCACGGACCTTGGTACACCAGTTTGTTCGTGTTCTCGCCAGATCGCCTCAAATTCTAGGCGGGCGTTTTCGCAGATTGTGGCCTGTACTTGTTTGACGTATGCCTTGTAGAACTCAGGTGCTTCTCCCTTAGAGTTATGGCACATGTTCTCAACGAAACCCTCATCATCAAAGCTGAGGGAAGCGAGGACTTCAAGTGATGATGACGTCACACCACCCTTGTTGGCAGAGGCGTCCTTGAAGAGGATGCAGCCAGCCTTCTCCAGACGCAATTTCGCATCTTGAGTAATGAATAAGTTGGCTCCCTCAACAATGTAGGGGATAGTTGTCCTGCCGTCTTTAATCAATTTGGACACGGTAGAAAGGTCAATGGACTCGGGACGACCACCACACGGGACGAAGCAGTCGGTTAAGCCAGAATCTCTGAGATGGTAGAAGTTGCGGAAGGGTGTACCGTTAGGGACGACCTCACCAGTCGGTAAGGTAATGTTGCTATCGTCGCATAAGACTCTGAATCCATCCTTGGATAGCTTGGAGAGATCAAATTGCGAAATCATAACACGCTTCTTGGCTAATCGAATGAGTTCTTCCTTGTCAATACCGTTGGGGTCAACGAGTACACCAGATCCATCAACGATAGCCGTGTACTTCTCATTACTGAGAAGAATCTCGTTACTTCCCAAGTCACCATCAGGGCCTCCAGTCTGCATCTTCCTCACTTGGGATGGGTCTAGGTTCATCTTCCGGTAGATACCCTTGACGTATTCACGGACGGATAATGTCGTCATACCATATTCGTCGTGGGGGATACCACCGAGCTTAGGCGACTTGCCAGTGAAGAACGACTTCCACCATGGTGCACCACGGAAGCGCGCATGTTCCGTAGCCCAATCAACAAGGTCGGCAGTGTTCTCATCCGGACCCAAGAAAAGAATTTCTTCCTTGCGGTAAAGATCCACAATAGGGTTCTTGATACCAGGAGTTTCGGCGGGAAGTAGAAGATCCAAGATACTATCAATATACTTCTCGAATGCTTCCCGCGCACGATCCTGCTGCTTGGCATCAAGGAGTATCACACCCTTTGAGCCACCTTCGGGGATATCCTTGTTCTTGCGCTGTTGAGTGCTCGCAAGTGCATAGTTCTCATCGAAGAGGTTTCGTGCATTTATACCGTACGCCTCCTTGCTACGGGATTTGACAATACGGATTCCGCCTCGAGCAACATCCTTGAAGCGAAGGTGAAAACCACGGGCTTCAGCACTAATCACGAGGAACATGCCGTATAACGGCCTGGGATACTCAACCTCAGGCAGGAATGTCGGGTCCAATCGAAAGCTGAGAGCCACTTTTGTGGGTGTGAAGTAGTTGGTCTTCATGATGGCATTGTTGAAAATGCGGAAAGCCGTCATTACCATTTCTTCGTGTTCATTAGACACTTCTCGGGTAATTTCCTGCTTAAGGCGGGCATCGGATAAGACTTCGACGGAGGGAGTCGGTGCAATGATGCTTTTCTCAAAGCCGGGACCGACACTCAGATGGACACTTGCGAATGCGGCATACAGCGTCCGGACCAAGTTGGGGTATGAAGAAATGATCTCAAGGATGTAATCTGGCGTAAAGGTTTCGGTACGAAGACGACGCTTCAATTTGGAAAGGATTTCCACATGTGCCGGGTTTTTCGGATCTAAGGCCTGCTTAATTGACACGTATTCTGTACCAAGACGGTTGAGGAAGTGTTGAACGAATACCCAGACACAGTGGCCATATACGGTCTCTTGCAAGCTTAGTGCGCCCGACGCAAATAGGGAGTGAAGCTTGTTCTGGGGTATGCAGTAAAGGAGAGAAATCTCTTTGGTGATCTGATGGATTGATTGTTCAATCGGCATAGGCTTGGAGTCAAGATTTGTGGCCGGCTTCAAGTAAATACTCATGACCGTGATACCGTTAGAGAATTGTTCCACGTACTTCCTGGTGCTAGTTACACCATAGTAGTGGTAAAGGTCGCTCATAGCGCTGAAGATACCCCGGGCGGTACGAGAACGGAAAGCCATGACGAGACGCTTCTCTTCAGTGCCCTCGATATCGAATACTTCGATGACAGGTCCGGTCCTAGAAACGGCAAGTTTGATAATGTCGTCGTAAATTTGCTTGGTATTTTTAGTCGCTTTAGTCAAGAACATCCGATCGCTGATGATTTCTAGACGCGTCTCGCCCGGCTCGGGGTTCGGGTCCACGAATTGACATTGGTATACGAAATAGCATCGCAGAGAGGCCTTAGAAGAGGGGTCGTTGGAGATGGTACCAGGAGATCGGAATGTCTCGACACGGAAGCGCTTGTTGGGGTCGGCATTGTCCAGGTATTTGGCTTCAAGCCTGTTTTCGAATCGTGGACCATGTAACGAACTCTGACCGGGAACACTAGTATCGATATAGATGGCGTGGTCGGTGGCTTCCATATCCAAACGGATCTCTTCACGTTTGTCTACACGAGCGTATGCGGCAACCTTGGCAGCATACATGGAGGTAATGTGAGTCGCGATGACTTCAACATTCTCCATCTGGAAGTAGACATCGTCGATACCAAGTTCATTGTAGAACCATGAGACTTGTTCGTCAAGATGTGATTCTGGGATCCAACCTTGCTTAAGGATCTTTTCCTTAACTATTACGTGTTAGAAAAAGGACTGTAAATTTGCGAGGGACGTTTTTCACTAACCTTGTTTTATTTGCTCATCACGTCCCTTAAACTCTGGTGCGATATATCCTACCGTGGCAGAGCGTAGAACCCTGTGTCCATTGGTGCCAAGACTTCCCAGGGGTACTGAGAAGTGGGTAGGTTGAGGTGAAGGATGTCGTGAGGGCGAGTCTGCATTTTGAACCTTACCCAACAGCTTATTAGCTGGGGCAGGAGAAGGAGACGGAGCCAACCCGTTTGTCGTCATGATCTGAGTTTTAGGTTCAAAAACTTCGAATGACTCAATGGGATCCGTATAATCAGGGAATCTATCCAAAGGAAGGTCAGTCGTCTGAATCGTCAACATCTTAACCACCATGATGATAAAGAGTGGGAGCTAAGTGGCCCAGGACTTAAACACAAGATAGGAGAAGACGGATGGATAGGGGAAAATGAGAGACCATCTTGGCGGGAAAGATGGAGATTTATATGTTTGATGAACAAGATCATCTCATATAAGAGAAGATGTTCGGATTCAAATGATAGTGCGGAAGGCGTGATTGCGGTGTATAATGAGTATCTGTTCTTGTTAGGTACTGGGAACTACCCAAGGTCGATATTGATGTTGATGTACAACGGGTAAGCCGAATTAGGAAATTAACACGGTATATAGTAAGTGAGTGAAGGATAGTGATTAAGAGAGAAAACCGACAGGGGAATTTAGAAAAATCCCAAATTGATATTGATAGGGACGTGATAGGGACGGTAAATACCCTGTAAGATACAAGAGGCGAACTCAGTACAGCACTGAAAATGTATACATGGAAAAGGAAAATACGAAATGCCGTTATCGTGTCTCGAATTGTATAGACTTGGGGGTAGTATGGAATCTTGTTCACCGCTCGACACTTCGGGTAGGGGTAAGTTTCCTATGTTTTAATGCTTGTGTCCCTGATAAGGAAGGAAACTAATAACATAAACAGGCTGAACATTGAAAAGAGACGTACTGTACTGTACCGTCACAGCGTCAGAGGAACTTCCTCCGAAGTACTGACTTAAGGGGGGGCGCACAGGTCCACAATTAAGTCAATATAAGACTGGTCAACTTAAAAAGTGAGCTGCAAGATCTACCCTCGGGTGAGCAAGATGTGTTGGAGAGATATAATTCGGCTAGAGAAAAGGGGGCGAGCGAAGAATGTTGGTATATGCAATAAGAGAAAAGAAAACGACAACAATATTGGTGGTGGTTTGTGGTTGGTCAAAAGGGACGATTGGTTGCCGAATTAAGCTGCAAGACGAAAAAAAGAATAAGAGGTAGTACCTTAATAAAGATGATGCAAGTCCTCGATAAGCTTCAGAATATCGTGGACAAATTTGTAAATAGCGCAATAAAGGGCTATTTCCCGAATAAAACCAAAATTTAGGTTCTTTGCCCTGATTATTTTTCGGTAGTTGGGATAGAAGATGGTATGTAGATGTTGTATATGTATGTGCTTGTAGATATGTCAAGGTCGTAGAGTAGAGTTTCGTGGATGACGCAGGATCTGGGGTATATACCGGTACGATATACGTATTATGTATGTATATATGTAGTAGGTAAGGGGAAGGGGAAGGAAAAGAAGAAGGATAATAATCAGCGGGAGATATGCACAGCCCTGTTGCGGCGTCTGGTATACGATGACGGCGGCAATGATAGATGGATACCTAGGTAGATAACGACAGGGCGGCAAGAACTGGAGAAACTGGAGCTAACGCTGTAGGCGAGACCGAAAGAATTGAAAAAGAATCCACAAGTTCTAAAGATAAGGATAATTATAGTACTGTGTACTCTTTCTAGATAGGAAGAAGTACTGTACTTTAGGAATGCAAAATGCAAAATGTAATAACAAATAGAACGAGGTGAAACTGGCTAAACCGAGAATACGATTCAGATTTTAATTTATGGTTTCGTCCATAACCAATGCCAATTGGTAATGGATTGACACGGGTTAGGTATGTAGATACGTAGATAAAGATAAAGGTAGATTGATCAACTTGATTGACAAGCTGGCTGCTGTCTGTCTGAGTTGACTTGACTGACTGACTGACGATCGTGAAGTTTAAGAAGAAAAGGGGAGTCAACTGCTTCTTATATATAGTACATTAGAAAATCAAGGAAAGGAAAGCCCGTTGTCGACTATTACACATGGAAAAACAACGTTTTCGCAATCGTACTGCATTTACTGCATTATACGTATAGCAATTTCCATATTTGCAACGGATCATCCCTGTTGCTACCAGTAGGAACTTCCCAAGTATGAGGAGTACATAGTATACATCGTGATTACATACGATACTGGGTTTAATACGGTAACAGAAACTTTTTTTAAAATAAGTCCAATTGAAATGGGAAGGGACAAATGGAAGAAGAATACAAAATCGAAGATTCTTTCATCACGGTGAACGCAAATGGAACGAAACGAGAGGCTAATGATGCAGCTAACTAGAACGGGTTGTGGGCGGCAATTTCATTGGCCCAACAGTCTGGGTACCTGAAAATCCGTACAGCTGGGAGTACCGGATCGCCTTGAATTATATGGTACGGTACATAGGTACATTACTTGCGGTGACCCGAATTACCTTTTACAAGGGGGGAAACGGCCACGCGGTGCGACGGCTAGAACTCTTTGGCAAAGGAAGAAAAAACAACTTCAGCATCACATGTCGCCTTGGACGGGGGTTTAGTGGATCGTGATGGATCTCTTATGCGATCCAACGGTCTGAATTTTTTTTCCTTCTTCTTTACAAACTTGGGCGAATTTGGTTGACTATTTGATCGTATCAAGTACCGACGGCTATTCGAGGTAGATTGAACAATCCGTCGATGGGATTTAGAGGTTACCCAGGTACCTAGGTATCTTAGGTACCTTGATGATAGGTACCTACAGGCATAACCATCACCTGACGTTTCACGTATTTTGGTCATTCGGTACGAATAATGAAGTATACATCATCAACAACATCAATTATAACAACTTGCTCAACATTTCTTAGTTATTCATTAGGTACCAAATTTAAACCATGTTCAACCAATCCGGTAAGTAAACCCGCTCGAATTACTTACATGTTACACGAATAGCAATAGGATCATCTTCTCCATATAGTTAAGGAGACAGGGAAGGTTGCTTGGTATGCAAAACATTTGTTTGACCGGAGTCAAGGTCTAGCATATCGTTGGTGTGTTTGTTTACACATGTAGGTTGATCTTGTCTATCAATCGCCAATTCACCTCTTGTCTGTATCTCTAACTATGTATTTGCCGTACTTTACAGTATGGTGAGACGTCAAGTATTGACTAAAGAGGTATAAATCGTCGAATAGGGATGATTATTTACTCCGGGTGGTCTCCTAATAGGAAATAGAGATTCATCGTTGTCGGGCCTATGCAAATAACGTCTTAGACTGAATTGACAAAAAGATGGATATACGGACGGTGTAAGTTCTTACCGCCTCTTGTAAGACCGACAGCGGCCGTTGCGTAAGTGTCTAATCCGATGAGTTCATGTATGTTGCAATAACTATCGCTATTGTGTTCAAGGATGATGAAAGGTCATTCGAATGGAATTGGTTCCACGATAATTCAGGAAGTTGTAGAAAGGGGTCCGAGATTCCAACGTTGGAAAATGTTGATGTATCCAATGCGTGCTAGGTATGGATACGGGTATGGGTAGGTATGGGTATGGGGGTGTGTAGGTACTGTAGGTGCTGTAATGGAGTGCTGTACAAACCTGGAAGCATCCATGATTGGAACATTGAAGTACTGTATGATATCCACTGGAAGAGATACATTACCGGATGTATCTTCTTGTACAATACTTAGGTACCTCGTACGTAAATCGGAAATTCTCAGCAGCGGCGTACCAAGTTCTTACCAGCCTTTAGGGCCTTTTTGCTCCGTTACCAGCCCTTTACAACCCTTTACCATACCTCCATAGGGCATAGCGTGGTAGCCCCGGCTCTGCACCTCTCGGGTGACTTGGTTAAAGATCCACTTGCCCCGCGATTTCGACAGTGTCGTCCAGGAACCACAACGTAAAAGTTCTACGATTCTGCTTTTCTATTACCCCCATATTACTTGATAGCAAGCGTCTATCAAGCCCAATGGAGAAGCACGAGGTCAGCCGATTTGACGCCAGCCGACTTGCACGGCCTCGTGATAGTTCGAAGACTGTCTCTTGGCCTGCCGGTGCATATTGTTAATCCCAGGGTTTACCTTTCTCATTACTAAACTTGTCGTGAGGTCAGTGGTCCAACGGCGCATTCATTCCACTTAGGGCCTTCTGGGGCCTCCTTCAGTTTTCATGGCGACATAACCTCCGAAAACAACGTCATGAGAACCGGTAGAGATCTTGAAAATGAATGATAATTTGTCTCCTTTTTTTGCGGAGACCTTGCGTGGACCATTGCAATTTTTTTTTTCTTTTCCGGGTTGTGTTTTTTTTTCTTACTCTTGTGTGATGTGACACTGCAGAGACAATCATTGTGTTGCCATCGCCGCGTCCAGGATAGGGAGTTGTGTTAGATGTTCGTTCGTTCAGCTAGGTATCCAGGTAATTAATTATGTACATGTAAGCTAACATCATGCCGGTTAGTTCTGCCGCAATTTCAGGGATGATAGTTTTAAGACATCCTTAAGCACGTCGCTTGCTTTAACTCTCTCATTTTTTACTAAATAACTTCGTAATAATAACCTCGAAAGAGACATCAAAAGAGACGATGATTTTGAAAATAATGCAGTATAATACTTAGGTAAAGACGATACGGTAAAGTCCACATGATAAAAAAGATTACGGAAATACGGAGACGGGGTATCCGTTCTAGAATTTCATAGTAGCAAGAATCAGTCATCGATCGGTGATTACGGTCCAGGCTAAGGCTATTTTTAAACCCATTTTCCACGTTTTCGCCCTGTCGTAGTCCTATCAACGATTCTACGCACATCAAAGCTGGAGTCACACAAACTAACCACATTGATCTGGATTGCTGGGCTATTATCTTTTCTACCCCTGACCTTGGGAGCTTCAAGGTAGAAGATAAGCACCGCCACGATTGTGGAACAATTAAACATCAACACGAAGAAAATTTCCCCGGATCTTGGAAGACTTTGTTCAGCCACCCTGCTACTCTATCTCATCTTTTCGATCAGCCAAAATCTACACAGTACGCAGCTTAGTACTGTACACACAGCTAATAGGAGCCTCTTCGGCATAACCAATTTTAACGTTACGATCTCACGGTATGATCCGAGATCATATACATGCATCTTCTCTCAACTCAGGGGCTCCTCGGAGGTTTAAACCAACCCCAACATTTAACCAGATTCGTATAAGGATAGCCCAACGCATCAACGCATCAAGGGCATGTGGCATTCATTAATTCCAGGGACGGGCCGTGATATGCAAAGAATTTGGCAGGCTTCGGCTGGAACCGCTCTACTGGTGTTTTCATCATAAAAGGGTTGCAACGATCCATCTACCTAGCGTTGGATCTGCCGACGGGCGATGGAGAAAGGCCACGCAATTGAAATATTCATTGGCAAAAAGTATGGTAAGCGATCGATGGCGATTAATGGTGATAGATGATGATTGATGGAGAGTTCGTATTATTTCAATTTACCTACCTAGCCGTAACAACTTCCGCAAGCTTCTTTCGCTTCTTTTCTCTTCAGGTTGAAATGAAAAAAAGAAGTCGACCCGTCGTTGCACTGCAGTGGTGATATAGCAACTGACACCATCCTCATGTCTCCAATGCTTCTCCAATGCTTAACATGCTTGACTTGCTCGATGGTAATATATCCGATCTGTCCAAGAAAGCTTGACGAAGCTTGTCGAGCAATTTGTGCTACGCGAATTCTTGTCGAGTCAGGATACGTTTCGGATATTTCGAATGATTTTTATTTCGTAAAGAAGTAGAATCGATTTGTCTTTTTAAATGGATCTTGACTAAAGGTTACTTTTTTCTTAATTGATGAGGCGATTGAAGATATTTGTATGTAACTACGTAATTACTTGCATCGATTACTCCAGTCCCGCTATTTATTAGCCCCACCTACCGTAATAGGTATCAAGGCTATTCATTGCCGTAAGTGTTGGAGTAGAAAAAAGGTACGTACATCCTTGTATCATCAGCAAGTGCTAAGAGATCGCGGGGTTATTGGATCAGAAGGAAGGACAGAGGGGGGAGAGAAAAAAAAAGGTAAAACAAGAAGGTTCAAGGTCGGGCTGACGGGAAGTAACTCACCACTACCACTACCACTCTACTACATACTTTGAGAAAAAAACAACCGCGATAATAATTATTCTTTGAACAACTCTCCGGCGGGAAATAGTCTGCGCCCTAACAAATTTCATCAAATTTAGAACAAAGCGACCTTACCTTCTTCTATCCTTACGTATTCTATATTTTACGTACCCCCATCTACTTTCTACATAGGTACTTTTATCATCCTTGAATACCTAGAATGAGTACCTCAACCGACCAATCTCGGTTCGAGAATCTTCGTGCTCAGGCTGAAATCCTCGATGGGGAAGATGAGCTCCGTCATTTGAGGGACGAGTTTCACATCCCCACCAAGGCTGAAATCAAACGAAAGACACTAGAACAGCAGCCGCAGCAGCAAGAACAACAACAAAAAGGTGAACTGCCTTTTCCGGCTTCCACCAAGCGAGAGATACTGAGCTTCCGTAGATCGCAACGATCCCGCCCTAGCCGATGAAACGACAACACCATGTACATACCTTTGCGGGAACTCCCTTGGATTGCAACCCAAACGAACGGCAACTCGCATCAATCAATATCTACAGACATGGTCAACCCAAGGTGTTCAAGGTCACTTTAAACCATTAGACGACTCTCCTCTGCCGACGTGGCTTGATGCCGATGCCCGAGCTGCCAAATTAATGTCCCCAATCGTCGGGGCGGACGAATCGGAGGTTGCAGTTATGCAGACCTTGACGGCAAACTTACACCTGTTAATGTCAGCGTTCTATCGACCAGATCCAAAGGGTAGACACAAGATTATCCTGGAGAGCAAGGCCTTCCCGAGCGATCATGTAAGGGGATTGCCCGTTTGGCGGCAGATATGTTCGTTTCGCTGAGACGTGATAGTATGCCGTATTGAGTCAGATCCGCCATCATGGCCTTTCACCCAACACTTCCATGGTGACGATAGAGTCGCCTTATTCAGAAGATAACTTGATCACCACCTACGATATTCAATCCATCATCTCGAAACATGCGTCCGACACGGCCCTGATCCTACTGCCTGGTATACAATATTATACTGGGCAATTGTTGGATATCCCAACCATCACCGCGTTTGCGCACAAGCACGATATCTTCGTCATCTGGGATTTGGCCCACGCAGTTGGCAATGTACCCCTTAGTTTACACGACTGGGATGTAGATGCGGCGGCTTGGTGTACCTACAAATACCTCAACGGTGGACCTGGCTGTATCGGAGGCATGTTCATCAATTCACGGAATAGTCTCGTAACGACAACTCTTACCGACGAACAACCCGAACGTGGATATGGAAAGCGACTCTCCGGCTGGTGGGGTAATGACAAGGGAACTCGGTTCCAAATGGATCCTAGATTCCATCCCGTAAAGGGTGCTGCCGGATTCCAGCTAAGCAACCCTAGCATTCTCGACATCACCAGTCTAAGCGCATCCCTTGAGGTCATCGAGCTTGCCGGCGGTGTATCTACCTTACGGGAGAAGTCCAAGAAACTCACGGCATTTCTCGAACACTCCATATCATTCCTTTCGGAAGATGCGAAGCAACTCTTCAGGGTCATCACGCCATCCGATCCAGAACAGCGTGGGGCCCAGTTGAGTATCTTGCTGGCGGATAACCTTTTACATCCCGTAATGAAGGAATTCCAAAAGAGTGGCGTCATAGTTGATGAGCGACAGCCGAATGTTGTTCGTGTCGCTCCTGCTCCCTTATACAACTCCTTCGCGGATTGTGTCGCGTTCGCTGAGGCATTCGAGGCAGCCCTTATCGCATCGCAGGACGCACTATGAATCAGCTACTACCAACAACGATCGAAGATATTCTAAATCTTACTGTCTGTTAAGCCGGATCTTAAACATAGTAAGGAAAAAGGAAGTAGAATATATGTAGGATACGGCACAGGGCAGAATGCATAGCGATTTGGATGATATGATTTCTATATATGTAATCTGCCTATTGATAATTAAATTATCTATCTTGGAATCCCTTTATTGTGAGCTAACATATATAGTGGATACAAGGCTAAGGAAAGCCGTTTTAATTCTTACCCTTAACTGTTCTTCTCCCGTGTTCCATCGCTTACTTGAGATGGCGACGTCACACTAGATAGAAAGGTACGATCACAAGAAATACATCAACAAACTGCGGTAGGTAGACAGGAAAATAGAGGGCAATATTTATTTAGTTTGACGTTGGCCCGCAACAGAAGATTAGTGCTCTCATAGATGAGCAAGCTCTAGATAACACTGATAACCCCATTTTTTCATCCAGCAGCAACCCAGTACTACTGCTATACAATAATCAAGGAAACATAAATCGCAGATTCATGACCAAAAACCTCCCGTGCTGATCCATCATACATCAAGGGAGAAATAAGAAAGGAAAACCGTGAGTTCGCCGACAGTAAATCCACCTAATATTCGTCGAGATCGTCCCACATTCGCATCTTGAGATCGGAGTTCGGTTTCTCGTATTCGTCCTTAACTCTAGCATTGAGGTTTATGACCTTCTAAGCCATGTTGACTAGGAAAGAAGGTACAGGAAAGCTCTAGGTAGAGATCTAAACAGCCCAGCTGGTGGGGACGGGTACCTCGGGGAGTCCAGATTGTACCGAGCCGCTGACGTGAGGAACGGAAGGGGGGGTGGGGTAACCGGTAGGGGCGCCAGAAGGGAAGTCGGTTGGGAAGCTACCGAAGAGGCTAGTAGGTAAACCGGCGGTGATAGGAGGGAAAGAGGTGGGGATGGAGATGTAAAGAGACGAAATGAATGGAGGGAGCGGAGGGAGGCCACTGGGAATGCCGCTAGGAGTGACTGCGGCCCTCTTGATGTAGTCGGTGGGAGTTGCGAGGCCGGTGATGGTAGAGGTTGAGGTGAAATGGGGGATGAAGGGGGGCACGGTTTCGGCTCCGCTCTGGTCTGCGAGCTTGCCGGCGCCACCACCGAAGCCTCCGAGGACGAAGCCTTGTCCCTGACCTTGTCCCCGACCCTGATCCGGGATTTGACCGGCGGCGCTCTGACCACTTTGATCGAGACCACTGTTGCCGCCACCAAGCTGAGGCGCAGGTAAACCTAGGGAGAGAGCCGCAAGAGCTGTGACGGTGATGGCCTTGAAAAGCATGATTTCTGTTGGTAGTGGTGGTAGTTGGTAAAAAGATGTGTTGATAATGTGAAATGAAAGTAGTTGAAGTTAAGTTTGTAAAAGAATGATCGTCTAGAGACTCTTGTTTTGAAAGAATGGAAGTAGTAGTGACTGATTGACTGCTGGATAGTGAAGTGAATGAATGAACTTACTCGATGGGAAATATTTCATATTTATAAAAAAATACTGTACCTTGGTTGTTCCCCCTTTTTCTTTTGGGGGATAGTTCACCGATACTGCCAATATGGTGAATAGGACCGAAGATTTACGTGCTCAATAAAGGGAGCGAGGCTCGAGAGTACGATAGATCATGGGGAATCAAGGCGCATTCCGGCTACTTTGGAGTGGAGCGGGTATCCTATTACGTGGCTTCAATGTATTCATTATGAGGCAGGACACACGAAACGAACTGTGCTTTGTTCTTCTTCATCGTCACGGAGAGTTACATGATGATGATGTTTGCTCCTACCGGCCCGTACTCCTACTTTATTTCTAACTGACCCGTTATGTCGGGTCCGGCACCTACCTTGGTCGTGGGCGGGGCGAGATTCCGGAGGGGCTTGATCGGATGCTTCCGTACGCTAAGATATCTCAAGACCACTGGCTACTAGGCTAATTACGTATTACCTAGGTATCCTGGATTCGGTGATGAGTAGCCGTTACGAGAGACTTTACCGCGTTGTGGCTGGGTGATGAAGTACGCCATACCCCTCATATTTTGTGCTCGGAGTTCATGTAAACTCTAGGTCCGAATCACCAAACAATCGGAGTTCTCCAGGATAGTGGCGGTTGAAGAGCCAGTTAAATGTGCCATGATAAGCGATGGCGTAATTTACCATGGCTAGTTAATCTGGGGTATCCCTTACTATGGCTCCCGGCACAGGTTCCTTGGGGCATCCCTTGGGACATCTCGCAATCCTTGTACTTCAGAGCTGCACCGATTATCACATAACAATTTATGAGTGGCCTGCTTTGGCCTGAATTTGATAGCAATACTCGTCATCACAAAAGCAAGTCTTCGCTCTCGGACATTGATCAATTCAAAAAATCGTCTCATCTATGTCGAAAATCATTCCATCTCCTATTCACCTACGCCAACGTCGCAGTAGTCCAATCAATCCACTGTGGCGCATACCAAGTGAACTTTCCATCTGTCTTGACCACGTCGGTTTCCACGTCAGTCTGTCCGAGGAGGTATTTGTTGTAGAAAGCAGCAACCTCTGGGTTTTGCGAGCTAGGCATCGAACAGTGCGAGGTTCCATGAGCGGCTTGAGATAATCCTATCGCGTCCTCGGCCCCTAGACTTGTGTACACCATGCGGGCGGCAATTGAACAGCCATACGTGCTAATAGGTCCGAGGTAGTCGATACCTGAATTCTCGATAACAAGGAGCGCTCGAGGTGCTACTAGGGCCATAAGCATATGGTGGTCATAAGGCAGGACTGTGGTGTCGGGAGCATATTCAGCGAACGCCGTTGAAAACCACGAATCACCAGTGATAATCTGTGTCGCGTCTTCCGTTCTGGTTCCATTCTTTTTGAAGTCGGCCACGATGCGCCAACACCCCGGCCCTCCGCTACCACCTTCTTGAGGGATTGTCAAGGCAATGCGATCATCAAAAGCACCTGCAATCAGCGCTCCCTTGCCATTACGAGAGCATCCCGTCACAGCGAGTCGCTTGGTATCGATCTTAGTGGTATCAGGTCCTAGTTGTTCTAATGCATCGATGACTCGGCTAACGCCCCAAGCCCAAGCTATCAGGGAACCTGCAGTGTGCGATGAACCATATAGATCAAAGAATTTTCCCTTTCCGTGTGGGTCATCAGCGGCCACATCATGATTAGGGAATGTTATAGTTGCGACGCCAGCGGGGACGGGGATGGATGAACTCTCGAAAGCGATGACAGCCGGGAATGGACCCGTTCCGCTAGGTAGCTTTAGCGAAACGGAAAACGATGCCGATTTTCCGCCTTCGGAACTGACGATGTTGATCTTGCCACTGGAAGCCGTAGCGGAGACTGTCGGTTTGGGGGGTTTCGGGCCGAGTTCAAAACGTTGGATTTGATCTCGTATCTCGGCTCGCTTACAGGCCCACTCGTCCTTTGTTCCGAGTCGTTTACCATCAGCGAGAAGGAACGGGTCCGGAAGTTTCGCTGATTTCGGGTATGTCGCATTGTTAACGACGCATGTTGTTGGTGTTGGGGAGTACTCTTGAGCCGTTGCGAGGCTAACGAGACCTAATGCTGTGATGAAGAACTTCATATTGACGAAAGTTATTACTACTTGGGAACAACTGATTGTTAATTTTGATACGTCGGATGCTGAGAAGCATTTGGTAGGGGAATTTTTACGTTAGTGAAGCGACGATCATGGGTATTATAGCTCATCGCCGTTACTCTTTTCTATATTTTTTAGTCTTTCGAACCAGACGGCATACACACCGCAATGGTTCCCGTATGGCGGTCTTATTTTCAGGCGGCTACTATCCATGCGCGTATCCTAGTAGGTGGAAAATAGCAAGCCCGACGGCCCGGCTCGAGATAAAGTGCGGAGGCTGGATCGAAAGTCCAGGAATCGGTTTTTTATCCATCGGAGCCTTTTGAGCCGTGATTGGTACCCGCACGTGCTTCGACTCCCCGCTAAAACAGATGAGCCTCCCCATGGGATAGGCAAAGGAGACCAAATACTATCTCGATGTGTTATTTTCGGAATCCTACTTCTTTTATGCTAAACATTGTGGCGCCTTCAGATTCACCGGTCTAGTCTGCGTGCCTGGAGTGGCCAAGAAGCTAATTGGCGGTTAGCAGTATCAAAGCGTCACAAGGCTTAATAAAGGCGTGGAATAATGATTACTACGCCTGATAGCCGGACTTGAAAAGTCATCCTATCATGGCATACAGAGACTGAGAACAGCTCAGCAGTGCGGGCGTCGAGACGCTTCGCTTGGCGGATGACTTCATCGAATCCAGTTAGATGCCGCTGCTGCCTCAAAGGGACGGGCTAGGTAGCGATAGGGAGCAGGCCATGGTGGCGAGCGAGTTGGCTGATTAGACCTGGGCGTCATGAGGGCTTTTCTACATTGGTGGGAATTTCTAGTGTTGAATAACGGCTGATTTATAATCTGGTTTTGACTGATTGAATTACCTAGGATATTGACGACTTCAAATTAAGCCGCAATCTTGAGTCAAAACATAGTGATGGTGGTAGACAGCTAGCCGTCATGAACGGCACATCTATCGAAACTGTTAACCGATTCATAGCTTCGCTTTCAGTGCCAATAAAGAGCTTCTGACGGGTTTAGTCCGTTCTGAGAAATATATATAAGGAATCTGATTGCAATTACCTCAAGGAATTAGGACATCGCGTAGTTGTAACGCGTCTTATGTTTTTAGCTGCCGGTTGTCAGATATCTCGTGGTGAGAGTGGAGAAGGCCGAAAGTAAACAGCGCTAAGTAATCAAAATCGATGCGGCATGGCTGAGTCATCTAAGCGGCAGAGTGGCTTTGGGTTGTGGCAAATGCCGTGGCGTTATGCTAAATCTGCCAAGCCCTTTTGATCCCTGTTTCGGTACCCACATACATATGTAGTCACTGCCCAGATCTATTGTTCCACATATGACGTAGTGCGTGTAAGTCTACAATTCTTCGTTCGAGTTCAAGTATTTCTTCATATCATTATCAAGTATTTTCTACGAATAATTTACCAAGTTAAAACTGGTATAAGTAGCTTAAAAGCTTTTGAAAAAGTAGACTATCTTGAGTTAAATCTTCGAATCCTAAGAACCGCCAACTCTATCCTATACAAGAACCTCGACGAGACACACACAGTAAGATATACCCCAGACTATCAGCCTTTGCCAAAATATCACCTTTTTCTAAGCTGACAACCTAGCAAGTAACATACACATAACATAAAAAACAATGCCCTTCTTCTACTCCAAGAATTTTGGTGGTCGACACTTCGGTACCAACGTCACTGCTGGCCGACACGGCGTACATCGAGGACCATGGCGGTTTAGCTTCGGAAGATTCAATTGCTTCAAGAGCTAGTGCTGCTTCAGGATATGAATCCTACATACCGAGGACGGAGTCGTACTCAGGCATAGGGACAAGAGCATCGCCCGTCTCAATCGTCGCAACCACTTAGCCTAGTACCGAGATTCGAATAATAAATAAATAACAGGTCTAAGAGACGTCTTGGTGGGGTGGCTCTTTGGTAGGTTAGTTTACGCCTAGGTCTAATGAGGGTGTCGTGGGATGGACTGTCCTGATTGGGCTTGATCGTAATGAGAGACGGGAACATGAGGGCTGAATAATGAGAATACGGATTCATCACGTCTGTTTTGTTTCAACCGCTGTGTTTCTCCAAATTTATCTCATCAATAAGCTGATTTGTGTTAACCTCTGGCTTTGACAGGAGAATACCATCGGCAACAAACTTAATAGCTAAATTCTTGATCAACAAGCTTCTCGCTCAACTTCCAAAGTCTTTCTGCTTCCAAACTACTCGTAGCCCAAGGTTTAATCGTGTCCTTCCAAGGATCACCAATTCTTGAATCAAGGATGTACTTCCCGTTGTGTTCTACGCTCGAATTAGTACTCGCCTTCCACGCTTTCTTCAAATACATACCCTTCAGATTAGGGGCAAAAGAGGCGAATATGTGTGACGCGACACCCCGCTGTTGGGACTTGAATGTGAATGATGTAGCCCATCCTTGAGGGTTTCCAAGAGCCTTGTCAGCGGCCACTGAAACTAGTTAGCACTAAGTAGTCTGTCAAGAGCATAATAGAGGAACCCTACTCAAAGCTGGGTAATCTACCTCCCAGTTGCAGTATGCACCGAGGCTGGTGCCTTCAACTGTCCCTGGATGTACCGAAAATGCCAATAATCCTCTTTTTCCTAATTTCTCGGCGAGTGATACAGCCATCAACATATTGGCAGTTTTTGACTGGCCATAGGCGTGCCACTTGCTGTATGTTTTGCCGTCCTATATCAGGGTTAGTGGGACGATTGAAATGAATATACAACAAGAAAAAGCTATGCTAGGAAGACAAACATCGAAGTTATAGTCATCCCACCTAATAGGATTAAGTCGATGGCCGTCACTTGTGATATTCACAATCCGAGGAGCCTTGGAGGCAAGAATTTTCTTCATGATCAAATTGGTAAAGAGAAAATGGCCTAGATGGTTAGTACCAAATTGGCTCTCGAATCCGTCGGTGGTCAAGAAGTAATCTGTTGCCATGAGACCAGCATTGTTAACCACGACGTCGATTTTGGGTACATCGTCCCACGAATTTACAGCATCAGCAGCTTCTCGTACTCTGACGAAGGAACCTAAATCAAGCTGTAGAAGACGGGTTTTAACACCAGGAGATGTTGCGTTAATTTTCTCTACTACTTTTTCAAGATTTTCGAGATTGCGGCTTGCAAGAATAATTAGGGCTGGTTGACCCTTTGAGACGAACTCGGCATACACAGCTCCGAGGCCACCAGGAGTGACCCCTGTAACTAGAATAATCTTGCCCTTGATTTCGTTACCAAAATCTTTAATAAGTTCGTCAGAAGTGGTATTTGTATCGTAAGACTTCGCCATTGAGGATATGTGAAGGAATTTTTGGAGGATATGATTTAGGCGGCTAAACATGGATGGGTTCTTGATTCTATAGATGAATATCGGGCCTTGTTGAAAGTATGAGAACAAAATCACAACAAGAAGAGCTCGGACGGGATTTCAGGTTAAGCACTATGGGGACACCTCAAATATATAGCTCTAGCATGGTTATATAATCATACGTACACTTCTCTCCATAGGGCACGATGAGGATGTGTACGCCTACCTACAGTTGAGTACCTGGACGTCGGTTTTTACTGGGTATAACCGAACTTAAAGCCCGACACAACCATCTCCTACTTGATATTCGGAGGTTAGGCACGTATTATTCCTAAAGACCGAGTTCGTGAGAGGTCATTCGAGATGGCCGCGTTGCTGAACTATTAAAAACATAGATACATGAACGTATCATAACTATATTCATGATCTCTGGACGATCCCCACCGCAGGAATATGATCCACTTCGATTCAAGGATGCTACGTAACTAAAATCTCTTGCCTATATAGGGTATTAACGGATAGTACTTCATATCTGATTGGTTGAGGGGTTTAGCAGGAATGAGATGAAGTGCCTCACTAAAACATACATCGAATTGAATCTCTGATAACATTGGTTCATCATACCGAGTCAAATATTTGATCTGCAGAGAAAGAAGTAAAATGATAACTATCTACGTTAGTATTGGAGCGGCTTATAAATCCATCAGTAACACGATTATAAATCAGGGCTCATATCTACGGAAGAATTAGTAGCTTGATTCCCCTAACAGCTACGCCCCCCTTTTTCCCTGTTAGTTGACTAGGAGTGGATAAATAAATATATATCCACATACAGATATCGGTAGAGCCTTGCTTGAAAATCTGGATTGCGTTGCACTTATGCTGTGGTATCTTGCATTGATTTTAGTTCGTCTAGCTGAGCAGCGTGAGAGTGGCCCCTCTTCGATCCGGTGTCCGAGCGGGTAAACCGAACTTGTAATACAAGAAACACAAGACTTTACCATCTCTTGTATTGGAGTTTTGCCTACCGCTAAACCTAATGAAATATACAAGATACTACTGGAGTAGGAGAGTTGTTATGTGTGTTGATGTTGAACGTTGTATCGAGGTATCTAGGCCTTGTAGCTGCCTAAGAAATATAGTTCTTATTTTACTACTATCGCTTGGTCTGTTATCTCATGCATTCCAGGGCATCCTTCAGTGTGCTGATGAGCTTTGCCATTCCGGTGGAGAGGCTCTCCTTGCCGAAAGAAAAATGTCCTATCTGGGCAAAGCGTCAAACCGTAGGATGTCGGAGGAAATATAAATTTTCAACCGTGGTAATCCGGAATTCGAAGGTCATCTTGTTTTGGTGGTTACGTTGTATTCGGCTCAAAAGATTTAGTACGTTAAATAGATTCCTACTTCGGGATTTAGCTGAGCCATTGATCGACGAGCTCTTCATATCAAGCTTTATTCATTCTCTTATTTGGTTGATACATGCGACTTGTTGACCCACCCCGCTCCGAATGTTGTCGGAAGATCGGCCGCTAGGAGAGGACTAAATCGGAGCGGAACCTAATTCTAACACCTGCCTTCCCGATTGCTTCATTGTGGCCTATAATTTATTAGTTTTCGATAACATGTATCTAAATACATTTGAAATTGGGTTTGTTTGCCGTGTAACTGGAAACGGAAGTCGAGTTTCGAACGTTTAGGGTACGATGGACGTGTCAAGAGGCCAACAAGTAGAAATGGTTGGCGTTTTTTGAGGATTGTCGGAGGATATCTATGAAACGGCTAAAATAATATTCAAAGATGACGGTGGAATTAGGTATAATTGATCGCAATTGATCTATTGTGATATTCACGGATATACGCTTTGCTTGTGTCGTGTTTTTACTTCGATGCCGAGGACAAGGGTTAGAATCCGGTATTCTCGTTTTCTCGAACGCGGCTTGATTGGGCGACTAACGATACGACTTTTATTCCTGGACCCATATTGATTGACTTCAAACAAAAAGAATCGCTGAGGAAATAGTAATTGACGTTTATTGTCGACTTACTCGTAGTAAAAGAAGTTTCGGAAGAGTTGTGAACGATAGGTTTGTAGGGTGGTAGTTCAGAGGGTTCTAGTGGACTTAGCAGCGCTAATAGCCCTGAACTTGTTGTATGAATGATACCCCGCATAAGGTAATTAGCGTACTCCACTGGTGGATAAGGAGACTGATTAGGAACTTCCATTGCCAAAATTTCGGGTTTCTAGGCTTGCGACTAACATCACTCTCTACGTCTGCTCTCTATTCGTAAACTACCGGAAATATTTATTAATACACTCCTTATATTGTCGCTTAAAAACAACATGTGGTAAGTTTGCGACATTTAGACTTTGGCTCTCATATATAGTCTAATCATCTCGCAGCAAGCACGTATTAAACGCCCAAGTTGCGATCCGCTCGCCGTGCTGTACGTTCCCAAGCTCCTCGCCCCTCTACAACACATACTTTCGACATCTTTAGTTTTCGGAATATCCTTCGACATCGCACTAACCTTACCCATATAGGCCGAAAATGGTTTGATTGCGCAGAATGTCATCATGAGCAGGAATCGCATCAATTACTACAAACCTTCGAGATGACCTTTGCCTGCAAAAAGTGTAAAAAGTGTTTCCGCAAAGACGCCCAAGAATTCGAAGAAGCCGATGAATATTGCCCCCACTGCGACAACCATTTCGTTATCGAAGCCGTTATACCTAAGCCCGCGTTGACTGTAGAAGGAGAAGATGCCCGAGTAAATAATCGTATGCTAAAAGACGATCGGGTGAAGGATAGTCAAAACAGATCGATTTTTGACATCCAAACCGATGCGGATAAATTGGGTTGATGAGAGCAAATCAAGGCAAAAGGCAGGGAGGGATGATTACAGGTTGCGAAGCGATGCATTTCACATGATACCACACATTTAGACTTTTAAGGGGAGAACAAAATCACAAGGAACAAGAAATTGAGGAACAATGCATGCTTGTGTTGGTAGTGTACAAGTTGCTAATGTGATCATATCCTCTACGAATCCCTTTTTCCTTTCAAGGAAGCCCAAGAACTCCAGCTACAACATGCGGCTATCTCATGTTTAATCACTGCCACCTTCCCGTTCTCTTGTTAAGATGGCTGCGCTGCCAGTACCTGGTGTTCGGCCGGTCTTCTTCTTGGCCGCCTCTTCCTGCTTTTCTTGCTCGATGTTCTTGACGTATCCCTCAATATCTTCGACAGGCAGCATTTCGACGGACTTGCCAGGAGCCATGATGGCAATCTCAATGTTCTTCGCACCTGTTTGGACAACCTCTAGTAAGGACTTTATGGCTAATCGGATGGTGGCTTCGCGATCCATATCCTCCTTGTAGTTGCGCTCGAGGAATTCTCGTACGGTCTTGCTAGAACGACCGATAGCGTTTGCTTTCCTGTACAAAAACACATTAGCATAAGGATTATCGCGCCGTAGTATTCTAGAACTCAAGGGAAACATACCATGCTGAATAGATACCACTCGGTTCGGTTTGGTAGAGTCGTGGTACTTTGCTACCCTTGTCGAAGCCCACGATCATGGTACTAATGCCGAAAGGTCGAACACCACCACTCTGTGTGTATCTCTGTTGCACACCGGCGACATATTTGGTAATGTATTCGATTGAGACGGGATCTTCGACGGTTAGACGATGCGATTGGGCTTCTAGACGTGCCTTGTCGACTAGAATTCGAGCGTCGGCGTTCAAACCGGCGAAGGCGAGGCAAACGTGGGTGTCGATAAGACCGATCTTGGAAGGAGTAATGCGCGTGTCTTGTAACTTCATTGCTGATCTCTTCTCACAACCGAGGACAACGATATCTGCACCCTTCACACCGACAGCGCAAGTTCCTAGCATCGAGTTAGACGGTTCCGTTACAATGAGCGACCTAGAACGGGTGCGTACCTCGTTTTACGGCTTCACCGGCATATTCGACCTGGAAAACGTGTCCATCCGGACTATATAATCGTTAAAAGTTAAGTTCCGGGAGACGATCGCGTTAGATACGAACCTGAACACTGTAGACAAGTTGAGTTAGCTAAGCTACTTTGACGTTGTAAATATTACTGAGGGGAACATACCGGAAAGAGCTCTATCGTAGCCTGACGCCATGATTTAATACGTCAAAATGGGTGAAGCGAAAATAATTAGAAACGGGTGTGAAAAATGGCGTGAGTTGAGAATTAAGGTGAAGCTCAAAGTTGGTTGATGATTTCAGTGAGGTCTGCGGAATACACAAGGAATACAACATCGAACAAGGCTGCCAGAGTTACGAAGCTCCCTGCAGCTAAACGCTAAAACACCGACGCCTGAAGCTCGAGCCACTATGGGTCTACCCCGATGTAAGCTCTAGCCACTACCTACCACGCCACAGATTAAGCTGTCGGATAAGATAAGACTAAAAAGGGTTAAGCGACTTTTATTCCCACCTACTTGATATAGTTAGTACCTAAACTTTATTTACAGTAGCTTCAAATGTTTATCACCTCGGCATGAAGCGACCAAGGATATTTACAATTTACAAACTCGAAGTATCAAAACAATTTCCATATTTCAAGTCTATTTTTAAGACTTCACTGTTCGTGGGTTCTAATATCACTTATACAGAATGAAGTTGTTTATTGAAAATCCATACTCCAATTTTCCTACCTTGCCGTTATATCTGGTATATCCCCGCTAATGCCGCCATCTATCCATCCGTACTCAACTAACTAACTTATCCAAACTGCCTGATTTCAACCCATTTCTTTTCCTCCAACCATGAATTCACTTCACGACTTTTTACTTCCATTCTACTCTTGAATCCAGCACACCATAATCGTTCCAAATTACCATCTCCAAACTGATTAAGCCCATGATAAAATTCGTTCACAACACAAAACGGTGCAGCTAGGAGATCCGGTTGTCCCGTGGTCTGAAGAGCAAAATCCAAGCTTCGACAAACGTTGGCTGCGAGGATTCTTGACTGATCCGGCTGATATCGTTGGAAATCTATCCCAGGTGGTATATCCGATAGCATGTTTGGTCCGGAAGGGCTCTCATTCTCGGTTTCGAAGATGACGTTCAACAGCGTATACATACATTGGTGGAAACCAATAAGAACAGCCCAATAGTAGACATGAATTAATCCCATTAATGGCGTAGGGAAGTTAAACGCGTCGGAAAAGGGCACGTATGCACCACTGGTCATTGCGTCGACTATCCAGTAAAGCGGGGATCCCATCTCATCAACCCTTTGATGTACCATGCTATACCAAATATCAAATTGCCTTTCGATGTTAAGACAGTTATATAAAAGGTCCCTGGCTTTCATACGACGAGCAACTTTCGCTTCCAACGGTGTTATACGATCGGCTCTCGAATATATCGACGGTAACAGGACGACGATGTCGAGAAGATCGTCAAGCGGGGTTCTTGGATGACGTTCCCAAGGCACGACTGTCCATTCAGGCGAACAGAGGAAGGTTGGTTGCCGATTTAATAAAGCCGCCCAAATCTATTGAATTGTTAGCTATTGGGGATTCCAGCGTGGTTGAGTGCTTACGGCGTTAGGTCGGTACACCCGAGCGAAAAAGTGATGGTCTGGAAAAGATTGATAAGCGGTCGGACCCCGTTCGCGAATCTGGTCAGCTAAGACGGCAGGATCTTTCCAAGGCGGTTCACCACTGTAAGCCGCCGAAGAATTTTGCTACAACGAAAAATCAGCAACAACAACGAACTAGATATCACCATTATCGTCATACCTCATATAAAAATATACACAACCCCTCCGAATCGCTATTGGCCATTTGCCTATTGTTACTACTTCTCGGCGGTAAATGGACGAGACAATGAGACTTCAATTTGAAAGTTTCGGGGCTAAACGTCGGACTCATGCTTAAGCTGCGAGGGCCACCTAAAGACAACAAGACCTCGTTCCTTCGTGGTGACCCACTACCATTTCGAACGGCGGAGCTAAGATTTGTTTGGACAGCGAAAAGCCGAACGTGATGTAATCCAGCAGTTGACGATAACGAGATCATGTCAACCCACGCAGGTTGATAGGGTTCGGTCGCGGTGAAAGTTAGCTTTTCGGCTTGTTTGACTTCGTTGCCCTTCGCCTTCTTGCTACCCTGGTTCCGTGGTGGATGGGAAGAACACCTTCCCTTATCGTCCGGCGTGCCGACAATGAAAACCGTCTAATTCACACTCAAATGTCAGTATCCGATTCTGCAGTTTCGCATAAATCACTAGAGATGCATGGTCGGCAGTAGGATCAAGGGGAAGCTGACTCGGGATTCCTATTTTTCGGGAGTAGACTACTCCTTGGGCCGATCCGGATTAACAGCCAAGGATTTTAGTTACTGACCTCCCTTTCGTATCCACCGCATTCACGGCCATAATCCGTACACTTCTTACAAAACGGTTTTCCGTTGTCGCATGCGACTCGTCGAGCTCGGCAGGTATTACAACCTTTGTATTTTCCAGGAACACCGACCATTTTGAACGTTGGAATCTATAAGGCGTGTGAGTGGATCAAAAAAGCTATCATATTACATCATGCGTGCCCGAAGTTGGGTTAGCCGAGTTATGAGAAAACGAACCTGTCAGATATGATGTGACCTTCAAGGCGACGTGCAACAAAATAGGTTATCTTTGAGGTCGATTTACCTCGAAGGTAGGACTGGGGGTGGGCTCCCGTGGAATATAAAGAATTTCCAGCTCAGATCCTGCAAGGATAGCTATGCGATGTGCAGTTCCAGACGGGAAACTGTACCCATAATCTTGCACAACAAAGCTTCGCTTCGACATCCACGCATAATCCATCTGCATCTAGATGCATACATATACACCTATCCATTCTATATATATGCATACGTCACAGGAAGCGAGCCATGGTCGATAAGGGGACAAGTATAGCAACGCCAAGGAATTCCCCTAAAAATCATTTCCCACCAGTTCCTGACAGATGGCAGCGGGGTGCAAATTTCACCGCGACACTTGTAGGAACCTATCGGCATTACGAATACATGACAAAATGAAACCGAATCTAGGTAAGGAACCAATATCTTTTGATCTGCATGCTGTCAGCTGTACAATCCTAGCATGTATAGAATATTATTCGTCTCCTGAATGACTCTCTCGCCCGGGTTGCACAAGGTGTGATGGCGGGTTAAAAAAATAAAAAAAGTCTACTGGGGGGTGTCGAACGAACAAATCGGTCATACAGACCATAACGCTGACAAGGGAAGTTCTTTGTACGCCCCCCTTCGCCCTGTAGGGCTGTGTTAGCAGGGGGAAATAGAGCCGAGAAAGAGCCATACCAAAAAAAGGTACATATACCTGATGGGTACGTGCGCAGTACCTTAGTACCCGTCGACGGCTCCGAACGAAATGGCGGCTTTTGGTGGGGCTCGGGAACTGCATTGGAGGAGTTGGAGTTGGGGGTGGGACCCGACACTTTCGAAGCTTGATTCGACAACTTAAGATGAACTTTTGGAAGCCTCTAATTATTCTCTCGTACGACCGCGATTTCAAATTCGGCCGACTTCCGCGCCTATTTGGTTACATACCTACTTATGACATTGCATGGGATGTCATCTTGTACCCGATACTTTATGATTCTTCAGGGTCTAGTATTCACTACAACCACCCACTCTTCGAGCAATAAATGCCCTTGAAACTATCGCTACCACTTAAATACATGTAAGTACACTCCTAATAATCCCAATTCCCCGCAGGAGTACATTCCATGATACCTACATATCTAGGTAGCTATGGGCGTTTGAGAACATGATAGCATACCACGTGCTCGGACTTTAGACCCACCTAGGTATCTTCAACCTGATATCAACGCTCTATCTATAGGTCGACATCGATATTCGCATTCGGAATTGGGGAAATTGACCATTTCCAAAAATATTCTGAAACAAACATATATCTTGAGTCCTATGATGGTTTTCCCCTCGTGGTGTCCGTTTCAACTATCGGACATCTAAAAGAGGTGTGGTTAACTTTACAAAGGTTCCCTGCCATGACACCGGTCACTTAGGTATAATAGAAA
Source organism: Hypoxylon trugodes (assembly GCF_022578975.1). Taxonomy (NCBI): domain Eukaryota; kingdom Fungi; phylum Ascomycota; class Sordariomycetes; order Xylariales; family Hypoxylaceae; genus Hypoxylon; species Hypoxylon trugodes. The sequence goes on along the minus strand of NW_026250024.1, from coordinate 574,367 downwards.
AAAACGAAGATTTGTGGATCTCTCGAAGCCCCAGACCTGCGTACTGCAGACGCCACGATCATGCTGTCCACTCTCTAGGTATACCACCCACACCTTTTAATCGACAATATTTCATTACTTCCGGTCTGTGTCCGGTTACACGACCTTTCACGTGGCGTTGCCCACGGTGATGGATTTATACAACGGTATGGGGGTTGCAAAGAACAATCTCGAGGCAACGGTATCGACTCCTCATTTGTCAGCCAAAGTAATAAATGCCAGCGGAACCTGTCAATGCCGGCGGTCGGGATATCGTCACTGACATCGTCGCAATCATTCGCCTTGTCATTTCATGCTTTTTCATCCAATCCTTACACAAATTCAAAGCCTTCTATAAAACGTATGGTGACACAACGTTGATTTACGGATAGACTTACGCGGCTAGCTGAAGAAAGTATTGACTAGTAAGTAAGTTAAGGATACTTATGATAACATTGGTCTGTCAGCCGCATTTTAATGCAAAATAATCATTCTAGGCGGAATTTCCGTCTAATACTACATTGGACTTACGTTATATGGAACTGATCCGATCTTAGCTTACCTATACGTTTAAACTATTTCACCAGCCATTTTACTGACTTAAATTAAGTTTTACAAGATAATCTGGCCGGTGAGGGCGCAGTCTATAACCCGAAACAATCTATATGAATACGAACCAAAATAAGAGTCATGGTCGGGGATCAGGTGGCCATTCCATTCGTATTCCTATAATATAGATACGAATATATACATTTTATAAATCTTCGCGAACATAATTCGACAGTATGTTTCCCGCTCTTAGCTTCGGGCTTACTACAATTGATAAGGTGTGCATCCAGTACCGATCCAATGGTGTGGAACCATCGAATAGGAAGGTTTTTTGCATTCGCCATGCGCATATCGGCATTGTTGATTCATCCTACGGTACATTCAGCTACTATTGCTGCTCCTCATTCTCATCAGGGATTTACCTATCCTCGTGGCGTGGCTAGGCTTCCATATCATGATACATTGTTTACTTGACACGAATATGAGGAAGTATCTATACGTTTTAGCGAAAACAAGTGCTGACTTGAAATTGTTTTCCGTTAAGATTAGAAACGGCGTATTTGTAGTTAACTTGAGACCGAACGAGATACTCCTTTGATATGGATACTGAAGGCTTAGGGGTTGGGAAGTGTTAAGGCGTCATGTGGGGATTTAAGGGGTATTGTTGATATCTTCCCAAGACTACCTAAGCGACATCTACTACTTTATGAGTCTAAATGATGAATGGCTAGGCCAAAGGGAAGAGCTAGCCGATCTGTGATGAAAACACGTGGTTGGAAAAAATAGAGCATCCGATTCTTCTATGATTGGCGATTGCAAAGTTGAAAGTTGTGCAGTCACATGTTTTTAACATTCTCGAAGGGTGTTAAAGGTATCATGACCTATAGAGATGAAAACGCCAAATTCAAAAAGACCTAGATATTGATCCAGACCATTCTACCGTAATAGAGTCCGGGGTTGTCCTCGGGGCAGACAGGCTAGGCTGTTTGGAGTCAGCATGGATCGGCAAATGAGAAGTCTAGAGCAAGCCAAGGCGTTTTCCCTTTTATTTGGCTCATCATCAAGCCACCTACGACAACATTCCTGCCACATGGGTCTCATAAAAAATCGCCGACCATTTAAGATCATGATTAGATCACTTACGAAACATACATACGAATATACTATTAGATATTTTGGTAAGTTACCCCGATAGGAACCGCATGGAGGCCATGAAGGTATCTATTAATTGAACCCTCATCTGCGGAGGACTTCCGCTCCCCACCAAGATCTGATATGATTTCTGACTTGGTTGACATACGAAACAAGCTACAACCTTAAAACAACCAATATTATGTCAAATGAGTCGCTTATTATCCTATAAACCATACCATAATTGAGATACTCAGTATAACGGAAAGATATAGATATAGTTTCCTGGAAAATAATACGGAAAAGTTGGTATGTGTAACTAAATACGTCAGCGTCCGGTCCCGAAACGCCCCCCAAAATACCCTCGCAATTTTGTCGGAAGTGATAGACGCGAACTCGCGAGCTAGGCAACCTTTCATCTTTATTTGAAGGATGCTGAAGGGGGATTTAGCGCTAAATTCGTTACATTGGCGCATACTTAGGCGCATATTTAGGCGCTACATGTATACATTGGTGTTACACAGAATTATACCGTATTTCCGTCTTTCTGTTCTTGTGGCGTCGGAACCGACTGAACCCCGAGATGTCCACAATTATTCACCTTTTATGCCTTGCGCCACCGCATTTACTCACCTTGTATTCTATCGTGTTACACATATTAAAAAAGCGTAGGATTCGACAATCCTCCCGCGGCTGTTGAATGGTCACTTAGCCAGGTACCCCATAGAAGTATCTTACCTGGGGTATGTTGACACGGGACGTTTCCGAAAACTCGTCATGACGGAAAATGGTTTGAAGTACAATATTCTACCCAGGTCATCTATGGTTACTGATATCAACAATATAATTTCCCATCTTTATTTTTATTTTTACTTTTCTTATTTCCTCATTTCTTACTCGTACCTAGATACCTAGCCATACAAGGGTGTAATGTTATTCTACACCGTCCCGCGTTTAATATCTTAACAAAAACTTGTTAATCCTCTTGTGCAACCAAGCATGGCCCAAGTCTCCACGTCACAGCACCAATTGTTGAGTTGGCTGAGATTTTTCTGTGACACAAACTACACTTACAACCATGTTCTTGTCTCCATTGTATTACCAACACAGACCGCTAGAACTTGTTAGTTATCTCGTACTACCTTAGAAGCGCGCGGGCATATGTCAATGTGACGCTATATACCTATCGGAGTACTACCAATTTGAAGTGTCTGCATACATGTATCAATTAAGTACCTATGAAGATCTAATTAGATCAAATGAAAAGTTCCAGCCATTACGAGGCATTCACATCAGCCTCGGATTATGAATAGCACATATTAATTGGTGCCGATGGCTTGCTCGTTTCAAATATCTCGGTATTCAATGTATGGTTATCTTTAATGTTTCCCGAATGCGAAACCGAAACGTTATAGAGTCATATTACAAAATGGTTTTTTATAGATTGATGCATAAAATTAAACCGGGCAAATATACATACATCCATACTACCTAGGTATGCTTATGTGGTTCTATCATTGGTTCTTGATATCCTAATGGTGACGGCACTCTTAAAATCCGACTGGACGACAAGCATGTCATCTCTCTTGGGCGCATAAATGATCTATCAATCACGTAACGTTTATGCCCGCTATTCTTACTTTGTACGACATGAAATAGATATAGTGCCGATATATATTACCTAAGATCAATTATATTCTTGAACTTTTCTTCGCAAATATGAGACAAATGTAATTACGTGTTTTGTATACATGCGTCAGTGTCGAAATGCAAACGTATCGTTAAGACTCGCCTTTTTTTCGGCAGACAACGCGCTCGGATATCATCCAATAAGAAACTAAATTCGGTTGCAATTTTAATCATGTTGCACAAGACATGGGACTTTTTATTTCCCCTCGCTTACACGGGATAACAAAAAGCAATGGCTCTTTTCTACCCCTGGCTGAGTTGCCACGCGACTCCCCAGACAAGACCCTCCCCGCCAGTTAAGATTGTGTAACCCGACGATCCGGTTTTTCCATTGCTGACAATTATCACGGAACCTTCCCCCTTTTCTCATCAGGACGAACCGCGAAATTTAGACTTCTTCCAGTAGGTATGGAGTATCTCATCCTTCTGATCTCTTTACTGATAGGTTTTTATGTAGATCTTACTTACAGACCATTTTGGAGATTAGGGGCTGAGTCACTGCTGCATAACTCTAGGTAGGTAATACATGCTAATTTTTCTATCCGCTGAATCAAGGTACCATTCAATCCGACATAACACAACGGTGAAGCTATGATTTTCATACGAAAAGCAAATCCACGTGGTATTCAAAAGATCCATAAGCAAGACGGCACCTTGGGCCTAAAATTTGGAATTATTACACTTATTTCTGTAAGTACCTAGGTAAGATAGATCAGTAATGTCGCAAGGTATGTACTGGAAATTTTAAAGGTACTTGTATTGCGGGGGTTCTCTTACGATGGTCGTACAGTGAGATAAGCCCCAAGTTGTTCCGGCAGCCTCCATCATTTTATTTCTTTTTTCTTTTTTTTCTTCTTCCATCAACAGACATCAAGTTATGAATATTTTCATCGACCAATATGGATTCAACACGCCTTCATACATTACCTAAAGGTATGATAGTCATATTTCGATTTTGTGCTTATTATCCAAAAATCGTGGCTCAGCTGCCAGCTGTAATCGCGGAAGCTATGATGTAAGCCCGAAAGTAACCTCATTAGAAGATATTTTGAGAGGAACCCACGTCTGAATCGCCAAGAGTAGTTGAGGTCCCCCAAAATGGGTTGATAGTTAACATCTGACGCACATTCCCCCATTACTGACATTCCTGACAACTCTATCAATCTATAACCAGTATAGCGTGTCGGGGTTTGGTCTTAAAATTCGGTTACACGAACCAGAAGTTATACAAATTCGTTCTCGGAATACAACATTCGAAGAAAGTTCGTTTCGCGGAAACGCTGCGCGCTTCAAGGTTGCGCGTTCGGGATAATTTTAGCGAGCTGAGTTGAAAACCCCATGTAAAGGATTTGACTGACTTTTTTTGGTCGTTACCAGACTTTTGACGAGAAACGAGAACGAATATTTGGATCATAGAATAGGCAGACACTTTCTAACCCTCAACCAAACCCGTCTTCCGTATTTCCGATCAAGAAATCCGCAAACTCTTTCCTCCGATCATTGTTCCGATTCCGAATTTGAATATCGGCCTTCGCACCGCCTGCTCGGTTTGGTAAGCCACCCGAGAAACTACGCCGCAGAGCTGAGACGACTGCGCTGGCGTGATCCCGTCTATTCGCATACGAGTACGATTGAATTTGTCAGCCTCATATAGTTCTATTCCCCTATCTTGACTCATTTCAAAGGGTGTCCGGGTTAAGAGTAACGTAGTATAAGGGAAACTTTTGCTACACCGCCTCGATTTGAAATTGAAGAATCCATTCATTATGTCCAATCGTGTCCAATCGAAAACGGTTGCCTTTGGCGAATCCGATTCTCGTTCCTTCCAGTTCCTCCTGTCATCATCATTGGCGTCGAGCTTGGCTGTAACTGCCCCTACATTTCTATATGTCATTTTGGAGGCTTGGATTTTCGTATCCCTTGCTGCCTATTCCTCGAATCCTCGAAAGGAGTCCACTACTAGGACCCTCAGGTTGTCCTTTTGCTTCTACCGAGCACTCGCATTCCACAATGCTCTACTCACTAGGCGGAAACGTTCGATGGTGATGGTACCTTGGAATACCCCCTTGCTTCTGTTTTATGGATTAATAATATTGTGATTTTCAAAAAGGGGTTCTCGAACCTGGAAGCTAGTAACTTACCTCTAGAGAAACGGATACTTCCTAGTATGTCTTTGACTCGAAACATGGTTAAATGAAGTATTGGTTGTGCCCGGGAATCATAAGGCGTCTGAGAGCTAGTCAAGAGTCAGTTGAAATGAAATCACGTCTGTATCTCATTCCGAGTCTACCCCGGGCTAAATAGCGATTCCTACTCACGATGCTCTACCTTAGTGCTAAATACTCAGAGATAGCACGTCTGGATACTAGTTGCTGCTAGGCATTGTAGAACATAGGTGGAAGCAAAGGGTCCCCTCAAAGGATATTCTAGGTAGTTACTCCTGCCATAAGTCGAACGATGAATATAAAATTAATTTAATAGATAGGGACATGTATTTTGTATATTTGACCGTCGATACGCACCGCGTCGACCCTTCATTAGGTCAATACATATCTCTAATGCATGTTCGATCTCTTCACTATTAGCACAGCGGGTCAACCGTGGGCGGCGGCGACGGCGGGGTAATCTCAGTATCATCGTTTAACACATATCTACACTAAGGTGCCTTTTCCTATTCTCATACATTTCCGTGGTATATTTCCGCCATCCACGGTGAAGCCCTCTCTTAGGCAAAAGTTGTAAACTAGGTCTACGAGTGCTCCAAAGCCTGCGCAACAGCAGATTTACTCCCAAAATCCTCCAAATTGCCACCACACAATTATGGTAACGGAAATTACCTAGTTCCCGACTTCCTCTTTGGTATTGATACAGAGGTGGTGGCATCCAGACCTGCAAGGTTTCATGGGTGATCGTGAGCGGCCCTAGCGACGGATGTCGCTTCTAGATTTAGGGCTTCTTGAGCGGCCTCGGGCCCGGGGGTCGTCTCTATATCGGAGACTTCGAGAATGATCTCGCAATCGGCGGACGTCTTGGTAAGGCCTCGGTCTATAGCCACGGCCACGAGGACGATGGTGCTCGCGCGCGCGAGGAGGATGTCGAGATGGCGATCGTTCTTCATGGGGTTGATGTGCTTGATCGTAATAGGGGATATAGGACTCCGGCCTGGCGGGTAGAGATTCGGCTTTGAAGGGAGTGGAACTAGAAGCCCTGTTCTTGCCACGGCCTCTTCTCCCACGACGTACCTCGTCCTGTTTCGCCGGCTCAGAGAGAGGGTCGTTAGCAACAGTAGAAGACTTATTCAATTTGTGATATATTAAATAATAGCTTCCAGGTGCATTGGGCGACCAAAACCGACTTCCACAGATTCCATGTTGGCCGAAGAATCTATGGCCATCATTCATGAATATCTGTGTAGCCGTGGGTTCCTCTCCAGGCTCGGGGATCTTGGCTATACAGATCAAGCGATATTGAATAATCATAGCGGGAAACGTAAGGTGGCCACCCTCATCCAAGGTATCATTGGTTCGTATTTCCAACTTCTGCAAAATGTCGCGAGCCTCTTTTCCACTGTTCTGTGCGACCCATGCCGAGTTGTTCCAGCGGAAGCGAAGGAACTCTGGGGGTGATGGGACGTAACATCGGTAGGCTCCTTGATCGCGAAGTTGAATTCTTCCTAGTTTCCATTCAACAGTTTGTGCTAATCTAGCAGGGTCGTCGAAGATTATCAAGCCTTCCTTGGCGATGTTTTGTGGTGGGATTTTAATTGGATGTATAGTTCCGTCGCGTTGCTCTAACACCGTAGACTTATACAAGAGGTTGCAAGGCTGTGCCCAAAAGTTGTTTTTCATCAGCGGGCTTTCTAGGATATCGAGAAGGTCAGGCATACTGCCGTCATATGGATCACGGACGAGGTGGCCGACACAGGAGGCAATTTCGGAATGGATTTGGGAGTTTGTGTCAGTGTTGGTATATTCCACAATTGGGAAATCAATCAAGGCGAGGAGGATAATCTGCAAAGGACAAAATAGATCCAGCGAGCAGGATTCATCCTCAGCCACAATGCTAGCCACCCATCTCACGATATCAAGGGCAGAGCAAAGGCGTCGTTCAGCTGGTGTCCGAGCAAAAACGTCGGGCCAACATTCCCTCAATTTCTGGGCGAGTTCCTGCCCCTGGTACTTCGCAATTAGGAGATCCCATATTGTTGCAAATTTCGGCGGCCGTCTTATTCAATGGGGACTTTATGTTATGAGAGAAGATGCCCCCAGAATGACATAGGACAATGGAAATGTACCAAAGACCCGGGTGTTTGTAATCGAACGCGATAAAATGAAATCCGGCTGCAGGGGCGAGGGGGAGGGGCGTTTCAGGAAAGCACGGTCCACTCATTTCTCGGAGCGGCAGTATCGAGTACGGACCAAACTAGTACTCCGCATTACCGGTGGGGCGCCACACCGGAACGCCATGCCGAAGCAGAACCTAGGAAGGTGCTACCTAATATTGAGGCTCTAGTACCCCGAAACATAAGTATCTACGAAATATCTTCATTTATTTATAACTTTATGCAATGCTTAGCCTGCGTATACTTCCTTAAGGTTACAATGGTGACCCCACTTACACACTAACAAGTGGCAACTGCGCCTGTATGAAAAATCCCAAACACACCCGTGCCTCCCCTACCCACAGCATTTTTCATAAATAATGAGAAAAAAAGGAAAAAGAAAAAGAAGAAAAGCTTTAGCTACCTAAGGAAAGACTTGGGGGGTGTAGGGGGGGCGCCGGTAAGTCTAGTGTAGCTCTTTAATATTGTGTAGTGCATATAAGTCAATGTCAGGACGCTATTCTGATCTCAGGAGCCATGGACCTTCCTTTTTGATGTACCTAGGTAGCTGTGGATAATCTCCTTGAGAATTTTAGTTGGAGACCATATTCAACAACCCCATACATCCCTGGTAACCAGCGTATAGAGTACGGATAGTTTCTTACGGGAGCCATCTTCAAAGTATGCGGAGATGTCTATTGGCGGGACGCTAGCTATCTTTACGTGTATGGCGGCGGGGAGTTCCAAGCCCATCGATGGCCTCGCACGCTCGAAAAATGCTATGTTAACATCCATGACTCTGCCAATTCTACTTAGACTTGGCGGACTTAGTCCGGCTCCGGTATGGTATCTTGAATTGGGTTTTTGGATCGCACCAAGCCCGTCATAGATTCAAGCCTGTGAACCATCCCCAGCATATCGTGGCATATTTTGAACTCGATATTTACGATGCGCTCCATGAGTGCGTGCAAGTCGTTGCCGTCAAAAAATGCCTTTTCCATGTTCAAAAATAGGCCAAGCATAACCCAAACGGCACCGTCTGCGAACTCTCATGAGCCCACTCCACACCTGCGCACTCTGAGGCAATGTTTCGCCGAAGTTGTTTGATATATAGGCTTCGTACTTCTTTCCCTCTGGGTCTTTGGGCTCAAGGGCCTTAGACTGGAGTGCATTATGGACGGAAGGACATATCTTGCGCGTTCTATACCAATATTCATAAGCGACGCAATCCGTATCAATACATGTTTGACAGGTTCTGAGCTAGTATATTGGATCATAGCTAGGAAGAATGCCAGAGGTAAAGTTCAATGTCGATTTAATATCGAATCAACTCTACAATTTTTAACAAGTTACTATACCATACGCTGTTTTCAATAAACCGCCAATGCGCGAGAATACAGCGTATATACCGTGCGCCAACTTAATAAGAACTGCCATTGCGCCAAAACACAATAGAATCTTACAATATGGTAGCATTTCGCACCGTCATTATTAAATTTACAGGGCTTTAAGTGCTGTAATTATAGGGGATTTTAGTAGAGTGCTAAAGTGCGTTGTAATTATAGGGTATTACAATGCTCATATCTTTATAATTATAGCACATCTATAGTGTATTTATAGTGTATTTCAATTAAATGTTATAATGTGTTATATTTATAGGGTTCTATAGGGTGTAGAGTATTGTAGTTATAGCAAGTTATAGCATTCTATTGAAACTTCATTGGAATATGTTGTAAATATGGTGTTTTATAGGGTTCAAGTTATTATAAAATATAGCACTATATAGGTACCCCCTAAAGAGCGTTATAATTATAGCGTATTTTAGTGGAGTGTTGTAATGTGTTGTATTTATAGAGGCGTAAGTACTATAAATTCAACCACCATAAATATAGTGTATATACTACTGTAGCTCCCTGTATTTATAGGGGATTTCAGTATATAATTCCCTGTAATTATAGTGACATAGTACAGTACACCACCATACTGTATATTCACATGGCATTTTGGCGCATTGGCAGTTTATACCTTATTGGACCGCCGTAAAAAATCGATATTTTGAGAATACTTAGGTAGTTAGACTGCAGGTGGTTTCGGAATAGTGCGAATTTTGACGTTTTGTTATGGTTTTATATGCCGTTAATGATTGGTAGAGAAAAACACTTGGGTGGGTGTAGAAATTGAGGAGAGGTACGTGATCCATCGAGAGCATAGGCCATGGAATATTTGCGCTCGTATATCCACGAGCTTGTTACTGAAGGAGACAGTTTTTAGTTTTAGAAGCACTTGAAGGCTCATATGTTTGCGTACTTGCCTAGGTAATTACTTGAATACCTAGGTAGGTGCCAAACTCGCAAGTCGTTACTCCTCTACGCCTGAATCAAACCGATCTCAGGAGCCCACAAAACTACATGCAATTCTTGAATAATCAGTATGGCTTACCTAGAACAAGCCTAGACAACTAATGTTCCTGCGGATTACCCTGGTGGTTGTTTGACGCGTACCTACCTACCTAGGTAGGTAGATATATATGTGTGTAAATGCACATGGTAGTAGTGCGTACCGTGCAGCGTTCTTACTGCAGGTGCGCGCTAAATCGCCGTTGCCCTAATCTACCGTACTGTTATTTACCTCTTCCAATTTTTTTTTTTTAAAAAAAATCTTTTCCTTTCTTTTAATACGCCGGTATGAAATCTGCTTTCAGGTTCACCTTTTTCTTTCAGCAAATCCTCCAAAACCAGGTGAAACGTAACGGCGATTGTGAGGGTCAATAGTTAAACTGCTAACCACATTGCGAATCAACACGCCTGGCCGGAACGGTACGTGAATTAGGGATTCCAGCAAAAATAAGCCTCCCACTAGCCGAACTAGTTCCATACGACACAATGCAAAAAGACGTCGGGTCGGCAGACCTTTGTCCCTTATCTCCTAGTGAGATTGCACGCCCGGAAAAGCGTAAGCAGATTTTACGTCCTTCCGATGATGAGGAATACGAGAGTGGAGAAGCGAGTGAGTCCGACCAACATCGACAACAGATTTCTCGGCGCAAGACGAACCCAGCGAAGCGCGCAAAACATGACGTACATAGTAACGCCAACGGCGGAAGTAGAACTGCTGCACCAGAGCTAGGCGAACCAGCTGAGTTTTCATGAATCATGAAAACCATCTGGAAGAACGAGGAAAGATATATTAAGGAGATGATGGATTCGTCGGCTGAGTGGATGAATCAAAACAAGCCTCCTGTGACGTATCGTAGCTTCATGGGGCTCGTTGCGCAAGCTTTGAAGGATAAAAAGGATATGAACCTTTCAGCAGAGTGGCCTCAATCACTGAGAAAGGAGTGGGCGGAAGACCCACTCAGACCTCTCCTTATAGGACAACACACTCCAAACCATGTAAGGGTGGATGGCAAGGAGCCGTCAAAGAATCCACGACGAAGCGAGAGAGAAGCTTTCCACTCCCTCTATCACGTATTTCCCCGGATGTACGGTTGCCTATACGAGGATTTCATGGGCCCCAAATACCAACTCGCATACGACAATATCGAGAATAGACGAATCAACCTAGACGACGGCTCGAGGGTTCCCGACCCTTTTCCCGCAAGAAATTTTTCGGATAACCTCAAGTGCCTGGTTAACCAGAACATGTGGATGGGAAATCTCGGGATACTCGCGATATGCATCCAATACGTTAACATATTGCGCACCAGAGACACCCGGACATGGAAAGTAATCAACTACGATGACGAAAGCCGCTTCTTTGAGACATGGCAGACTGTGGTCTCCCAAAACATCGGAGGCCATAAGAGTATTGATGATCTATTCTCTTTGGTGAAGCATCAGTTCTCTGGCCAAGGCTTTTATTGCAAATAATTCGACCAGATCGGAGACTCATTCAGAGCTAGGGCGCAATCAAACATGACTCGCCTATCAAAGCGCCAGAAGGACGATGATCCCTATTTTATCCGAACTATCGACCTCACAATCCTCATACATGCGATATCGCATGTAGGACACTGGGGCTTTCCGTTCTTTCGTAGCGCCAAGCTCACCGCTGCTGCTTTCCAGTACACGAAGCAAACACCAGATTACCCGAGTATGAAGCAGCTTTCTAGCGCTCGAGATGTAGTCCTACTTTCACGCAAGGCGCTCGAGAAGAAGGCTGAGATGGTAGACGATCCTGACGACACCATATCGGAGGATTCAGATATAGAGCTAACTAGCCGCACTAAAACTTCAGCACATGAAGACATGGCAGGTTCTTCCGAATCTGATCCCTACGATGTAATTTCAGTATACCCTATGTAGGAAGTCAGAGGTCATCGGGGAAAGTATGAACGAAGAAAGTCAGTAACAACTGCTATAGCTAGCTGGGCAAAGGGTTAGGAGAAAGGCACAGCAAGGGTCGCCGGTTATAGTCTATGGAGCTTCACTTTGATGCCGCAAGCTACCTACCTAGATAGCTAATTACGAATATATACCCCCTACTTTTAAATCTCATTTCGTGACTTATTATCAATGATGATACGGGTTTCCGCTCAATACTTCAAGTTTACCTACATTCCAAGAGCTAGGCTGTGAGGTTTAGCAGACCCTCAAATCATCAAATCAAGGTACTTAGTGCAACTTACTCTTACGGATTACTGGTAGCCCTTTGAACCAATGAGAGAGCCAATAGTGGAGACTAGAGCCTCGATCCAGCCAATAAATCTGGCAGAACTCTACCAATGTGTACACGCTATCTGCATTCCCTAAAATTACAGGGCGTAGTAGGTAGTTGAGCATTGAGTCGCGGAGTAATGCAAGTCGGGTACAGCACACAAACCGCGCGCCCGTTCCGGACCCAGGTATAAATCGGCGTTGTATCGGATTATAATGTCATACCTACCTGGGTGCATCCGCACTACCGTAGGGGTTGGCTCCATTTCCATCCGATAAACCGAGTTTTCTGCTAATTACCTAGGTATGTGGGTGGTCGATCGAAGTGATGATCAGATTAAAGGCTGCAAAAATTATATCGCCGGACTGAAAGCCGCCTAATAGGGTCGTAGAGTTTCGCGCCGCCATGGCTAAAGTTATAGGGCTATGAGCGCTGTGGTTATAGTGGGTTTTAGTGGAGTGTTAAGATGCGCAGTGAGAGGTGTGCTGTAATTTAGGTATACCTAGGTACCTACGTAGGTCGAGACTTACTGCCCAGGTGAGCTTAGGGCCTATAGTTACAGCGGGTTATTCGGCTTACCTAATTGAACAGCGCTGTAATTATAGGGCGCTTTAGTAGGGTGCTCTATTTATAGGGGGTAAGCACTATCAACCCAATCACAAAATTTATAGTGGATGATACACCTGTAGTTACAGTGGTCTTCAGCGCATGACTCCCTATAATTATATATTTCCCCTTACCTAAATAAACGTGTAACAATGACTCAATAACCCTTTTAACAGGCCCCCTTTCCCAAAACTCCGCCAATATCATACCTAAATTTCGGTAACAAGAGCGGGGACAACTCCCATGGATGGGGTGACGAGGGCAAAATTGTCATTTGTGACATAAAAATCCTCTGCCTTTGTTGCGGGAAACTTGAATTCGAAGCGCTGCACTATGTTGCCAAGCAGGAGATACATTTCGGCCCAGGCAAGACTGAATCAAGACATTAGTCTAAATAATTCGTCATATATCGTAGAAGGTACTTACTGCATTCCAATGCAATTACGCTTTCCTTTTCCAAAGGGCACAAATGTCCTGTTACCTAGCTGCCATGGGTTAGGATCCATAAATCGATCTGGATTGAAGCGTTCGGGTTCCGGATATTCTTCCTCATTCTGGTGGAGTAAGTGTATGGTCATTCCGACAGGTGTACCGGCTGGTATCCGCCAACCTGCATAAACGAGGTCTTTATCCTGGGCAATACGAGAACTTCGAGTAGCTATGGCTGGAGCTAGACGCATAGCTTCCATGATGATGGCCGTCAAGTAAGGAAGCTTCTCTAGCGTCTTCCAGTCATAATCGGGGACAGAAGCAAGCTCGGCTCGTAGCTTTTGGAGGATCTTGGGATCGCTGTAGATGTGAAAAGCCGCAATTCGTATAACAGCAGCCGTCGTCTCAAAGCCAGCCCCTGTTGTGGTGGACATTTCCTCAAAAATTCGTTCAAATGACTTCTCCGGGGGTGGAAGCTTGGATTGCACGATTTCATGGACCAATGTACGTGGTCCATGATCGTCTTGGGATACTGCCGCCTTCATGAAGTTCTTGGTGTCATTCATAGAGATCTATACACACATGATTCGTATTAGGTATTGAACAAGACACGCATTCTACTTATCGAAACTTACCATCATAAAGCGGAAGAATTCCTTCGTGATGGGGTCGGAGATCGCCATGATCCACTGCGGCGGGATGGACCGCATAAGGGGACCAAAGAACCGTATAAACTTGGTGGTACGCCACAAAAGACCACCGGCCTGAGCGGCGACCACCATACCGGCATCAAAGTCCTCCTTTCCAATATCATTATAATGTTTTCCGAATATATACTCGTTAACAACGTCTCGTACGAAAGCAGTAAATGCGGCGCCAAGATCTACAGTCTTCTGAGACGCGGCAAAGCCCGACAATCTGCCAAAAAGCGCATTGACATGTTTCATGATCATTTCCTGCTGCTTTGACACCTTGACCTTTGAGAAGAATGGATTTAATGGTAAACGGCGGTTCTTGTGGATGGTATGGTCGGCCGTCCAGATGGTGGCGCCTTTAGTCGCGAAAGCATCCACCGACCAATCATACTTATGCCATACTCCTTCTTGGCGATTATAGAGAATGTCAAAGAAAGCTGCATCATTCACATGAAGCTCGTAGGGGCTAATACGAATTATTGGGCCTATTCTAGGTGTGAGTAATGACGGTGCGGTACTCGAGGGTCAGCCACTTCCTCACCGTACTGTTTATGCAGTTCTGCTATTTTGAAGGTATACTGGCCGCTTTGGTAAAGATCATAGTAACCTTCGTACAATCGCGTCGCCGCCGCGAGTTTAGGGCCAGGGAATCGCGCTAGGGGGTGTAAATACAGCCGGTATAGCGCAAGTGTCACATAGTAGAGGATGATGGTAGCAACAATGCTCTGCCACGATAGCAAGGTAGAGAGAGTTTCCATGGCAGCGATGGTAGAATGTTGAGTGTACGTGACGAATCTCGATTGAAAAGTTGGGAGTAGAGCGGTGCGGGTTCATTTTTTTGCAATGACAATGACCTACTACTAGTTGTTGGTTGGTTGGACTGTAAGACAGTCAGCTTATAAGCTCCTAGTCCCAATATACCTGGTACACGGGTAGGGTTGACCAACCGAGTTTAGTGGGCCCTGGATTCGAAAGCAAGGGAGGAACGCAGGTTAAATAGGACAAAGAGCGATAAAGTCCATATCCCTTTCCTCCTAGGACTCCTGATTAACATTGGGAGGTGGAGTTAAGTGCATTGTTGGCTCTCGAGTCAAGGAAAATCTTTTTAAAATATGAATGGCCGTATCACCCTTGCATATCTTTAACTCTTGCCATTCGAAGCTTTGTAGATAGCATACAGACAGCCACGGACGTAATTGGAGTGGATATAGTGGCCGATTCTTTCGTTAGCGATTTGATGCATGTGTGTTAGGGGCGAGGGGCGAGTTTTGGTCGCTCTATTGAAGTAGGAAAACGTGAAATAATTGAAGCTACAAATTAGATATAAGCTCAGTTCCGCGCAACATAATTCTCAGTCGGTATCCCCATGTTAAAGAACAGAAGCCCTACCCTATGCAGATGGTACCCGCGCATAAAACAAAATTTGCCTCCTTTTACCTTTGTCGGCTCGAACCTGAACTGACAGAAGTCGTGTGAGACATTTCTACATGCCCTTAATTGGCTGCGGCATAAAAGTCATAGGCCAAGTTTTCCACCCGAGGAGTCAGCAGCGCTCATGCAACAGTGTCCGGTAGGTCTTCCAGTATTGCAGCCCGGTAGACCGAAATACATTTACTTAAACTATACGCACTAATGGCAGTGCCACCACTCACCGTAAGTCCGGTGGTCTCTTCGCGGCCATGAGAGCTCGGCTTGGCCTCTTAAAATGATACAGTTCCTGGGACGCTCCACCCATGTACTCGAAGGGATCAACCTTCGTGTCAAGGACCAAGACATAGTGGAAAACTGTATTCATATTCATCTCGTCTGTAGGGTTTTGTAGCCAAACTTCTTTAAATATACAGGGGTTCACAGAAGCATCAGCGCACGGATGGAGGGGGATATTGCTGATGCTGAAATACTAACAGCCCATTACGGCTTCCCCAGGTTCTCACACAGGTTACGGGTGATGTTGTCAGCTTTAAATGTGACCATCTAATAGGACTCTAGGTGCATTGGCAAATTTGTACTCATAAACTAGTGGCTGGCGTTGGTCTATTTAGCAATCTCCTTTTACCCACGGCTTCGAACTTGAAAATTCTCAAATCGTAACCCACCTGCTCGTTAAGATCGCTATTGTACATTTTATTATCTCATGAAATATCCAAATCTATAGATGGTGCCAACTGTGTTCTCCCCCCACATATACCACCAAGCGCCGGGTGGAACTTGTCGTGCCTATTCTCTATTCATCTGGCTAGTGAGAGTGAAGGTTTAGAAGTAGAACGACCAGCACCGAGACTCGAGATACCTTACAATGATGAGTACCTTGGAGCTTACACGTTTTCTTAGACAAGAGAGTTCCTTTGCGCTTGACTAGAAGCTAACTATTGTCTCGTCACCTTTCCCTTTCGGCTACCTGCACTCCCGGCCCCACTCCTTGTCCAACCCTATCCTAGGAGCGAGGGGCGAACTACATGAAAGGTACACTGTAGTATCCTTCCTAAGGTTTGCAGATATTTCAATCCATTATTCCACTGATGATACCTAGTGCTACACATCTGTGTTGGTTCCAAGGTCTGCCTGACGCTCCTCAGCAGAAAGAAAAGAGCAAAAGAACCCATACAGACTTGGAGGGTGGATGGCAGTAAGAAGTATCAGCCGTGCGATCAGCATGAGATTTACTGTCTAATCAGACTATGGGATAAGCTCGGAGGTCTTAGTAACACAGTATCGTACGGCGGCATAATACTGTCAAAGGAAGTCTACGCCATGTGTTTATTAGCTAATTTTATCATTGTTTGAGACGCCCCTTACAGGTCCGGCTTGAGCCAACCTAGATATCAAGCAAGGGCTACATCAAATGAACTTAGCTAGCTTTTGTACCATTTATTTCTACGAAGTAGGTAGGCTCTCCTTCTACACTCCTGGCACAAATGTCCAAGGCGAATATACAGCAGTGCGAGAAAGGCCACGAGAATGTCGGATTTAATACCTATCTCTCACACCTCATCGATCGAGCGCAATGTTGAGGTGCTACCATCAAAGAAGACGCCACCGACGGGTTCCAAGGAGGACTTAAGCAAGTCAGATAATCACCACGAGAACGCAAACGAATATGTAACCGGCATCAAACTAACTTCGATTGTCGCGAGCGTGGCACTTGCCTGCTTCCTAATGCTTTTGGATACGATGGTCGTTAGCACTGTTAGTAATCTCTTCGTCGAGACTTTTCGCACAGCTTTTGGCTAACTCGCCGACATCAAGGCAATCCCACGTATTACCGACACTTTTAATTCGCTTCTAGACGTTAGGTGGGATGCCAGTGCATATCAGTTTGGCAGGTTTGTGGATTCCATCATTCCATTAAGAGATGTTGTTCTAAGAGCCGTTACAGTGCCGCTCCACAACCGCTCACAGGAAAAGTATATACGCACTTCAACACCAAGGTTCGTATTAACAACGCACACTGGGATATGGACCATAGCCAGTCTCTTTACTAAAGTGGTCATAAAGTGGTCCCTTTTGTCGTTCTTCGCGATATTCGAGATCGGTTCCATTTTATACGGCGCCGCCGTCTCATCCGATATGTTGATAGTCGGACGCGCCGTTGCTGGATTCGGTGCAGCTGGTATCACAAACGGTGCCATAACCATCATTTCGAGCTGCGCGCCTCTCGAGAAGCGCCCTGGTAAGTGAACCCGCCTAGGGGCTTGCCCAGACATTAGAACATGTAAGAATTCGATAATCACTAACGTGTAGAATTAGCACTCATCGGTCTGACTATGGGTTGTAAGTTTTCTTCTAAGTCACGTCAGGTGTCTCCATGCTCACCCAATCGTTACCATAGTGATGCAGTTTGGTCTTGTAGCAGGACCTCTCGTGGGAGGTGGTGTTAGTGCTTTTCAAGCCCATTCATTCGTTAGTATGAGTGGTAATCTGACGTAGGCGCTAGGCTTCTATGTTAACTTACCGGTTGGAGCTTTTACTGCACTGGTCATACTTCTAGTGCGGATTCCCGAACAAATACCAAAACCGAAGGCTTTAGTGGTTTTATTGAGATTACACCATTACCTAGACCTTATTTGATTCGCTCTCTTTGCGCCTTCCATACTTCAACTCTTACTTGCTCTTCAATATGGAGGGAATCAATACCCATGGAGGTCTTCTACTGTCATAGGACTATTCTGTGGACCTGGTGCGACTTTTATCGTATGGCTCCTTTGGAATTGATACAAAGGAGATGATGCGCTGCTCCCGCACTCAATGCTCAAACAGACAGTGGTATGGGCATCGGCGCTCTACCAAGCTTTCATGATTTCGGCTGTTTATGGTGCAACGTTCTTTCTTCCCATTTACTTCCAGGCTATCAACAATGTGACAGCTATGTTAAGTGGCGTATATCTTTTGCCTACAATTGTACCGCAGCTTTTAATGGCTGGTCTCTCTGGAGTTATGTGTGAGTTCTGAGACTTCTAGTACGTCAATACCAAATGGAAAAGTCGCTTACTAGGTTCTAGTGCAGAAGATTGGTTTTATCATTCCAATAGCTGTAGTAGGACTCAGCATGCAACTGGTACGTCGATAAGCATACTGTTTAGATCACACAAAGCAGCTAACATTAATCACCTACGAAGGCTATCATATCGATCCAAGCCGCCGTTGGAGAAGAGGAACTTGCCACCGGTATGGTCCTCGTCATCTTCGCCCAGTCACTAGGTCCAGCTATCGTCTTGGTTGTGTGTAATGTGATTTTCAACTCTAGTTTAAAGTTTCAGCTACAAGACAATGCACCACACACCGATGCGGCGGCAGTCATCAGTGCAGGGGCTACTGGATTTCGTGCCATTGTGCAGGGTGATGATCTCCCTGGGGTCCTTATTGCCTACGTTGTCAGTATCGACCGAGTGTTTTATTTAGTTGCTGGAGTAGCCGCCGCATGCATTATCGTACTATGGGGTATGGGTTGGCAAGATCTAAGAACGAAAGGAAATAAAGTGGAAAATGGAGCCGTTCACTCCGATAAGCATGGGGAGTCGGCGTGATCCACATCGTACTTCATCACCATCATTCGACACTCTGTATTATGATGTCTCGAACTAAAAGTCTGAAGGCAACGGCGGATTTCGTATACGTAGTAGATGGGTTTGACTCCGAGAACATTCTCATGCTTGATATTTAAGTACTACTAATCTCAAGCGATTAGAACTAAATTCATTTCCTTTTATTTAGCGTACAACCTTTTTTAATCTTGGTAGTTGTAGGGAATATTTTCGAGTAAGGCATAAATATTAATCATGATATCTTATGTTTTGTATTTATCTTTGGTCATTAAGACTAAGAGAACTGATTCTGCTGTGGATAATGCCGAAGCTACCGTAATAGTTGCTTCTTACTCCGGTTTCCTTCCGAGTTCCAGAAGTCTATTACACCCAGTGGGTTCTAGATTAATTCCAACGTTTAAAATTTAATAATATTCACCTCGTAACCAGTTATATTTTACAAAATCTCGCTCGGACTACGGGCTGCGATTGCATTCCACACTTCGATGCCTCCCGGAACGTATGCGCTACCGGCCTATAAGTGCCCGCCAAATTACAGCGGACGGTACGCTCTAGATACGCTAATTCTCACTGTAAGTATAGGGCATTACAGCGCATATCCATGCCCGATGATATAGCGAATTGACCCGTAATATTGTCCATTTTGGAACCAAACTAACTGCCCTTACTAGGTAGCTGCCCTAAATCAACACCTGCTAATCGAGTGTGAACCTACGCTGCAAAGTCTAGCAAACTTATTGATGAGTTAAATCGAGTGCATTTATAAAAGCAATGTATAGACGTATTTAGATATTCAATCCGTTATGGCTGTAGGAAATTTGTTCGCGATAGGGCGCTATACCCACCTGAAGTTATAGAGGAACTCGGGCGCTATTGGCGCTACTGATTTAACGAGCGGGGTTCGCTAGTTTAGCCATTACACGCACTAAAAAGCGCGTAGGGCTTAGCGTCATGCTCCCATAATTTAGTGAGAGGCTGTCCAAGTGTGTACCTAGGTACCCTAGCATAAAGGCTTCTAAACCCAAGCAACAGCTCTAATCTCATAACCCTGGTCATTTCATTTAGACTACCAACATTAGATATGTTACATCAAGTAGGTAACCTTGACCATCGGACCGGTCGGTAGAAGCAGCGCCCGAATAAGAAAAGAAACCCCTCGGCCGAGTTCGTTATTAAGGATACGACCCATTAGATACTAAGGTCAAAACAGCATGCATGTTAGAATTCTCAATGATGTCTAAAGCAACTCCAGTGTCAGCACGCTTCGGACATGAGTTAAAATCCGATATTCACCATACCTAGATGGTAAGGATCCTTAGACTCCAGGGATTCATACAGCTTAGCGAGGACTGAGACCCTCTTCCGGTCCCGAACAGTCTTATTTGTATCATCACAACGGGGTGGAATTTTTCAGGAAGTGCTAGGATTGGTGGGCTGCTTATTGTTAGTACTTAATGTTATGTATATATATATATATATCAGCCGGGTAAGATTCCTACATTACTTAAGCTACTTAGGCTACTCCCGTAGCTTTTAGGAGACGGAATTTGAGGGGATCACCACTTTTATGCTTGATGGTGAATAAACGCACATACGCCAGAGGCTGACTATATAATTAAGCTTTCCATAACTTTTTATTCCCTACGACGTTGCATGTGCGGTCCGAAGCGATACAGCCAACAGTCGTAGTGATCCAATAATTACGAGGCATGAAGCGGCACAGCATGCCAATCTAAAGTAACCCACCTTATAATCGTATTTACGCTAGTCCACATGTGTCTAAAATGTTACCATTCCTCGAGATGATTCTGTATCGTACTTTTGTAAGAAAACGTGGTAGGTTCTATCGAAAAGATAAACCCATTCGCAGACTTTTGATATCTAGGAAGATCCCAAATCCGGGTTTTGAAGGGAAAGATCATCGATAAAGAGTCTTACCTAGCAGACCAAGTAACGATCTGCCGACTATACTTGCCTATCTTTGAGTAAAGGCGAAGGCAAGACGAAAATTCGGCACGAATCATTAAAGATCCCTATTGTAAAGGTTAAGAGGGGGGCAATCTCCATGCCCAAATTTACAAAACGAGAAGGAAACATCCTGAAGGAATCCAGTGTGCAAATATAGGCATGTTACCTTAATTGAACTCATTAGAGTAGACCAAGTCCAACAACAAGGCCGCGTAAGTGTATAACCTCATCTGTCAAAGGAAATAAGGTATAGTAAGACCTTTTTCTACACTTACAACTCAGAGATTAACGTAGAAACTTTGCTGCGAGTTATATCAGCGCCTTGAACTTACATATGCAGTCATGTCTTCATCAATCCTAGCATGTTGGGTTCGTGAGACAACACGGAAATGAACCGTTGGACTTATAAGTCTTGGCACTAGAGATGATGTTGGAACCTCTTTGAAATAAAAAGTAAACTATATCCGAAAGCGCGCGTATGGCTTAGGTCCAAGTAAAGTCCATAAACCCTCGTCATGTAATATTGCGTCGAAAGTGAGGATCCAACACCAACATTATTATATCTAACATATTCTAATGTTTCACATAAAACCCCTTTTGGCCTTTTTGAGTCGAAATTATCATATAGTTTTTCTCTAGGTCAATTCGATTTCTCCCTTATATATCACGTGACACCCCTTTTCTTAATCATATCGGTGTTACAGAAAACGACAACTTTAACTCCGAGCACAATGGCAGCAACGACACCAATGCGTCAATCAGTATGTCACAGCTTTTTATTAGAAGCCCTAATTCATTTCATATTATGATAGATTGCCCCTGAAATCTACCCAAGTACATACGATTTTCAGGCCAGAGAACTACCATTCAAAAAAGTAGTTACTAATCATTGATATTTGAAGTGCGACCGTTGCCATAAACAAAAGCTTCGATGTACACGATCCGGAAATAGTAAGACTGGGACGTGTAATAGGTGCCATTCCAAACGTGTACAATGTGTATATAGCTCGTGCCTACCAAAAGGCCGGCCAAGCATATACGGATGGATCGAAGAAAGCATTCCTTCCAAGATTACTGCACACCTTAATTCCCCAGTAAAGACACCTGCAACATCACCGAATCCAAAGCTATCCCATCACCGAACGGTCAAATCCCAATCCGGAATTAGCAATACTCATAGCGACATTCACAGTAATGAGGAGGCTAGGGCAAACATGCAACCAAATTTAAAAGAAATCCCGATGGAAAATGTACCCATAGAGGTACCTTCATACACATGGGACAGCCCAGAGTCTTTGAATTGGGATGATACCCGATTAACTTGGAGTGATGATGATCCGAACCTGCCAGCTTTTAACTGGGACGCCCTTAATACTCCTCAAATCAATTCTGTCACTGGCTTGTCTGATCCCTTCATAGACTCCATTTCCTGGCATTCTGTTAAGCAAGATGATGGGAAAATTTCTACTAGCGATGCAGCACTACAGTTAGCATCGACCAACTTGTTGGGGCAGCTCCATGGACTCAGTCACAATCTCAATGCCACTCAGCCGCCAGACAATCATGAGAGGCCTGACGAAGGCCACCCCAAAATGACACTCGAAGAGAATGCACCGGAAATTGTCATCATGCGACTTTCGCAACTAAGTATGCGCCTGTCTCGTTTACAATACGATCGAACCCCCTATTCGAGTTCCAGACCATCATTCCAAAAATTCAGCGAAACACTACATCACATCTCTTCTGCTTCGGACGAACTACTCAATATTATAAATTATTTCAAAATCAACGTTACCCCACATACACCTAAATTTGCCTCCTCCGTTTCTACACCATCTTCAATGGACCTCTATGAAGGAAATTCATATTTCGGGCCACAACAAAGGTCATACAGCCCCACTAGCCAATCGAACTATGATCCTCCCAGAAGGGTTATCTGCCATCTCGTCATCGTCTGCCATACATTACTCTTCAACATTTACGAAGCAGTGCTCAACAGACTGGAATCCCAAGCATCCAACATGACGACGCCAAACGATATCCAACTCGTTTCAACCGCGCAATTATGCTCAAACATGATTGAGAACCAACACAATGCCGTGGATTCGTTTCTATCGAGCCATACTTCATCACAAGAGTTCGATATTCCCGGTTCACCACCTTTAGCTGTACTTATGTTAGTTACGGCGTTTAGAGAGGTGATGAAGGAACAGAGAATAAAGGTACAACAACGAATCATCCAGTTGCAGAAGACGCTGTGCGTATGATGTATTGATACTATGAGCCTACCTTGAGATATTGGATCACAAGTTGGGGCGGTTTGAATATTCAACGGCAAATGGGTAAGGAGGAAAGGTTCCTCGAAAACATACGAATAGATACCCGTTTAGGCTGCTTTATGGAGTTCTACAATTGAAGTTGGCGAGATAGAAGGGACGGAGTCTTGAGGGAAAAGGGCATTTGAACATATTAAATATTTCGCAACCCCTTTCTTGCGTTCATTACAGGCCCCTATACTGGGAATTCATGTTCCTGATGTTTTTAGTCATGCGTGCTTTTGCGTTTGAGTACACAGGTCTTGGAAACCGTTGCACGACAGTGTCGAAATGCATCACAGGCTGGGTTCGTAGGGAAATGATCTCCTGTGGTATAGAAATTAAGAAATTTCACATTGATGATAATCGCTGAGCTATGCTATGATAGGTATATGAAGCATTCCGAATCCACCATATGATATTCCTCCTATTAAGGTCCGACGATAGCTATATACGAGATTACTGGACCATGTTGCCCTGCTGAGTCATCACTCTGACCAATGCCACCTAACTACTTTGTACAATGTGAGAAGTACAAGTATGTCAGGAAAGACGAACTCCAACTCAGATACCTCTTCAAGTGCACCTTGTCAATACCGACGTGGTTGACGTGCCGTACACTATATAAGCTTCATCTTCCGCGCGATGATGAGACACAGAGTGCAAAAACCCATGAGGCATCCCAATATGGTGAAGAATGCGTTGGTATTATCAACGTCCATAAAAGGGACTTTGACATTCATACCAAACAAACCTGTAACCACATTGAGTGGAACGATAATGCTGGCCAAGAAGGTGATCTTGCTTAGACCCTGATTGGTTTGGGTCCCTTGCATGATACTATCAATTGTGAGTTGTGCAAGGTAATTGCTGTGGGCGCGAGACAAGATCTTTTCGAAATGGGTCAGGTTGGTCATCATGGTCACGACGTGATCTTGGATATCACCAAGATACATGCCTATATCCATGCGCGGTGTGACTTTGTAGTCCTCGTTGCAGCGCTTTGTAAAACCCTTCAGGATATCGGCCTTACCCCCTAATCCACGCATGAGGGCAAGTGTACTCTTGCGCACAGCACCTAACCTACGTAGGAATCTATGCATATCATCAGGACGGGCGACAAAGACTTGATCCTCGATGCCCTCCGTAAGCTGTTCAACCCGATGAAGGGCGGGAGCGAATGAATCGACGATATTATCGCTGGATATTTTGTTAGCATTTATTTGTGGAAAAATGTTTGAATTGAGATCCAAACTTACATCAAAGCATAGCAAATCCAGTCGCTACTCAAAGATACGTAATCTTTGAGACTAGAGATTCTCTTTCGGACCTGAGAAGCATGCCTATTGGGAGAAAAGCTGAAGCTAAGAGTGCCCTCACGGAAGACAACTACGTAAATGTTGTAAGGTTCGTAGTCAGGACATTCTTGGTCTTCGATGACGTTGAAAGATCGGAAAGAGGCAAAGTAATATGATGGGAAGATTTCAATCTTCTCACGGGCCTCTTGAGTTGTAATATCTTCCGCCGTCAAGGGGTGAACTCCAAAGGCTTTGCATAGGACACGGACTTCCTCTTCGGTGGGGCGATTGACATTCAACCACCAGACACCATCTGGCTGATCGGGAGGAAGTGTGAAGAGACGACGTAGCTCCCCATCGGATAAGAAAAGACTTCCGAGCGTAGAAGCATCAATGGTATCCGGTTCTGCAGAGGAAAAGAAACCAAATCGGTTGCTATCTCGATGAGCCTCTTTATCAATTGGCTTGTGGCCCGCCTCCCGTGCCTCTTCTGCATCTTCTAGCTGCAACGACTTCTCAGGGTCGACCTCGGAAGAGCCAGACGGAACGTTGACAAAATCACCGTCGACTGTGATCATGGGAGTAGGCTCTGATATCACCGAATCGGGCCTCAGCATAGGGAATACTCTAATACCTCCCTCACCAGCGGCACTTTCCCTTCGCGTCCGTGCGGTATATTCCGATGCGATAAATTCCTCCAAGTAGTCGAAATCGATGTGCAGTTGGTCCCGGCGATGTTCTTCTTGCATGGGAAAACACACATCTTCCTCAGCGGTCTTGTTCGTTGCCATACTAGCTCCATCATCGGCGATGAACGTATCCGGCCTGCTTCGTCCAGAGCGTTGGCTAGTATGACTAGCTTGGCTTCTGGAGGAATAAGTGCGATGAAGAGCGTCGCCTTCCTCCTGCCTTGGGTTCCGAACATCTACTGTCGACATAGCACGTTCACGACGGCGGGCTTCAGCAAAAGCCTTGACAGAGTTCGGGGGAGAAACAGCACGATGCTGTTCGTTCGTCGACTCGAACGTAGGCCTACGGCTTCGGGATGCCATTGGAGACGCATTTCCATCCTCATCATCGACTATCGCCTCCTCAAAATCTCGCACTCGTACATCGGAGGGCGAATAAGGACCAGTCGGTTGTAAATGCTGACGGGATCCAAATATCGTATCAACGGTACCACGTCGAGGGCGGTCAGGTCTCTGTGTTGAGAGTTGATGACGGTGATCGTCCAATTCGGGGACCGGGGTGTTATAACCCGAACCAGCGGTGGTCTCGTCGTGGTCAGACATTTTGTAAAGATGCTACTCTCGTCTATAAATCCGTAGTAATACCCGAATAAGCTGATTGCCCTGAATTTGATAATCCCCAAGATGCTGGTGCAGTGAACCTCAATACGGTCCAATTATTCCGAATGCAACGCTCTAAATAAAAAAAGCCTTCCGCGAAACACTTATGGGAAGGCGTGCATACTGCGAGACGCACTCAGCCTAGCAGCATCAGTATTTTGCAGCAGGCGTGGCAGCACGCCGACTGCAAAAAGTAGACCTGGT
Organism: Hypoxylon trugodes; assembly: GCF_022578975.1. Taxonomy (NCBI): domain Eukaryota; kingdom Fungi; phylum Ascomycota; class Sordariomycetes; order Xylariales; family Hypoxylaceae; genus Hypoxylon; species Hypoxylon trugodes. The sequence goes on along the minus strand of NW_026250024.1, from coordinate 548,097 downwards.
GTAATATGGGAGCCAGTATTAAAGGAATGCCGTAATCGGATTCCCTGGGTCTAAAGTAAAGTACACGCGGAATCGTGAATGAGAAGGTAATTGCGTCAAAATCGTATTAGCGTCGGTCAAGTTACGGTGGTTTCTTGTTGACGCCGCCGTAGACCCAGCAAAGAGGGCCGAGGAGCGGTCGGGGGGATGTGAACTGGTAAGAGTTGAGGCCCGCCAATTTGGTGGTTTGTAAAAGGGTGGCGGTATATACCGCAGTGAAGAGCTCGACGTGCTAAAAGAAATAGCGCAGCTCGTAAGCTCCTCAGAGATGTCGGTAAATGGCGTTTACTGGAAGTGTTTATCGACTTTGCGCAGCTTCACATCCAGTCGGAGCTTGCTGGATAACTATCGATTTATCGTGTAGAAAGGATTGTTGTTGTTGTGTTCGTCGCGATCGGCGTCTGGATCGACAAATGATGGTGAAGGAGGTTGTATATATGAGGACGTTCTGAATTGAAAATTGAAGAGTAGACTCGTTTGAGGCGATATGTCTAAACGATCAAGTAGTCACTTATTAGAAGAAGCAGACTGATTTAGATTTTCCTACGACCTATAAAGAACGGTTTGATGTTTTCGTGTAAAAAGTAGGGATGTGATAAAAAGTTGAAAGAAAAGATAGAAAGTCAGATCAGAAGTAACTAAATTTTTCATGATTCGTCCAAGCTCTGGCCCTACGCTAAGAAAAAAATTATTAGGCTATTGACGGGTCTAGCCAACCAACCAAATAGTAGGTAATCGACGTTAAGAGGCGAAAATTCCTGCAGGAAATCTCGACCCAAGGATCCACAACCCCCACTTTCATCTAGGTACTTTAGTACGTACCCCTTTTACAATGTTAAACTGCAGCAACATTATTTGTCTCTTTTCTTCTCTCTCTCAACTGCAATCTTAATAGGCTTTGATTGCTTCCTTTGTGCGATAGTATGAGGTACTTAGCTAGGTAACGGTAGAGGATTCACATGCATTTCAGAAGGTTACTAGCATCTTTTGTATCAAGATAAAGTATGAGTCAGCTTAAGTATATCTAATATACATCCTAGGTATTAAGGGTGGAAGGTCGGAAGCCTAAATTGGCAAATTGGGAGCGAGTAGATCATGATTCCATTTAACAGATAAACTCAATACCCCTAGATTTTTACTGATGCATTAGCAAACTATGTCTTCTAAGTCAAACAAGAAAACAGACCACAAAGTGACCTTAAAAAAAAGGTATTTGCTGTGAAAGCCGTGATTAGCGCTCGTATGATGTTGATGATACTTCCGAGGTTAGGTGTTCATGTGGCTTGCCGGTTAGAGGAACAAAGATAAATGAGGCTCATGCTTACATTTTTAAGTACCTGGGTACGTACTCACACACCTGAATGCCCCTTGTGCGCGATTCAAATTTAGTGCTATCCCAGCTATTACCTGATTGGATACCATCTACGGGGTACCACGTCGACTGAATAGCCGCAACAGGGTACTTCTTGACAGATAGGCCTTCTCGAATAATACAGCTTCAAAATAGTTACACCATCTTCAAATTCAAGATTACAATCACCTCACGATACGCCGTACCTAGATCCTTCCCAACCAATAAACGAGTCATTCGAAATACTGAATATGGCGGATCAACTCTTGGAACAAGTGAGAGATGCTGTGGATGGTCAAATTGTCCGTGATTCCTTACCAAATCTATAGCTTACTTGACGAATGACACTATTGACACGTTTACAGGACTTTGAAGGTCAGAAGTTGGCCGAGATCTTAGCAACTGTTGTTCTATCAATCGTCGGGGTATAAAACTCTTTATTCCTTCTCTCTTCTACCCGGAAAATTGCTAACTAATCATATTAAATAGGGAATTTCCTTCTTCGTCGGCTTCTTCCTACAAGATATCGTTTTGGCACTTAAAATCGGTCTCGGTGGTACAGCGCTTACCTTCCTCCTAATCGTTCCTCCATGGCCTTTCTTCAAGCAACATCCTGTTAAATGGCTACCCGTTGGTGGCCAGCCAGCAATTACGAGTACGCAACAGAATATAGTCATCGATGGGAAATTGTTTACGAAATAAGGATTCGTTTATTCGTATCTTGGGGGCGTAGCTATGGATTTTATGGGAATAGGCAGATGAAAACTGCGAAAAGAATATGTAGTCCGAATAATGAGTAACCTACTCTAGCCTGTCACCCTACCACGAATACCACCCAAACCTCGAGTATGTGACGTAAAGTGGTTCCCGATCTCGAGGCTATGATGTCGACGATATAGGTACGGTGCAATCGTTGGTGTTGTCCATATGCGTATGCTCCTGCTCCCAAGTGGATGTAATCTTCTATCCTAACGACCGTACTTTTGGAATTCCCAGTCTCGGTTGTCTAGCGGGCAAACTTGTCGGGCTTTAAGCCATCGTGAGATACAGTGGAAATGGAATGCATGCTACATATTTGTTAGTTAGCGAGGTAATGAGATAGGAAAGAATAGGAATAGCTTACGTTGCAAATACCCCACGCCACAGTACACTCCTCACTCGCAGCAGACGCTTGGTTGGCCTGGCATTCGATACAGAGGTCCATGATGTGGTTTCGGCATATAGCGCAATTGTCGACAACTATGTCCCAAGCCCATAGGGCCACAGCATTCCACTACACCTCATATATTAGCATAGGTAAGTCGTCGGTGACGAATGTTCGGATCTGATCATACCTTCTTGACTTCGAAGCGTTTCTTGGCATCGTTCTTGGTGTCGGCATCACCGCCTTTACGTTCCTTCTTAGCAACAGCGGAAGTAGATCCACTAGGGGCATCTGTCATATCAACGTCCGCCATCTTGCTTAATTTTTGTTAGATAGAAAATCGAATGGATGTTTCGGAGTCGTTTACGTTATTTGGGTAACGCTCAGATCGCGGGGGAGAGGAACGGCCAAGTTAAAATTTAAGATCGTCGAATGGCTTTTGTATTTCGGTAATATGCTGGTGTCCTGGGGATTAAGAGAACACGATCCCTTTATCACGTCGAGAATCAAGTAGATTGTTCCTATCTCGTAAAAGTGTTGTTCGTAAATATCTATGTAAGTGATTGAGGCAGCTACGTAGGTAGGTTGCTAGTGCCTTCAAGGTTGCGGGACCATAGGATTAGGTAACCTACCTAGGTACTGGCAGCTGCAAGTTGCCCCTCCGACTTTCCTAAGTTTCTTGGCATCACTTCCAGCAAATCCCCTTAGGAAGGTACATGTATCTCGCCAATTTTAACGCCACGCCTCATTGTATTGTCGCATTCTACTCCTTTTCTTTAGGGGTTCACTCCCTAGCATAATACCATTGGAAGTCACTAGAGTCATTAGAGCACCCACCTGTACCTATTCTTATAGCACTATTAGGCTTTTTTTAGCGCGGAATATGGCCTACCTAGGTAGATATTAGTCAAATAGGGTGCTATGCGTACCTAGGTATCAATTTAGAAGTTGTCTTTAGGGCCCTAATGCTGTAGTTCATAAAATAGCACAAAGTTTTCAGATATATTTAACATTTGTCTTGTTTCGCGCATCGATATCATATCACTGTTGGAATCTTGTTGGAATAATTCATCTTAGTCATTGGATTCCTATCATCAATGTCCTTGAATGGGTCTATTTCTTTATATGAATGTGAGAGCTTTCATTACCCTGGTGATTATTATAGATACCAAGCACCTTGCTAGAATCCACACTGGTTTAAATGAACTCTTGCTTTTAAGATATTATAGGATTAAATCAGATTTCTTGTAGATGAGTAATTTCAACGTCTATTATCCCAAATTAAACGTTAGTAATTATTAGTATCGAACAAAGCAGTTGAGATTTGGTATGAAAGTCCCCAGTATTATCTAAGTGGATTCTTTAGGTACCTAATCGCTTTTATACCTTATCATCTGCCCTGGAATGGAACCATTCATTGATCAAAATCATTACATTGGCTCCATACCCCTGTAAAATATCTACGTACACAGCCACCTAAAAGCACAGACCACATCTTGTCACTGAAATTGCCGTAAGTCACGACACACTACCTCTCTATCTCTTCTCCAGATCCTTCCCTTGATCAACACCAAACTCATCAACACAGATATGTCCTCATCGTCTTCATCCCCGCATCACGTTGTCGCATCGACTTTTTCATTTACAACCGCTCGGAATTCGACCGATTTACCTATTTCTACAGCCTCTTCAGGCTTCTCATCACTTTCACCCACGTCTTTTCATTCAGAATACATGCCTTTCAATCATGTCGACCGAAAATCAACAATCGAAGGTCACACCTAACCGTCGCCGCCAAGGTGGTCGACACCGCAATACTCCTAAACAAACCGCCTACGCTTCGGAGAATGATGTACCAAAATACGGGTCCATCCATCTCGCAAGCCCCAGCACTCCCCCATCGGAGACCGTCTTGTCGCAGCGCACGAGTTTGACGAATTCTAAGCAGCAAAATAAGAGCAAGAGCAACAAGAAGCGCAATAATAGAGATGGAACTCCAGCGCTTGATCGAAGCAACACGGACTGCGAAAGTCCATCTCTTCCAACAAAGAGTGCATCGGGTCCTATCTTCGCCGGTTCAACATTCCACGCCTCACCCGCTCCCTCATCGCTTCCTATTCCAAGCTTCCTTACTAAATCGAAAACCGATACACCCGGAATGGGAATTGACTCAAGCCCTGAACAAGGACTTTCTTCCGCGACGACCGATTCAGATGAAGCTAGTCCTCCCAGCCCTCCTTCGATTCAACGAACCGATGAGTCTCCTTTGGAATTCATTTTTCGCGCCGACAGAGCCGAAAAAGAGAAAGCCAAAATTCGTAGGGCTAGTTCTTCCCTTGCCGACACAAGCACTACCGGTCCATTTTCTCCGCCACACGAATCACCCAAAGAAGTTTCTACCTTCCCGAAGTCAACCGCATCTAATCAGACACGCCGCCCTCTCCCTGCCAGACGCATTGTACCATTAATCGGAATGTCTCCAGAAGAACAAAATAGACATCCCGGTCGACCTATTGGACCAGCTTTCTCTACTCCTTATTCAGAACGTATGCGAGCCGCTCGTTCAAACCACAACTCTACTCAAGCCTCACCTGCGGAAGTTCGAAGCCAGGATCTTGATTCTCTTAAGCGATATCTCTTCACTGGTCAAGCTTCTCCCGATGGTCCTCGCTCGCCTCCAGGATATCCGACGCCCGACCAGCACTTTTTCCAAGACCACCGAAAGCCTCATACGCGAGCACCACGTGCTGATATCCGTCCCCATCCATCCGATCGCTTACCTCGTGGTATGTTTCCAGCATCTATTCTAACTGCGAATGCGCAAAACAATCAATCGTCGAGCCCATCTGCTGGTGCCAGAACTGATCGGATTGCCACAATGGAAGACGACCTCAAACGAATTCTCAAACTTGACTCCCCTAGTCCGTCTCTTACTCTATCCTAATTACCTTGACTTCCTTTGTAGCACATTGGACGAAGGATTTGGCACGGTGTAAAAGGCGTTCACAAGTGGATACAACGTTCCTCATCGATATGGATTTGGCCATAATCATTCATAACTTGATCATACCCTGTCTCATTTTCCCTATATCTTTCGGGTTCCGCAATCCATCGAGATGAATCATTCTTTTCCCCCTTCCTTTCCTTTCCTTTTCTTTACTTTTATGTATTCCGTTTCTAGGAGGTCCGGAGTTCTTTGAGCTATGATACATAGGGATAGTCATGGTCGAGCATTTCCGACATCTATGCATGATACAGGGATGGTAGTCTACGGCACGGCATACTCGTTTTTTTCTCTTCTTTTTCTTTCTTTTACTTTTATTAACCGAAAATGTATTATGGCATATGAGGTCTTAGGCCTCGTTCAATTGAGCTTGACACATTAGGGAGGGAGGGGAGTTGCTGACGATTTCCGTCGGTTATTGAGGAGTTGGGATGTCAGGCTCGCCATTACTCATCAGGATCGGCGTCGGATCTATGGTTCGGATTCTAGATGGAACGGGGACAGATCCGCTGCTCGGAGGTGGTATGGAAACTCGGTATAAAGGGGCGGCTTAAATTCGGACGGTTCATGTCTCGTATCAAGTTACGAGATGATGACTCGAAAGGACGGCGGCTATTAACCGCAGAATCGAGATCTGATCATAGTGTATCTATAGGACGCACTTAAAGGAGATCATTAGGAGGTGATGGGGAAGCAGAGGAAAACTCATAAAAAATTTTCTGGTGGTATATTCCAACAGTTGGTCTTAACGAGTACCGTAGACCCATAAGCTATTAATACCATAGACCTTCAGGTCGTGATATATCATCAAATTTATTTCTTTGTGATTGATCTTAATCCATTTATGGTTGAGTATTTAGAATCAGTTACCTCCGGTCTTGAGAAATCTCACGATCGCAGATTACGTAACTCTCCTGCCGTTCCGCATTACGTAAGGTTTCATTTTACCTAATGCTTAAGATTTCCTATTGCTTTAAATGATGACCTAATCTTTCACTTACGTAAGATATCATTACCTAACATCCAGAATTACCTAACGCCTTGAAGTCTTCATTACCTAATACCTAAGATGACCTTAACATATCCAGATTACTTGATAATCACCTTGAGTTTTGGATTACCTAATAGATTAGCATTAGGTAATATCAAGTTGACGTAACACCAACCCCAAAACCTCAAATGTCGGGAATTGCCACGTGACTCCGTGATTCAAACGTGCTTCTACGCGTTCATTTCACATCACGCTTCCACCCCCATCTCATCGACGGCGAACTCCCACCAGTTCACAAATCGAGCTAATCACACTAGCATCATTCTAACCCCATTCAATTTTCAAAATGGATGGGTCCGATGCTTTTGATGGCGACGATGATGCGGCATTACGCTATGCGATTGCTTTATCCTTGCAAGAAACCAGCAAATCCTCAATGGAAACTCCTATCGAGCTCAGTTCGGATGAAGATGATGGCGACCTAAATAAAGAACCTAAGTATACACCAATTCCGAAGAATTCCGAGAAATCACCTAGCAAGCAGTCTTCCGTAAGGACACAATTGGAAGTCGCGCCAGCAGCTCCGCAACAACCCGCGACCGCTCTGGCAAGTTCTTTCACAGCCCTTGGACTTGACAGGAAGAAGATGGAAGAAGAGCGACTAGCAAGGTTAGGAAAGCGAAAAGCTACGGAATCGGAGTCAGACACCCAGGATCGGAGACAGAGACCGAGACTGGATGTCCAATCTCCAAATCATTCGGCTACGAAAGATGTTCCTCGCCATCTTCCCTACCCAAAGGGTACAGTGAAGAAAACATGGGCTGCCGGTTATCCTCGGAAGGATGACATTAAGATCGATGAAATACTACAGAAAAACGAGCTCGAACTCGCAGTGGTCGGCTCATTTCAATGGGATGAACGATGGATGTTATCCAAGATTGACTGTACCAGGACCAAACTCGTTTGCATTGCTTTTGCTTCAGATGAGGCCCAGGTAGGATCTTATCATGACTACCATTCGTAAGATTTACAGCCACTCTAACGAGGCGACCTCATACAGAAAGAAGATATCAAAAATAATATACCCAAAGGAACGGCCATTAGATTTTGTTTTCCACCTATGATGCCAGCCGGAAGTATGCATTCAAAGCTACAGTTATTAAAGTTTCCTGGATATCTACGAATAGTTGTACCCAGTGGAAATTTTGTTCCCTACGACGTAAGTCAATGCCCTACCCCTCTCCCCGTCCCTCCACTCACCTATGATCATATTTGATATCTAATATGAACGACCCAGTGGGGTGAAACCGGGGTAATGGAGAACATGGTTTTTCTGATAGACCTCCCCAAAATTGACGATCCGAAATTACAATCATCCAACATCGATCTCGGTCCATTCGGCGAAGAGCTCCGCTATTTCCTTCGAGCTCAGGGTTTACAAGATAGCTTAATCAACAGCTTACCAAACTATGATTTTTCAGAAGCGAACCGATACAGATTTGTCCATACAATGTGAGATTTAATTAAACCTACCGCCGTTTTATTCTACTCGATCCCGACAGCTAACACCAGGGCAGTGGGACAACCCACGTGGGCGATAAATGGCAACGAACAGGTAAAGTTCGACCGAATTGTGATCCCGGTACCTTAACACTAACCTCTTAACATAGGATATTGTGGGCTCGGTCGAGCTGTCACATCACTTGGTCTCAACACCACCGAGAACGTTGAGGTGGATTTCATAACCGCTTCTTTGGGCTCATTAAACAAGGACCTTCTAACAGCACTATACTACGCCTCTCAAGGTAACCTACCACCCCACTTCTATCTCTCCTACTTCTTTTCGCACAGCGCATGCGACTAACAATGATAGGTGACAACGGACTAAAAGAATACGAGACGAGAAGCACGAAAGGAAGCAAGAACAAACCGGCACCGAAGGCCAAGTTAGATTTAAACGATAAATTCCGAATTTATTTCCCTTCTCAAGACACCGTGACCAAGAGTCGTGGTGGCAAAGATGTGAGTTCGATATTTCAAGCTCGCGACACTAAAAAGGAGAGCTGACTAAGCAACCTCGTAGGCCGCAGGTACAATCTGTGTACAGTCCAAATGGTGGGATTCGGCAACGTTTCCCCGGGAATTAATTCGCGATTGCAAAAGCGTTAGGCCTGGTCTCCTAATGCATAGCAAAATTATAATGGTCCGACATACTCACTCAAACGCTGCATACGCATACATCGGAAGTGCGAACTTGTCTGAAAGCGCATGGTAAGCGAATATCAGCCCACATACCTTGCCTGTCCAACTAATATGAACCCGGATCTCCAGGGGACGCTTAACGAAGGAGAGGGGAACTGGTAATCCAAAACTTACCTGTCGCAATTGGGAATGTGGTGTGATCAGTAAGTCCAATCTAAAGTTTTATACCCGCTTTCATCTTCGCCTGGTAATGCGCATTACTCCTTTAGGAGGTTCCCGAGGATCTTTGATTCATAGAGCAAATCTTATCTTCGTTATACCCTAGATTCTACACAAACAATGATTACAGGTATTGACTTCGGCATCATAGTTCCGGCTCAAGATTCCAGCACCAACAGATCTCAAGACCATGAATTATCCGACTTTCACAACATAATTCCTGTTCCGATGGAAATACCAGGCGAAGCATACGCCACGTCAAAACGACCATGGCTCTATCTCGAGAACTGATGTCCACTTAAGTACCCAGGTACCTATGCAGTCAATCTCATTGGAGCCTCCGATCCATCATGCTAATCCATTTATGGGTAAAGCGTGAGAAATTAATGCCGAGATCATCCGCCACGGGTGATCGACAGTCTCCCCCCACCCCCTAAGTTAGAGAAGTGAAGGTGGACGTCTTACCTCCTACCCTAGTCTCGGTTACGGAGACAACGCTTCCTAATAACGAAACACGCCTCGCGGAGGAATCGATGAACCACTAGCAGGTTATTACTAGCTATGTCGCGAACCCTCTTCAGGTTGAGTAACAAAAATGCATATTCTTTTCTACTTGGACAGATGTTAGGAAGAACAGGCAGATACGAAACAAATAGGTGCTCACTCCCAAATTATGGATGCCCGGAGCAATTCATCAGCTTCTTCCCCTTGAATATTCGCTTGGATCTTGAGTACTTATCAGATCGCTGATCTTCATAGAACAAGTCTTGATCATTTTTCACATGAACGACAAAAGCTTGAGCAAGGTATTTCCATGTTTTGATGTAGCTGTTTAAGGTTCACAGCAGCCATCGGGGTCCTAGCATGTGCCCAGGTCGGTCTGGTCAATCTACTAGTCCGGACATTCTTCCGTGCACCCCACTGAGGCTTCACCGTTCTACTATTCCTCATTCAGCTGTCCAACTGGTGATCATCTATTCCCGTTTTAGATAATTTTCGCGGAAACATCCCACGAGACCTTTCATTGTATACTCAACCTTCAACCGACTTACCGGGCTTTCGGTTGGTTCAGGGCTAAATAGGTAGTTTTCACTTTGTCGGCCTTGTACCTGCATTTATAAGAGGTATTTAAGGAATATCCAAATCTTATATCGAATTGAACCTCTTAAAGACGAAGCCGAATAATAAAAATGCAGTAGTTACAGATAGGGAATCACCTCATATTATGTCCGTACGCCCCTTAAGCTCCCCTGAGGCTCCGAGATTTCACATGTTTCATTTCACTAATATAACTCTAGGATGCATGGACACGGGCCACTAAGCACATTAATACTAGGTAGGTTTACAGTGATAAATATGAGGCTCTAGTATCGTTACCAACATATCTTAAAATCTCGTGCCCCTTTTTTGTACGTCAATATTTACCATTTACTCTTAAGCATGAATATGGTTTGGTCCCATCTAAGGGCTCCAGGATCATATTTTGAAAAGGAGCATCAATATTCTAGAATTCCAGCATACTAATAAGGTTTACTCCGTTTCTCATTGTTCCGCAAGGACTGCCTGATTAACACGGCCAAGAAAGAGACTAGTCTATTCCCCCGCCGCTATTATGTACGGATTATCGATCAGTTAGATCTCTAGAATACTAAGAGAACATCTTAGCGACATTCTTCACTCAATTCTCAATACGAGTGGGCGCGTAGTTTCCTTAGCTAGATATCACCATATCGAAAAAAAAAAGGGGGAAATACGCCGATCTCCGTATACGGCGGATCGATCCATTACGGATAACGGCTACGTGGTAAGAAAAGAAGCGAGAAGCTTATGCGGCTAGTCCCCGGGTGGTATGCTAAGGCCGTAAACAAACCTTATAAAACTCTTCCTTATGGACTAGATTTTCACTAGTATATTTTTATGTCAGAAATCTTCGGGCTCGATGCTCGGCGTTAAGGAGCGACATGAAACCTAGACTTTCAATCACATGGAAGTCCTGATCAGAGACGCTTGGACAGCTATCCTAGGGCTGAGCTATCTGATTTCTAATCAGTTCAAGTCTTTTTCGTACGGTAAAGCCTTTAGGCAATCATAATTTGAGGCCGCGAGTAAAGGACCAAGCTATGACCACCTGCTCTTATCTATCAGTAGTTGTATTTGTGAATTCATAGAATTTATAGGGCTTAACGACAAGAATATTCATCCTACTTAATTAACGAGAGAAGTCGAGTAGATATTGCTTGTATGGTGTATCTTCTGATAATAGGGGACTATCGTCACTTATACCGCGCCGTTACTTCTTTTTACCGACTGAAGAGGTGGCATTACCACACTTACAGTAAAAGTACGCAGAGTATTCTTCCAGACAAATATCTTCAACTTATCTAAGAAAGTTATCGACGGGATATTTTCTCCAGATCTATGAAAACAGCGTATCATAAAATAGGAACCCCCATATGCGGTGCAGTCCGCATACTACGTGAATCACGTCCCGATCACTTCAAAAGTTTGAAGCCATCACGCATCTCAATTGGTCAATTTTCAATGTCTAAATAAAAAACCAAATTCATATTGGTTATAAATCAATTGAGATTAGAAATCAAGACATGGTCCCCTCAGGAACCGATCTAAGCATTATCATATATCCGTCATAATACATCAGAAGTCATGGATATCTAACATGATAAGGGGAGACGATTTATCCGAATATTCACGGTTGGCCATATATGATTCAGGCCTCAATTTGACATTATCTAGACTTAATTTTGTTCTTGTAGAATTTCTCACGATGCAAGACTACTAAATTTTGTCTCGTAATTACCACCCAAGACATCCAAGTATTACTACATCTAACGTCAAATTGAGTAGAATATAGGCATGAATGATATGATATCAGTACAGAATGATAGAAAATGGGTCGTTTTTAAGGAACATATTTGCCGTAGTTTCAGCATTATCAACATTAATAGCGACGGTCCGATAAAAGAAAGCGCAATATGACATATTGATAGATCATGTCCCTATAAAAATCAGCAGATCAAGGCATATGATTATCTTCAGAAATAGCTTATCCTGGTCCATCCTAGATACTTTGCCTACCATCACACCTCCTTTCATTTTTAGTTTGCCTGGTACTGTCATCTCATCTGCGCCTTTCTCGGCCCGCCATCTTCTAAAGCCGTCCCGAGAAAATTCTCGTATGCCACACGACACCAACGATCCAAAAATGGAAAGAAAAAAAAACCAAACTAGCTCCTAGTTTACATTGAGTATACTATCCATACAGAGCACTCGCGTACTTTGCCTAAGCAAGGAAAGAAGCTCGAGTAACAAGTTTAAGCTAGGATCAGCTTCGTCGAAATAGAAAATGAGGTGGTTGTAGTACTCGGACGGGGTCAAGACGGTGCATTTCGTCCATACGGAACGAGTAATAAAAGGCGACCTGCCAATTTAACATAAGTTCAACGATTGATTATGGATCAGACTATACTTCTTCGTTTCGCCTATATAGTTCTACGCTATAATGCATAGATCCAGACACTTTGTTATAGATCTGACGGGGTTCGAGCTCAGAGAAAGGGTTCGATGGTGAAAAAAAGAGGTGTTCTACCACGAGAACTGTAAAAGTAATAATGTTGTTGAAGTAAAATGGTGATGTAATCGGTCAAAATAGTGGTATAGCTTAAGTGAAATAGGTACTTAGCTACAAGCACATGCACCCATACATCCTATATGTGTACATATGTACATGTGGGTAGGATGTATACATGTATTGCAGGGTTAGACTTCTACGTTTAGGGGATCTTGTGCAGGTAGGTACCTGGGGGTAAGGAAAGGACTACCGTACTCCACACGCGGCTTCCTCCTCGAATTTGCAATGCCCCAATATCTCTCACCCACATAGGGAAGTGCCTACTCTAGCAAGAATACCTTACCAAATTAGTGTAGTTTGGTAGTTACGTACGTATGTATTTGCTCAATCAAGATGCACCTACCAATCTCACCATCGACATCAAGAGCAACATCGAGCAGGCGATTATCACCCTCACTCACTACCACATCTATTTTGATACCACTGCCTAGATGCTGGATCATTCCATAAGAGTGGTCAATTCTTACACCCATTGATATAATTTGAAACTACTGTTTCTTAATTTTTCACCGTATTTATATAGGAATCACCGAGTGTTTTCCAACCCTCCGCTCCTTCCTCAAACTACGCCGGGAGACAATGCCCCTTCCTATTCTGTATCTACGCTAAATATCACTACTGCACCTTTTAAAACACCCGTACCTTCCCCGTTATCCATACAGGTGCGATCGTGGATTTCTTTTAGGGAATTCCAAAATCAATTACAACCCAAACCCGCCTAGGGACATCTTCGACGTATATCATACTTTTCGACACCAGATCGCGACGCCGACATATATCATACAAGCTATTCATGTGTTCAAATTCCTTTCATCCTCATTATACCCTAAATCACTATTATTCAACTCAATCTAGTACCAAAATAATACAAATTTCACAAAAAGAAAAGTTATAACGTCGACTTGATCTTGTCGCCGCTTCGTCCATAATTATTTTCGTTCTTAGTCGTAATCGGCGACAAAAATTGCCTACTTGGCCTGGGAGATTCCAAAATTAAATACCGAAACTCCATCAAATGAAAGTAAGTAATTTCTTGATTTTCTATTCTTTACTATCGAGGATCCAACTCATTCAACAGGAAAACAAGGCCATCACCCGAGAACGATCACCAAGAACATTTATACCATAACCACGCCGATTCGGAGTCCGTCCCCCATTCCCCCGAACATATGAAAGTCTAAACGCATCAGTGGAGTACTCGGACCACCACATCAAAACACACCTACTTTGATGGTAGAGAGCTAGTCATAGCTTATGATACGGCAGCCACAAAGTCAATCGTGAGCCGGTCTTCATTAGTCCCGATACGCCTTTCTCAGATCTGTGTGCCCCAGCAAAAGAGGGAAACTACTTTACTCTCAGAGGTATCTATTATCACTAATAACTAATAATACTAACCCTCTTATCCCGCCAAATCAAGGTTCATCTGGGTCTGGGTATAATCAGCACCTGCAACTACGGCCACGTATCAGTGCTTTCTTCCCGTTATATTGAGCACAAGCACATCTGTCCATTTCTTTTTCTTCCTCTCGTAGATTATTTCTACGGGAGTAAGATATATAAGATCCTAAGCTTACTGTATCAATCTGTTCTTCCTCTTTCCTCACACTTGAGAAGAATTACTTTATTCCCTTTTCCGGGGAAAAAGTAAATCAGATATCTTTAAGATAGCCTTCCCTCCCTTCCACATTCCCAAGATCCCATTACCCTTTGGTCGAGCTAAAGCTTGTTGCCCATCGGGTTGAAACCATAAATACCCATATTCTGGTAAGTTTGAACAATCCCGAGACTCTCTTCCCCATTTCACCTTCCATTCTAGCTTACGATTTACACCAATATTGTTTAACTCACTGGTTTCTACACCTTAACTCTCTCCCAATACACAAAATACAGTCTTTTCTCCTCCTTTAACAGACAGTTGCTTCACACCCAGGCACGCAGCGAACTCAAGTAACCCACGTGCTGAGACGTCCATCTGGAGATATACTTTGCTTTTGCCTGTGAAGCCTGCGAATACTTCCTTTAGCTATCATCAAGAAACCTTTCATCAATTAAGCTGAAGCTTACATTACATTTTAACTAACAAGAGCAAATTCTAGAGCGAATTCTATTGTCAAGCACGCCCAAATACAACGGCAGTCATGTCGACAAACGGTATCATGTCCGGTACGGATGGTGCTGCTTCGGCAAACCCCCTCCTTCCGACCTTCCAAGGTTATATCATGAGTACCATGGATGCTCTTATCCTCTTCGAATCTTGCCTTACCGGTCGACTTTTTCACGTTCCCAGAAGACCACACGATAGGGAACGATCAAATCTTATTGTCAGCGGCAATGTCTTCATCTACGAGGAACATTCGTCCGGAATTAAACGCTGGACTGATGGTGTTCCCTGGAGCCCGAGTCGAATCTTGGGTAACTTCCTGTTATACCGAGAATTAGACAAGCCATTCCAACCTGGAGAGAAAAAGCGGGCAATGAAACGTAACAAGCCAGAGACGGGGATTACCAAGCCGACTAACAACTCGAGAGCCAACTCGGTCAGCGGCGTCAGTGGCGCTATGATCTCTACTAGCGCTCCGCTAACTAACTTCGACAATACGACGAACTGTCGTAACGACGCAGAGCGGGCTCTTGTCGGATCCCTTATCGATTCCTATCAGTTCAAGCAAGACGGCCTAGTAAAGAAGACCATTAGTGTCACTTATCAGGGGATTCAACATCATTTGGTTTCTTACTACAGCCTCGACGATGTCATCAACAGCCGACTCAAGACTCCGGGCCAGGATCCCGCTTTGAGTGAGGTTGTACCTCGCCCCTCTCTAATCTCATCAGGCAGCTTCCGTGCTCCAGTTGATGATCACGAAATCTTGATGACGGAGCCGCATTTCAAGGGTTATATTGACTACAGTCATCCATATGGAACTTATAACATGAACGGAGCGGGTATCCGATCGATGTCGATGCCGACGATTCAGGGTTATACGCAACCAACTTGGTCGACTTCCGCACCATACACTGGATCGTACGGCTTGAACCAGGGATTACCCCCTCCTACCAACTTTACTCCCGTCTCTACCCCTTCGTATAGCTACGACTCGAGCAACATGACAACAAGCAGCATGGTACCAACCAGTATGCCGTTGTATGGCATAACACCACGGTCGTCCTCTAGTGTCGGGCCGACTTCTCATTTATCAACTCAGCGACACTCAAGTATGCATGGATCAAATGGAGTTAGTGGCGTCGACTATTCAGGACTCCCTAGTCTCGATGCCTCTGTGATGTCTTCGTCACGATTAATCACCAGTGGCGAAGGCAACCTTGGTGGTCATGACTTATCCAACCAATCTTCGTACTCTAACGGAGCTATGTTTGGATCGTCTGCTGCGGCATCTGCGGCAGCTCCCACTGCGGCGCCGATTTCCAATCACCATCATGATCCGTATGATCACAGCGGTTCAAGCCAGCAGAGTGATATATATAACTCTGGAAATTCCGGACAACACTCCGGTGGATTCGATACCCAGCTTGATCACCATCTCGATACCGGATCCACCCATCAATCCTCAGTCGACTTCAACCCATCATTATCAGACCTTCCATCCTACAACCTGCCAATGCCCGAGTAATTATTTTTATTTTCATGAAGAAAAGCGTGAACCCCAGCAAGGCGTTATGGTATATCAGGTTTTAAATAACCATGTTTATAAGATGAGCTGTTGATTTTTCAGGGGCTTGGTGTTTTGGCATTTTCGTCCAATTTCGGCTTAAGCAGACTGGAGGTACTGCTCAACCTTCTCACTCGTGTTAACGAGTACGGCATCTGAAGCTTTCCAATTATGCTCGGCGGAACATCGGTTTTCGCTACATTTCTTTCTTCCTTTCTCTTGAAACGATACTGTTTCATCCCGCAAGACAACTTCAGGTCGATTTTCTTAAGACAATGGCTATTGAGTGTTGAGACAGAAAGAATCCAGGGAAAAGTCGCATTCAGTGTTTTTGGCATGATTTGGGGGAGGGGGGCTTGTTACCAGGTTCCTACCTAGGTACATATGTTGTCTCGGATCAATTTGATCGTGGTTTAATACACAAGATGGCTTGCTGTCAATACCTACTTAGGTCATCATGTATTTATGTCGATTTCCTTAGATAAATACCACTTAAAAAACGTAAATTTTATGGATTTCTGTGAAGAAGTTATGTATTATTGATTACTCGCAGTCGAGGTGAATGCCTTCGTCACGAGAATCTTAGACTCTTACCAAGATGTAAAAAATAGGGGGTGGCTTAAGACGAAGCTTGGACCAAGTGAGGTTCTCCCTAGCCGCATTGCTTTTTATGCTTATTACTAAGCATATCGGTACTTCGGAAGGTGAATACCGACCAATGACGTCGAAGGCTTATTAAACACGGTGCTGGAAAGAACTTTTTCCAACTGTGAATACCCTCTAATTTCATTCACTCTTGATCCTAACTAATAATTTCGATGGTGCGATCTTGAACAGCCAGCTTGATCTATTTCTTTTGCCATCAGACTTCTATCTTTGAAAATCGAAGGAACTGTTCATTTACGATCGACTCATACGTAATATGATACGCTCGATATGAGTTCACGGGCATTATGCGGTGGTGGCGCTCTGGCCTCCCGCACTTGTCCGAGTTTAAGTCCGAGGGCGAATTTAGTAGGTATCGAATTTGGAATATCATCGGCGAGGTCGGGTTTGTTGGTGGCAAGGTCTATGCATTTTTTGAGTGCCACATCATCAGAAAAAGGAAATGGGGCTTTAAGTGCGGTTAGGTATTGGCCTGGGGATCGTGTAAGAAGGCGAACGGACTTGCGGTCCAAGTTGGATGACTCGGCAATTACGATATGGCCGGGGTTTTGGTCTAGGAGATGTCTCTCGCAGACTACGAGGCCCTTGAAAGAGGACAGTAGGAGTAAGAGTAAGGATCAGTACGTTGTCCTCTCCATGCCATCCCACCCCGTCTCGATCGAGCCTTGAGCTCAATAGCTTACGTCCGTAACGGTCGCTCACCAAATACGAGGAGGCTAGGCTTCATTACAAGTGCTAAGCGTTCTGATCCTAGCGCGTATCAGCTAACCCTCATCGTAGAGCCCCTCAAGCCGCATCGTCGTCATCATCACTACCAGCCGCGAATACTCCTCTCAAAGGCATCCGCAAAGTGATACCAAAGGTGTTACCGGCATCTCTCACATCGCTAACGCCGCATGAAAACATCTATACGGTGCCAAACCTACTCACCTTTTCGAGGTTGGTAGCTGCGCCCTTCATTGGGTATGCGATCTTGCATGATGCGCACGGCTGGGCGCTGGGCTTGTTCGCGTATGCGGGTGCCTCGGACTTACTCGATGGTTGGATTGCGCGCCGCTGGAAACTACAGACCGTAGTAGGAAGTGTAGTTGATCCTATGGCGGATAAGACGCTCATGACGGTGTTGACGGTGTGTTTGGCTGTGAAAGGGGCTTTGCCTGGTAAGTTACTGTATAGCCATGACAACTGGGATGGAACGTGATGTGATTGATATCATATTGCCTTGTCGCGGGCAGTCTCTTTCCATCTACTATTATCCTCATTGGCGTAGATTTTCCTGCTAACATACATCTTATAAGTGTGGCTAGCTGCTATAATCCTTGGGCGTGATGTCGGCCTAGGTATTGCCGCCATATACTACCGATGGATCTCTCTACCACCACCTAAGACCTTCGCACGATACTGGGATTTCTCTTTACCATCGGCGGAGGTGCGGCCTACAACTATTAGCAAGTATAATACATTCTTGCAATTAGGTCTTATGGGGGCGACCATGGTCACGCCTGTGGTAACTGCGGATGTTGGTTTAGCTATGTCGACATTCCAGTGAGTCTATTCTCTTTTCTTTGGTCATTTATACGGCTCCTGACATCAAGACAGGTATTTAGTTGCTACCACAACTGCTTGGAGCGGTCTAAGCTACGTCTTCAGCAAAGATGCAGTCAGGATATTGTCCGAAAACAAAGACAAGCCTAAATAGTATCCTCTATGAGATATCATCGCAATCCATCCAAATGGCGCTTCGATCATTGAAAACTTCGAGACCCATGTAGTACTAGGAAGAGATAATCCATTTGCGCTGGGCTCTTTGGTACTAGCCGTGTATAATACATGTTGGTTGGGAAAACTACATGACAAATGTGTTCTTCATTCAGCATAGACGATTAATACATGTGTGGCATAGCATACGAAACTCCGAATACCTTACTGTTGATTATTGACTTTTCATACCATGCTTTTCGCACCCTCGCTTACTTCTCGTGCGAACTCTATTGCTTACGTCCTAATTGCATGCGATAGTCGCCCTTCGATGACATACCGGATGTGGTCAATAGCTATGGCCTTGTCTGATTGGTGGTCTAATTAGCATTGAATAGTTCCCGAAATGAATGAATGGCTTTAGCATTGGCTACACTAGCGGCTCTTCCTAATAGGACAATATCCTTTTTACTAATAAAAAGAAATCGCCAAACCGTAGAAACTGCACACGAGCCAATCAGACTATCCAAATATTTCGCTAGGTCATGAGTTTCGGATGACAGCACAGGGTTGAAAACTAACAAAATAGGAGTAACACGCGACACATTTCAGAATGAAGCTAAAAAGTTATAGCGCCAATGAGGATGAAGATAGTTTACCCGGCAGAATGGTAGCCGCTTACTGTATTGGGCTAGGCTACTTACACCGCTTGCCCATTTAAACTTAATCTCTTATCGCCTTTCTTATCGAGAATTTTTGAATTCGAAGCGGCAACGCCACGAGACTCAAATTTAATTCTTTCAACGTCTCTCATCATATCACAACACTACAGGAATGAGGAAAGCTTGGAGACCAAGGGGATTAAGTCGGCCGATTAGTGTGGCCCGGCGATGGCCTCTTGCTTCGTCATGTCTTCATCGGAGCAATTTTGCCACCGTTGCTCAAGATGCGAGGTTAGTACGAAATTAATTTTCGAGCGCGTTATTAGACCTAGCTAATCGTGATGCAATAGGCCATTTGACGTTATTGTAATTGGAGGTGGCCATGCCGGTGCAGAAGCATGCGCAGCCGCCGCACGATCCGGAGCGCGAACTGCCCTAGTCACTCCCAAACTCGACAACCTCGGCGTTTGCTCGTGTAATCCGAGTTTCGGCGGAATCGGAAAAGGAACGATAATTCGCGAAATCGATGCATTGGATGGTGTCGCTGGACGTATAATCGATAAGTCCGGAGTCCAATTCAAAGTTTTGAATCGAAAGAAAGGCCCAGCCGTCTGGGGACCCCGCGCCCAAATCGATCGAGCCCTCTATAAGAAACATATGCGCGAGGAACTTCAAACATACCCAAACTTGTCTATTATAACGGATAGTGTGTCGGATATCGTTCTAGGAGAAGATGCCGACCTAGCTAGTGGTGTAATTAAAAAGGAGATCACTGGTGTGCGCCTCGAATCTGGCGAGATATTACCCGCTGGCGCAGTTATTATCACGACCGGAACTTTTTTGAGCGGCGAAATACATATTGGATTGGACGTCTATCCGGCAGGGCGGATGGGCGAGAAAGCGTCGTTTGGTCTTAGCAAATCTCTAAAGGATGCAGGTTTCAAGCTCGGCAGGTTAAAGACAGGTACACCTCCTCGATTACACCGAGGAAGCATCAATTTCGACATATTAGAGGAACAACCCGGAGACGATCCCCCAGATCCATTTAGTTACTTAAATGATAGGGTATCCGTCCAAGATCAACTATTATGCTGGGCTACATATACGAACGATAAATCCCACGATATAGCAAGAGCAAACTTGGACAAGACGGTACATATCCGCGAAACAGTGAGGGGCCCACGATATTGTCCCTCTTTAGAATCTAAAATCATCAAATTCGGTCACAAGGAGAAGCATATTGTCTGGTTAGAGCCCGAAGGTTTCAATAACGATACTATCTATCCGAATGGCTTATCAATGACAATTCCCGCCGAAGCTCAAGAACAGCTTCTACGCACTATCCGTGGCCTTGAAAACGTGCAAATGACACAAGCTGGTTACGGGGTTGAATATGACTATGTTGATCCCCGTGGTCTCCGGTCCACTCTCGAGACAAAGGCTATATCAGGGCTTTTCCTTGCGGGCCAGATCAATGGTACTACAGGTTATGAAGAGGCAGCGGGCCAAGGTATCATTGCTGGTATCAACGCAGGGCGCATGTCACAAGGTCTTGAACCAGCCTCAATTACACGCGCAGACGGGTATATCGGTATTATGATCGACGATCTCATTACCAAGGGTGTCTCAGAACCATACCGAATGTTTACAAGCCGAAGTGAATACCGCATGAGCACACGCGCCGATAACGCCGATCTACGACTCACGGCAAAGGGACGGGAATGGGGTGTCGTATCTGATGCCCGATGGAGAGCACACACCGATGAAAAAGCTAGGATAGACGACATGTTGAAAGCTCTCGGCACGTATAAGCTCAGCCCACAGGCGTGGAACGCAGCCGGTTTCGCGAATAGGACAGATGGAAGGCACCGTAGCGCGCTGGACATAATGCGACTTCCTAATGTCTCCGTAAATGATTTCCGCGGATTCGTACCGACGGTAGCGGAACATACCTCGCGTATCCGGACTCGTGTCGAGATCGAGGCTCGGTACGCACCATACGTCAAGATACAAGCAGCAGAGCGTGAGGCATTCTTGAAGGATGAGAGCATGAAATTGCCTGTGGATCTAGATTATAACACGGTATTCGGACTCAGCATACATGAGAAAGCAGCCCTAACAGCGGCCCGACCCGAGAGTATAGGTCAAGCTAGGCGAATCGAGGGGATAACGCCTGCGGGGTGTGTTAGGTTATTGACCTTCGTACAACGGACGAATAGACAAGAAGAACGAGCTGCGATGTTAAAGGGACTCGAGGGAAACGAAAGAAGAATATTCGATAGGGACATGGCACCGTTGGGGAGTGAGGTTGACACATTAGATGCCGAAGCACGAACCAGGGAGCTGTAAATTTACTTCCTTCATTTGGCAATGGATGGAATGACATAAAAGGCGGAAGTCCTAGGGTTGTTTGGAAAATGTGATGGCGTGGCTGTGGCTTATATGATACGAGACATGATGCATGGTAAAGGCGTCTGGGGCTAAAACATTGAAATGTATAAATAACGCTGTTGCACATACAAAATTCCCCGATATACATAAGACAAATCAGTACGATATCCGATGCTTTTACTCCTCTTCCGATCGTGTAACAGAAGCGCCTTATCGGTAGTTCAAGGAGTTTAAGGCAGTGTTAACTGCCCCGCCCCCTCTTGTTCCTCCACACTTTTTTCTTCCCGCGCCATCAAGATTCACGACATATAAGTCTTCCTAACATTTTAACCTATCACGTACGACCATAAGACCTGGAAAACTCGGGATCCCGTCTGCTCTCCCATCGATAAGCCGGGTACTGTCGGGCCAGTAGTTGGGTCGGTGACGACCAGCGAATCCCCGATGTTGTACGTTATTAATTTTTATTTTTATTTTTTTTTTGGATTTTCTACATTTTTTTCATGGTTGCATTCTTTCCGTAGGCATCGAGACGGAGTCATGAGTTAAATCCTTCTAAGTCATCACACCGACCGCAGCCTGGCTTATTAATATTTAAAGTTCTCTATTTTAAGTACCCCCGCGTAACCCGTGGGAAAGGTGTGGTAATAAATCCTTAAATCTTATTGGTTGGAGTCAAAAAGGGGGAAGGGCTTACAAATGCTGTGTAACACTCTATCAACGGACTTCCATCAAACCTTTCCCTTTCATATCTGATTCTTTTGGTCTTTTTTGTTCTTTTGCTTTACCTCCTATCACCGCCACGAACCCTTCATTTTCCGAAGGTCGGCGATTTTCGTCATCAGAACTAGGATGTGGGTACCCGACATTGCTCATTTGGCCCCCAAATAAATTTCATTGAATGATCGGGCTCTACTTTGGGCAATTTTACTTATAGATTCGCTAGTCACGCCTTCTGGGACGCTTTGATAACCACTAAATACTTAGGTGGGCAGGTATAGTTGCTCACTTAAGTGTGGTAGTATCGAAAAGTGCATTTACGGATACCTGCCTGACCTACAAGGGTCTCTGTCGAACGCGATAAACACCTCCAACCTCCAACCAGCCGCAAAAAGATGGTGGTTAATTCGCTTACACGTCACTAGTTCAGCTTTCCAGAAATAGTCAGGATATGCCTTTTTATTGAGTGGGGAACCAGGGGCCTAAACCAATCAACAGTCACAAATTTATTAAGAAAACCACCTATAGGCCAGCTGAGTTAAGCTGAATTTCTGCACTTTGCTGTCCTATTGTTCCCTTTCTGCCGACTTACAGGTAACTAAGTACCTTCTAAAGTAGCAGGCAGAAATAAGAGCCGCATTTGATCATGGCATATAAGGAAGGTCTTGGGTGGCCCCCAAGAGGGTATAATCTTCAACTCAACCAAGATTCCCTCGTTTTACCCCATAACATACCTTATACGCGCGCGCACTTGTGTGGAGCTTGTCCTATCGGGCATACAGATCACCATGAGCCAAACCAGCGTCAAAGAAGGACTTCAGTCCAAGGAGGAACCCATCCTAGCCAGAGAAAACCCTGAGGACCAGAAACCAAGATACACATACTTCAGTAACAAACATCAAATCATCGAACTCTTTCAAAAATTCCTTGGACGATGGGTTCTTACTTCGGTGATTTGTGCTGCCTTCATTGTTGTCTTGAAGCAGTATGATCAGAAGCCATATCTAGACGACGACACCGCGCATATTTACAACGCCTTGACATCAGGACTTACTATTTGTTTATCGTTGAATATCGACGCCAGCCTGAACGAGCTCGCAAGTGTATTGAAATGGGCAATGTTGGCTGCCAGACCTTTCCACCCTGCTGTCTTTGAGCTCACCCTCGCTCTTGATAGCTCAAAATTTAACGCGATCAAATTACTCTTCCGACGTAGTGGTGTGGTCTGGTGGTTGCGACTATTCTGTCTCTTCTGGATTTTCATTACTCTCGCAGCCCAGGTCGGTACAGCGCTCGTTGGCCTTACTTACTCGGTGATTTCGCTTTCACCAGACAAGCACGACTTCCCAGAGCCGGTCGGGAACGGATTCTCAGCCAGTTTTACGCAAATCGAGTCCTTCTCCTTCACGATTGACCGTGATACGCTTATCGGATCACTATCAGGGGACACTTTATCCCTACAGCGTTCTACCGCCTTTGCTTACGGTCTCGGTGCTATTAACTCCGCTGTCTATTTTCTTGACGAGGTTGACGGTTTATCCTACCACTCTTCGACGTTCAATAGCGAGAACTCTAGTTACATAAGCGGGATCTCGAACTACCCAGATTGGGCAGCGAATAGTTTAACACAATGGAACGCCATTGGACGAGGTGTCAATAATTATGCTGAGTGTGACGTTATGGGCAACGTCGAGATCAACAACTCGTCAGATACTACTACCATTAGCTTCGACGGATATAACGGAACGCAAGACTTTACCATACCCCAAAATCCCCTCAAATATGCAACATACATCTCAGACACCTCGCTTTCCTGCGGCACACGGTGTACACAAGTCCATGTTATACTCTCTCTGAATGAGGTTCCGACTGTGTTCACGTGCAATAGTACTGTGGGCTGGATGTATGATTGGATTACTGATGACTGGATCACAGATGGGGATTTCTCCATGCCTGATACCCAAGCTCAGATTCTAGCTGGTGCTATTGGCTGGGGAGACATCGAGGTCAATAGTTCCCTCGACGCACAATCTACTCTCGGTCGTTTTCAAGCCTCAAGCTTTGATAATGGGTCATACTGGGCCCCATTATCAACCCTAAGCCCCGAGAGTATGGCCAACTGGTACGTCGCGCACTTCACGGCTGCTGCGATCGAGTCCATAGAAGATTACGGTCTTACTTCCAACTTCACCAATATAGTCGTCCCTGGTGTGGCGCAACAATTAGACGTGAAGTGGTCTTACAGCATCCTCGTTCTTGCGATAATACCTGGTGTTCAAGCTCTCTTGGCCCTAGCCTGTATTGCTATATTGTACTGGCGACGAGTACCAGCTCACAATGACTCTCACTTTGCCATGGCAGCACTTCTTGGACCCGTTGTATCGCGTATCAATCCGTACAGCTTGGAAAGTGGAAGCAACATCGCAAACGACATTAAAGTACCTCAGATCTATATGCCAGAACACGAGCCCACTAGGAGAGTTAAAATCGGCACAGGGCCGGAATGGGAGGCGTTCGGAGATAAAAAACCGATATTTCAAGATGAAAAATATTTTTAGAAGCACTGGTCGGGTTCATGCACGTTATTAGGGGCAGAACATGGAGGTGGTGTATTCAACACAATTGCTTGATAATTATGGGACATATTAACGGGAGAATTTGATCATTTACATCGAGGTGGAATAAAATACTCAGACTTTCCTTATTAATTATTCCCCCTTACGCGCTTGAGTATTTTTCTGGCTTGGGCAAAGGCATTAAATGCCATGAGGATTAATTTAGGAGTTAATTAGGTAGTTAGGTCAAATCGATCTGTTTGTAGCTTATTTAGTAGCATACATGAAGAATCAACAGTTTGTCACCATGGAAAATTTATTCAAACATTGTATTCCATCCATTCTGGGCATCTCCACGGCCTCATAATGCGACTCGGTATTTCCTATTCATCTTAGCTAACTTGATCGACTCGTAGCATTAGAAAAAAGCAATTGATCGAAACAAAAGATCCGATGCTACCCGCAGTGGCGTCAATCCTTTCATCTAATTCGATTAGACTACGCCGTGGCATATTAATACCCAGTGAAGACCCCCATGTGAGGGAGTGGCTGAAACATATGACGGCGATGATGCCCCCAAAATGCAGGTAGACACTTAAATCCTAGACTTGGGATGCTCACTATCCCACTTCTCTTTCAGAGCATTCGCGCGTTCGGACTTCTTAGCTAATCCTTCGTACACAGCTAACCATCCACCACCAAGAGTGCGAATATCAACCGGGCGAGCAGTTTTTACATCCATATAAGTCCCCGAACCTTTGGTTTCCGCCACAATGGCTTGCTGCTTTAGAGAAAACAGCGAAGTCGTACCACTATTCCGCGTTGGTTCTATTAATTCCTGACGATACGCCGCGATAAGCTATTTCTAGATTAGTAAATACAAAACGCCACTACAGATTTCCGGTGGTTGGGAAAAGCACGGACCGAGTCGGGATACTTGACTTGTCTTCGGATATCCATGGTATATCTCCGAAGAACGGGAACAACGTTTCTCGCGTTAATCATATCGTCGTATTCTTCCTCGCTGAGCCACTCATCGTAACTCTCCATTACACGATGGATGCAGGTTCCGAAAAAATGCGTATACTGCGAATGCATCATATGGCCAAACGGATCTTGGTCTTCAGCCCAGACGACACCTCGTTCGACCATAGTCGCAGGGTCGTAACCCATAGCTTCGAGAGTCGCGAGCGCTTGACTGCGAAGTGGCGCGTAAGGATCGGTGTTAGGATGAGGGCTCGGAGCACCGACATGTGAGTAGGGTGAGGCGTACGCCGACTCGGATAATCGTGATCTCTTGCTGCTACCTGCCATCATGAAATGTGTTGAGTTATTTCCCTTTCTTTCCCGTTTCCTGACTTTTCTAGCTGGACATCCATGATTACAAATTAGTAATAATGAAACCGAGGTTAAGGAGTTGATCAACAGTAAGACCTAAGACGTAAGCATCAATCCGCGCCGCATCCGATTCAATTAACCAGCATTGATATTCTTTACATGTTCAATTAGCGGGACAAATGTTAATTTTGAGTTGTGCAGTAGTTCCCGTCGTCGCGCCAGCCCTACCCGGAACTTGCTCCACTTAGTGTGTTTCGGTGTGGTATCGCAAAGTTATGCGCCAAACGAAACGTTTTCTACATCAAGCATACCTCAAATTCAAGGGTAAGGAGGTTGGTTGAGATGTGCTTGGCCCAATGTTGCGAACTACTAGCGAAAGTCCATGAGAAAGAAGCATTTAGTAAAGAACCCGAGGCCACCGAACACACGGATTGAGAGGCACTTCTGAGCGAGGGGCGGGGTGAGCACGGCCGATTGAAGGGCATCCGGTGATGTTTTGTGGGACCACAATGGTTGTCTTGACGATGTTGAGCGACTTAACGCGATATCACATGTGTAGAATTAGTCCAAATTAGTGTCAAACATGAGTATTCACATTATCCAACGCTATTCATCTATCTCATTACGCTGCTGCTTGAGATTCAGCGTTTCGCTAATCCCACACAGTCAAAATATCCTAGAATCAGATCCAAAGCCAATACTCCAATAGCGCCTTTCATCCATTCCACGTAAAGTTCATACAATTAAAATATCCCTAGAAACCACCAGTACGACATCCTATCCTCCCATTGAAGTAATTGCCTCCTTGCCGTATTTCACCTCGTTCCCGACCCTAGCAACCGTGTGGTGGAAATGTGTATCATGCGATCGAGAGTCAAACACTCGTATGTGAGAGACGTGAAGTCGGTCGAAGAAATAATCTGGGTATGGTAATGATGTTGACGATGTCGAGCGTTGTAGATTATGATTCGCCTTCCTCGCTGTATGGAATGTCGAGGTGCGACTCCTTTGCACGCTGCGGCTTCCACCCCCAAACCCACAGCGATAATATGCAACCGTCAGCATCGCCGGCGGTGCCAAGTCATCCGCTTCTCCTATTTCCTTCACTAAAACATCCTCAACTGCTGCTCGCGCTGGCATGTAACCAAAATGATCGCAAAGCTCATAAGACGTAATATGACACCAATTCGACTAGATGTATTCCTATACACAGCCGTTCCATGAGGGGGACCAGGTTTAGGTAACGCGATTGGTGGCCAGTTAGGTCCTGTAAGGTACAGACTTCGAACAATCCCGGCTCGTTGACTGGCGAAGTACTCCGGAGATTGGATGCCAGACCTACTACACAGAGAAGGTAAATTTCGGGTATGAATAAGCCACCTAATGTCCAAGGGCGATGATTCGGCGCCGAGATCCTTCCATACGCATACGTCGACATATTCCTGATGCTTAGCTACCATGATCTCTGTCGAACACCTGGGGCAGGCGTAGGTCGCAGTCGAACTCATGGTACCCGACGGCAATCCGAAACCTTCAGCGAGAATCCTGCCTAAAAATCCGTTGGGGCAAAGAAAGTTATGCTGGCGGTTGGAAGAGAACTTCATATGTGGACAAATCTCTAAGTTCCCCACATCCTTATGACATAAATTGACGCCATGGTAACGCCAGATCGAGAGGATTAAATACCTAAGTTCGCCGTTTGAATTTTCGACGATTCGAGGGAAAGCCGAGTACTGAGCCTGGATCCTATTTGGTTGCCCCACGGGGGAAATGTGGGTTTGAAGACAAGGATTATGATATGGCGCCAACATTTTTCTTAGGTACGTCTTGTACACAGTTGGCTGCAGGCGAGTGCATTTGAGCGCAAGCTGCACATGTCGATGGTACGGTTCGAGGATACGGAAGTGAGGCTGAAAGCCCCATCCGAGTATCGGTAGTCTCATGCGTAACTTGAAAGGACAGTAGACGACGTATGGGCCAGCCGGAGTATCACCCTGCAACATTGGATGGAGTTTCGTGCATATCTCACACACCCATTTCTCTGGGATGTCACGGGCGACGAGAGAGAGATACTCTAGATACTGCGCACGAACAAAATGAGCAGAGCCCCTATATCCGTTTAGGATGGCGTATAGCGCTCGGCAAGTTTGAGAGAAGACGAGACGACTAGCTGGAGAGAGCTCATCTGATATACACTTGATTATTTCGGGAGGCAGATTGTTGAGTAGAGGGCAGTTTGAGGGTTGCTTCTTTCGAGCCCGTGCCCATTTTGTCTTGGTGGCAGTAATCAAATTGTAAGCTTGCTCGACGAGCTTCATGTTTGCGGTGGATAAGGGGAAAGAATAAAGAATATGGTGAAAAATGTATATATGTCGACTATGAGACCAGATACGAGACTGAAAGTGTCGGTCTTAAGACTAGTGATTTTTCTGATGAGAATGATTTTCAAGGGGTAGAGAAGGGGGACGAGGGGAAGGGCTGTCGTGCCTTATATATGCCCACTAGAGAGTAGATGCGAGAAAAGGTTTATACCACGATGGAACCGTGCCTGACCGCGATATCAATATGGTTTCATTACTGAAGGTAAAAGACAATACTTCCGACCTAAATATAAATAAGGTTCAGCCTCATCGTAAACTCAAAGGACGACTGGTTCCTTCGTGGCCAAATCGTTAGTTTGACAAGTCATTGACTGGGCGATATAAAGTAGTCGAAACTTAGTCGCAATAAATATCGTGGGTGTGTTTTGGGGTCGCCCGAATCTTATTCATCATATAATAGTTGATATCCTTCAATAAATTCGAAGTTTATTAGATACTTGGCCAACACATACATCATAGCCCAACTCTACCGTCTCCCAATCTCCTTTCTCAACCTTCCAGCTGTTGTAGTTGGAGGTGGTTCCGGCCATGTAGAAACCGCGTCATCAATTTCTTCTAGGAAAGTAGCCGCGTTATGTATGCTTGTACCGCCCAACACGACGCGAATACCAGGGGATGACGCATTGATACCAGCTACTGTCTTAGCTTCCTCGTAAGTTGCGCCACCTATCACGAACACAATAATATCTTGAGGTTTATCACGCGTCGTGTTAGAGCCACCAGAGCCACCTTCGGTGAATGGGTATTGCTGCTCTCGTAGTCTGCCTTTGATAAGGTTCTGTAGTGTCGTTTCGAGGTGTGGAGAGTGCTGTGTATACACATTTTCTACACCCTTAAGCCCCTTTATGGCACGTGCTCCTGAGAATATTCCTCCAGATTCGAAAATATCCGCGATACCACCGGCTGCTTGAGATTGCTGCAGGGAGTGATGGTAGATGAGGAGTTTGGCTACTAAATCTGCTTGCCGTGCGGGTACACCACCGGCAGCGGATAATAGGTCTACCAGCATGGCTAGTGAATTCGAAGGGTGTTTCTCATATCGGAGAGCATATAGCGCCACCAGCCCGACCTTATTGTCAGGGGTAACTGAAGGAGACTGTATCAATCTTTGCACATTCTGTATCATATTAGCATATCAATCAAAGATTTCAGAATAAATTAACGGCTTACTCTTAGATCCGTAGCATGGTTGTCATTACAGGCCAAACTCTGCTCGACTTCACTGACTTCTAATAAATTCTCCGCGGCCACTCTCCGGCTGAGTTCCGAAACCAATGTGACATGTTTGCTGACATTTCCGGAAAGCTTCCTGAATTCTGGATATTCCTCGATGAATCGCTTCATATCGGTTATCGATTCGATATTGGCGTTATTTTTGGTCTTGGATTGATATTGTTCTACGTAATCCTTGATATTTCCACCTAAGTCGCCAAAATTCAGATACATATTCTTCTTAAAGAATGGGTCCTGATCTTGCGACAAAACAATCTCCTTTAGTTCAGGTCGAATATCGGGGATGTCATCTAGATTCACTCTCCCGTTGTGAATTCCTAGTAATTGATGTACCATAGCTTGATATGTCCATTGGTTGAGTAGCGGTGTAGCAGGATCTTCTCTTCGGTCCAAGATGAGGAGTATGGGAGGTGTATCGACCTTTCTGAAATCGAATAATTGCTCTTCTTGAGTGATATGATACCGCACTTCACTAGCTAGCTTCTTCGCCAGTAAGCTGTTTTTCTCGTACCGGATTAGCGGCTTCTTTTTGAGAGATAATAAGACAGCCATCAATCCATCGGTGGTCCGTTGTAATGAGTCCGGATTCCATAAATCTGGGTTACCACTCCATATCCTCTGCTGTGGTAAAGTAAGATTGAGAGAGAATAGATCAGGATTGATGATGATGTAATCTGCGAAGTGTTCCTGAACTTGCTTGACGACTTCATGGTCATCCGCTTCAGCCAGCCTTTCTAATGATGATTTCTTCACAACATTGCTGAAATAAAGATAGTATTCGCCGTATTTTGGATCCCGTAACTCATCGATGAGAAATTGAATAGAATCTGGTGATGGTCGGACAAAACACAAACATCGGAGATGGCGCATCTTCTCTCGATTCTGATTATCCAATCGATCTGTGAGATAGATCTCATGACTGAGTAAGGAAGATTGCGTAATGGCAGTAGATACTATAGGTACTGTATCTTTATCTAATAGGAGTATCTTCATCTTTGCTGAAGGACCTCCTGTTGCGCTGTCTCCGGCTGAGACCATCTTAGAGATGTAGCCGGAGACGGCTTGTACGACGTCCATCTTGATTGGCGCAACGAGATGATGTATCCGAACTTATGGTGCTTTTAATTCCACATGAATCTGGGCTCGGGTCTCTTGCTTTTCCAGTACAATAATGTTGTAATGTTGGTTTCACGTTATCGTCGAAATAAGTTGTTGACGGTTGAAATGAGATGCTGAAGGTTTAAGCTTAAGCTGCGACAGGACATGGATGGATCGTCACCGAAGCAGGGGTCCCGATGCTAAATGACGTTGCGGTATAAGATACTTATATTCATTGGTTAATACAGTGTAGCTAGAGGTATCCGCTACTCGCTCCGATAAGATAAAGAATTTGGTCTGGCCTAACCCGTACAGCTTCGAATTGAGCATTAGAAAGTTAAAAGTCAAGTCAAGTTACAAGCTCCCATCCTTCTTAAATCTCCGAATTCTTTTTGATTTATTCTTCCCAATGACTACATAAACTCACCTTCAAAACTTGGCATCGGACACTGCCAACAAAATGGCTACGGAGATGTGTCCGATGAAGCCTGAACCGACGTAGGACAACACTCCAAATCCCTCGTCTCATAGCTATTCTAGAATTCACTAACAGGGCTACTCAAAAACAGATTGTCGTTCACTCAAGGACTCATTGTCGGTCAGATATCCGTAGTACTTCTCATAGCCGCATTTATAAAATTCTTCATATTCGGCGATGCCCCCTCTCCCGAAGTAACAGCCTCTCTCCGAGCAGCCGAACGTCGATCCCGCACTCTCGCACACAGACAATCCCTTCTTACCCTACGATCCGCGACACCGAACGCGACAAGACCATCACAACAGCCATCGTTAAATAAGAAAAAGTCGAGCATATTACGAAGTCCTCCGACCCTTACCATAGGTTCTATCCTAAACAAAACATACTACAACGTCGACAGCCACCAACCCGAATCCCTCGACTGGTTCAACGTGCTGATCGCGCAAACCATCGCCCAATTCCGCAGCGACGCACAACAAGACGACGCGATCCTAACCTCCCTTACCAAAGCCCTAAACGGCGATTCCCGGCCCGACTTTCTCGACGAGATTAAAGTCACCGAATTAACCCTCGGCGAAGACTTTCCTATTTTCAGCAATTGTCGCATAATACCTGTAGACGAGGACGGTCTGAGTTTAAATGGCGGAAGTAGTGGAAGCGGAGAGAAACGTTTCGATGCGAATGGCCTGCGAGCGAAACGCGAGGGTTCGAGGTTGCAGGCTCGTATGGATGTTGATCTAAGCGATATGATTACGCTTGCGCTCGAAACTAAGATCCAACTTAACTACCCGCGTCGCCTAACTGCTGTTCTTCCCGTCGCGTTAGCTGTCAGCGTGGTACGCTTCAGTGGCACGCTCAGCGTGTCTTTCATACCTTCGAACCCATCTACACACACCCCGGCGTCTATGACTTTCGGATTCCTCGACGATTACCGACTCGATTTCTCGGTGAGAAGTTTAGTTGGTAGTAGATCGCGATTACAGGACGTACCGAAGATAGCGCAACTTGTGGAAGCACGATTACATCGTTGGTTTGACGAGCGCGCTGTCGAGCCTAGGTTTCAGGAGATTGCTCTGCCGAGTTTTTGGCCGAGGAAACGGAATACAAGAGGTGGAAGTAGTGGAAGTGTGACGGATGAGATACCCCTACCGGATGGCTTATCGCCTATTTCCACGAGTATACCGTCAGCCCCGTCGAATAGTAGTAGTCTAGGAAAAGGCAAGGGCCGGGAAGTTTCAAGAGAAGAAGTTCGAAGAGAATTACAAGCGGAAGCAGCAGCGGGACAGAGACGCGATACTAGTCCCTTACCGGATAATCTCAGGTATAGGAGAGTTAGGAGTAGAAACGATCGTGGAAGTTCCGGGACAGGAGAGTTTAGCATGCCTGGGAGTTTGCCGGGGATGGCGCTTGATTTACCGACTTGAGAACGAATTGCTTAAGTTACAGATGTTAAAATGATGTGGTCATGCTAATAGATCTATCCGAGCTCGTAAGCTCACATTTAATAACCTAATGATACCGGCCCAATTACTAAGGCCGGGGAAAGGGGATGGTCAAGATGGAAGAGTAAAGAGAATCGCCCTGCTAAGAAAATCGATCACGAGCGCAACTATTCTCTTACCAAATAAACAGGACTAGCATTTTATGCTAGGAAATCACCCTCCATCTACGTACTCGCTGGGAAAAGCGAGATGAATAGGGAAATCACCAAGTCCCGAGTACGAGTGGTCAATGTTTACGTTGTAGGATTTGGTTATGTGGCATGTAGGATACAGGTTGATATTTACAATGGCCAAAATGGATGTTATTTGATAGATAGATGGTGCATTATGTAAAATGAGCCTCACGACATTAAATAAAACCACGCGATTATTTCTCGTCAAATCATGGAATATCTTCAATTTTTCCTGTAAAATACATACAAATTCCCATATCATCATAAAGCAATAACTCGTGATTTTCATTATCATATCGTCATACTTACTAAAGCATTTGAGCTCTCAGTCAATAGGAATAAACTCCTGTACCATCCGATCGCACCAGCGAACAATAGCACGTAGTAAGTCACAGTCCACATAATAGAAGGACGAACCATCTCTCCTTTATCATCTATCATGACAGGAGGGTAGACACGACCCCAAAATCGTGGTAGCCCTAAGCAATTGCAAAAGGCATGTACGATAAAAACGGCCAATACACTACCAGAGCGGAGGAATAAGAAGGTAGTATAAGCGCCGAAGAGTGTTGTGTAAGTTAGCTGCATAGCAGAACGCATGACAGCGAAAGATACACGTATATGTGGGTGCGATATGCGGAACTCATAGAAATGGTGTAAATGCGCAAGCCCAAAAACAAGCGGCGACAAGAAAATAGTAGTGGTCATTGGTGTTCGCGCCGCAACCATAAGCGGCACCGAAGCTGACCGAAATAGCACCTCTTCCGTAAAAGGTCCCTGTTTATTGTAAGCGTCTACTCGGAATTATCTTGCGACTTGTGGCTTGAAAACGAGTAAGGGGAAATGATAATCAGAGATGCACAAAGTGCTATTGTATCTATCCTCATCCGACAGGTCTTGAGTCTGCTCAGAAACACGGACCAATGTTTCTCATCATGGTAACAGGGGAATCGGGTATTGAAATGTTTCAACGTTTCCGAATGAGCCGCTTAGGGTGAATGAAGACGAATGGGAAAACTTACTGCTACGATATTACGCCATGTTGTCCACTCTTTCAAGGCAAACAAGGGTCTCAAGGCCAACCATTCTCTCCATTCTTCATCGACCACAAAATACTCATACAATGGCCCGGCGAAGAGGACAGCGGTGAGTAAAAGACATTTTCCTGTTTCCACTAGGCCGACTGGCCAGTAGCCAAGTGCATGTAAGGCCTCGGTGAAGGTAGCCTGGCCTTGCGACGTTAAGATCACAAGGGTAATAGCAGAGCAAGCAATACATGTCAGTGAGACAGACGCTACACGCGCGCGGATGACAGTCGGAGCATCCCGCGATAGGGTACTTGAAGGTCGAGTTGTAGGTGAAAGGTAGAAAGGTACCACATAGATGAGCGTGTAAATTATCTATTTACTTGTCAGTAATTTTTCCGAAATCAAGGTTATTTTTCTTTTCTGCAGCTGCAAGTCTCTTACACTTATAGTGGAGAGGCGTTTAACTGCAGATAGCCCTGGAAGATTGAGGACTTACAAGTAATAGTACAGCGGTTTCAGTGCTGATTGGAGGTGGTTTTGCTGCCGCGGTTAGGTTAGAAACACTATAAGCTATAAGGGGTAAGGGACATGATGGGATAAAGGTACTTACGTTCATCCTTCGCAAAGTAACGAGTAATAAATTCTGGTATATATGGCATTGTTGACGACTTTGACGATTTGATAAAAATCTGGTTTATTTTGATAAGTATTTCAACCGAGATTTGATTTGTTTATGCAGATTATGTCTTGGTTAAAATCTGCGAGTCTCGTAAAAACAATAATAAGTGCTGTAGGTAGTAGGTAGTATAGTAGAAAATTGGTTGGGCTGATAGTTTCAAACATCAAACCCCCAACACCTGGGTATTGGCAATAAAAGCTGACAAACTTTTCAAGCTTTATCTCCTTTGACGGCTCAGACAGTTAGATTGACAGCTTGAGCTAGCCAGTTAGCTTTTGTCTTGGACGAATCTATAGATAAAGCATAAAGAATGTTCCCCAGGAACACAAGGATGAATGAATCGTCGGGACACTGGAGGAAATTATTATGCTCGATCGGATTATGCCTTAATATGTACCTAAATTTTAGGTACTAAATTTTAGGTAGATACCTAGGCATGAATGGATGTATGGTAGAGGCGGGCAATCTTGTGACCCGTAGAGGACCCGTAGAGGGGGTCTTGTTTTATACCTAGTTCCTTTTGACGTGGTTTAAGTCTCCGACTTCCGACGGAGTATGTCAACAGAAGTTAGAATTCCTTATACCAATATTCAGTCTTCAACCTCTAGGTTTAACTGAATTGATAACATATTCTGACAAATCTGGTTGCTGTAACTTTGAAGTTGATGCATAGAATCATGAGGTAAGATTCGATTTAGGCAAAGACCTGTTCATCTTATGTCATATCTTGTGGGCGTAAGAATGCGGAACGGAAACCTCGTTAAAATCCTGAAATCCCCAAACCCCATGGGCGCTTTCAATACCGGAACGTCTCGTCTCGTCTTACCTATTAGATCAAGACTATAAGCGCGTGCGGCTCTAGAATCTGGGGTTTCACGACTTCTAGACAAGACAAGCGCTGTATCAAGGCAGGCTGCATTAGAAGAATGTATGGATTATAGATGATAGGAGATAAAATCCTTAAAATCTGACGGGACGTTGTGCATGTAAATATTTTGGATTCTCTGAGAAAAAGTTTGCAAAAGATGAAATTTCCAAGGTTCATACGCGTCCGCACACCGCAGCGAGCTACTACGTAGTTAGGTAGGCTAGAATACTAACTAATTTAGGTAAGGGGTTCCTTGGTCGGCTAGCTTATCCAGCGGTCCCCGGTAGGTTAGTTCATACAGTTACGAAAGTTCACACCAGTACTGTAAAAGCACGGTCTTTAAACTACAAGGTACAAAGTATTAAGAAAGTCCTCAGTGGAGAAAAAGCATTCGCGGCTTCTGAGCGATTTTCAATCCTAGTAGGATACTTTGATACTTAGTATGAAAAATTTAGCGTCATACAAAATACCATTTCTTCCATAATGAACTCTTGTTGCATTCCTAAAGCATTAAAAATTACATAGTAGTAGAAGTAAGATGTTTATCTATTTATGGCGATGAATGGTCTATTAAAGGGAAAACACGAAATGCACGCGCGAATCAATTACTACGTCGCGTTCGGTCTTTTAGATAGGCAAGATACGAAATACATTCATTTTTACGGGAAGAAACTAAAAAACTGGAATAGAACTAAGTACCTAGACCCACTACCTAGGTAGCTGAGCCACGTTCATTATCCTCGTTCTCATTTTGGTCTATGCTTACACTTTCCCCTTTATGCGCTAGCTCAGGTCTTTAACCCCACTAAATTACTCCACTTGATTTTCCTTCCCCCTGACTTCACAGGCTTCGGAGTTTTCGGTTGGATCCTGGATCTTTGATTTTTCTGGAACTACTAACCCCAGATCTCGCCCAATTGTACCTCGCTTTGGCCAACGTTTAATTTACACATCTCTTCACCGATTTTTCGCCCTTGTCAAATGTTTCTTGAGTTCGGATGTCAGTACAGTACCCATGTACTTCGATACATTTGACAAGTGGTTGTCTCTGAACGGGATATTTCGACCATGATGCGACCAGATGCCCAGATGTCAAAGAAACAGACAGAAACAAGAGATAAGAATTCTCCGTCTGGATGAAGAAGTTGTTAGCGGCGGCTTCTGAGACGACACCAACTTTCTTAGACGATTCATTAGTTACGAATGGTTGTTAAACCGCTAGCTGGAAAGATGATGGTAACCCCTGACCACTGATGTAGCCTTGGGGCTGCAATTGTGGTAGGTTCCTCGACCGCCTCGCCCACAATTCTTTTTGACCTCATTTCACATTACATCCATTCTTGCAGAACTTGCAGGAGACCTGCAGTATGCAGACCGATCCTGACTCCGCCGTTGGATACGGATTCAAAATTATATTGGACAACAAAGACACTATGGAGTTCCTAGTGGAACTTCTTGCACATCATTATTGCCTATTGGCGTCTCGTTAATTCGGGCTATCACTTCATCGTCAAAAAAAATCGGAAAAATCTGAACAAGCAGACAAGTATAGGCAGGTACGCGGTGAGATGCCAAGGGGTACCTGTACTACTCCTTGTCATGTCAGCCTTTTTCCTAACCCATTTTTGGTACCATAGCTCCGTGAAGCTTCTCCCTGTTCGCTTCCAAGTGTTCTTTTCCTGCCACCACGCTATGCTGCCCACAAACGTTCGTTCGATGGAACCCTGACGCTCCTTTTTGGCTGCATTGCATAGCTAGGTAATATGCAGCCGCCATTAGATAGCTGACTCTAAGTTACCAGCCAATCGATCATGGTTCGGTAACCTGTGGGCACATTGCAAGAAATAATACCCTCCTGTCTGCCTCCTAACAGCTTCGCTGCCGTCTCTCCCTCTCTCTTCCTCTCCGATTTCGTTTTTTCCCCCGCGGATGCGTGTGTGTGGTCTGTATGTAGTAGTTGCATAGAATCGTTATCTTTTTGGTCACTCTTTGTCGACCGTCCCGCTCCTTAAGAATTCTATTATTATTCCTCGAAAGATCTATAGTTGTCTATGCGACACTAGACCATACGCCTCCTTGTCAGACCTCTTTGTTACTTTTTTACCGATATAATACTATTTACTACGAACTTCACGTCTCTCTCTTACATATCTATGTGTCTTTGAACTCTTTGACGATTTTATTTATTCTTTCCACTTCCTTTTCTTGTCGGACCATTCATCAAGCATTAATTATTGCGCAAAATACTTGTCACTCGTGACCACCATCTCCGAATCGATCGGACTCCACACTCGCTATTATACAGAACTCGAAACGAAACCACGCCGAAATATACGCCATCTATCTGTTTTACGAAATTATACTCCGAATAGTATAAATCGTTATGGCCTATGTCGAAACACTTTTATAGTTGTTAGATTTAGGTGAAAGAATTAATTTTCGAGGATATTTTCCACAACTCCGGGCCGGGCCCGCGGTAAAGGATGTCATCTTCAACCTCTTCGTCATCATCCTCTCACTCACAGAGATCGCCTTTACAAGAAAGAACCGACTCGGAAAAGAATAAACTGCAAATTCGTATCGTCCCTTACTCACCACCAAGGCCGAGTGATGGAGAAGGTAGCGGTAGGTCAAATGCGCAAGAGCCGCAATTCGGGGAGGACGATTCACAACGCACGACCACTAATGACCCGGCTCCTATTACCACACCGAAGACGAGTAGATCCACGATATATGAGAAGGAAGGTTATGGCGCCGACACTCCGTCACCTTCACCATCATTTTCCACACCCGCCTCCCCGTTGGCGAGGGTACAGGGAAGAGGTGTTTCAGGATCGAAACTCGCTTCTGACTCGGCTGGTGCTGGTGCCCAGCACATTGCCCCACCGTCGTCCCCTGTCATTAACAGGCCATCCTATGGAAGTAATATTAGACGTATTAACCCTCAATCTCAGCCATCATCTTCGCGCCACGATAATGAACCAGGTTCAGCAGGTTCAGCACAACGGAAACGGTCCTTCTCGCGACGAGAGAATTACATCAATGTTCATTCCGACAAGACATTCTCAATTGTGTTGAAATCTACACGCCCACGTCATTCCGACAGGTCGGATTCTACTGTGAAATCGCCTCCCCTTTCTAATGTGTCTACAATCAGTTCGCATGAAGGTAGCTCATTTGACGCATCTATTGAAGATCGTCTCGGCTCGCCATTGAGTTCCGTGGCCGAGCGCAGCGTTTCTCCTTACACTTCAGGATCCCCTTCAACATCTGCCGAAAAACCTGAAGAAGCACTCGAATCATCTTCACCTTGGAATTATCGCATGGTCGGTGGCCTACGAAAAGTTCCACATACTCCAGATCTCAAAGGAAAAGGGAAGGAAAGGGAAGTTTCCGAATCTCCTTTACCTGCTTTACCAGAAACAGTTACACCACCAGAACCTCCTTCCTCACCTCTTGCGACGAAACCGTCGTTTAATTCCGAGCAGACCGATTCGACAATTGAAGAGACCACGAACTACAAGGTCATTGGTCGCAGTTCTCCACCATTACCAGATTCAGAAAGCATTGAAGTGCCTCCCTCGTCAAGCAGCTCAAATTACAAGCTTCTAGGCCAATCATCTCCAGCGCAGACGATCGCTTCGTCAGCTGCTGCGCCAGGGTTCACAGATACTCCGGGAAGCAGGAACTACATCGTTTACGGTGAAACGTCACCATTGTCGTCATCAGCGACTCCATTTCGAGGACACCGTTACCATTCGTCAGACGATAGTTCATTGCAACAATTGCGCGAGCGATACTCACAAGAAAGTCTTGTCGTCCCCCCCCTAAGACCACACAAGAGATCTTCATCCGAAAGCTTCGGCTACTACAAGCAACAATCGCGAGAAAGTCTTCGAGGTCGAGCCAATTCATTTTCATCGCTTTCAAGCATAGTAAGCCAAGACACCGCGTCTCTTTTCAGTGGTTCTACTCCGAACGTTGTCGTCCTTCGCCACACTCCTTCTACCTCGTCTATCCCGCGATCTACATGGGTAGGAACATCAAGCGCTGCACAACAAAAGGCACGAATGGAGTCGCATCTATGGAGCTCACAGCTCTCGACTGTGATGTCCGAATATGAGGGCAGTGACCCGGGCTCTCGCGTTCATTCGGCAGGTTCAATTCCAGAGCGTGTTAGCAGTGCGATTGGAAGTAGGGATAGTAGACAAATGCGCAGCATTTCCTCGTCCTTGGGCCTAGAAAACATAGACACTCGAAGATCGCATTCGAGATCGAATTCCCAAAGCGATTCCCTCGACCGTCCTAGCCCTGCTTATATCAGGGGAATGCCGAGTCCTTTAATACGAACCGTTCGAGACCACGATGAACATGGTGATGGGTTAGCCGATCTACAACAGCTTGAACACAGACCATCTCGAACTCGATTGGGTTTCTCTAGACAGTCATCGGACAGGAGTCTACGATCTACAAGTTCTCGCGCTGGAAGCTTGACGGCATCTTCTCTTCCTAGCTGGGCAAGGTAAGATTTAAACGCTAAAAAGGTAACATTTTCAATGCTAATGACTACGTATAGGCTCTACTATGGTAGCGGAGAAAGACGATGGCTCGCACCTCTTTCTAGGTCCGTATCCGTATCCGAAACTGGTGATAGTCGACCACCGAGTCCTCGATTAGGCGGTGGATCTCCAGCTCACGAACAAACCATCCACAACCCTCGCCGTCGACCACTGGAGAGGGACCCTCGCAACCAACGACCGAGTTCGATGGATATTACACCAGCCTTAGATACGGGCAATGTTCGATTAGGACCAAAGAAAAAGTCATCTAGCATTTGGTCTCCTCATCTTCGTCTAGATACGCGAGCCAGCCGTTTCAGCGTATGGAATGCACCATCCGTTACATGGTCTGCCGATAGTGGTGTTTTTGGTAGACGCAATATCCAAGTGGTATTATTCGTTTTGGGATTTCTGTTTCCGTTTGGTGAGTAAGACTGTTGCCAACAATATTGCAATTACTAACCCATATGATAGCTTGGATGGTCGCAGCATTCTTACCGTTACCTCCGAAGCCGATGCTTGCTATGGACGAACGTGACCAAAGCACAACAGAATTCCAAGCTTCAGAACATGGAGAACCTCCACGACGGCATGTCCTCATCGATGACTCACGATATCAAAGTGCTCGATGGTGGAGAAATATTAATCGATTTATGGCCGTCGCTGGCCTTTTGATCCTTGGAGCAGTAGCTGCTCTAATTGTAATTGGCGTTCGACAAAAATGGGCGCAATAATGATGAGGTCGATGATAATTCCTATCCGCGAAAATCCGAATCAACGACTCGACCCTTTTTCTATTTCTACCTTTGAAACGATTTTCTACGACTTTTTTTACGTAATATGTAATGACGATTTCATGAGCCTTACGGCTGATCACAACCAACGATAGACCATCATGGGACGACACCCGATATGCTCTCATTTTCTTGCAAATCTACGAGAAACGTCTCGTTTACAACCATTCCTTCACAATTATTCATATTTACCGCCATATACATATCACACTTGACATCGTTTTTTACCCGCATTCGATTTCGACTTCATTCCCTCAAAACCTTGTACATTTACGACCTTTGACCTTTACGACTTCTTCGTCCGACTTTGCTTTTTGTTTTATAACTTGTAGAAATTAGATGGGAACAAATGGGACATGATACCCCCAAAAACCAAATTGCTTGCTTGGAGTCGGAACATAATGGATTGAACCGAATCTAATGACGCAGCGA
Source organism: Hypoxylon trugodes (assembly GCF_022578975.1). Taxonomy (NCBI): domain Eukaryota; kingdom Fungi; phylum Ascomycota; class Sordariomycetes; order Xylariales; family Hypoxylaceae; genus Hypoxylon; species Hypoxylon trugodes. The sequence goes on along the minus strand of NW_026250024.1, from coordinate 506,572 downwards.
CGGGCGTATATTTGCTTTCTTGTTGGGACAGCACCTTGGCTGTCCATGTTTTGAAATGGAGATTCGGGGATGGAAAGGGCAGATACCCCCTATTTGAATGGAGTTGAATGGGATGGATGGAAGAGGAAGAGGACCGAATTATCTTATCTGCGAGAGTGGGGAGGAAAATAGCAGAAAGATAACGATCGATTGATTACATTCACATTAGGAATATCTCGGAGCAACAGGACGCTTGATAAAGATTTCGATTCCTATGCTCTGTTTAGATGTTTGATGTCCTTTCTTGCTTGGTTCTAGCTTAGCATACAGATGGACGAAATCACGCCTGCTATGACGAGATTTTATGAAATAAAAAGTTTTGACTTGATTTATTTGTGTTGCTTGATTGAATGTGATGATTCTCATTTGAAACCCTCTTGATACTCTTACTCTGGATTCTGATATGGGTTCGGATTGTCATTTTCAACCAAATCAGGGAAGATGATGGGTTTCTGCCCAACACTGGACCGCCCTAGAAGATTGCTATCCAAATATCGTGCCAAAAACCATAATTTTTATATAAATCAAACCATAGCGCCTCAAATTCCATGATGAAAGGAAATAGAGAATCAATATTAGGATTTGTCTAGACTTGATTGACTTCCTTCAAATCTAAACCCCAAAGATCGATTTATGGATAATTACGATTATCTTGGACTATCTGTCTATTCATATCTCTCTTTCTTCAACACTTCCCGCTTTAACATATGACGAGTATAGCAAAGCGTAATAATCACCCCATCCCTTATTCTGCCATCCCGCTATAAGGCATTCAGTCTTTCCCTCCATAGACTAGATACTTCCAATCTAGTGAGTATTTCCAATATGTACAATCCTCGCGAGTTCCAATACCATCTTCAAACGAAAAATCATTAAGGATGACATTACTTAAAATTCCAACCACCTACTAGTCTATACAATGCAATCTAACCTCTTATAACCTCACCTTAAACTCCGCGACGTTATGATGATCGTGTGGATGAGAAACACGAATAAAATAGGACGAGGATAAATCACTGTGCTTTCTTCCCCTCTACCTTCCCATTTACTTTCACGCCATCCTTCCCATCATCACCCCTAACCCTTTCAACCTCGTCCCTAAGCTCTTGTAGCGCTTCATCAATATCCCTAGCTGGATCCGCACTCAAGCCGAGAACAGGCTCTCCAGCTCTTCCACTCAGACTCTCCGAGCTCGTCGTCCGGGACATCTTACCCCCTGCCGCGGCGCGAGCGGAGGGCGTTGGACTACGCTTCTCGAGTGTTTTCTTGAGATGCGCGCGAGCAGGCGAGGCAAAGAATGCCATACTAATGCCTGTAGTGATGATGGCGTAGAAATACACGCGGCTCCAAGCTAAGATGGAATGGTCTAGGCGTAGGATAACGAAGGGCGATACGACAAAAGAGAAGGTTAGTTGAGTGGCGAACCACGATGCTACGTCATAATATTTCTTAGTAGGCAGGGGCTTCTGCGTCGCCGGGTCGAGGAAGAAGGGTCGGACGTAGCGGCGGAAGTCTAAATAACGTTAGATTAGCCTAGACCACGGGGAAGCTACGGAGAGATGTTGATAGAATGGAAAGAACGACGAGTTAAAATGGACTTCGTGTAACATACTCTTTGCAGCCTGCTGGACGAAACTAGCAAGAACGAATGTAAGATAGTATCCTGGGTAGAAACCATGCCAGAAAGCGCTGGTCACGAAAGTAGCCATACTGGCACGGAAACCGGGCTTCTTGTTCCTCGGGGTTACGCGTAGGTAGATGTAGTAGCGTAGCCATTTGTTTGTGTTCATGTTCCAATTCTCAAGGTACGCTCGGCTGTTTTGCGCTGACTCAACACCCCACTCATTGATGTTCTGCAGACGGTTCCACGAGACCCTGCCTGTGACGGGATCTACACCGTTGTAGCCTAACCCAGCAAGAACACACGAACCCTCAGCCAGGGACCACACGCCGTAGTATTTCGTCCTTGCGGTGAAACCGACCATATGCATAATGAAGACGCGGCGCAAGAAACCTAGAGTAGGATAGTGGTCGCCGAGTAGAACTGTGTAATCGTATCGGCCGCTCAAATTCAAGAAGAGGAAAATCCAAGCGAGACCAGTTGCTAGCTTCAACATAGCAGGAGTTCCACTTCTTGGTATCCTGCGCTTCTTCCTGGTAGGAGGTTTCTTCGCGGGGTCGATAGTCGCCGGAACATCGAACATGGTACAATCGATCCATCCTCGGTATTCATTGTAGTCAAAAGCCGGACCCGTCAAGAGAGACGGGAAGAACAACACATATCCAGCATAGTCAAATAGAGTAGGCAACTTTACAATCCTTCTATTCTTTTGAAAGTCGCTTAGTTGGTCTTCTGGCAAAGTGCCATCTGCAACGTTCCATGCAAAAGCGGACAACTTCATGACAAGTACCATTTGCGCACCGGTTATATCGATTGTGGATGGGTTATCGGCAAATTGGCGGGTGAGCTGGTTCACAGCCATGTGGCTCATGAGGAAGACGAAGGCGACCCATGGCATATAAGCGGACGTCCGTAGATAGTAGGCGAGGCCGTAAGTGACGGCGGAGGATATGAAGAGGGTTCGAACGCCGCTCCATAATGAATAGAGGCCGATTAGGTAGAAAAGGCCAGTACTAATATCGAGTAGACGGTTAGTCTCTGGATCTATCCGAACCGCGGCAAGAGACGTCCTCTGGGATGTTGTTCGCACCTTATTATAAATATGTTTTTGTATTGCGGTCGAGCATCGGGTACACGTTTTAAGAGACCGGCGAGCGGGTAGGATATTAGGAAGGAGAAGATGAGTTTTACTGTTTATTCGAAATTCTTAGCAATTTGATTATCAATGAACAAGAATCACATTGGGATGGAACCTACGCTCATCAGGAGAGGCACCAAGGACCCCCGACAGCAACTCAAAGGCTACACGAAGTTAGCGCCATCTACCCATTTCGGACCGAAGCTTTGAAGACAAGGCCTACGCTTATTGATATAAGGAAGCATCGTGTATTTGCGCGATCCGTTGAATTCGAAAATTTGTCATAACTCCAGATTAGGAAGTCGAGAATAAACGACGAGCAACGGCGACGATGGATAGTAGGAGGGGAAATAGAACAAGGTTGAGCTATGATATTATAGTCTAGATATAAGAACAGGCTACTGTCGCAGACATAATAAGCAACCTGACTACTTTAGCCTCGGCTTGGTCTATCAGGGTGGTTGTGTAAGAGAAAGAAGTAAAATTGAAACATAAAAGGCAGCAGTGAGTCCTATAATGCGTAACCTTCCAATGAAATCCGGACTTTTGAGTGGCTCCGAAAGAGTTCAAGCTTTGAAGCTTGGAGCCTTGAAAAATGTTGAAGATCTTGAGTTGGTAACAAGGTAGCTAGCTCCAATAGATGATGGGGGGTGATGTCACCCGGCAAAGTAAAAGAGTGGGTCTATTTGCGCATGTGCCAGTTGGCGTTTAGCGCATGTGCTGGTTTCACTGGTTATCATAGAAAGAAGGTCCCTTAATCAGGTACCTAGGTACTTCTATGTTGAGAAAGGCATCGAATTCGAAGTCAGGAGATCAAGTCAACACCATATATCCCATGAAGAAACATATTGTCATATCTAGACCTACTGACTCATTTAATGGATGGGAATGTTGCCTAGGTTTCATGGTCTCTTTATTATGACTACTCAAATATGTAGACAGCTCACACAATCATATACGATATGCCTTGTCTGTCTGTCATTTCAATCGCCTACCCATCCATCAACACCAACTTCAACATGCAATTCGCAATTCGCATTAATCGAGATCAAGACTTTATTTACGTCCACCTTTCCGAGTCTGATCGTCCTTAACATTGACGACGATGATGCTGCCTCAACACAAAAATGATGCCAAAGAGGATCGAGGTTCTTTCATTCCTATCTTGCGCCGTCCAAAAACTTATGATGAATGACTTTCCCCATATCCGTAGAGCTCCGTTTTCTCATTATAAAAGTTAAAAAGTCTATACCTGAAAATCTCAACGGTTCCTCCCCTTCATCTGACACCGTCAATTCGAAAGGGATGGATAGATATTATACAGCAGAAGTGGCTGATTCGATTCGGTTAGACGTTTGCGTAGGTATTTGTCCGTTTCGCAGAATCCGACTATTCCGAAGCCCATTGATCTAAATGGGTAGACCACATGCTTTTGCTATTAGAAGCATTGTCGCGTGATTCGTAGAAAGACAATGTTTTCTGATTTATGAGTTGGCGGCATCACGGTTGCTCTGGGAACTTGCGCTCATCGTAGGTTGTGTAGTAGGCAGCGAATTCTTGGCAACTTGCGACTGGCGCACCTTGGCCCAAGCATAGACGATACCACTGACAAAACCAATGAAGATGGCAGAAACACTACCAACGGTGACAGGTGCGGAAAAGAAGACGAGACCACTGACGGCGATGGGAAGCTTGTTGAGAGCTCCAACCATGGAGTACGTAGTAGAAGAGGTGACACGGATACACCAAGCGGAGCAGTATGAGATAAAGATAGCTGCCATACCCGAGTAGATCATACCAATGAAAAGGGCGTTTCGGGTTTCCGGAGGGAAGTTCTTGTTCAAGTTCTCGCTAGACCAATCTTCGGCGATAAGGGAGCAGACGATTAGGACGGGGATGGTAAGGAAGTTGTTGTAGAACATAGCTGTTAACGGTTAGCATGCATAGAATTGTGGTGACCAGTGTGGATGACTTACTATCCCAATCCTTAAAGTTCATGTTCTTGATAACCTTACGCATACCCAAAACGTAGGAAGCCGTGCAGAAAACGTTGAGACCCATCCAAGCGTAGCCAGCGTTCAATGTAGCGAGAGCAGCGGCAGCTTCAGCGGTTTGACTAGCACTGCGGGTATCGGCCCATGCGGCGACGACGGAAGAGAGAACCATAAGACCGAACGATAGCAAGGCCAAAGGGGTGACACTACCACCAAACCATAGAACCTCACCATATGCGATGACAATGATTGTCAAGTTCTTGAAGATAGTGTACACAGGAACGGATAGGTATTGTAGCGATTTCGTGCTCGTGTAGATCATACCGACTAGGAGGAGAGAGATAGGGAACCCTGTGGCTGTGTTAGTAAACGGAAGATTCCGAAGATAGCGAAGTAACTAGACACAAGACACATACATCGTTTTCCCTTATTGATGTCGAACGGCGCGAGGTTCTTAATTAAACCTAATTGCTTGCAAGCCTCGATTGTTACTATACATACGATCGACTATTTTCTAAACGTCAGCAAACCCGAATTCCGTATCGCCGAGTATAGATATCATACCTGGACCGCAAGGTAGAAGAAGTTCAAATTCCATTCCGAACCCGACACGACATATTTGTTCACAACTGTCATACTAATTGAAGATAGACAGTAGGCGAGAATAGAGATAGCAGGGCTATTCTCAATCTTGTTAATCTGCGACGCAAGGTGCTGTTGAGATGCGGCTCGAGAAGGACGAGACGGAATAAAAGGATCTTTCTCTCCGCCGTAAGGGCTTCGCGGACCCGTTTCGGGCATGCGAATGGCATAATCTTCGTTTTTCTTGTCCGACATGACTGCGATATTTCGATATTATTGCAGTTGAGTCGATTCGAATATAAAACGGCGATTGGGGAGGAAGGGAAAGGGGAGACGAGACAAAGGAGGACGTGGTAGTTTATTGGTGTTGGCTAAGTCGATTTGGAGGGTTAGGGCGAAGAAAAGTATGGGATGTATGTAAGATCGAACTAGGTACTAAAATCAGGGGAAAAGAGAAAAAAATTATGGATTATCTGTTAAGCAACGGCGCTGCGCCCGGGGCTATGGGCTGTGGAGTCGATTAACGCGTCGATTGCGACAAGTTGACAGACAATCAAGAAAATCAAGTTTCTCTGATTTTATCTTGTATTTTTCTCCGTCGTCTCTTTTCACTTCTAACAAACGATAGAAGATTTGGTAACGACAGAAATGAAGCACAAGCTTGACTTTGAATAAAAAGTAGAAGATTTAAAATTTGAGTGAGAAATTGATCACGGACGCGTGTTTATGTTAAAGAAGTATTTTATTTCTTTAATGAGGGACTGTGGGCTAATTTGACTGGGGAGTTGCATGGATAACATGGATAACGGCGTAGGCAGAAACTTTAATGTTGGAGAATAAGGCGGAAACCACAACGGAAACCATTTACAAAAATGGTAGAATTCCTATGGTGTGGCGGTTTTTATGAGGCTTGTGCGGTGTAGGTAATCTTAGTTTGGCCTTGGCATGGGTATAATTAGAAATTCCAATAAATACTTAAAGTCATATTAGCCTATCAGAATCTTTGGATTGTTCCATTAAAATCCCGACTTTTGTATATCGCTACTTTATATCAAATTCAATCCAGATCGTGACTTTGAATGGCTGTCTTGAATGTTTCTAGATAGGGGTTTCTGAATAAATCCAGAATTCGTTATATAAGTAGGATGTCTAAACGGTGAAAAACATGTTCGACTCACAGGCCTCGTAAAATTGATTCCTTGCAGTGAAGATCGGTAACACATCTCTAATTCAGTACCTAGATACCAAACAGGTAGATCGACAGATAGGCGTTTCCCAAAACCTATCCTATTATATCTGGGCCAAATGGCGTAAATCTCCAAGGTAAATAACCTAAGTACCATGATCCATAACCTCAACCGGAGAATCAATCATCTCTTCATCTTTATCATTTTTACTATCCGCCGCTGCTCCAGCTCCAGTCCCCGTTCCAGCTGTCGACGAGGTACCAGCACCAGCAGCGCCGCCCTCTTCAGGTGCTGCGGGGTAATTTAGATGTTTCCAATCCTCCAGCTCCTCTGTAACAGATCGTAAACGATCACGAATACTCTCAATGGCATAACTTCCAAGCACCAGGCGTAGCGGCGGATAGGAGCAATGTGCTAACTGCCATACTAATTCCGCGCACTTGACCGCGCTCGTCGGTTGCCTATCACCAAGCCATTGCACCATTCGTTTCGCATGTAACGCAGGCGATGTCGCATGTCCGTATGCCTCACTCGCCGGTTTAATAAGAAAATGTCCCCACGTAGGCAATGGGTTGGCCTGAGCATCTGGCTCATCGCGTCTAACAAGTCCAGGTTCCACCAATGTCGCCTTTACACCAAACGAATCGATTTCATATAACATGGCTTCAATCAGACCCTCGACAGCATATTTCGTCGCGCAATACGGTCCCAAACCCGGTACACCAAGAGCGCCACTCGTCGAACTAAAGATAAGATACCGTCCTCCGCTCTGCTGGCGAAAATACGGCAATGTGGCTTGAATAATATGCAGAGTGCCCATGAAATTCGTTTCGAACTGATTGCGCACTTCATGCTCATCCTGATCTTCACAGGCGCCTATGACACCGTAACCAGAACAATTTGCGACAACGTCGATACGACCGAAACGATCGAGAGTGCGCTCGACAACTTGAGCAACACTTTGTCGCGCGCGTACGTCGCAGAGTAGACCGAGGCAATTCTCGTGCTGGCCTGCTGCTAACATATCCTCAGGGGTACTTTCGAAAGTGCGGCCGACATCCGTGACGAGGTCGCCCCGGGCTAGTGCGCATTTAACGAGGGAGCGACCCATATGGCCAGTACCGCCAAAGACCTTGATTCATTGGTTAATTGCTTGATCTTACATGCGAGAGCATAAATATTTAATGGATTAGTAAAAATATAGACTTACAATCCATACAAGCTGCTTCCTAGGTGCATTCGGCAACGGAGGTTCACAACTGGCGGGAAGAAGTAATTTGCCCTTCGGAATACTAGTAGTGCTTCCGGCCGGTGAGGGATGCGCAACTTCAGACGCCGATCTAGAGTCCATGATCTCTACTATAGATTAATACCCAATTCGTCATTTCGCGGGTCTTAATCACCTTCCCCAAATCCACGGCATGATTTAGAAAGAGAAAAAGGCTTGTATGTGCGTAGATATAGAAATTGATTTCGGCAGTTGTAAAAGCGATCAAGAGCGAAGGTTGGCTGGGGTTTCAGCTGGGGTATACCCGTATACAACACTAGAAATCCCCGCAATTTAGTTGATTGCCGAGAAACTACGGGCCTTTGCACTTGCTGTGGAATGCTGAAGTGGCATAATTTAGTGCTATTACCAACCCGAACTTACGTTGATATCGTGACAGTTACATAAACTAATAAGCTAGAAGGTAATATGTTTTTAATTCATAATATCGTTCGTTCAAGGACTTTCTATATCAACAAAAGAATTGTCATCTTCGAAATGAACTCGGATTTTACTGCGACTCCTTTCGCTAAACCATTCCATCCATGAATCCCATAACTTCGTAACCCCTTCACTATATTCTCTCAAATCTAGTGAAGGTATTGCGAGACGTACTCCTTGCGGTATTGGTTCGAATCTAGATCGCCAGACCTGTTAAGTGGCGTCCATTTCGGCTCGTCCTTGAAGAGTCGCATAGCTTGAATGTACTGTATTTGATGTTAGACGCCATATCCAACAAGACTATCCGCTATAAAAGATGTAGGAATCAGGGAGGCGTAGGAGTGATAACATACGTTCTTCTCGTCAGTAGTAAACCGATGGTAAATACCCGGAGGCAAGATAATCAAATCGTCCTTCTCAAGTTGAATACGGACCCACTCGTCGCCCTTACTACGAACATCGAAATAACCCTGACCGTCGCGGATGTAACGGATCTCCTCATCCTCGTGCAAGTGCTCGTGGAAGAAGGACTTGACTTTGTCTTCGTAGACAGCGCCCATCTTTTCGGGGGACACGGTGATCTCGTCCCGGTTCTTGTACCCGCGTTCTTGCGCCAGCGCGTCCACCGCGGCGACTTCTGGGTACTTGTAGTATAGAACGCCGAGTTGCTCTAGTGCTGCTGCATCGACATCCTTGCCGGAGTCATGAGGCAGACGTTGGTCGCCCTGCGATATTGTTAATACTATCGTCTGTTGCAAGTTGGCGATGTTGGATGTAAGTGATGGCGAGCGGTTTCGCGAGAGTAGCCCGCGATGATGTGATGAGGGGCATTTTTCTTTATATCACTTACAGGAGCGTTATCATACCAGTATGCTCGCATCTTGAATTGATATTTTATTCTCTATTTCGTAGAGGAACTAAAAAACAACAAACTCGAGCGATTTACGTAACTTGACAAAAAGTTAAAGAATTTCGGGACAAGAAGCTTGCTATAAATATTTTAGATGGTTCTACTCCCATGTGTAAAGCCTAATTAGGTGGGATGGGATGGCGCCAGCAAACTAAAGAGTGCCCAGGTGTGACGTCGGGCGCCCGGCATTATTCGATTTTTTTTTCTTTGGCGGGGTTTGTTAGCATGGTTAGCATGATTTTGATAGCCTTTCCTAACATCCTTGGGGGCGGACTGGGGGCGAATGTATCGCTATTTACAAAGGCCTAATTTTTATTGGTGGAATACACTTAGTCATCCTTCTATATTGTACCAAAATGGCTTCTTTTCACGAGATAGAGTGCACTTTGTATATCAATATCGATAAGATTTTTCTGGTAGTGTAGTTTTTACCACCTCGTGTAGTATTATTCAAGTGAAGGATTGCTTCTGACTAAGGGGCGGCCTTGATGTGTAACGATTCTCACCATCCCAACTCACCCATCTTCCCCATATGGAAATCCCTAAGGACGGGAGCTGATGGGGTTTTGCGTGAATATGACCGTCAAAGCACATCCGTCGGATCGTCATAAGGCTGCCAAGTTGGACGTGTGTATTATTTCAGCAAGTCTAACTTAAAGCCTATTGAAGGCAAAACGAGAGCGCCAGTGGGCTGAAACGAACCACTCTTCCATCTGCCATGACGAATGTTGACTTTCGAATCGTATGTACACAAACTTGTCAATCTCGCCGTGACACATCTTGACCATAAACGCCCGTCGTACCGCCCCTAATGCAACGCCATAACTGAATGCCATCATAATCTGTTCCGAAACGCCGTAAAATGAAGGTATGATTGTCGTAAACACCATTGTAGAGCTCGCCTCTACTACTTCCATGCGCGCTTAACGAATTTCCGCCGCCGCAAGTTCCGGACCTCCCGCCACCGCGAATTCGTTATTGATCGCATTGGCTGTTTCCTCCCTTTGTTGTCTACGCTCGAATAGTCGGCGCCACCACATTGGCGGATCTAACGGTCTCGAGTTGTTGTGCATCGGAGGGTATACGTCGGTGAAGAAGTACCAGATGTGACCAATGACAACGCCCATGATCTCGTCCTTAGGTATCGTACCATGCATAATGAGGCTGAAGCCCATCAATACCCATGGAAGATAAGGCGCCGTGAACGTGAGTAGGCCCAGAAAGCTTAAGCGCGTATCGGGGTTTCGTCGCGACCAGATGTATACCAATGTCGAAGATAGAGGGTGTCCGAGGAACGGCATAGACACGAGTGGCGAGAGAACGATGAGGAAGGCTGTGGAGTATAGCAATAGCCACGAGAAATGGGCTGGCGACCGACCGGATGATTCTTCGAGAAGACGAGCGTATCTCTGGAGGAAATAAACATGGAATAGGAGGTCGAGTGAGAATGGACCGAAGTATAGGAATGTAGTCAATAACCGCCAATACTGTAGATCGGAATTAAGTCAGCGAGCCGACATCACCGAAGTTCACTGATAGAATGCTTTTACCTCTCCCTTTTGAAATACTGTGCGCACACTATAGAATAGTTGGAATGGAGTAACCATTTGACATTGAACCAATGCGCTCGTAAGGACCGTGGCTGTTGTCCACCATCGTGTGCATATCGGCATCTCCCAAAACCAAGCCTCTAGTGGGTTTCGGCCACCATCGCCTGGCATCATCTGCTCCATGGTCGATTGTGGGAATAGTCGGTTGTCGGGAATGAGAAAAGACGTAGCCTGCGACTCTTCTTTTCTACAATAAAAATGGTATGTAGATCACATGCGTCAAAGGATACGCAGTGGTGTAATGAGGAGAAGGAAAAAGTTGAGAGACGTTTAGTTGAGTACTAAGTAGCTTGATGATGGCGGGCGGCATTGCCTACTAGCATTATCTGGCCTTATCGGATGATTGAATGACTTGGCTTTTGCGGCAAATTGAATATAATAGACCCCTTAAGTAAATACGACCCTTTATTGAATTATTTTGATATTCATTTAACCCCTTGAAACACTAGCGCCCCGATGGGGGTATCTACTCCTCGAAAACGTCACCTGGGCAGTCAGGCAGTCTTAAATAATCAGTTATCTTACTTTTTTTCTCGGAGCGAATGCGTGCCCACTCCGGAATTCCAGCCGCTTTTTGTATTTCCCGGTATATTTCTCGGAATTTATTTTCATTTTTTAGACGTCGAGAAACCAATTGTTCCCCAGAATCATAGAACCGAATAGTATCGCCATCGATATAGACGGATGCGACACCGCCCATCCGGATATCATCATCCAGGAAAGACCATCGAAGTAATTTTCCTATCCTCGAGTCATCCTTAGTTGAATGATAAATATTCTCTATATTGCCGTAGAACTCCGCTATGTGGCTGTGCCTCCAGAAGTTAAATAGGTCACTAGAAGACTGTTCATTGAAGTAGTTGTGGAGGAGAATAACATCTTGCGTAGGACGGTTTGTTTGACGGGCGAGGATCTTGACGGCGGCTTCGGATTTGAAGGTTGTTAATTTGGCAGTCGGTACACGCTTTATTAGATCCTTTATTAGATCCCTTAAGCAATCAGCCACATCGGGAGTCAATCCCGATTCCGAGTCAAAAACGTAACTGACACCCGCCACCACCCTGAGTGAACCCGTGTCCTTCATCGTATTAATTAACGGCCTTGCAAATATCGGCATGCGACAAATAGCGGAGATCTCCCTAGCATTATCCGTAAAGTTCCACTCCCAGACTTCTTTCTCGCAAAAACCAATGAACCTATTAATAAAGGCCTCGACGACCTTGTCGTTTAACCTCTTTTGCCTTTGAATTAGAGTTTTCATTCCCTCCAAGTACACATCGAAATCCGATCCGAAATTCAGATTCGGCCAAATTTCCAGCAATTTTTTTATCAAGTTTTCTGAGAGATTAGACTCGCCTTCAATGCATTGAAGAGCGGTTGTAACGAGTCCTTTATTCCCAACCCATTCATTGGATTGGAGCATTTGCTCAACCTGTTTAATGGCCCATGTACGTACCTCCGAGGGAAGATTAAGACGACCCCGGAGAGCACGCGCAACTTCCCACTTGCAATCAATACACGCGAACAAGGCTCCAAGCTGTTTCAAAGTATCAGTGCCTAGCTCGTCCTGTCTCTGGAAGGCTTTTTCAGCCGCTTTGAACATTTTTATATCCGCATCGCCCATTAACTTTACAAACAAATTGAGAACATGTCCTGGTAGATTCGGGGACCGCATCAAGACCCGAGCCAATTGAAGTTTCAATCGGTACCACCGCCCTTTCTCCGGGCTTACGCCACTGTGAGAGGTCGAATTATCATTATCGTTGAATCCTTTTAACCCCTCTATGCTCTTCTGAAAAACTGCCGCCAATCTTTCTATATCATTGGGTTCTAGGGCTGCGTGATAGAACATCAACCAAAACGATTCGAACCTTTCTTCAGACGGAGATTTTTCTATGTGGTCTAATAATCGAGGAACGGCCTTACGATGTAAATCGGGGTGTTGCGACAAAGGGTGCCACCGTTCGGGGCCCCTTAACGATTCATCGTTGTTGGGATTTACGTATGAATTTCTACCACTCTCGATTATAACCTCAATCGCAATATCAACCGTTTCTTGTGATAGCGTAGACTGCCTCATGAGGATCTCGGCAGCTACATCGCTCAAATCTTCGTTGCCCGATCTTAGCAAACGATTTAGCTCCTTGACATTCGTGTCATCTAAATTTTTGGCCCTCACTAATAGATTCTCTATGTATCTGATCGATCGTGGGTCTTCTTGCATCTGTTCTATGAGAGAGATGGCAGTCTTATCGAGCTTCAATCTATCTGGCCAGGAGATTCTTTTGTTTTCTATACCATTTTTGACGTCCTCGAGTGATAAATGGGTCTTGAAATCCCAATCTTTTCGTTGGTCTGGGAGAGCTCTACAAGCCCATTTATATACTTCTCCAATGAATCTTTCCGAGAGTGACGTCCGTTTCCGAATTGTCCATAATAATTCCCGAATTAGCGATTTCTCTGCCTGTTCTAATTGATCTAATAGGAGATTCTCCGGAAAGTCCATGCGAGCGCCGAGTCTACTCATCCAAGAAATATCAATCTCCAGCCGGAGCCAGTCTGCCAGTCTATTTCGAATCTCGTTCTGTCGATTTGGCTCCATTCGGGATCCGCCTTCATGGAAGTTTTGCAAGAGTAGATTAATATGCTGGGTACCCACCAGGTCCCGTGGTTCTTGGTCGAACATATCAAAGAAGTGATTTAGATCTTCGGCGCTCGATAGGAGCCCAGAGACGAATCTCCAGACAATTTCGTAGTGGTGATTATATTTGTGCTTTCTTAATTGATCCTCCATGAATGTCCGGTTCTGGACTATGTATCGAGCAGCAAAGAACTCCTGGAACGTGAGATGGATGAAGCTATATCTCCCACGATCCCCCGTAGAAGGCGAGCGAATAAGCGACAACTTTGACAGGTTTCTCTCTACACTTAAGGGCAGCTGAGACCTTTTTCTGGTTTCCCAATGCCGAATGCCTCTAGTGATGTCCACCCTAGTAAACTCAAGCTGGTCATTCTCCATCATGCTAATGGCTATTTCCCCTAAGAGTTCACTTTCAGCATGAAACGCACGCTCTAGGCGGGCCGGATCTCTAACGGCTGCAACGGTCTCTTCTGTTATCCGTTCGCTATAGTCGTATTTCTCTAGCGTAGGGATATCTTTGCGGAATAATGCACGTGTAACGTCCTGGTAGAGAGCTGTTGTTGTTGGTTGGCCATTGTCCTTTCCACTCTCGGAAACGGCTTGTAATGCGTTCCTCCTTAGATGTTCCTCCCAGCCGTAGCAAACTAAGTCCAGATGGATAGGTACCCTAACCATCTCCGCGATAAAAGTTTCAGGAATTGGCGGATATCATTAGCCATCTCTGCCGGCACCATGGCTTCGTTGTCTAGATATGCCTCCACACTCTTCGAATTGAGCCCTAAAGCTTCTAGCTGGAGGTCAACTGGTGGGGGAGTGCTAGTATTGTAAGATCTGGACGTAATGATAATCATAGGCTGCCCCATAAGTTTTCTTAACAAGGCATAGCCCTCGGTCCGAGCCTCATCCAGGCCGTCCAGTATGATTAGAACGTTATCTTGGTCGTCTTTTTTCTTATCTCTTAGAATGATTTCTCTGAGGGTCCTAGACAGCTCACGGCCTCTCACAAAAACACAGAAATACTCGGCGAATAATAGATCTGCCAGATCATCGAATTGTCCAAGTTTTCTGACGGGTACCCGAACCACTAGATCAAATTTTCTTTTAAGGCTCTTATGCGTGGAATACTCATACATTATACGTTTGCAGAGCGTTGTTTTCCCGATGCCTGGCCTTCCATGGATTAGGATTCGCTTCGGCAAGATTTTCTCTTCTGCTATGGTTATTTCGTTAAATAGACCGTAGAGCGTCACTACTTGTCTCACTTCTTTCTTCTTGCCGCTGGGATCGGGTTGTCGGACTACCGCCAAATCAATATCGTATATCTCACCTGGTAATTCATCCCCAGAGATTCGTTTCAATGATGAATCGTCCAGCAGCAATGCGCGTCCAAAACGTCACGAACATGCTATGTGGTTATTGCTCTTCGCGCCATCCAGGGCTGTACGGCGGAATACAGCTTCCGTATCGTTAGCGCAATCTCGATACTGGATTGTCTTTCGTATTCCGTGGGATTTGCCCTGTGGTTCTTCAAGAGGCCCATACACTTTTCAAAGTAATTGCGCCAACTTTCTATCAGTGGTCTATAGCTCTCGAGTTTCGAACATTAAGATTATCTTGAAGAATGCCTGAAAGTGTTTAATAGACTCGGGTTCCTTGGGTATGGGTTCTCTAGATTCGGATTCCTTAGACTCAAGTTCACTCTCCTTAGGCTGAGGGTCCTTAGATATAGTTCTAGACCAGGATTCAGCTGTAGGCTCAAATTTTGGCTCAACTCTGAGCTGCGTATCCTCTAGACCGACGGATTCTGGTCGCCATTTCTGTCCTGGTGCTGCTTCTCCTTGGTCGAAAAGCATGACGGGGATTGTGTATCTCACGTGCCTACACTCGTTGCTAAACTTAAGGAAAGCCAGCTCAGTTAGCACATGATGAAATCTCCCCTCCATTCCTTTAGAATATCGTTGTTGCACTTCGCAAATATCGTCCCATACCTCCTCCCAGAGTTACCGGCGGGGTCGGCGGGTCGTCACTAAGCTTCGGATTATATCTGTTGCAAACTTCTAAAATAGCTTCGGAGTAGGTTTGATCCCCGTCTTTGAAGCTGCGTTCAGCCTCCATATAATCCGCAAGCAATTTGGAATAGAAGACTAATACATAGTCTACATTATGTGTATTCTATTTGTGGGGAAGTAGATAGAGTTGGTTGATCATTATGTTGGAACTTGCGCCACGGTGAGCGACAGTAGAAAGTGGTTCGTATCCGTGTGGCGACCTATCCGAGTCCACATTGAAGGACCCCTCTTTGAACCAGGAGATATAGTTTTGGGCCACTTCCTGATCTGCCTTAATATCGAGCCTATCGTTGCCGTGGGCATAAATGACAAAAAACTTTGGCGATTGATCCCACAAGCCGAGTCGACTTAATACGTTAAGGATTGAAACGAACGTTGCTTGAACGAGCTCTGCACAAAGGGAATCAGTTAATCGTCGAAACTTCGATTGATTCTTAATAGCTTACCGTCAGTTCGGTCAGTTGAATCTATTGTCTTGTCTGGGTTTATTCAATCAATGTATAACAAGGCTTAGTTGAAGGAATATGATTATGGTGATCGGAGTTGGTACGGTTTCGGAATGCATCCAGGACACGTTTATGTAGAGACCGCACGTGAGAGGCTTCATTCTTGGAGCATTCGATTGGACGCCTCAAACGCCATCAAACATCAGGCGAAAAGCTTTTCGTGAAACGAGAGATCAAATCCGGAAAGAAAATCGCGCAAAATGTATGACCAATTCGCCAGACTACGTCCATAATAGAAAGTCTCATGGACGTATCCAAAGAAGTATAAAGTCAATGGCGCAATCCTCGCGATATCCTTTCCCTTCTTCTCCTAATCGGTGGCGATCTTATCCAAAAAGCCATTGCACAGTCATTTGGCGTGTATATTCAGCCGCTTAAGCGCCACCCACGAATATACATCACCCCTGTCGCATTTTCATTCGGCTTGGTTGGCTATGCTTTCACGTCCCTCACTTCCGTTATTGGTGATAAACAGCTAATGCCCTCCGATCCAGACGGCAGCTCTATTCTCATCAACTGCGACAGCGGATACACCCGAACAAACCGCTCCTGGATGCTTGAACGGATCCTCCGAGACCACGAACTCGCCGTAGAGGCAAACCCAGGGCCCGAGGCTGCGAAACTAAACGACCCCGACAATAAGAAGGAGGCCGGGATAGCCGCGGATGACCCACCACCACGCATCTCGCTCCGTATCGATATTTTTGAGCTAGAAGGGGATGTAAGACTACATATTGATCACGTCCGGATTATTGGCTGTGTGATAATAATCGTTCAAATGGGCATCTCCATAATTCCTTGGGTGCTTTACGATAATTGGTCGGTCTTCTTGATAACCTGTGCGGGAACATTGCTTGCTCTGTTATCTGGTGGCTTGCGTCAATGGGATTTGGAGAAGTGGCCTGGAGACAGACTGAATCGGTCTCGTGAAAATGACCAAGCCAAAGAGCCTCCTCCGCCCGTCCCAGCAGGGCTAGTTTCTACTAGCAACAAGGGAAACTCAGACATAGAACAAGGCCGGTCCAAACACTCGGCCGCCTCTAGCATTCCCTCTCCCCTATTATCGTCTCGGTCTCAACTTGCTCTGAAGAAGTCCAAGGTCAAAACCGTTTGCCTCACACGTGGC
This sequence comes from Hypoxylon trugodes, assembly GCF_022578975.1. Classification (NCBI taxonomy): domain Eukaryota; kingdom Fungi; phylum Ascomycota; class Sordariomycetes; order Xylariales; family Hypoxylaceae; genus Hypoxylon; species Hypoxylon trugodes. The sequence goes on along the minus strand of NW_026250024.1, from coordinate 489,441 downwards.
AATGGTCATCGCAATGCTCTGATACTCATAGGCTCTGGATCGGATTGGGACCTTGAGGCACTAGCTACCGCCACCTCCACTTCGTTTCCAGAAACGCGGTGGTGTCTCGTAGGCTTAGCCATCCTATGGGTCTCTCATTTGATATGCGTTGCCGGGCTCGAGTCGGATACATGGTTCCTGCTTCTTATCGGGGGAATAGGCATGTTGCAAAATGTATATACAGCATCAGCGCCACGTGCACCCGAGAGCCTGGGATTAAAAATGAAGCCCTTTGCTGAGCGGCCGACAATCATTGGTTCGGCTGTAGACGAGAAGAGGTTTTGGTTTGAGCCGAGGGCGGAGGAAGGGTTGAATGATGAAGACCTATCTCCAGATCACGAGCTCGTGAGGCGAGAACCTTACCTAGAGCCATGGCAGACAGTGGGCGTACGAGGAGCGATAAGGGAACTAGAAAAGACAATACCGAAAGCCGGGATTGCGATCATGCCTGAGTTTTTCCCCGCGGTATGGAAGATAGAGGAGGGGAGATATAGGGATAAGAGGGAAGCGATGTTTTGGCGGTGGATGTATAAACGACCAAAGTTGGAAGATAGAAACCAGTGGATAGTTGACGTTGTATTTCCAGTGAGCGAATGGTTAAATTTGAGTGTGTCGTTATTCATCATCTTCATAAACTCTCTTTAATTAAAATATCATGTTTAAATTCATACTTGAGAGCATTACCGCTTAAAGGGGAAGACTAAGTTAGCAGGGTGCAGGGGTTGTGCTAGTGCGTACAAGGATTTTAATTGAAATGGCTGGTAGCGCGTCAATTCGCGTTTTCCTGACGATGTGGGAAGCAGCGAATTTGGAGTTCCCCAGCCACTTGGATTTTCCCTATTATTCCCATTAATTATTTCGCATTGACCGGGTTCAGTCCTTTCTTCTCTTTTTTCTTTCTTAGGAATGCGCTGCTACTAATCTTGTCCATTTATTCATTCAATGCGATTGAACTGACCTCTGTTCATTCATTTTCTTTAACAAGCAGCATTCAACTATACCCATTCTTCGAGACAATTCGATTCCGATTCTCGCAATACTATTATAATCCTTTTGACCTAATAATCACCAATTCGGCGACACTTTACCTACTACTATAGTATTCGTTTAATTGTCGCATTGAGACTACAAGACACACTTGGTCTTCCTATAGCGTTTTACAAAACACACTCGTTACACAATGCCGCCCGCTGTTCATGGAGGTGCTCGAGGGGGTCGTGGTGGCCGCGGAGCCTTTAGGGGAGGAGCAGGAGGAGTAATGCGTAAGTTCCCAAACCGATCCTAATTCGAAATAACAATAGCTGATCAACTCATTCATAGCTGGCGACCCAATCCCCTATCCTCGAAGGAGAAGATACAGACCAGGAACTGTCGCATTAAGGGAGATCCGAAAATTGCAAAATAGCACCGATCTTCTTCTACGAAAATTGCCATTCGCTCGGCTAGTATGTCGCTTGCTTTCCTATCGCAAATACCGGAATCGAATCATGCTAACTATAAATAACAGGTTCGTGAAATTGCGTTATCGATGCGCCCAGTCGACGAAGGTATGCGATGGCAGTCGCAAGCTATCCTAGCCCTGCAAGAAGCCGCCGAAGCGTTCCTCGTACATCTTTTCGAAGATACGAATCTATGTGCTATACATGCGAAGCGAGTCACGATAATGCAAAAAGATATTCAACTCGCGAGGCGAATACGTGGCATATGGGGTGGTCTGGGTTGATCGTGCGAGAATGATGACTATAGTGTCATTTTCTTAGTCTTCGCTTGAAATGACCATGCTATGCGTCATTATCTCTTGGGATTTCCCCGTCGACGTCCGATGAATTCGTCTCAGTGGAAGGAAGCTTGTACGAAGAGAGGGTTCGTTGATAAAAATATCGGATACACCAGGCGTTTTGCTGGTTTGGCCAGGGAGGTAAATGTGAGCGGGCGTTCTGGAGTCAGTCAGACAGAAGATGGTCCAGTTTGATTTTTTGATACCACAAGGCTTTGCTTTCAACAGAAAGCTATCGGATTGCATCGCAATAATAATGCTCAATAATTCGCATCCAAACTGTGGATAGGTTCCACCTAGTGAAGGATTTCGAAGAGGTTGAGAAGGAAAAGATGTTGAGGGCGAGCACGCTGGGTCGGCGTCTTACAGCTCCGCATCTATGTAAAATTGGAGTCCACGTGGAGTGATTCAGGGATGCTAGCGGTTATAACCAACAGCCTTTAGGGCTCCTTCAGTGTACCTAGGAGCTGCGAATTAGTGACGTCAATACCTAGGTAGCTAGCAAAAGTCTCCGAAGCTCCCCCTTACATAGTACATCAAGTCCTACCAAACAAAATAAAACTGTCCTCTCTGCCTCCGTGAACCAATCCAATAAATTCCGATCTAAAATCCTCTTAGGTTGCGGTAATTAACTTAATTGGTCTTTATATTGTTATATTTTGTGCTAGTATCCTTCAGTTTCTTTAATATGTCTGCCAGATTACTCTCTCGAACCTTCATACCTCGACATGCCATTGGTGCCGGTATAGTCGGTCTGTCACTCGGAACGAGCATAACAACCTTTAGGCAACCTAAACTCCGACTAGATGCAAGAGAAACCCCACGGCCGATGAGTACTCGCCCACCCGTCAAGGAGAAATTGGATCCTGAGCTCTTGAAACAGCTTTCAGGTGGGAGTGTCACAGGTATGTTAGGTCTGGATTTGGTGGCTGGCTAAGTGGGCTATTGTCGGTTTGTCAGCAAAGCTAAAATGTGCATTCTAGGATTCGTCTTTGGAGTGATTATTAGTATTTTCTCACGGACACTCGTTTTACTTCTTGGTCTTTCCGTAGTGATAGTTCAGGTATGTATTTAAATCTATCCATCCCCACCGCCTCGACTCTAACTGAATTATTTAGGTGGCTGCGAGATATGGTATTGATCTGGTACAACAGCTGAAACTAAAGCAGCGTGTAGGGAATTCGCGAATATTGGCCGCCTTGGAGACGAATCCTGCCTTCAAGCTATCATTTGGATTATTCTTCGCAATGTCTGCATTCATGCAATTCTAGTCAACATCCATAGTAACGCATGAATTGCATGCATCAGAAAATCGAAACTAGCCTCTAATTCAAAAAGGTGCCGTTTCTCTCTCTAGCCATGCTTTTGTTATCTCGTCGTTTTCGAAGTATCCTTTCGTCTTATTCCAAATATCGGCGTTGTAGTCGTTGAGCCAAGTCTTCTCAGCTGGCGTCAAAAGGCTCGAATCGATCAATTTGCGGCAATACGGCACCATCGTAACGTGCTCAAACCCGAGGTATGGTTTATCCCCAAACTTATACTTGGTTTGCACTTCTTTAACCATAACGATATTCTCGATACGAATGCCGAAGGAGCCGTCTTCATAATACCCGGGTTCATCGGAGATTACATTACCAGGCGATAAGGAAACTTCCGAGTATTGTACCCTTGTTCCGATACCGATTGGTCCTTCGTGAACATTTAAGTATGAACCAACACCATGACCAGTGCCGTGACGGTAATCCAGTCCATTTTGCTAAGTAGAAAAGTTAGTCGAATTTGCCATTTTCCAGGATTCATGATTCCGACATACCCATAAATATTGGCGCGCAAGACCATCTAGTGCGAATCCAGTTGTTCCTTTAGGGAATACTGCTCTATCTAAGGCGATGTTTCCCTTTAACACGAGTGTATACGCCTCAATCTCCGCCTTGCTCGGTTCACTAAAATGTAACGTGCGAGTCGTGTCTGTGGTACCGTCAAGATACTGTGCTCCAGAATCACATAGATATACGGCCTTCGGATCAATGATTGAACAGCTTCCCCGCTCCGGCTTATAGTGAATAACGGCGGCACTGTTCGGATACTGTCAGCATATCTAATTAGGTCAAAAATACCAGTTTGGGGAGACTCACTTAGGACCCGTGGATGATATCGTAGGGAAGGAAAGTCCAACAAAATCCTTCTGCTTCGCACGGCAAGCCTCAAGTTTATCCGCAGCTTCAACCTCATCAAGAGTCACCTTCTTCACTATCAATTGATGTTCGAGCCACGCAAAGAATTCACTTAGAGCTGCGCCGTCTCTAATATGGCATTGTCGCATTCCTTCTAGTTCGGTTTCGTTCTTCACCGCTTTGGAGTCACCAATAGGACTTCGGATTTCTTCTACCAGATCCTCACCACCAAGAGCTCGCTTTAAAGCCCATGAGGCCTTATTTGAAATTAAGAATTTCTTGCCCTCGCCAGATTCGCTACTTTTAGCCTCTGCCGATTGGCGAAGTGCCGATGCGTCGTTGAATATCTCCTTGTACGGCTTGATAGCAACACCATTCTCGGCAAGATATGACTGGCACTCGGAATTTAGCTTGGAAGAATCAACATACAATGTAGCTTCATCCGCAGTGACGATGGCGTATGAGAAGAAGACTGGGTTATAGGGAATATCATTTCCACGAAGGTTGAAGAGCCAAGCAATCTCATCAAGCATCGACACAACGAATCCTAGAGATTTTTTCTTCTCGAGCTCCTTTCGAAGGTCAGCTAGCTTTGTCTTCACATCTTTGCCAACAAACTTTTCCGCAAGGACTATTATTGGTTCATTAGGTTGAGCTGGTCGATCGTTCCCCCAGACTACATCAACCAAATTCGATTCAACTGGGGCCAATTCCTTGCCCCCACTCTTTTTGATCTTCTCCGAGAGCTTCTTAGCAGCACCACTTGTCAATAAAGTTGGGTCAACGGCGACAACCTTCCCGCCAATAGCCTGATCTGCCGACCATTCCTGCCAAGTAGGTACGTCAACGAGGCCTTGCTTCAACAATTCCCAGTTATCATCAAGTTGTTGCGAAGCTTGGTTAAAGTAGCGACCATCCGTGGCAAGAGCAGCTTTGTCATGAGTAACAACAGCGCAACCAGCCGAGCCGGTGAAACCGGAGATGTAGGCGCGACGACCATCGCAAGGAGCAATGTATTCAGATGCATGACTATCCTCAGATGGGACAACTTAATGGTATCACAGTTAGCCGCCAAGACCCAGATGACTCGTTATCGGGATGCATTGGCTAACCTACTGTATACATCGACATTTTTCTCCGCCATGAGCTTGCGAAGCTCTGTAAGGCGAACGGTCGTATCAACCTTTTCCATTTTGATGGTGGTTAAAGTGCTTTGTAATCGAGATATTGGGCGACGAATAGTTGGTGGTGGAATTCGAATGTTCCACAGTCGAGATCCGAATTTCGGTATCGCAATAAGTGATGGAAGTGTAAATTTCGAAGTCATAGACCGCAGAGATGGATAAGAGAGAGGATTAAAGAGCCTCTCATCAACAACAACCGTGGCGATACGAAGGGAGTTCACAGATCACCTCATTGATCAGCAAACGCAATCCTGTCGATTCCTGTTGAAATTCATATGCACTCAAGTGCACAATATGTTATAAAATTGGATAAAAATGGCTTAGCTGAATGCAATGAGTTTAATTTGGCATCAATGAAGCATATCCATTAGAAACTTGTAAATCTAGGATATCAATTGTTGGTGTTGATGGTTTTATCATGTATTATGGATTGTGAGTGTCGGTTGTTGAAGTTGTGAAGATTAGAGCAGTACCATTATAAGGTGGGATGAAGTTTGGTTATCCGGCATATGGAGAAGGCCCTTGGTGGGGCAATAGGTACTTTCAACATACTTTTCCGGAGTTCAAGTAACAATTTCCCCGCCATAAACAGGTAATTCTACTGCAATTTAGACGAATATTTGATACATAAATAAGTACATATACCTTGATTAAGCTCACGCGACGTACATTTTTTAAGGTACATGAAACCCCACCATCAAAAATCGGGCAGTCACGGTATGTTAAAACTAGAAGCATTTACTTAAGGAATTGCGGACGGCAACTTCCAGCAGTCTTTCATTTCCTAATTGTAGGTACATTACAGCCCTCATTTTTAACAGTGAAGTAGCATCCGTCACTTGACTAATCCCACTAGAATACCTTCCCAGCTCTTCTAGGTCAACTAAAATTGGTTCCAAGATTCCTTAAAACGCCGACTAGGTATCCAACCTCCAGCCTTACTACGCCGATTAAGTTAATCCCATCCAACTTGGTTTTTCCGTTTTCCACATATCCGCGAGTTGCGATCCCTTGGCGATTGAATAATCATTCACATCGAGATGCCCTACACGAACCAACTTTATCATGGACAACGTTATCGCTTCTATTCCTCTACATGAGGTCGGGCGAGTAAGTTTATCTTCCATTTATGTACTTGTTAATGAAATATCTTTTCAAATAAGTAGAATAGTTGACACTTAATCATTTCTAAGCATCGAATTTCCAAGCTTTCAATTTGTTATTCACCTATGGAATACGCACTAATTGCTGTGAGTTACAATGCTGACCTTCTATTAGTTAGTTCATGAGTTGTATAAACCGATCCCACCCGAAACCTTCAACCGCATTCAAGAAATTCTTCTTGCCATCCAGAAATCACCAAGAGGATGGGAAGTTGCACAGGCCTTGACAGGCCAGCCTGATGCGGATGTCAAATTCTATGGTGCTTTGACGTTCACAGTCAAGCTCAATACTGAAAAGTACATTTCTATCGAATGATTCAGAATATTAATCACTAATTTAGTCATAGATTATCAGATGAAGATGCAACAACCTTACTTCATCAACTCATAGTATTCCTTATTAGCCATATAATAGATGGAACACCCTCTTTCGTCTTGAAGAAGCTTTGCGGCACTCTTGTCACCTACTTTCTTCATTACATGCATTTGTGGCCTAAATGCATACCACATCTCTCATATTGTTTGCAGAGACGCAGTAGTCTACCGCTCGATATTGTCGACAATGATTCTCCTGCTGCCTTTCAAGAGTCGGTCCAGTCGCTAGACTCTGAAAGCTACTATGCGATTACGTGGTTTGTTTCGTTCCTAGGTCACGAAATAGAAAAAATTGATCAAAAGTCCGTCAAATGGAAGTCCTTTCGGGATTGGTTCAATCAACGTCTCGGCGATATCGTGTTACTCGTTGGACATGGTCTTGACCCCTCTAACCCCCGAAACTCTCGTATAAAAGATTCCTTGGACTGCTTGCAGCCATGGCTCAAGTATACTGGACGAAACGAGGCTAGAATGCCAATTCTGGAACAGTTCCATACATTGGTCGATCCCATCATTAACCTTCTTCCCAACGATGAAACGTATGACCCCACCATTGAACTTCTTACCACCCTCTTAGAGGATTGGCCGACGTTCTTCAAGAAAGAACATTATGAATCCCTCTATGTGGTTTTTGAAAGCGCATGGGGTCAGGAGAAGTATCGAGTACTGATTGAGAGTGACGATATGGAAGATGAATCAGTTCGATATGGATCATTTATGCTAGCATTCGGTCTGAGCGAGATCGTGGCGATACATAATGCAAGCGATGAAAGAGCCCAACGATTTCTCACAAGTCTCGTTGGTTTGCTGAGGGCAAAGGGGTATCCTGGTGTTGATGATAGGATTTTTGTTCCAGCCCTCGAATTCTGGAGTAATATTGCACAATTCCTTCCAGACTCTCCAGATTTTTCACCAGAGAATCCACAATGGGATAAGCCACCTCTATGGCAGGTGATGCAAGCTGCTTCGGAAGGGTCGCAGAAGATCAAATATCCGCATATTAGCGTGTATAACTCTTGGGACTCATCCGAGAAACTCGCGTTTGGGGAAGCGCGAAAAGACGTCGGCGATTTCCTAGAGATGGTTTATTCTCTAGTCGGTAGCCCATTGCTTTCGATATTCGCCGATAAATTACTAGAAGCCTTATCCCGATCGGCTTGGGCTGAACTTGAGGCAGCTGCCTTCTGTTTTTGCAGTCTATCTGACTGTGCGTGGAGAAACGAGTCAAACGATGAGATTATGACCAAGGTATTCGGATCCCCTCTATTTGACACACTTCTCGTAGGGCAAAATTTGGTACCCGTTCGAGCTAGACAGACTTGCCTCAATATGATAGACCGGTACTCGCATTATTTTCAAGTCCACTCCGAGTATCTACCAGCTGCGTTGAACCTCCTCTTTAGCAGCATGAGCGATCGACACCTTGTAGCATCGTCTTCGAAGTCGATCTACGGGCTTTGTTCTTTCTGCCGAAAGCTTCTACCATCTGAACTCGATACCTTCCTCGAGCAATATGGTTCGTTGCGGGGCAATTGTGTTGACTCGTCAGCTGAAGAGAGGGTTGCCGGTGCCATTGCGGCGATTATACAGGCTGTTCCTGACCAAGACCGAAAGACGAGTGCCTCTCAAAAGCTACTAAGTATGATTGTAACGGATGTCGAAATCAGTTTACAGCTCTCGTCCCAACCGGAAGGTGTCCTTATACCAACCGACAATCCGGTAGGTCCATGCTATGAAATTTATATGCTACCTTGGGCTGACTGGCGGGATGTAGGCGGCAATTAGAGCCTTTGACGCACAAACTAGACGGGAAATGGAATCTTTTCCTGCATCGGAAGTATCACTACAACTAGCACTTCGAGCTCTTCGTTGCCTATCTAGTATGGCGAAAGGCCTAGAGGCAGATACAATCGATGTTGACTCCGATACTGAGGCCGAGGCTGATACTGATAACGACAATAACCAAGCGCCGATTAATTCAGCTCTTAATCAGATGCAACTCGATATCATGGTAAGTTGCTGCCAAGTTCTTTGACATCCCTGACAAATTGCTGATCTCTTTTAGAATATTCTAGCTCGGATTAAGGACACGTTCTCAAATAGTAGTGAAGTTGTAGAAGTAATATCGTCCATTATTCGCGCCGGATTTTCCGAGACCGATCCAGGTCCATTTGTTTTCCCACCACTGATGTTGACCGAGTTTACTACAGGTAGATGGCACAAGAATGCTTCTACTATGGTAAATCTGGCAAGTGCATTTGTCACATCTGTGTTATATAGCAATCAAAGGAAGTACATTGGGGAGGTGGTTAACAAACTCATACCTTGGGTTATCGACCTACTAGATCAGCTTTCAGGTGAGTTACAGTCTAACATATTCAATGGGAACCAAGGATGACATGATTGGAATGGATTCACTCTAGGCCCCCTGATCCGACTCCTGTCGTCTATTATAACGCTAACAATATTACAGCCCCCGAGGAAGAGCCTGAGTTGGCACAATATGGTGTAGAACTAGCACAGAGAATTATGGTTAGGTGTCCCGAAATCTTCATGGCTCAACCGGCAAATCTACTTGAATTTCTCTTCATGTTCGCCCTCAAGGTACTGAACGGGAACGAACCGTTACCTAAACAAGCGGCTGCAGATTTTTGGGTAAGTTTTTTTTTTTTTTTCTTCCAATTGACTGCTTTGATGCTATGGGACTAAACTGAACATGCGACTCTTAGGCTACGTTCCTAACTCTCAAGACGGAAGACGAGAGTGTTCGGGCCATTATAAACAACGCAACAGTTTATCTCGGCCCTAAGTTATCAGAAGCGCTGATTCATAACTTCGGCGGTAAGGCTGCTAGAAGCGAGCTGAACAAGCTGTGCGATCCGCTGAAGAAGCTTATTACCCAACATGTCAACGCCCGCCAATGGTTACAAGACGCTTTGCAGGGCCCGTCGTTCCCTAGTGAGCTTGTAACAGCTGAGGATAAGGAGCTATTCCTTAAGAAAATCATCATGTAAGTCTCTCCAATCAATCACGTTATTTCTAATTTTTATATATCGTACTAATGTTAGAATGTAGGCTCCGTGGTCAACGGCCGACGAATTCAACCGTTAATCAATTTTGGGCGCGTTGTAGGGGAATTGCTCTGAATTATACAGATTGAGTACATTCGGTCAAAGTTATCTGATCGGGAAAAGGGAAAAGCAATTGCTTTATACATTAGATATCTAGAAAGATAGACTGGGCGATACTAGTGTGCAATCTTGGTTTTTAGGTACGAAGTATGACATTCGCAGTGCTATGTGACTGATTGGGTTGGGTTCGGATTGTGCGATTCTTAGTGATGATACATGTTTGCTACATACCTTCTACAATATCCTCTAGCTGTCATATATATCGTCGGAGAATGTCTAACTTGGTCGGGGACCTAATCCTACTGCATGTCGAACGAGTTTCATCGTCGCCTCCGCATTTCGTCGCGCTTCTTCCGCTCCTTCGGCCTCGACTTCATCCAGCCACTTTCCACCCTTACGATGGAGTAAATCATCAAACCGCTCCCGAACCCCTTCTAGCTCGGCGCATACTGCTTTTAATACGTCTTGTTTGAGATCCTTCAAACTGGCGTCTGCGTATTCAATCGCTAATTCCTGAGGGGAGAGTCGCTTTGCGGTGGAGTCGCGGGGCCCGCATTGCGAAAGCAACTCGAGTAGATTAGCCACACCGGGTCGCTCGTCGGATTCGTAGGTTATGCCGTTTTGGCTGTCGGTTACGGCGCCCATGATACGGGAGCGGATCTCGTCTGGTGGGGAGGTGATGAGGATCCGTGAGCGGTGGTTTGGCGAGGATTTGGACATTTTGTTGGTTGGTTGCACTAGGGACATTACGCGGGGTGAGGGGGCTGTAAAATATTAGTTTCTTTGCTTTTTCTCCTTTTTCTCCTTTTTTTTTTTTTTTTTTTTTTCATTCTAGCTTTCGGGTTTAATAAAAGGAGCAAAATGGATAGGTGGGGGTAGGACGGCATACTAGTCATGGTTTGAGGTGAGACGAGAATGTCCTTGAATGTATGGTTGAAATTGGTAACACACTCCCGCGCAAACTCCAGGTGCTGCTGTTGATCCTCACCCACAGGGACATGTGTGGCGCGATGTACCAAGATGTCAGCGGCTTGAAGCACTGGATACGAGAATAACCCCAATTTTAGCTTGGACATGGCAGCATCTTCAAGATAGCCCTGTTTATTATCCATTTGAAGTTTACTCTGTGTAGGCGTATTTAGCTTTATTTCCCACCTTAAAGAAGAGAGGGAGAGTGACCGACCTTCCATTGAGTCATTCGACCTAGATATCCCATTGATGCCGTACAGCTTAGAATCCACATAAGTTCCGTGTGCTGAGGGACAGAACTCTGATAGAATACCGTAGATCCCTTATCCGGGTCAAGCCCAATAGCTAATAGCGCAGCGAGCATCTCTCGTCGACGTAGACGTAACACGGGGGCGTCTTGTGGCATAGTTATGGCGTGTAGATCCACAACTGAGAAGAGTAGTTTATCTCCAGACCCCGAGCTTTCTACATCATCTTGTGATTGCTTCCACTGCCGTAGCGCACCCAAGTAATTGCCTAGGTGAGGCACACCTGTGGGTTGGATCCCTGAGAAGATGACATTTCTCTTCCTTTTGCTTTCTGGCGCTACCTTTTGTTCATTACCAATATTGCTGGTAGTGATGGTGGTGGACTCATTTCGTCTTTGCGATCGTACTGCTGAGCGTAAAATCCGCCTTCTCGTTGAGCCGACTAAAGGCCTACAACGAGAACAGAGTGTTGGGGACATCTACTCCGCTATTTCACCCTTTAAAGGCCTGTAGCATAGGATTTTTTCAATTGACGAAAAGCCTACATGGTCGATTAGTAAAGACTACCACGATACAGCGGAATCTGAATTAAATGGTGATTTATATAAACTCACTTACGATATAATTCTTTAGGACATTTATATCTTGGTAGGTTTGCTGGTTTTTCGCTCTCATCAATGCTGAGATGGGCGATTGAAAATATTGTTGAAAGGACGAAGTGAAGCTCGGGCCAACCAGAGTGGATGTTCATTATTTCGCACCTATTTCCTCTCCTCTATGCTACAATAATTGTCACCATTCACATGATATCACATGGTTATAACCATATCATGTTAAGAACTGGAATAAATCGCGGAATTTTACAGATTGGTATTTATTCATTTGTATTTTACAATAGTCAAGTATGATACCACATCATTGTATAAATAGGTGGAGGTAACATATCATCTATTTTGTATGTCTGAACCTCTCGCTTGCTAGCAATTCCTTTACTTTCTCTACTGTCCCGAGTGTCTTGTCTCTTCCAAAAGACTCCATCTTCTTCGCGACAATCTCCTGTAATGATTTAGACTCTCCATCTAGGCTCTTACCGGTTTCTGTCACGTCTCGAGTTAGTTCCATACCCTTATAAAATCGGGAATCTTGAACATACCAAGGCTAGAGAACTCCCATACGTTCGCCTTCATACCAATACCATAGTATGCGTGCTTTTGTAGATATGCCAACCAGATCTGTACTGTCTCTGGGTGTCCATCTCTGATCTGTATCAATCTCCTCCTCGTAATTCTTTCGAAGTTCTCCTGTGACTTCTTGAAAATGAAATTACTTCTTGGCACTGTCCATCTTTCCGTTATTTTGGGTAGGGGGACCGGTCCGAACGCCGGGAGATTTAGATAATATGCAGCTCGTAGCGCAAAGTCGCAAAAAAACTCGAGATTTGGAATACTAAAAGATCGCAACTGTAGATCGCACGTGGGAACACCATATTCGGTTTCTCGTCGTAGCGGTTGGAGGTAAAGAGCTTGGACGGCTCTAGGGAGTCGGGGTTGGTTCTCTTCGCGAGGGTCCGGGAGTTCGTTTCTGCGAATCGTATAAGCAATTGATCACCTCCAACATCGTCAATCCATTTCCATACACTAGCTGAGGAGGTCCGGACTTAGATTTAGACTCGGGATCGGCGCTATATAATAGTTAGAATCCGAATTAGAGGTATCGTGCGATCGAGTTATGGGTTGAGGCATACACTGATGCTTGTGAGCGAGCGCCCACGATACCAGCCAAAGCATTTCTCGGTTGTTGGACCTTTCGATGTGTGAGCTGGGTTACTCTGATATTTCCGAAACAGCATAACATACCAATGGTCTCGAAAGCGCTTGCCGTATCGGCCGCGCTATTGTTGATCTCGTCATTTTGTTGCAATTGGTATTTTCTTTTCCCTCTTCAAGAATTGAATCGCGATCTTGAAGATTAAACTGTAAAGTGGGTCTTCAGCTACAAGGCTCGAAATTTGAAGCGTTATCGATAAGCCCAGATCATCGTCATTGCTGCCTAAGTCGTTAAAGGAAAGAGCTATGTAACAAACAAATTTATGCATCAAATAGCTTAACTTTATCAAAGCTTCCCCATATCTTCACCCCACCAACCCACATCCCTCTATCAACGCCGACACCAACATTCACATTCTAAGTGAGTGTATCCTAGGATCAGTAACGATACGAAGCTCTGTAGAGTAAAGCAGTCAAGATGGAGGCAGCTCTGAAATCGTGGGGTAAGGTTTATCTATGTCTCTACTAGTACTATGCCTTCATCTCTAGTTGAGACTTTAGTATATGAGTGCTAACAATGTCCAACTCGCAGAGCTGGATAACGACATCAAACTCATCGATACCCACCGCGATGCCCTCTACAACTACACACCCGACCAACAAAGCGAAATCAACGAGAAGAAGCCATGGAAAGATAACCCACACCATTTCCAAAATGTACGAATTAGCGCTGTTGCCCTCGTTAAGATGGTTATGCATGCCCGAGCCGGCGGATCTATCGAAGTCATGGGCCTAATGCAAGGATACACCGACGGCGACACGATCGTAGTAACCGATGCCTTCGGGCTTCCCGTCGAGGGTACCGAAACCCGTGTCAACGCGCAAGACGATGCCAACGAGTACATGATCCAATATCTCCAACTCTCGCGTGACCAAGGTGCACGCCAGGAAAACGCTGTTGGCTGGTACCATTCTCACCCCGGATACGGCTGTTGGTTATCCGGTATCGATGTGGGAACCCAGCATATGCAACAAAAATTCAATGATCCTTTCGTCGCCGTCGTTATCGATCCCGAGCGAACGATTAGTGCTGGCCGTGTTGAGATTGGTGCCTTTCGCACTTATCCCGAAGAATACAAACCCCTCCCCGAATCCGTCATCCCCGGTCAATCTTCTTCGTCAGGCCAAGCCGTTCCCCTAGCTAAGGCGGAAGATTTTGGTGCACACGCGAGTCGATATTACGGTTTGGAGGTATCACACTTTAAGTCTACACTAGATTCGAATCTGCTAGAGTTACTATGGAGCAAATATTGGGTACAGACACTATCACAAAACCCTCTGTTGACGAATCGCGATTTTGGCGACAAGCAGATGTTAGATCTAGGCTCTAAGATCCGAGAGGCTACCTTAGCGTTCCAGAGAGGCGCCCGAGGGGGTGGAGCAAGTTTCCATGGCGAGCCGGGTGGTAAGAACAAACTCGACGTCGAGATGGAGAAATTAGCTCGTACCAGTCGCTCGGTTGCTATGAATGAGAAGCAGGGTCTAATGGCGGTTGAGACAAAGGCTAAGATATTTAATGGTTTGGGTGCTAACAACAACACAACCATGACGACATGATTATCCATGTTTTGGTAAGGGAATCGATTAAGCCTAGTGTCTCTACTCCGGTTCACGAAAAAACTGCTGGACTAAATACCCCTGATCATGAGATATGAAGCATTAGATGGCGTTTATGGATGGACAGGGTTTGATTCGATTAAAAGAGAATAGCAATACAGTATTTATGATGCTTTGGCATCTGATACCGAAGAGTCATGTTGGCCGTAAAAGTGGTGAAGTGGTTCTACTCGTTTTGGTTATGGCAATACACTAAAATCCATCCCTGTCTCGGTGGATAAGTTAGATCTCCCCCTTTCTAGTCGCTTAGCTCTTCTCTCCTTTATCACCTATGTTAAAACCCCATGCGCCTTTTCTACTCGTCTCATAGTCTCCTCCTTTCCGAGTACTACCATGCTCGGAATCATTGCTGATCCAGGCGTTGATGCAGCAATTACCCACCGCAGGAGATGGTACCCCCAGGGTTTCGTGGGAATGGTGTTAGGCTCGGATTCTTCGCACGGGATGCAGTGCACGGATTTTATAAACGGTAGGATTTTTTCCTCGATGGCTTCTTTCGTCCAGCGATCGTCCGGCACCTCTTGGAGGAGGTCTCTTAAAGTAAGGACAAGCTCGGAGAGGCGAATTGCGGGGTAAGCTGAATTTTCACCCTTTTCGGTCTTGGATGCTTCTTCGGTTTCTAGTGGTAGGGAAGAGGATGTAGGGGTGTCTGAGGAAAGATAGAAATAGCGCAAGTACTTTACTTCTTCCGTTAGATTGGAGCGGTACGTCGCGTTAGGTATTTGCCAGATTAGATACCACGTCCTATCTACGTAGCTATCGGCGTCTTTATAGTCTTGGATGTCGGACTGGAGAACTTTCCTGATATACTCTCTAGAAATGATTGCGTCGTCGTTGTCGTTACTGCTGCCATTCGGATTTTGTTGGGGATGGGCCAGTGGGACGAGGGGTCCAAGAGGCCCAACCCTAGACACCTTGGTTGAATGTGCTCTTCGCTCCTCTTCGAGTTTCTCGACGCGAGTTTCTAGAGCGGGAATCAAGACGTCGGATAGCTTCTCTGGGCCGACTGATTCCGTGAGGCGTTTTACATGTACTTTCTGTAGATATTCGTGTTTGTTGTTGACTGTTATGTTACCCTTGGTAAAGGCAAGAGTGAACTAGCATACCTCGGTGTTAATATCTTTTCTTAGAAAGGTCGAGAAGATCAAGTGAAATTGCTCACCTTGCTAACCATCTCGTCCAAATTCATCGCTTCCTGTTGTCTCTTTACACCCTTCCCCAGGCTCCAACCTAGGAGTAACACATAATTCAACAGTGTGATAGGAAGGATACCACGATCCCGCCACGAAGCAATGTCGACGTCGCCGTGACGCTTGCTCAATTTCTGCTTTTCCTCGTTTACTAACAATCCAACGTGACCGAATTGAGGAGGTTTCCATCCGAAAGCTTCGTAAAGTGCTACATGTTTAGGTGTGGACACTAGCCACTCCTTGAATTCACATTGTGAGTCACCGATGCGAGGGTAGATATGCCAAGAATAAGACTCACAGCTCCTCGTATTACATGTGTGATCTCCATTAGATGATCGTCGACAACATTTGCGAAATGATAGGTAGGATACCCGTCTCGTTTAATGATGATAAAATCGTCTTCTGCTTCAGGTTTCATATGACGTCCGAAAACAAAGTCCTGAACCAAAGGCCAATGATCGCACTTGAAGCGTACGCAATGTGGTTCTCCATTCGCTGCTCGACGATCTGAAACATCGGGGGATATATGTGAGCATGTCCTATTATAGACAGTAGGTTTGCCTTCTTGGATACTGATTGATTTCATATGATCAAGATCCTCAGGGGTACAGAAACATCTGTATGCGCGACCCTCATTCAGTAAGTGGTCTGCATACTTATCGTATAACGCTAGCCGCTCTGACTTGAGAAGATTTAGTATTACCAAGTTATGACGATGGCTTGGAATGGTAATACCTGTTTATATGGGCCATACTGGCCACCAACATCGGGACCTGATAATGATCACGAATGAGAACGAGAGCAGCATCGCTGAAGAACATAACTTCCAAACCTTCGTCCCAACTTAAGCCAGCCCATTTTAAATCTTCATATAGCCTCTTTTCAGCATCTGGAACGATTCTTCCCTAGAGCGTATTAGAATATTGAACCCTAACCCCACGTAGTACTCGTCAAACTCACTTGATCTGTATCTTCTACTCTTAGTAGAAATTGACCACCGGTGGCTTTCGCAAGTAAATAATTGTATAATGCTGTCCTTAATGACCCTATATGTACATAACCAGTCGGAGATGGTGCGAATCGGGTTCTAGCTGGAGTTGTAGGGAGAAGTCTGGTTGTTGATTCAGTAGAAACGGTCTTGGTCCTGCCTGTGAATTTATATCGTTTTAAAATATGACATGGTCGGGCTGGCAAGGGTCGGCACAAAGGACCACGTATGATAAATAAACTGCTCATCGCCTATCTTCAATCCGATTCTTCATCATACTCCCAATTGATTGATCGCATTAATTGACCTTCACTAACGCGTTGACGGTTTGAATGAAGCTTGGAAGTTGAAGGGTTTGATTGAATTACTTGGGCGAGAAAAGTTTTAGTTAAGGAATGGATATCGGGTTAACCGAAAGTAAGATGCAGCTAAACGAATATATAATCTTCTATACCTGTATATGCGATAACCCAGTAATACAGTCGCCCGAAAAAGGGGTAACACTCAGTGCCAGTCAATAACCAATTAATCATTTGAGAATCATACTTCGATACCTAGGTTGGTAAGACTATCAGATTAAATTACAGGTACTCTAAGCTACATAGACGAACAATCGACTATCTCACTCACGTCAACAACGATCTCCATGAATAATGCTTTCCCTTTGCAAACCCCATTCCGAATTGCCAACTCCACGGAGGCTAATAGGGCAACCTGATCGAAAGCGTAATTGAGGATGTGCGACGGGAACTCACTACTGAATGGATGGTGTAGATCCCCGGTAAAATCCAGGTGGAAGACAGTAAGGTCGGGGAAATCCGTGCTTTCGTCCTAGCAAGCCTCAATTATAGCCAGATGCAAAAATGCATGTTCTATACCATTCGAAGACCTCATGCCTAATTGTCCGGATCAAGAAACATTGAATTCCCCTAAACACAATTTAAAGCCCCAATCTATAATCCCATCAAAGTCCCCGTAAGATATAACCAGACTTTTCGAATTCCCGATGAGCTTAACGATCACTCCCACGGCCTAAGGCGGTCGACTGGTGTAGCGTTGAAGTAGTAGACTTCTCCACGCCATTCCAGTACTGCTTCATTCCGGTGGCCTACCTCACAGGGCAAACGATATCCACGCCAAGGTATAAGGCTCGGCGAATGTGCGGCGTATATAAGCGACAGCTTCTCACCGTTCTGGGTAGGCGACGACTAAAGCATAGCGGCGGGTTGCTGAATAATTAGATATACAATTCTTCATAAATGCAATCTAGAACGACCCTTAGAATTGCCCGAGTGCGTGATGAAGGTGGCAACGAGCACGGGATGGGGGGCCATCACGATTGAGCTCAGCGAATCCTCATCTGGAATACCGGTGAATGACGGCTTCATCACTCCGATGCTGATAATTTGATCTAAGAATAATGACCAGGTAGGTGCGGTTATTCAATAGCAGTAGTGGGTGGTGGGTTTGGGCCTGATTTCCATCATCGGTCAGTGAATGTGTGGCAACTGCTGTAGGTGCAGGTTCCAGAGGAAGATATAGGGAAGGTGTGGGGCTTGAGGGTATTGGTGTTGTTGCTGCTGGAATTGCTGGCGCATCCGACGCATTTGGAATAGAAATCGCCTAGTAGTTTCCGACCTAGATCATGTACCTTGCCATAGATGTTAGTTACATCATTAACTTTAAATATAATAGATGATGAGGAAAAATCAATTTCAGAGGAAGTTATTTAACTTAGCACTTACCTAGAGGCTTGTGGGGGTCCATGTCGTGCTTGTGAGCCTCCACCAGAGCTCCGAACTGCCCATCGCTAGAGATCACGAAAGCCGGGATGTGATCAAAGCACACTTTGAAATGGCGATACATATTGCGATGCGTGATTCTTTGTTGAAAGGTGAATTATAAGTGAATATTTGATCCAATATGTGTTATGAAGGCAGCTATGGGAAAAAGTAGGTATGAAAGGAGTATGGAATTGCTTGCTTGAATAAGATCCTTGCTGATTTAAGTGCTCGAGATTAAGTGCGGGAGAACATTGTGTGTAAGAAGGAGAAAGGATTTCGGGGAGGGGGAGATAGCTTGTATTTATATGTGTTGGGTAGACGACGAGTTACGCGAACGTTTATTCAGCGCCATGCTTCGAGAGACATTAGTACTCGAGTTTATTCGGTTTCGCAACGCGAATAATCACTTCAAACTGAGTTCGTACTGCACTTCCGCGTCTCCTGTAATCTCGTAGGTGTGGAAGTACCCGAATCTCCGATAATTTCCGAAAATGTATATATGAACTCAACATAACGCCGACCTCCGACTTTTGCCGTCAAAGACGACTTAATAAGCCTGCTGCCTGCATAAGCGAGATGTATACGTCTATCATGTGGCAGCATGTTTGCTTTTTCTAGTACTTAAGCACCTCTCGATTCCTACTAGCGTACTATTCAGACGGCGCTTTTTTCACTCTTATTCAGGCACATGCCTATCTATACATAGAGTTTCGTGTGTCGCGGCTGTATGGCAAGGTGTAGTTTCCTCTTGGATCGAGATTTCTGTCGACTCCTGTGGGAGGACGATACTATGGTAGTTTGGCACTGCTACGGTCATTCAGCCATAGAACTTATCTATTCCACTAGTGGGCGCTTCAATTGACTTAGTCGAACAAGCCAGCATCTGCTTACAGAAGACCTTCAATAAGGAAAATTCTTATCCATTTGAAGCTATTGGCCTGGGTTCCTTAGTCACCAATATTGTTAAAGATTTTCTGTTCTCATGCAATCATCACGTAAGCACAGCTATACTGATATTGCCTTTCTAGGTAAGTACCCTGCTCTCATTATCATTAATCCTCATTCTGCGCCTCTTCGGGTTCACACGGTTTATTAAGACTGTGTAGTGAAGTCTGCTCCTAGGTATGAAAATCCGTCAGTAGTTTACGAACTTTGCAGTATAAAACTTTTATCAAGCAATCCAATATTCTTCTCAATCGGATGGGATACCTGGGTAGTACATCTTGCTTTTTGGGATTTACTGGGTTGAGTGACAAGGAACTCCTGTACCTAGGTAGTTACTGACTTAGAGGGTAGGCGTGGTATGTCACGTGAGCTCCAATGATACTCCTGAAATTTCGCTTTATTTACTTTCAATTTAGGTAAATACTGATGCCGCGGTAGGGTATTGCGCAAGTCCAGATTTGTTACCTTCACAATATAGGCGAGCAGAGCCAAACCAGTGACTCATGTCAAAACTAATGGTAGCTAGAATATTGGGCTTTCTTCAACAAGGAATAGCGAACCTTTCTATACTATACATATATTATATTTGTTCAGTTCCTGTTCTGGGATTATCGTCATCAAACGAATCAGGGTCCGAATAGACGTTGACGTTGACAATTCCGTCCGTCGACATTTTTGGTCTCAAAAAGGAACCTAAAACGTACAGTGCACGTAAATGAACCCCTGCGCACGGTGCACTTTTTAGAACGCAGATGGACATTAACGCGAACCAGATGGCAACTAGACGCAAGTACAGCACCTTTAGAAATTCTGTAAAGGTGAAAGCAACATCTGGAACTAATAATACTACACTCTAGGTGAATACCTAGGTATGTTTTATATACTTTTTTACGGCCATTTATGTGATATTATTATATAAGAGTATGTGCTTTTTCATTTTGGCATCATCGTATATATACACCGTGCCCAACATGATTTTCTACATTGTCACTCCGTCACTCCGCCACTTGGAGCCTTACATACAGCCAGCCTGCAGCGTCCGGAGTGCGCGACCAGCGGCAATAGATTGCCCTAGACAGGCATCTATCCATATTTCAAGCCATCTTCCCCTTCAACAACTATTCTCTAAGCTCCATATATACTATTGTTGAATTTTAACCACATATCCTTAGCCCTTTCTACAAGAATGGCCGAGGCCGCTTTAGGTCTCAGTGTTGCCGCTAACATCATCCAGGTTGTGGACTTTGGTACCAAGTTTATCAGTCTCGCTTGGAAGATCTGGCAATCTGGAAATGGGACTGTTAGTGAGCTTAACAACCTACGGCTAGTTTCAAAAAGTCTCCAGGCAACCCTGCAACAAACAGAAATAGGCGAAACCTCACCTCTAATCCCAATCGAGGATGCGACGAATGGTAGGACCTTTGCGCTTGCCGAGGAATGCTATAAAACTGCCCAGAAAGTCATAGACTCCATTGAAGGACTTAAAATCCCCGAAGGAGATCGGACAGAATGGACTAAGCGCAAAGCCATCGTAGCCGCCTTCAAAGTAATCTGGAGGAAGGAAGAAATTACGGCTTTGGAAGCTCAACTTTCTAGGTGCAGGGATCAAATTGTGTTAGATCTGGCAGTTTCTTTGAGGTTCGTTTGGCCTGTCTCAGTATTAAAGCATATTTCTAACCCGTCGTGCTAGGGCTTGTGTTACGAAGTCAGTAGACATGCAAGAATCGATTTTAAAGGAGCTCATGGAGTCCCGTTGCAAAACCGAAACGCTCAAAATTGCGATAGACGACTTATCAAGGGGTCGGAGTGGCCCCGCGCTACCATTAGTTGACCAGACGCTAAGCCATGAAAACGGCCTGGGCTCAACGTTGATTAATTATCTTACGACAGAAACTACGCTAATTGACTGTGTCACGAAAGAGGTTGATGCTTCCGAGTACAAGGAATTAGGACGCAAACTTCGTAGTGATCTTCTCAAAGTTGTGTACAACTCCGCTAAGTCGCTGCTCACCACCGAAGCGCCCGTTTTCGAAATTGATGAACTTCGGAAATCATACCTTGAAAAGAAGTATCTTCTAAAGCTCGATTATGATGGTATGCATGATCGTGTTTTCACGGTCCCTGATGCCCATAGATTGACATTCCGTTGGATATTTGAGGAGGAAAAAGGTCAACAGCAACTTTGGGCTAACTTTCCTCACTGGCTGGAGTCAGATCAGCAGTTCTATTGGATTACGGGTAAAGCCGGATCTGGCATATCAACTCTGATGAAATTCATTACGCAACCCACGGTATCCGGTGAAGCTACCTCTTCGGGCCGCATGGAACTTCGCTGTACGGAGCATCTGCTCAAGTGGGCCAAAGAGAGGCCTTTATTGGTTGCTTCATTCTATTTTTGGGGTTCTGGCACAAATATGCAATCATCCAAAGAGGGCCTCTACCGTACTCTCCTCAGCCAAATTATCCAAGCTTACCCAGAAGTCATACCACATATTTCCCCCAAACGATGGGAGGCTCTTTGTCTCTACAATGAAGACCCGAAACCTTTTAGCGAATCTGAACTCCGAAGGATCCTACTCAAAACAATTACATTCATAGCCTCCACCAGGAGGCTCTGCCTATTTATTGATGGACTTGATGAATTCGACGGCGAGCACGCTGATTTAATTGACTTCGTTAAGGGAATTACGAAAGAACCATCAGTAAAGGTTTGTGTGGCGAGCCGACCTTGGACGGTTTTTGAAGACGCCTTGGAAAACAAACCAAGTCTCTTCCTCGAGGATCTCACATTTAACGACATAAAAAGATACGTCATGTCTCGATTCGGGACCGACCAGGATTTCGTCTCTCTCCAAGGGCGTGAGATGCAAGAAATATCAGATCTGATTGACAATTTCGTAAAAAAAGCTTCTGGCGTATTCCTTTGGGTTAACCTCGTTGTCACATCACTTCTCGAAGGTATTAGGTACGGAGATAGGGTTTCAGATTTACAACGGCGTCTCGATGACCTCCCTACCGACCTTGAAGATTTGTACGACAAGATACTTTACGGGCTTGATCCGTTCTACCTGGAACATACAGCTCAGTATTTCTATATAATGCTAGCTTGTGTAGAGACACCAGCGGCGTTGTTGCTATCTTACGCTGATGAAGATGACCCCGAGTTTGCTCTCAAGCTACCTACTTCCCATCTACCCAACGGAGATATGCAGAGTCGGGTGAAAACCATGAGAAGGCGGCTCAACTCTCGCTGTAAGGGACTTATTGGAATACCGAAATTGGAAGAAGGTCGCCTTCTTGCTCTACAAGTCCATTTTACGTATGATGAAATATTCGCACGTCTCGAAAAGATAAAAGTCCAGTACCTACACCAAACTGTCAAAGACTATCTAAAAAGGCCCCACGTACAGGAGAAGCTCTTAAGTATGGTTAAAACGCCATTCGACCCCTATTTGAAGTTGTGTTCTGGGACTTTGGCTATGTGGAAAACATATCATTACAAATTAGGGCCTGAGAAGCTTCTCGAGTGCATGCAATATGCATCGAAGGTATCACAAGAAAATGTCTCTAGCATGGTTCAGATTCTAGATGAACTAGAAAAGATAGCCGTACTAGATCGAAACTCGACGATTTCCCCCACCTTTGACCACTTACTCAAAATACGACCTAGAGAGCCAAAACGAACCGAATGTTTCGGTGACTGCTTCCTTTCTCTTGCAGTCAAATGCGATGTGATTGAATATGTCAAAAGAAAGACGTCGCATGGTTGCTTAGTGCGGCCTGGTTCGGAGCCTCGTGGAATCAAATGCGTTATCAATGGTAATAAGACTCCCAGAAACCGTATAAAATTCTGGGAGAAAAATAATCGGAGAGTTACGACAATTGATGATACTACGGGATGGTCTCTTCTGCTAGATGCCACTTGCTCTGAGCTTGCAAACCCGTCAATGATTGCCACTCTTATGCGAAACGGTGCTGACCCCAATATCGACGTGGTCTTTCGCGGCGGCGACGAAATAAGCACTGTATGGATAGAAACGTTAGTATCTGCAGTAATCTACTGTACTTGCCGTGAAGACGCTTTCAAAACTTGGGCCAACGTTCTGCAAACCATGATAGCGCATGGAGCAAGCACAAAGACGACAACCATGAAACAGGCCAAAGTTCGATTACAAAAAGAAGTACCTAAATATAGCAGAACCGTAATCAACGATCTGGATATTAGGGTTGATCTCCTCCAGAGAAAATTCCAATCGATGAAGCTTAAACCGGGGGATCCCCTCTCCAGGCTCGAGTCAACTGATTTATCCTGGCCGAACAATCCTACACGTTCATCAACTAATACTTCACTTGCATGATAGGAATAGGAACATATTTCGTGGAGTGCTACTTGCCCTCTAGCTTTGTATGATCGATATCGTCTCTTATGTCGTTCGGGTCAACCATGTTTGCGCCTCGAAAATCCGATACTTGTGACTTTAGCTCGGCAACAAATATTTAATAAGGCCTCAAAGAAACGACCAATTTATCCTGAGGAATGGCTAGAGCTGTACTAAAATATGACATTGAAGTCCTAAAGTTCGGGTAATGCCCAAATTTCCCCGTTTTTATCAACTGCTAACCTTCATCAAGCGATTGTGGTAAATGGATGGAGAGAATTTGTCGCCCAGTGTCCCGTCGATCTTGAGGGACAAAGTTGTGTACCATCAACCCATTCATCCAGTTAACGAGCATGGCCCGGAAATTTGGAGCACAGCGGACTAGCGAAATATTAGCATGTGTGGGCAAGCACAA
Organism: Hypoxylon trugodes; assembly: GCF_022578975.1. Classification (NCBI taxonomy): domain Eukaryota; kingdom Fungi; phylum Ascomycota; class Sordariomycetes; order Xylariales; family Hypoxylaceae; genus Hypoxylon; species Hypoxylon trugodes. The sequence goes on along the minus strand of NW_026250024.1, from coordinate 465,237 downwards.
ATTCGCAGAGGATCTAAGCTTGATTATAGAATGTAGTGCCCTAATACAGCAAGTCTATTTATGATCTCGGTACTGGGATTGACCTAATGCACATCGAAGCCTATCTAGAAGGTTCCCTTTCCATTCTCGAGCCAGTTGATTCAATTTGGCCCATCTCAAAGTGCCGGTCAACGAAATATCCGATTCCATACCATACCACCACCTACCAATCCCTTGCTTGCATAAACGATAAAGGCCTCATGTTACATAAGAGAACCTCTAGCAACGCCTTGGTCACTCTTAATCCTCCGAAATTACCTCATGCCAATCTTCAATATCAGCCAAGTCTCTCGTGTCGCTCGGATCAATCCTGCCACGCTTGTCGTCCGAAAACTCCCTCATATGCGATCGTAGGTCGGCAACGAAGGGTTTGATGACGGCATTGCCCTTCTCCATCAGGGAAGGAAGAAAATCCTTGTTGAAGTCGGGGCCTGTCTCGTTGAAAAAGTGAGCATCGATGAATGATTTTAAATGAAGGCGAGCGGCTCGCTCATGCATGCCCTGATGCTTGCTAAGCTTGGTCTCAGGCAAAATACGTTGTGCATACGTGAAGTCCTCGGGTTTGTCGAGATCGGTGGTCTCGGTCATGGTGTACGGCTTTAGCTCACCAATGATCTCGCAGCGACCTTCTCGGAAGTACTGATGATAAGGTACAATTGTTTCTTCAATTCCAAATTGGCATCCGGTGATATCCATAACCCATCGCTCCTCGCCTAGTTGAAAGATGAGAACGGTGTGGTGTGGCTCGAGTGGAATGTTTCTGGTAGGCTCAGTGTCGTCGTCAATGTCAAAAACGAGGTCGAAATCTCGCTTCTTGTGATCCACCTGGGCAAACTTGATGTCTCCGGTGACAACTCCTTTCCTTAAGTTAGCTGAAATTTCTATGGCCACATATATGAATGTTGATCGCTTACCTTCAAGAAGATGACGAATCATGCGGCCCAAAAGAGCTGCGGCAGGTAGGCTTTGGAAAGCCAACACGGCAACCTGGTTGAACTCGAAACTGAAACCCTTGTGCGATGGGAATTCGCGACTCCACGGGTGGTGTAGATCCCCGGTAAAATCAAGATGAAGGACGGCAACGTCAGGGAAACCCGTGCTTTGGTCCCAGCAAGCCCCAATTGAAGTTAGAGGATGCATATAAACGCACGTTCGATACCATTCGAAGACCTCGCGCGCAAACAATGAGACTAGTTCCGCCGCGCATATCTTTCTACGGAGGTCACAGAGGGGTTTGTGATAAGTTCCATCCTATACGTATAGAAAAATATTAGTCAGTGATCATACACCTCATACCTCGTACCCATAGCTTTACGGTGAAGAGATAAAGAAAGGTTGTTTAGCACTTTAAATAAGCAGGTCCTTGGAGAAATAATGGCAAAAAAGGAAACAGAACGTGTTTTCGTACGTACCAGGTATTGACACTCAGGGTCACAATAGTAGGTGTCGGATTTATCACCAGGTTGGTACTCGGGCGCCATTCCGCATTCCGGGCAGAATATGTATGCTGGTTCACCGCAGTTGGAGCAAGGTCCAAGTAGCTTGAGATTCATGAGTCTCGCCTCCAGTGGGAAAGCCATTGTTGACGATTAGTACTTGTGGATTGAATATTATTGATTGAAGAAGAAGGATGAAATGGTGGCAGGTTGGTGTGGGAGGGTTGGTGTTGGGGAAACTTGGGATTATTTATAATAAATCAAACAAAATCTTGGGAGAGGTTCTCGCCTTGTGAGTGAAACGCATGAAACGAGTAGCTGCCAGTTTCTACGGTGGCCTAGGAAGTTATCTGCTTTAATCAACCTTTACAGAAAGTTCTTGCCGACAAAGTTCACGATGTACGAGGTACCCCGGTGATATGACGAGGATATGTTGGCGGGTGCCTGTCTATTAATCTGTGTAAGGGAAGCTACCGGCTATTAAATGCATCTACCTAAGCTCTGTAGAACACTGAAGGGAAGTTTCAAGGCTATTGCTTCCTTTTCATAGAAGGCTTGACCAAATGTTTCGTTAGGAGTCACTCCAACCTATAACACTGATAAGCCCCCCGTGAGTCATCATCACCAATAACACCTCCAATAAAGTTAATTCTATACCTTCCAAATGTGAAAATTGCTGTACACACTCTTACCCAATCTCAGAGCCCATTCCTGTACGCAGGTAGTTTCCTTTAAAGCCCGTGGATAGTAAAAGGGGTCATTAAGAATGTGATTTCATTCACAAACGCCCATGCGCCACCACAATTAACCAATTAATATGTAGTTCATAGATTTATTTCTTTCTACCTAAGTTCCCTTTACTGCCGTTCGTTCGTCTCCCTTTTGAATTTTAAATTTTTTAATCTTCCTCATCCATTCGTTATCCCCTGAGAACGAAATAGGCACCTCCGCTACATTTTATGTGGAGACATTTTGAAAGAAACAGTACATTGATCTCTCTTTAGGAAACTCCGCCGTAGTTGTCACGTCTATATTTCAAGCTTATTTTAATGATAGCTGAAAGGATATTAACAGCATCTGAGTAGTATAAGTCATAACTTAGAGCGATGTTATATACCCCCAATAGTAAACGAACTAGGCAACTCCGTCGGTAGCTCTTGGCGAATAATTTAGGGCCGCCGGACCATCATCGGGAAAGCTTCCCCGAATGCGTAAAATGGGGTACTTCCCGGAACCTGGGAAGTTTATTTAAACCTCGAAAGCCGCTACTCATTGCCAGTAGAAAGTATATAGGTAACTGAGTAGCTATAAGATTCATTTATTCGGAATACCCAAAGATTTCAAGATAACTTAGTGTCTAATCATGAGTACAATTCAAGAGTCGTTCGTTCTCGAAGCGGCGCCGGGAACGGACATCTGGAGGAAGCCACCAACTACAAATGTTTGGAATGGTATCGTCTTTCCCTTACCCCTTTTTCATATGGTTATTACGTTCCACCGTTTTACATACCTAGGTAATTACTAATCTTATTACCATAGCTCCTATCTCCCGCACAACCTCAGGCCCCTTGAAGAAATTTCAATCTGCCCGGGTCACCTTCTGGTCTGATTGGACTGAGAGATATGACCAAGCAGGGCTCCTTCTTGTACCGAAGAGAGCATCTTCGGCCGACGTTTCCCCTCCCGAGAAGTGGATTAAAACCGGTGTTGAGTTCTATCTTGGGAAACCGCATCTCAGTACTGTGGGATGCGACCGCTTCGCCGATTGGAGTGTTGGGCCCTTGGCACTTACGGCGAATGAATCTGACCCTACCGAGGTTGGTGGGGTCACTATCGAGATTATACGCGAGGGAGACGAGCATGGCAAAAGTCTATGGGTGTACAGATTGGTATTAGATGCAGAAGGGCATCTTATCGAAAAAATTCCACTTCGGGTACGTTTTTTAAGGGATTGATCCGTTTTTCCATTCTTGACTCGGATAGAAATATCACTTCGTCGAGGAAGCTTTGCTGTCAATACACATGTAAACTAAATTTCGTTTCTAACAGTCATCACTAATGTTTGAATTGTAGGAAATATGCTGGGTACTTGCCAATGAAGACGAAGTTGGTGAAGAATGGCTCCTAGACGTTAGTCCACTTGTAGCCCGTCCAGAGAAGAAGGCGACCGAGTCTCTCAAGGTTAATTTCAAATCCTTCGAGGTTCAATGGCTCTCTTGAAAATATAGACATAACAAGGTGTCTTCTACCTTGGCATGTTTCTTTCGGGCCAGTACTGTTACCTGAAAAGCCGTGTGCAGCTAACACGACTTCGATCTCTTTGCCCCCTTGCGAGGTACATGTTCAGACTTTAAGAGGATATACAAGCCAATAGCATCGCATTATCCTTTCAGTAATATATTTTCACCGCATTACACCATGATCAAAAGTTAAATAATATTATAGGGTTGTAAATCTCGATAATAAAATAAAACCCAGACAGTCCTAAAACTGAATATTTCTCATATTTTAAAGCAATGATCCATTCTAAAGTGACGTATCAGTTTTGTCAAATCGTCACTATATGAAACCTTTTGTCTGTCTAGAGATCTAAGCTTGAAATAGGGGGGGAGGACCTGACTAATCAGACTGACTAAGCTTCATGACTAAGCTATCTTCACTTATGTAAGTGTTTATGACTAAGAGTTTGGCTTAGCTAAGGTGCTTCCTGGCGCTTACCTAACAGTACGGACTCCATCGGTCCGACGGGGACTGTACTATGTAATGTTTATGTCAGCAGCTAAAAAAAACTTATCGGGATACTTCGTCATCGTGACGCTCGCAATCGCTAATAGATACCTACCAAATGTACGCGATCTTGTTTAGTAAGACCAAACCCCCTATTACGACACCCACTTAGACTTTCCGGAGACAAGTCCGATCTAGAGCGATGCAGCCTAGGAAGTACCCACCAATCCTACCGTCAGCACCTCTTCCCCAGGAGAGAGAGCTTTGGAGATCGAATGCCGGTCCTCGGCGGCTGAGACCAGGTGCCTGCACCGATTGTAGACACCGTAAGATTAAGGCAAGCATCTGATTTGTTTAATCTTTTTCGTTTCCAGTTAACTCGGTGCAGTGTGATGGCGTTCGTCCACGATGTTCCAATTGTGTGAAACGAGGGGTCATCTCTTGCCTCTATATCGATAAAACCAAAGCCGGTCCCGAAACGCTAGAAGTGCTAGAGCTTCTAAAGACATTGCCTGAAGAACAAGCAACCAAATTATTAAGCCTCTTGCGAGAAAATGGAGACCCTGTGGAGGTCTTGTCCATCTTCAGAGAGAGTAATGCAGAAGCAGATGAGCCGACATCCCCCGAAGCCGGGCCTCAAGGATTTAACCTAGCTAGAAGTGTGCTAGAGTTGGAGTTGATGACCAACAATTCTAAGGCTTATCCACCTCTACGGCCTGTCAATGCTTCTCTCTTGGCGAATAGCGATCTCCTTCGACCCTCTAAACCATCCGCCACTGTATATGAGACGTGAGTAGACCCTGCTCCATTCTTTGGACTTTTGCAGTCGTGTCTACAACTAACCCCTACAGCTCTGGCGACTCGCCATCTCCTGTTGGAGCCGCATCGGCAGGTCGGCGGTTTCTACTTCCCGTAAGTCCCGGGCAAGAAGTTGGCTATTGCGATGAACGGCTTCGTAATCTACAGGTTAGCTTTTGGACCGATGTGATGGTCTCTAATGACTTTGTTGCACGAGTCGTCTCCTTGTATATCACTACTGATCATCCACTTCTAGGACTCTTTAGTCCTTATCTCTTCATCACTGATCTAGTTAATCAGCAAAATAGATTTTGTTCGAGATTCCTCTTCCATGCTTTGATGTATTTAGGATGTGTAAGTAGGATGGGGAAGCTCTGATTTACTGAGCTCTGCTGAGTTACTTCCAGCAAATGTACAGCGCCTTCGATAAAGACGCCATACAATATGCCGATAAGTTCTGCGAGGAAGCCGAAAGGCTGTGGAAAGAAGAACAAGGTTCTTGCCTAACCATGGCTGGCGCTGTGTTGCTTAGTTTATCTCTTATAGGAAATGGCAGAAACCATGCCGTTCTCTACTACGCGACACAAGCTATGAAATTGGGTGAGGGCTTAGGACTTTTCTCCACCGAGGAATCTGCATCCGCGAGCCTGAGCGAGAAGATATCCGAGGATGATGCATGCGCACGTAGCTACGCAGCTTGGGGTACTTTCAATTGGAACGTGTTAGTAAAATAGGGCCATACCTATACATATCATTCAACATAAGCTGACATGACAAGACTTATATCATTATTCTACCGGCAACCGGGCTCCGAAAGCCCAAGTACAACACCTATACTGCCCATTCCGGGGGAACCACCCCCTGAGCGAAGAGAAAATACCATCCCTGAGGGATATCTCAATGATAGCGACCTTTTAGGGTGGATTTTCCCTGCTGTCTGTCGCTTCTGGCGCGTCATTCATGGAGTCGGATGGATTTATAACCCTGTTCGAGACGTCCCTTCTCCTCATTTTAGGATGGCTCTAGCAGAACATGGATTCCGTGAGCTCATCGCTTGGGCAGGGGCTCTTCCGCCTTCTCTACTTCGAATAGAAGGGAGGTCCCAACATGTCACTGTGCTTCAGTAAGTATTCGAAGAACTCAAGTTTCGGAGTAGTACTAATAAAGTCAAGCATCTGGCTCCATTCCGCAATTCTCGACATTTTTCGACCCTTCGTTGGAAAACCGGTAGATCAACGACCACGATTAACAACTTTTTCGGCACAAGATAGCACACCGGATGCGGTTTATGCCGCCTCGGTGGGTCAGCTTAAGCATCTCGTCGTTGAATATCGGAGTTATTCGGTAGCATCTACCTATTCGATCCTATGGCACACGGGACTTCTGTATCTTGCGAATGCCATGTTGAAAGATACCGGTGACCCAGAATGGCGTCTTTACATGCTTTTGTGTATCTACGGATACGAAAGCTTTAGCCGTCCGTTCCGAATCTCCGAGATCATTGTTCAAGGCTTGCTGTCGATGACTATGCGGGACAATAGCATGACAGGAAGTGAGGCACAACGAATCATCAACGAACTCAAGGAGGGAAGATTGGACGGTGTTAAGAGGGATTTCGAGGATAAAATTCGTGCTAAATTCATGGTTGATATGGATTTGGCGCTTAGGGACCCAGAGGAGGCTAGGGCGGAGAATTTGGCAGCTGAGTTTGATACTTTGGCTTTATTTCAAGACTTTCTTGACTATGATCAAATGCAAGAAGGATAGTGGTATAGTTTGCGGCTAGATGACAGAATGTACATTCAAAAAGTTTAGGTAGGGTAGGAGAAGGTATCAAATTGGTTATGATATCATCAGTTATGTCTTGAAGCAGAAGTACTAGCTTGACGGAAATACATGTTGCTTCCAATGACGGAACCCAAGTAAGTACCTACGTATTATCCATCAACGCAGTTTGAGGTGTATAAACTACAAGCAAGCTAACCAGTTAGTCAGCCAGTCAACCAGTCATCTTGTTGATACCTCAGCGAAAGAGGCCTTTCAGCAAAGATATAAGAGAATATTCCCCTATCCACCGATTAGCCTTCATCCAATGTTACATACTAAATAAATTAATCATATATCTTACATATATAGGTCCGATAACAACATTCCCACAGGTGTTAGTCGATCCTAACACAATTTTGATGAACGGCCAATCAACGATCGAAGAATTACCAGTATGTGATATCTACAAGGCGTCTTCCACAGTTTACAAAGGCAGTTACAGAAATATCAAGTTTGCGTACCTAGAGTGCCTCCAGGCTATCTTCCGCAGTAATTGCAGTACCCACATCCCTCCGTGTCAAAACTTCGTGTCCTTATTGGTGTAGAGATTCTTACAGTGCCAAACACCTACAAGCGGAAGGAGCCTCAGTGGTTCATTGGAGCTCTTGCTCTTAAAATCGCAACAAAACATGGCACTGACCCTACATACCCTATGCAATTTTCTTAGTTTTGACGGCGAAGCACACATCAAATTTTTCTTGCGCGCCAAATCATTCACCCTTAATTCTTACCTGTGTTTAATTTTTCACGCTCCCTTTTTTCTTCCTACACGCCGACTTTCCTATCACACCCACACACACACACACACACACAAAGGTACTCCGCCCAGTTCCATCTTTTAAAAAAGAATACTCGTCACCCGAAGTCGTCTCGTCTAATAACTTCGACATGGCTATCTCTCCGATTGTTCCTGGTATTAAGGCCAGTATCGTAGTCAACGGACATAAGATCGCTGAGTACGACGACCCCAACGCACAGGGACAGGTTGTGGTATGTATGAAATGATTCTTAATTATTATTTGCTTTATGCTCTTGGGCCTTCCATCCTTTCTATCTAGGAGTTGACCCAATCACAAGCTGCGCGTCTACTACGCGCAGAAATTTTCCTTATTTCCCTGATGAAATATCTCAAGTCCTCCAATTACTGACAAGTATATCTTTCTACAAAGTACAAATATGTTGAATGTGTGGATAACGCCGAATTCAAAATCCACATCCACGTCACAAACGAATACCGTTGGAACCATCCCGTAACACACGGGTTAAACATCAGATGTTGGGCTGACGGACGCCTTCTTACGAATGACTTCATACTTCAAGATTCTCTTGTTGACAATGAAGCCACGATGGTCGTGTACGGTATTAGGAACGTGATTACTACAATGGGAGTTGCCACCGTTCAAAAATGCAGATTCAGCCCCATCGCCACCAGTATGTTCTATCTCCTGATCTGCAAGTCGACTCGTTTAACTGACACATACCCGAGTCGTAAATGCGACAGGTGATTGGATCAACAAAGGAACGGCGGTTATTCCATACCTTGGAACCATCACCGTCGAAGTTCGTAGGGTTGTCCAGCGGCGCCCCGCCGGGCCGGCCGAAGATGCGCGAGCATTTGTGTCTGAGGAGGCTATGGCAGGCAAGTCAATTACGCATGGGACAACGTAAGTCTCCAAAATCGATCAAGTTCGAGCAAGAATATTAATAACCCGTTATTGTAGATTTTCACCGTCGATGATGGAAACCGATGTCGTGTCATGCCCCGGAGATAACAACAACCCAGTTGCAACCTTTCATTTCCGCTACAGGTCAAGAGGTATGAGATCTAACAATGAATTATATCACATGTTGCTACTTGTTTTGAGCTAACCTGACCAACGCAGATGCCCTACAGCAAGCAATGATCATTCCCGGACCACATTGATCTCCCCTTTCTGTTGCTCACCTACACTTCAAGGGGTTCTTTACGAGGTTATAAATCGACAAGATGATAAGTCGTATCGGAGGGATCAATATATTAAGCAGTACGTAATAGTGGGAGGCAACGCCGGGGGGGTTGGGGATTAGGACGTATCTCTGCACTTGCTGAAGATAGCCTATTCAGGGAGACCTTCGACACCATTTACGCGGTATTATATGAATCTATTCCCATAAATTAAGAACTATGAGCCCTACTTTCTATCTTCATGATGTTGTGTTGTTAGTGATAACTTCAACAAGTGACGACGTCATCAGCCACAATGATAGTGGCTAGCTGTACTTAGGTACGTGATATAAGTACCTCTAATCCTTGATTCTCATTGGTCCCAGCCAATTCCTAGCTCCTGACGCATTGACCAGGATAATGGACAAGGATAGCTAGCTTTACCTCCCTACCTCCTTGAATTTTTCTACGAGCGACATCATAACCTAATTCCTTATTCCTTCGTTATTATTTCACCAATTCATAATTCCCCCACTTCCAAATAACGTCCGTCAAGATGGCCGACAAATCGAAACCAGTCAAGAAGTCTTCACCTATCAAGAACGGCTACCTGATTCTTTACAATGCCGTATCGGCCATCCTCTGGCTCACCGTCTTGGGCCGCGTTGTCGGTGCCAACATTACCGGAGGCCCCCTCCATGTATATCCGGCTGTAGGCGAGTTCTGCAAATGGACGCAGACTCTGGCTGGTATGGAGGTATTGCATTCGCTATTTGGTATGCTTAACCCTAATTTGTGTTTACTTTCGCTATGCAATATAGCTTGTGTCTGTCAATTGAACATGCGTGTTCTATGACAGCGAACAGTCAAGGCAAATTTTTGAATACCTGGAAGCTAACGGATCAATCACGTTACAGGCGTCGTCCGTGCTCCCATCTTCACGACTTTTATGCAAGTCTTCAGCCGATACGCCATCGTATGGGGTATAACAGGTCTATTCTCCGAGCTAGCACATGGACAGGGTGCTGGTGATAGCTACTCCAGCTTAGCCTACTCGTCGATGTTAGGTGCCTGGGCTACCACCGAAATCATTCGATACTCATACTTCGCTCTGTCTCTATCGTTCGGAAAGCCACCTTACGCCCTCCACTGGCTACGATACCACGCTTTCTTCATACTATACCCCATCGGAATTTCCAGCGAGGCGTACCTCATCTGGCGTGCTGTTGAGCCCGCCAAGACTGCTGTTAGCCCATTATACTCGACGGTACTTTTTGGTTATGTCGCGCTGGTATATCCTCCATGTAAGTTAACACCCCACCGCTTTGGCAATATTTCAAAGTGAGTGCTAATATGAAATTGCAGCGGCTTATATCCTATATACACACATGATGGCCCAAAGGCGAAAGGTCATGAAGGCGACGAAGGCAGAGAACAAGAAGGCTACACAATAGATTCGGAGTCGGGATCATATACTACGATATAGACAGGGTTTTAAGGCCCTCGAGGCGATAGTGTATTCATGAATAGCGATACAAGAGGTTTAAATATCACAGGAATAGCCTTCCAAGGTATCAAAATCGTATAATAAAACAATACTTCGTACACCGCATGCCTAGTGATCATACCTCATCCATGTCTATTCGATTTCCTTTCGTCCACTTGATTCGTACCACTCATTCCGTGACCACTTCACAATCAGATTCTTCGCGTCTTCAGATAACTTACGGTATCCCGGGTTTTGCGCAGGTTCAAACATGGCTTTACGTAGACAAATTAGCATCCCTTACATAATTGTTTGACTCTTAGACAATCGAAAAAGAGAACAAAGAAAACTTACCCATATGAGCGCCCGTTTCGTCCTTTGCCTTGTCATTTATAGCTTCCAACCACATACCACCTGTACGTCGCGCAGGTAAGTTGCAAAAGGTACGCTGATTGCCCATCACGGTGCCCACCATGCTGACTTGCTTAGCCGCTGCCGCACGCCCTAATCGCGTATATAGGTTCGCAAACCCAACACCCATCTCTTTCTCCAGCCGCACCATGTGCGCTACACGATCCCGTAATTCCGCGCCTCTGGCTAGACACCCTACAAATTCTAAGTGTGAGCTCACCCACGTCCATCCAGAACCGATTTGGTCGCGGTTCATATAAGCAGCTGCTCCACCGGCAGCGATCGCACCTGCCGCGCCGGCCATCACGGCAATGCGGCCCCATCCCCAATTACCACTTCCGGTACTTTCCCGCCTCTTCTTCTCCGGCTCTGGTTCCGGGGCAGGTAGCGCACCAGTTGGTTTCTTACCATTGCTCCCAGAGGCTTGGTTATAGTTCCCCCAGAAAATATTCGACAGACCAGAAAGTTGGGTCAGGGCCGCAGATGCGCTATTGTAATGGCCTTCAGCACCATGCGCTACGACGCCGGGTGAAATGCCTAGGTATGGGGTATCGAATGCGAGGACACCCTGTATATACGGGAACATAAGACCGCTGCTTATAATCGAATCGCCGAGGTTTGTCGCAAGACTATCGTTGTCGTCGGGTTCTTGACCCACGGGTAGGTCGGAGGAAATACCGATAGCGGTTTCGGCGGCGACAATGCCACCCATAGAGTGCCCTATCAGGATTACATGGACGGAGGGGTCGACGGTTGGTGAGGGTGTGTTGTTGGCGACTTCGAGGTCGATTACTTGGTTCATAAGCCAGTCGCGGAAGCGAGCCACGCACTCGTGTAGGTCACCGCGAGTTTCATATCGTGGGTATGTGATAGCGCGAACAGAGACCTTTGGAAGCGCTGCGCCGACTAAAGCTCCAAGGTGTTGCGCAAACTCGGATTTCTCGCCGAAGGTATCTTCACCCCCCTATAGTTCGCCATCATATGGTTAGAACGTATATCCTTTCACTCTAGACTCGAAAAAGGGGAAGAGCAAAAAAGAGAGCAGGGGCAAGAAAGGGTTATAGAAACTTACCTTGAAGCCATGGATGAAACACAACAACAATATCTTCTTCATCTTGAGTCCCCATCGAGAAAATAGGGAATGTGTAGTAAAAGGAAGAAAGAGAGGAAGAATAAGATCAAAAGGTTGATAGCGGTCGGGAAGGTTTCAGATAGCAAAAATAGCGCTGGGATGCCCTGTAGGTACTAACATGCTAGCAGGGGAGCTGCACGAGTAGGGCTGTAGGATCAGCGCTGAAAGTGCCACGCCGTCCCCACCAACACCCGATGATTTACTCCTTATTCCTTCTAAAATGACGTTTATTCGGGCGGGTAACTCCACTAAGAAAATCCCCTAATCACGCTCCTTTTGTCGTGCATTATGGCGTTTAGGTAAATTTAGTCCGGGATTTTATAGTGTTTAAGTACCTATACGATCACGACGTTGAAGGAAAACTCCACGACTTGTGTTGGTTCGTTCAGTTTCAAACTTGCATAAAACACACTACGAATCCAATTCAAGAAATATCCAACGACCCAATATGGAATCTCCACGACATCGAACGTTGTTGATCGCCAAATTGGGTACTATTTCACACCACCATAACGTATTCGCAAGACATATCGTGTCCTCGGATTTCCCGATTCGTGTTTTCTAGTAAGTAGCAGTGAGTCTCTGGACAAGGTATTGGCCACTGTTGATTCCCTCGTATTTTCTTTCCTTCTCCGTCGCGTAAGTACCAGGGATGGCTTCGATATAGCTCTTGAAATTGGGGTTGCAGAAGTATCTGAAGATGTCAGTTCACCATTTCACGTAAAATAGGGCATGCATACACTTACGCGATGCTGTATCTTGCTGGGTAAACATCTCCATCTCCGGCTGGTGGCTCCACAACGCGATGGATAGTGCTCTTGATCTTATCATTACTCCACCTCGCCAACAAATCACCAGCATTTACCACACACGTATCTTCAATGGGTCTCGCATCAACGAAGACTCCAGTAGGACTCTGAACCTGCAAACCACCCCGAGCATCCTGGAAAAGCAAAGTGATGGAGCCATAGTCGCTATGAGCACCAGCGCGAACTTGGCCTGGGTTGATGGTGAAGACGTTCTTTTTGACCTCGGGATAATGAAGCAAGCGAATCGTGTTATCTCCAACGTCCGTGTAGCCATCAAACCACGTCTCATCGAGACCCATACCGACGGCGATGGCGCGCATGACTTCAACATGCAGCTCTTTGCATTTATTATGGAAGCCAAGCATGGTCTCTTTGAAACCTACTAGCTCCCCCTCCTCATCGGGCCAGTGGTTTGGGAGACCGGGTTCGCCTTCGCGACCAATTTCGAGACTCTCTTTCAAGTCGGGTACAGCATCCCTCAATTCCTTGACCTCTTCAATATCGGTCAACGTGGTAGTCTTTTCTCGACCTGGGGCAGAATATCCCCTATTTGCTTCAGGTGTAGTCCAGCATTGAGACATCTTAGTCTCGACTGGAAGCCTGAAATATTTAGCTGACGTCTCGAATACATGCTTCCGGTACGCGGATGTGATAGGAAAGCCCTTCAAATAGATGAATCCCGCCGATTGGAAACCATGGAGAATGGAATTCGCAGTTTCCTTTCTCTGTTCAGGAGTTCCATTGAGAAATTGCGAGAAGTCGATTAGCTAAATATTTCTGTATTTAGTTACCTATTTTTCCAAAAGTACGATTGAATTGTTACTCCAAACGACCTACCGGGATGACAAGACCCTCACTCTTTACTGCTGCTGTCTCCATTGATACTTTGATCAAAAGACGTATAGATAGGCACTACTTGGATCTTATAAGCCAAATTCGATTTTTTTTATACTAATATTTATAAATCGGATTAGAACGAGCGTCTTTTAACGGATTTCGCTGGAAATAATCCCACGTACTAGACGATATCGCTAGATTCAGTGGCAACTTTTGCTCAAAAGAGGTGGGGGGGTAAGGCCGGCCACCTCCGAGATGGAATCCGAAGAAGATAGGCAGTGATATGCTGCCCTCTCCGAGAATTTATATCGTACAACCAGCCTAGATAATCAAGGTATCACAAATATTATGAATTGAGTCGAACTACAAGATAATATCCTTCCCTTCAATTGTATATCTTTATACGCACTTATTCATGACTAAAGACATCAAAAGACTTGAGGTAAGAGCATTGATTCTCCCTACATATACTTATATCTACTAACCCCGCTGTTTAGATAAGGTATTCCTACTAGACCATGCATAAGATAAGCGCTCTTAGACCGGGTTGTTAGGGACTCGTATGGAGGAATCGGGTGACATCTTCGGCAAAATGTGGGGTATTACTACTACATCTGCATGATAGACAAGATCCGGTCTTTGATGGAACTGTTTTATGCAGAGAGGGGGTCTATTTTGTTGGTTCTATCTATGCAAGGCTTCTCCGCCTCATAACATACCTCATAACTGACTGCATGGCATCAACACAAGGGGGAGTAACCAAGTATCAACGTTTAACTACTTAATACACCGTATATCGAGGATACGAGCGTCACGATAAGGGCGTATCACCCATCTTTTACCACGGCCATTTACTTTACAATACCCAATTATACCAATTCGCAACCATTAGAAGCAACAATCTATCCCATTTAATATCTAGGAAAGGCAGGCAAGATGGACTCATCAACACATCGTGTGGTAGATATCCACACTCACCTGTATCCTCCAGCATACGTCCAACTCCTCGAATCAAGAACCAGCATCCCCCTAATCCGCAAGTTCGCCGGCGCCAAAGAACCCCGCCTCATCATTCTCCCCGCTGAGGCCGAATCACTAGATAAAATCACATCAGATGATCCGGACAAGACATCCTCTCACCTTCCAGGCCGACCTGTCACAACCCATTACTCGTCCCTCAGCCAAAAACTTCATTTCATGGATACCCATAAGATCGATATCTCAGTAATCTCACTCGCGAACCCTTGGCTTGACTTCCTAGCCCCGGAAGACGCCGGGGAAACCGCTAAAACCATCAACCAGGCATTTTCGGACATGTGTGCGACAGAGCCGGGTAGATTATTCTTCTTCGCTACATTACCACTAACCGCGCCGCCTGAAACCCTCCTCGCGGCCGTCGGGCACGTGCGCAGTCTTAAATACTGCCGGGGCGTGATCTTAGGTACCTCGGGGTTAGGCAAGGGACTCGATGACCCAGCTTTAGTACCGGTTTTCAGCGCCCTAGCGGCGAATAAGTTATTCGTGTTCTTACATCCACATTATGGTCTGCCAAGCGAGGTCTGGGGTCCCCGCGCGACGGGGGAGTACGGACACGTGCTCCCGCTTGCTCTAGGCTTCCCAATGGAAACTACGATTGCTGTTGCGAGGATGTACCTAGCGGGCGTTTTCGACCAGGTCCCGGATTTACGTATGTTGCTTGCGCATAGCGGTGGTACGTTACCGTTCTTGGCGGGTCGGATTGAGAGTTGTATCGTGCATGACGGACACCTGGTTCGCGAAGGGAAGGCGGGGAAGGGCCGGAGGACGATATGGCAGGTTCTTCGGGAGCAGATATATCTGGATGCCGTTGTGTACTCGGAGGTTGGTCTCAAGGCCGCGATCGATGCGAGTGGTGTCGATAGGCTGATGTTCGGGACGGATCACCCATTCTTCCCGCCGTTAAGTAGTGATGAGCAGGGTGAGTGGGAGAGCGTCACTTGGAATGCCGAGGCGGTGAGGAAAGCTTTGGGAGAGGGGAGTGAGAATGCGAAAGCGGTTATGGGAGGGAATGCATTTGAAGTGTTGGGATTGCATGAGGATGGGTAAAGAGATTGAATTCAAAAACTATAGAGCACCTAGGTAGATGATGTTGAACAATAAGGCCGAATACTGATCCTATGATACAAATTATGCTGCCAGCCTAGCAACTTTGCAGGTCGGAATCATAAAAATACATATCTCCTTCAGGGGTAGCTAATGCTAGCACCTCTTTGTCCATGGTAACCAGGAAGATTTCGCCATACTCATCAAGCTCGTAACGAACCCACCGCTCATGGTTCATAGGCCTAAACCATCCAAAGCTACAGAAAAGTTGGTAATTCACGGAACTTAGCGAGTACGGAAGGTTCCCCTTGAACAGCACAAGCCCAAGGCCCCCATATGCGTCTTTCACATAAAATTCCTGGCTGATACTTGACTGTCCCAATTGTTCGAAAAGTCCCCTGATTTTCCTTCCTCGCATCTGTCTGCGTCTTTGTCGGCAGTATTTTTTGATTTCAGAGCGGGGTGCCAACGTATATATCCAATTGGTGTACTTGGGATTCAACAGGCCTTTTTGGCGTGAGGAAACGATTGACTTCATCAGAGATAGATCTGTCCGACACTCTTCTACTGCTCCTGCCACGGAACTTCCTGACTGCCCAGAATGAGTAGGGGTGGTTGTGGTATCGATTTGTATGTTGGACCGTGTCTCTTCTCTGAAGATTTCATCGATAACTAGCAAACCATACCTCCTAGGCAATAGGTCGGAGCGGAGATGTTGAGACACAAACTTTTCGGCTGAATTCGAAGGGAAGTGTAAATGGCCCGAAGCCTTAATTAATCGAGTGATAGCAGAGAATAAATCATCACGGCAGGCCTGGTCCGACTTGTGAGGGCGTATCTTCAGGTACGATGAAATAAATTCCGATTCGATTTGATAGATAACTTCCTCAAGAATTTTCTGTTCTGCGCTTGAATCCGAACCACTGTCACTCGCCGTCTCATCTAGTTCGTGGTACAAGGCTTCATCTAGGTAATCACGCAGTCTTTCATCCTGCTTTCGAATGACCTCAACATCCAAATCGCTTTCTACGGAATCCGGGGGGATGTTTGGATTCAATTTGTACGAAATCAAAGCAGATCTCACTGATGGACCATCAGACCTATGCTTTACACAAGCGTCCAAGAGACCTTGCCATATACGTGAATCTTTTTGCAAGGCACGATGTAGGCGCATGCGCTTCTCTTCCTCAGGCGTCAGAAATGTAGAAGACGAAGAGCTCGCCTTAGCGGGGGGCGCAGAATCTTCGGTTAACTTTTCCGCCTGTCGCCGCTGTCGCGCGATAGGACCGTCGTTCCCGTTACGCCCGTCTTTTGGGTCACCTTCGTCCGAATCACTCCCACTATCTCCATCGAAGCCGTTTGTTTGCTTCTTCCCGCGGCCCAAGCGTCGACGCTGTAGTGTAGAGCTGTTCTGGGTGACTGGGGGTGGTGGCGGCTCGGCTCTGATGGTTCTATCCGACCGCTGACGCACTTCAACGGGAACCTCGCGATATCCTAGCTCCGGTGAGTCAGGAATGCCGTCCTCAGTTTGGGATTCCTGTATGTATCCCCTAGTAGCTTCCTTAAGCGTCTTTAAACTTATTGGGATAGATACTTCGTATTCGTTCGAGGAATAAGCCATGGTAGGAATAGTTTTGTCGCTTTCAGTTCAAAATTATTTGGAGAATGAAGCTCTCTACCAAGAGAGAAGAACACCTGAGGGACATGAAGATGATGTTAGAGTTTAGGGGATAGCCCAAGGTTTATCATCTGGGCATATTATCGTCGTATCGGGAAAACCAGTCTGCCTCGTGGCTGTGCCATGGAAAAAACTGCATGGCTTGGGCATGCATGCATATTGCGTGACGCACATGGGCGGCCTCCCAGCCTTGTCCCGTCACATATAGTACAGCCCCGAAATATATATTCAAACCCACTCTGATCAAAAGTTACTACATCATGCCAAGGCTTCACTCATGTCATCAAAGCAATCTACCTACCAGGCGTCTCCAGTAAATGCATCTTCATGTTCAACTTCAACCGCTGCCGCTGCCGCCAAAGAGACCGCAGTCGGCGGTTCAACCCCAACAGAGCAGGATATCTTGCGGAAACCCTGGAAGCACATCGGCTACAGAGGCTACTCGGACTTTCTTGCCTCTGACAATGACTTCTTCGTACTTCGGCGCTTTAATACGCTCAACGTTCGAATCGCTTTATTACTTCAAGATGAGTTAGCGGCTCTCGAGAGTGAATTGTCGGAAATGGATGCAAACTATAGTAATAAAGATGCGGTAGATATCAACAATGGAACATTGAGATGTGACCAAGAAGACCGTATCGAACTATTGGAGGAAATTAGACAAAAGCTGCGGCACTATAGTAAGTTCTGTCGAAAGCTCAAGGCTCATGAGCTAACATAAATGGAGATGAGTTTATACTGCAGCAAACTGCGATGAAGAAATATCAATCTACACCACTTCGGGTGGTTAAGTTTATTCGAAACTGGCATCATAATCACGACTATAGTGCGATAAACAAAGTTGAACAAGAGTATCTGGAGGCCGAAAAAGACCTAATTTCCATAGCTGCAAAGGACAAGATGCCCGTGCGACAGCTTATCGATCAGTCGCGCCGACTACGGACACTTTCAATATGGAAGCAGAATAACCCGGATACTCCAGACCACGACGCCCCCTACGTCACGTACTACTCCGACAAGCGTATCGATAGCTTCGCTTCTGGTATCATCGTAGCGATCGGTGTCATTATGCTTATTGCCCCTCTCTGGATTCTTCAGTTTCTAGCGGGTTCGGTCCACAAACTAATTGTTATTACGCTATTCGTCTTCGTTTTCTTGATCATATTATCAATTGCCATGGCTGCAAAACCGTTTGAAGCTTTGGGGGCAACAGCTGCGTACGTATATTCCTGTTGAAAAGATAGAGCTTTGGACCAAATCTGTTTGCTGATATCGTTTTAGGTACGCGGCCGTCTTGATGGTTTTCTTACAATTCGGCAACTCTAGTTCGTAGTGGAGATGGTTCCAAATGGTTTCGCTGTGTTGGATTTACAAAAAGGAGTGAATATCTATAGGGACCTCAGGATATAAAAAGGGGGCTATCTAAGAGCCTCCGCATGACAGGGATACTTAAACTAATTGATACTCCTTTTTCGCGAAAGGGGTAATTAACAGAGTATACTAAGCATTTTCCAACGTTTATTTGTGTCGTGTTCATGATCTAGGATTGAAAAGTCATTTCACGATATCTTCTGTTTTCTCTATTACAATATATGGATAGTCGTACCTTATGTAATTATCCAAGCTTGCCCCACGTAGTGCCAAGACTTCTTTTCCCGCTAGCCTAGAAACTTTATTTTGTTAGCGGGACCCAACAGTCTGGTTGCTATTGACTTTATCGCCCCATTCTCGAAATAAAAACATCATTTTCTCTATACCAGCCACGATAACGACATAACCCAGACCAACACGATGGATAAGTCCGATCTCCTAGTTTATGCCAGAGAATATGCCACGACGAAAGACCTATACGAGCTCCTAGGTGTCACATCCGATACGCCTAAAGAGGACATCCATCGCGCTTGGTAAGTCCTTGCTCCCATCCTAAGATCTCTAGCTGTGAACATCACTCACTAACATCATATTTCCTCACAGGCGTAAGCGAAGTTTAAAATACCACCCCGACAAAGCAGGCGCCAACTTCGATGCGGAAAAATGGGAACTCTTCGAACGGGCGCGGGACATCCTGTCCGATCCAGCGGCGCGCGAAGCCTACGATTCACAACGATCGGCTGCGCTGCTACGCGAGGAACAACGCCGTGCTATGGATGCTAAGAGACGTGCTATGGTAGAAGATCTAGAAGCGCGCGAGCGAGGAGCTGTCAAGCGACCAAGGGGAGAAAGCGAAGGTCCTGCGATGAGCGAAGCGGAAAGACGGCGGTTAATGGAGGCGGGGAAGAGACGCATGGAAGAACGACAGAGATTGATGAGAGAGGCGGAGGCTAGGGAATTAGAGCGTGAGAAGGAGAAAGAAGCACATACAAATGGCAGGGGAAGGACGCCGGATGTCACCAGTGCCCCCGACTCCAAGATGGATATTGATCCAGAACCCCCGACCGCAAACAAAGACGGTTATGACGACCAAATAGCCGACCTCGAGCGACGGTTAGAAGAAGCACGACAACGGAAAGCGGCGAAAAAGGAGAAGAAATCTGGGCAAAAGAATGGGGTTCATCAAACTACAGCAATTCCCGACATGTCAGAAGAGCGAAAAGCTGATGGAAAAAAGGAACGTCCAATATCGTCATCTACGGGCACAGCGAAGAAGTTCTCATTCTCCCCCGCCTCTACGGCTACGTCGAATAGTGGCGCTGGCAGTAAGCCAAGAGCGAAAGGGGACTTCTCATCTACGATGGCACGGCTAAGAGCTGCTCAGGCGGAGAAGGAGGCGCAGAAGAAAGCGGAAGAAGCTGCTACAGCTGCCATTCCTACTGGCGACGGCGCCGGGAGCTAGAAATGGACCTACAACACTCCATGGTTTCGTTATTTTATTCTCGCACTTTGCATATGATACCCTTGATTTTCAGTAGAATAGAGTCTCCTTGGACTATAGAATAGAGGTAGGATGTCTGAATCCTATCTAATACGCAACATATGAATCAATTCGCTCAGAAGTCAGATCTTTATATTGGTGTACAAATTTATATTTGCGTGGTGTGATAACTACCGTAAGTTCATCTTAATCTTCGTAAGAATTCATAATCTTCAGAGTTGTGATATATACTGATTTCTACATATAAACAAGGGCTCAAGCGCTACCTTCTCTAATGCGCGGGACTAGAAGCATCATTCTCACGCAACCTCTCACGAAGCCAATCTGGCACAAATGCCTTTATCTTGGCCGACTGCGCACCACTCTCACTCTGTTCCTCTGCACCCCATTTCACGACAAACTCATCTTTACTCGGGTCATACGATGCTCCGGCCGCCGTTTCACCCGGTAGTTCGACATCCGTCATAATCTGAAGTCGACACAACGCGAGCCCCACATTCCCGAGTCCTGTCAACCAAGTCCCCGCACTGCGGCCCTTTGCCCCATATCGACCAATGCTTAGATTTGAGGGGATATCTTGTGCTGACAGAGCTTGACTCTCGTCTCCTTCGCTAATAGAGGGTCTGTACTCCAAGCTCTGCGGTGGAGGTGGGGAGGACGAAGTCGGATATAGGAGACATGGTAGTATGCGCTTACGCACAACGCCTCGGTGCTTGGTGCGGATAGTGAGTTCCTGGCCGACGTAACATCCCTTACGGAAATCGATGCCACCCTCAACGTCCATGTTGGATTCGAGGGGTAAAGCTTGCTCGCGCGAAATCTCGGCTTGGCCCTCTGCTACGCCATGGAGATATCGCCTTACACGGTACGCCGCGTCATCGGCTCGGTTGAGGTCCAAATCCAGTCCTCCCTCTCCGCGTCTTATCACGCGGTACCCTAGGCCCGGCGCGCGTGTATCAGGCAATATGATACTGTCCTTTAGTTGGGATAGTCGCGACGGAGCTTTTTCCAAGAGTAGCCGTTGTAACTGTTGGTGCGGCGTAGACGGCGGGGGTAGGGACGAGGATAAGGAATCGTCCCATACTTGCCAAGCCGCGCATTCGCCCTCTTCCAAGACCCAAAATTGCAGCTTACTCCGAAGCTTGTATCTTTTGATATGCCTAGCCAGCGTATCCACCTGCGTGGCATCTACCTCGACAATGAAGGCCTCGTTATCTCCCGCTGTAACTGTCCCGTACAAGCCCAAAGTATCCCGGTATACAAAGATATCGTGTAACACACGACCCGTCGCATTCAAGAATCCCGCATAAAAACCAGGCGCATTGGCCATGGTAGCTTCAATCCTCGGCGGCGCATTATGTCTGTGTCTCCCGCCGCTTGTCGCAGGTTCGTCTATCACAGACTGTGTGATGATCCCATGTAGGAATTTCGGGGCGTCGGGACCGGCAACGCTGATCAATCGGCGAGAGGTAAGATGTGCGTAGCCGGACGGAGGGGGTGTAGGGGGCGAAGGATGCGGCGTAGTTGTTGTCGCACGGCTCGAGGAGACGGAGAATTGCCGTTGCTGCCGGCGCAGGGACTGTTGGCACGATTGGCATACGAAGGGACGTAGAGCACGACCGGGGGAAGCTCGAGCGAGGATCGGCATTGTACGGTATAGCTAGAGTTAGCTTACTAGCTTGGTTGCTTGTCTCCTTACATGCGATGGGTACGTGGGTATGGGATGGATGGATGTATCGTACGCGAGGTCCGCGCGATGTCGGATACGATGCCAGTTACGTAGGAGCTTGTCGCAATGCTTAACTCCGTAATTAGGGCTACGGTAGACGATAAAAAATTAGATGAAAAAAGGTACTTAGGAAATAATGTTACATCTAGCCTTGTCGCTTTGACAGTATTAATTAAATTGTTACCGTCTATCCCGGTGGAAGAAAAAAAAAAGATAGCGATGATGTAATGAATGTAACTAACATTAAACTTTGGTTCGCCTCGTTCTCGCTTTTGCTTCGCCGCTTCCGCGTTAAAAAAAAATTTCCCAGTTCGGTCGGTGATGGTTCGGCTTCGGATGTTAAGATTCGGTGCGGTCGGATATCGCATTGGTCAGCACCGAAACCCTATATCCTAGTGCTTTATCGACCAAGCCTAGCCGCGTAGGTACCGAGTTAATTGAACTCTGTATAATGGATTATAACAAGGCGTACAAGGGTATTACAATGCCCAACTGAACTCAATTTCTAATTTCCTTTTATTACCGTATTGAAAGTTGAGTTTTGCATAACTAACCCACGATGTATCCACGAGGAATCTCCACATTTGCGAACTTCGCCGTAGCCTCGGCTCACGATTACCTAGGATATAGTCGCGTTATTATACGAAGTATCAATCCAGACCCATCTGACCGGAACACTAACAATCAAGAGCACATAATTCTTCTATACTATCTTGTCATGAGCGCATTTGCTCAATCCGGACTCCGTGCGTTCCGCGATTTGAAACCAATTACTCTTGACTTCGTCAGGTCCGATTAACACCATATAAATGAATTATCTCCGATATGAGCAGGGTTATAAGATGTTAGGCATAAATCCTAACCAGGTCACAAGGGTGATTGATATCTGTTACTAACCCGTCGTCTCCCTTTCGGACCTAGCAACTATGGTAATACAATTAATGGCGATATGGACTTAGCACCGAGACCCGTATAATATCTCCTTGAGTCTTGGACTATCATGGGGTGACTACAAACATTCCAAGGTTCCTTTGTTAAGTAAACTAATTACCCCATAGTCGGATGTGTTCATTGCCGGGCTTGAATGATCACGTCAGCAGATTGCCGTTACGGCTTCCATAACGGCAGTCGGTAGATAATAAAATACCATTTATGGCTTAAGACATGTAAATTCCCCAGTGGGATGTATTGTATACATTTTGTGTAATTCGAGACCAATTAATTACTACTAGTATTTGAAATATCGCTCCGGCCGGCCGAGGAAAGACTCCGCGAAGCGTATCACTAGGATAAATCCCGAGGTACGGTCCCGAGATATGGAGGTATGGGTATATCAAACAATTAAGTAATCAATTTTACTGTGTGTACGATGTGTACAATACCATTTCATATGCATGTACCTGCCCTAAAACGACATCAAGATCTACTCGTACACAACAGCGGGGGTTGAATCAAAGCCCGGTCGCGTGCTACAGTCTATAACTTATCTACGGTCTCTATGGTCACCATGGTCACCACGTCTTCACATAATGTGACAGCAAGTAATAACGTATGTATGAAGTGTCTTGTCTGCCGTTATGTTGGCAGCATCAGATACCTATCCAAAGCCCTAATTACCCCAATAGTTCAACTAGTTTAGTCATCACATGAAACGAGAAGCAACTGGAGAATACCTATCAGAGTAAAGCAATGTACATCTTCCTCAGCCCCCGACCAGTCATATCTCGTACATTCTCTCCATGTCCAAGCTCCACCAATCATCATCCAGCCCGCAATGATTCACACGGGCATCGAACAATGGTATGAATCAGCGCCGCACCCCGCCGTCTACCCTCCCGTCCGCAGTCGTGTACCCGCCAATTTGCAAGACCACACCGCCTCTCCATATGAACTCTCAGCCAAGGAAGCACGTCTGTGTGGCCGCATCTCAATCGCCCCTCCGGATTATGGCGGTCGACGAATTTCTTGTGTATCGTGTATCGTACGTCGGGGTCGCATCAACGGTAAGATGACTAATTTGTCTAGCCACGATCCACGATTCCAGGTAGGTACTTACAGTAGGTACCTAACAAGTCCGTGACCCTACAGCTACCTACCCAGCTATCCACTACACACTTGTTCAAGCCCTGCCTACCTGACTGAACACCGACAATGTAGTAGCCACACGTCACGGTCCCGAGACCAATCAACAAGGTTCTTAATAACTAGATTTGAATATTATCTTCACCGAGTTCTCTAGACATGTCTCGTCAAGCTTAAGCGATGGATGATCAATCGAATTAAGCACGGGATAAGCCCCCTTAAAGGGGTTCGGTTTGTCTCGGGGCACAATTGTTTAATTACTTGCGCGCCTACGCCCATGTTCGGTATGTACAATCAGTTACCGACTCACATGTAGGCTGGCTAGGTAGCCTACATTAGGTAGATCATAAGGCTCAAATCTAGATTGCCTTAGATTTGAGACTTGTACGTTAGGCAATCGATTAACCTACCTAAACTATTGGATTAAGACTCATCTCAACAACAAGGCAGCGCGGGACATGTGACCGATTCCCAATGGACAGTTCACGGGATACTATAGATAAGTGCGATGCGCAAGAAAACAATTGTGTAGTGTCATCTCGGTGACTATTGATTGTGATCAAATTGACTACCTGTGACGGAATCATTATCCGTGCGAATCACTTTTACACCATAAAACATATGTGCAACCAAGATCATACGTTGATCTATAGGCAAAAAGCTGCGATATGATATTCGTTCGATGTCGCGATCTGAGACTCCAAATATTCGGGGTTTGAAAGCAACAGCAACAGCGACATTCACGATCTGACTTACATACCTTACATAGCGAACTTTCTGTAGCAAACCAATATATTGTAAATTGGCGGGAAGTGGCAGTAGAGTAGTAGTCCGCCAGAAGCAAAGCAATATAATCCATCCATCCCATAACACTACATTAGGTTATGTAGGTAGGTAGGCTATTTACCAAGTACAGTCATCCTCCCTCATCAATCACTACGATAGTCATTCCCAAATCATTATCCATCGCTAAACGAGGACCAGTAGGAAAAGACGATGAAACCCAACCGGCGGTATAGCACTCGCAAGAACGATTCTAATTGGTTAACTCCTAATCCCGGTGTCCCATCGTGGAGGGACGTAGCGGTGACAAGCTTAAGCCATCGAAAAAATGCTGCTGACCGCAGATTTGGGTCACCAAAATGGTGTGCGGGAGCGGTCGAACAGGGGGTGGCCCGCAAAAAGGCGTGGCCGTGTGGTTGGTAAATGTGCCCAACCAGTTGTATCGTTGCGCCCGTTACGTCTGTTCGTTCGCCTGGACCCTCCATGATCGTACCAGGTCCTTTTGCTGCATACTACGTATTATCTCAGCATCGTCATCAATTAACAATGATAGAAAGTGTTTCGTGCTTCTCCGCTGCCTTTCCTATTCCGGAGCGAAATAGTAAGATTTCACTATTTCTTTTTCGTCTGAGGAAGGAAAATGATAGGACAATTGACGACGAAAGGAGAAAGGAATAAGATTGACAAGCTACAGCTACATATGCAAAACAGCGCCACCTTCGCTAAACAGCTCCCCAAGATTTGGCAGAGATCCATTAGTGCAGGTAGCCCTGTGTTATGGCCCTGTATTGTAGGTACTTACCATACAAAGAATACCGAACAGGCGGTACTGACGGTGTAGGGGACCTAGCTCTCCTAGCTCTATATGTACGGTAAGTACCATACAACAACAAAGTGCCCGCCAGTTCATTCGTCTCCGGATGCGAGGATGGCATATCCGTCAAAGACATTTCGAATGAGATTTAGACGGTTCAGCTTAGTAGGGGTCCTATCCTAAAACAAATAACGGTGCTAAGTACGATTACATCTTACCCCTTGGCCTAAGCGGTGCTCCTCGGTACTCCTCGGTACTCTTTCCGCATTACCTACCTAGGTATTCATTCTATTCCGTACATAAGATAACCCGGACGTTTTCGTTGGCGCGTGTCCGGGATAAGAATGCAAGAGTCTAGACCGTGCGGCGGAAGGAAAGAAAAAACCACGTAGCGTTCAAGGCCAAAAGGGACTTAAAGCTTAGACATCCGCGAGCGGCAGCACCAAGTAGAAAATAAAAAAAAGTTCCGAATAACTAATAGGTACAAGTCGGTATCAAGAGATCCGTATCGCAATAAAGTCATGACTCAAACCCGAAGAGATGGGTTCTAGTTCGCTAGGTGGTTGAACTAGTTAACTAGCCTGGCCTTTCACGGAGGCAAACTCAGAAACAGAAAAGTAAAATCCACATACCGGCTTCATTTCTTTTTTGTCCCGGCTACCATTTTTCTCTTCGTGTCTTTTACCTAGCCTATCCAGGGGATTAATCGCGTAAGTAGACGGTAAACGAGATTGTGGAATTGACAATATCTATGTCACACAACAAGCAGGCAACTAACAATGGTATCCAAGGATCGGAATGTGATGTACCTAAACTCCAGGGCTAGTAGCATAAAGCTCAGCCCCCAAGCTAATCTATACTTCTTTTCCGCCTTAAGTACGCTAAAGGTCGTGTCGCGGCATGAAATGATTGGGCGGTGAACGGTCTTGCATTTGGATCCCCTTTTCTTTCCCTATGAAAAAAAGGTTGTTCGCGGTTGCGGGAAGCCCAGACGGTTGGGTCTTTGTCGCCTTGAACTAAAACTGCTACTAGCCTTGTTTCGGGATTAGCACGCGGTACCTAGCCAACCTTATGTACATAACCTTATGTAACTCTAACCTTGTCTTTATATGTTAAAGATACCAAAGATACTTAGCCCTAGGCAGCTCCCAGTCTTGAAAGGGTGGATCTACAGGATATCAGATAATCACCCGACGACCCGACGATAAGGTCACAACCCAAAGCTTTTGTTTTGGCTACACAGAAGTGTGCCTTGTGCACGGTCCATACCCCCACACACTAAGAGTCAATGTACTCGGGACGGGCACCAGGTGAACAGAACAATTGGTGACCACCATCCAAAAAAGCCTCGAAAACAAAAGAATGAATGAGTAAAACGAAGTAGCTCGCAATCCCTACCCGACTCGGACAAGGGTAAGCGAAAGTTGTCTTCACTAGCTTAAACCTGTTAAGCCTGTCCAGTATGTCCAACACAGCAAAGCATAGCATAACACATAGCACACAATAGACATTTTATACATTCAATTGGATACCTAGGTACATATACTAATTCCTCAAAACCCTCCGCAACCCTATCAAATCTAGACCAACCAACCAAGCCTCCATCGTTGATTGATGATGGAATCAGGATCAATTGGGAAGAAAGAATTGCATCCATCAATCTATCTTCCTTCCGACCCTCGTCGGACTTGACTAACTAAAGACGTTTCGTTTCAAGAACACGAATGCGCACACATGAATCCACGAAATATACTAAAAACGTACAATGCATGAAAATGGACATCGAGTAGCTATCATTCTCAAACAATGAACAATTAAACCAATTTATGTATGGATTCGTAGTTCATTCGTCATAGCATGTTTCATGAAACCCTTTTGTTTCAACACGCTAGGGAGAGACGGTCCCTATTCACTCGGTTCTTGTTTCTTCTCGCATAGTATATCTATGATCCTTTGTTAATTAATTACCTGCTTAGTTACGTTATCAATCCATTGCCTAGCTGTCACCGGACATTTCTTTGATTTTGAATTTGTAATTGTCCATTTCGTTTCGTTTTGCTTCTAGTGTACCTAGGCTTCCTAGATTAGTACCTAACCAAATCCATGGCATACCAAGGAATGAAATATGAAATTTCCGTAGGAATGAGCGGATCTAAAGCCAAAACTCGGGAAACCGGGACTAACGGGCGGGGTTTATGATGTCTCCGAGGTCCCTTTTTTATTTTATTTCTTTTCTTTGTCTGTTGCCTGTTTGTACTTGTGTATAGGTATCCAAGGTTCTAGGGTTATTAATTACCAACATGGAATGATAATGTACATTTCATATGAAAGAGAGGTACGTATACACGTACGTTAGATATTAATGCATACGTACGTAATAATAGGAGACTGAATTGGGATTCCGTGGCCTTCGATTACTAGTGCGATAGATTGTCTTGATAATATCAAAGTGCGTTAGTAAGAAAATTCCGCATTCTCCTCGGCATCGTGAATGTTGATGATGAATCAGGATTTTTTATTTCTCGTTCCCGTCTCATCCTATCCTTAATGTCTTAATGTGAAATGCCGATATCGCGACTCCTCTAAACCGTGCGCGTATTTTTTTTCTTTCTCTCCGCCAACTCCCGTTAATTGGCACATGACTCAAATGACTTAGGAATTAGATCAACTAAAGATCATTCATTAGTACCTAACTCCCATGGGGGTTGTTTTTTTATGTAATCATGTGAACAACACATTCATGAGACAATTGGTTCCAGGTTGCACGTAAAAAGACACAAGACACACAAGACAAAATGTTTTGACTAATCATATTTTATTCTGATTTGATTGAATGGGGCTTTCCACTGCATATTGCAGTTTTGGGAGCCTTCGCTATGTAAAATTGAAATTCGGTGAAGCGAGGCTTTCCTGTGTCCACTCGACCTTTGAGATTCAAACCCTGCTTTTTTCGCTTTGCATACCTAGAGACATATAGATACGTGGGTTGAATACCAGGGAGCGAAGAGAGTAGCCCCGCTAGTCCTGTCCTTTTTACCGCTTTCGGTAATACTCTTTCAATAGTCCTCCAATAAGAAAATAAGCTGTGAGCGGTGACAAGATCCTCCCCAATGAGAAATAGACCAGCCTGCCTTTG
Source organism: Hypoxylon trugodes (assembly GCF_022578975.1). Taxonomy (NCBI): domain Eukaryota; kingdom Fungi; phylum Ascomycota; class Sordariomycetes; order Xylariales; family Hypoxylaceae; genus Hypoxylon; species Hypoxylon trugodes. The sequence goes on along the minus strand of NW_026250024.1, from coordinate 436,635 downwards.
CTAGGCTGCGGTGATACCCGATACTATCCTCCTTCTGAGATGGTATAGACCATTACCATGGGGGTATGGTTACTTCGAGACAATACATAGAAAATACAAATCAAATGGAATTTCGCTCGCGCTCGTAAAAATGCCCATATGCCGCTATTGGTATTTTGAAACGCCGCCCAGATGCAGATGAAGAAAACACATTATGATAACCAGACCCGATGCTGATGCAAAGTCATTAAGAGATGATGAGGTGGGAGAGGATTGTAATAATAGGATAGGTAGTTCCTTAGTAGACCGAAATCGTAGATACTATTCGTGCTGGATGTCGCGGCGGCAGGTAGTATCCTTCGTTGTAGAAGTCGGCCTTGTTATCTTCCTCATCATCGTCTTGCCTCGAGTCGTAGTATTTGGTCGTCACTGTGCTTTCCCTCTGCTTGTCTGAGAATGTAGGTATAGATGCCACCGGTGGTGAAGGTGGCATTGCTTCGTCTTCGGATGAATCCGAGTCGTGTTCGAGCTCAGGTGGTGATGTTACTGAGTGGGATGGTGATCGTGTAAGAGATAGGGCATCGTAGTCTTCGTCGTCATCTTCGAAGTCATCCTCATCGTCGATCATATGTAATTGAGGGGACGGAGGTGGCAGAATTGTGCTGGAAGGTATCCGTCGTAGTGGTGCTGCGTCTGCCATCTCTACGTCATCGTCGTCCGAGTCCGAGTCGCTGTCCGAGTCCGAGGAGTCGGCTTCCCAGTCGTCTTCCATAGCAACGTTGTCGGCCCATTGTACATGTCTCTCTTCGGCCTTGGGTGTGGCTCCTCGGACGGATTGGTTGAACCAGCTCTCTTGTTCCCGCTCGGCATCGGCAAGGTCGAGCATCAAGGAGTCCAGTAGGTTGGCGTGACCAACAAGGAGGCGAAGGTTGTGGTCAGGTCGAGCAGCCTCGTTGGAGAGCTTAGCTCGTGCCTTGTGAGCTAGGAAGTATGTCTGCGTAATAGACATGGTCTTCTTCCGGGGTAGTGGTGAGGATTGGGGTTGTTGGTGTGGATGGTGAGAAGGGGAGTGGAAAGGTGAGGACGAGGTTACAGAAACCATTTTGTATTATGATATGATGGTCCGTGTCTGTGTGTTCTGGTGTATGTAGTTATGGTGCAATAGGCTGCAATAATAATTTTTTGTTGTGTTGTGTGAGTCAGGCACCGATGTCCGGCCAAGGGCAAGAGGAGCAATGACCAAACAGCGAGTCCTTGTCTTTTATGTTCAATTACTGTCGATGAACTTTTTTTTCGGCAGGGATGTGGAGTGTAATAGCTGTTCTGCGTTGGGCGGCGGGGGGGACTTCTTTCTTTCTTAAAGTACTAGGGTACTAGGATACCAGGGTACCGATGTACGTGAGATACAGTGGTACGCTGATACTTCAATACTTGAGTACTTGAGTACTTTGGTACTTGTTGTGAGGTACCGAGCCGACCGCTGGTTCGAAATTCGAGGCTTTGCGGTGTGGAGTTTGTGTAAGTCTTATGCTTCCCATTCAAGTTCGCCGTGCCTTGTAAAGTAAAGTTGTAATAACTGCGTAATTATCTACCTAGATAGGCAAAGCAAGTTTGCGAAACTAGATGAATATATAGATAAATAGATCGACAGATATCCTCTTCGTAGATTGGTATGTAATTCTGATGTTCGTGCTCGGTCGTGCCACGATCTCTCAGATCTTCTCAAGCTATTGGAATGAGGCTCTTGATAGATCGAACTGTTTGTTTGTTAGGGTTGAATGAAGTCGAGTCGAGTTGGTAAGGAAGTGTCCAAGCTTAAGTTCCTAAGTCAAGTCCGGAGTAGATGAGATGGACGGAACGAAAGGGGGGGCGTTCACTTGTAATATATCCGGCTGACTGGATCGTCTGAGGGAAGTAAGTGCTGGCAGTATTTGTTATCCAAACCATCCAAACCCGAGCCGGGTGTACAATTGTATCGAGTTGTAATGAATTGCGATGGGGTTACGATGGACTTTTGCTCGGGCTTAAACGGACTGACGGACTGACTGGATAGACGGGGGTTCGGATCATTCGTAATGGGCGCGCGTGGCAGTACATTGTCCCCCCCCCCCCCCGGTGCGATTATTCAATATTTGGGTACTTAGGTACATACAAACGGACCCATGAATTAACCCATGAACATGAACTCATCTGGTCTTCAAGTTGCTCGTACAAACTTTAATAATGTAAAATATGTGGGGTTACGTGAAGTACCTAAGTACGTACCGAGATGCCGCAGGTTACAGCAAGGACAACCAGGCAACGCTGAACTTTACCTCAGTCCACAGGTACTTTATCCCCCCTGCTTCCTGCTTTCTTACGCAAATGCGAGACCGCACGATGCACGTAAGTTGTTCCCTCCAAAACCTCTTCACCGCAATAATGTACCGTACTGCCTCCACGTATGTGCGTATTGTTATGCGTATTAGTCGGGCCAAGACTTCTCCCAAGACCTTGCCTGTACACAAAATATCGAATCGCAGTCACCCAACTTCGCCGACCGCCTCTGATTAATTCTTGCCCATGCTTAAGTCATAAGAGTCCGTACTCCGCCTGCACACTACATATACAACATCTGCAACAACTGTAACGTATGGCACGCATCTGTGTATACTAATGTACTAATCAATAATAAGAATAATAATTAATGGGTAATGGATGATAACATACATAATTCCGTTACCATACATCCGCCATACATCTCCTAACTGCGATCGCAACTTGCGACATGGACCCTCTCCGTCTTCCTACGTGTAGCAACAACTTCAGGGCTTTAATCCACCCGATGGTCATCGGAGTCAAATGGGTACCTACCATCCACACTTTTGCGAGCAAGGATGGATGAGATGTAACCGTATTATGCGGAGGTCTTAATACGCTATCGAAAGAATTTGGTCCACCTGGAAAGTCGGAATTGACTGCTGACCGAATTGTGGCTTCGCCCGTTAATATACATTAGTACATTCACATAGCACAGCATCAGCACCAGCACAGCATTACACACTGACACATTTCAAACTAATCTATAATCTACGACTATGTACTACGCTACTACTGGTTGATATTCGCATTCGGTTTCTCGGATTTCGACTTGTCAGGAACCCGAGATCCCATGGATTAGCCTTAGGCAACACAATTTTCGAAACCATCATGACATCAAATGACACGGCAACTTCAAATTATGGCCATGTTCATCGGTATCGTATACCATTTATTTATTATGATTTAATGATTTATTTTCTTATTCCTTTATTACACAAAAATAAGCATAAGATTAGGTAGTATCTCATTTCCAATGCTTGCTGGCTTATGCCTAGCTTAGGTCAATATACCAACTAGGTAGTACACGTACCAAGCAAATAGCAACATTCTTACTTTACGGCACTTACTACTTGCTTCATTAATCTTCTATGGGTTACTAATGACGACTTAGACTAAATAGATCTATTGCTGATGAATCAGATCTGGGTCGGGATTGTTCAGCGAAATGTATTATAATCCGGCAAGGTTGTCCGGGTCGGATCTAGTTTGGAATGCCCTAGTTTATTGATATTTGATTGGTTGGTATTGGGAATTTTCATAGATTAATAATTGTGCCGGTTTGAAAAGAACAAAGGGAGATTTATCAACGGCCAAGGTCCAACCATAACGCCGAAATCATTAAAAACTCGGCTTACATTTCATCCATCATCCCCATAAGACAAACCAACTAGTTTTGTTAGGTAACTACGGTATGATTCATTTTTCTTCCCTTTTGACATGTATGATCCTGGTAAGAAACAAGAAAATGGTATTCCATCATAATTTCTATCGCATTCGCAACGACAGTTTCATCCCACTTACACATAGTATGACTCTTCCCTTTCTTAATGGCATTTATGGCCTTATGGACCATATAAATCCGCATATCTCCGCTGCCCGCAATTTCAAATCGCTTATCGCACCAGGGCAAGAGGAATGAATGGATGGATCGATCACATCACCGAGGCACATGCATTAACCATTTAACTGGGCAAAATTCAATGTAGGTACGAATTATACGATTGGGCTGGGCTGGATTGGCGAAATATTTCACCTGTCTGGCCGTCAACTATGTAAGTCATGACGACATTATTAAATTGCCCTGATTTACAACGATTTACGATGATTTACAAGATAGCCCTGCATAAAAAGTGCGAAATGCATAAAATTTCAAATACGTACCTAGGTATATATAATGATATTATGCGCGAAATATCAGAATTGTCATAATTACTCGTCACAAGGATGTCAAGTCACAAGGCTTCGCGGAGGGATTCGGACTCGGGAATCTCATCTTTCTTCCCTCCCCCAACCCCGAAATCGCTTCCTAGACCACTATTATAAGTTCGGGACCGTCGCAATACCGCCGTCCCGTGCCATCCGCCTAAGATGGAATCCACATGAATCAGTGACTACCTAGGTATAGACTAGGCTACCGTCCGTCGCGGCACTTATACACTCATGGTAAGGCATTTTGTATGCATCCATATAAGACGCGGACGGTCGCTCGGTCAGATTTCGCGACCGAACGAAACACGCGGATACTTATCGCTTGATTCCTATTATATGCGAAAATGCGAAGCCAACAACAAGGCGGGCAATCATCGTCCATCCATCCACATGGCGCAGCTTGTTTGACGAGAGATGCATGCGACACAACCAAAAACCCTGAAAAAAGGAAGAGTTGCGTCACGAGGAAATCAGGCACACCGTTTGCACACTTGCGTCGTACGTAACCTTTGTTGCGTCGCGTTGATTCGTAGTGATAGTAGTCGCAGCTTTAGCATCCGTGGCATTCTGGGCATATCTCAAGGCATCCATATAACCAAGCTAACATGAGTACATTACCTCGGAATCGGGTATAGTGGATGATCGCGGGGGGGGGGGGTTCGTTCGCGTCTTCGTAACCAACCTAATGCGGCAATATACGACCCCTTTATAACATTTCCGTCACATCGTCACATCGTCGCATCCAAGTACGGCACTATAGAGGAATCCGTCTTGTATGGTCTTTTGTTTATGAAACACGGACCCTGATTGATTGGATACCGGGTCCCTTTGTTCGAAGTTGATAGAATACTCTGTACCTGGGTATAGTATAGCTGGTATGGTCTTGCATAAAGCTGTGCCTACTCTCTGTTGTCCTTGATACGACATTCGTAAATTACTTCTCGAATGTTGCCTGTTTCGTCTATACTATGATGTCGATATTGTATGGGCTTGGCCTTGTTCTGCTGGATGATTTGCGAATTCGAAACGACGATGTAGAGCGAGTAACGAAGGAAGAAGAGGGAAAAGAGAAAAAGGTACAGTACATTGGGCAGTTACGAAGCCCACAACGCTAAGTTATGAAATCCTTACCACCAAAAAGACCCAAGCAGCCCCTGTCAGCTTATTCTTATTAGGAATTATGTATGACATTCAGGGCATTTAGTGGATGTACATACCTGGCTTAGGTACTTCCTTCTGTATCCTTCGTACCTCATAGGGCTGAATGTTACTTAGGTCCCTCACAAGGTTATTACCTAACGCGAGTCAGTACCTAGGTAACTTTACGAATGTTTACGGCTTAGTCGTGTAACCAAACTGCCGGAAGTGGCAATACGTAACGAAGTACAAGGGCAGGTACGGGGTCACGGACCTTGGTACGTAGAAATTACTTTCCCCAGGATCTTTTCTCAGCTCAGCCAATTCTTTTTCTTCTTTTAACATTTTGCCAATTCTTAATTCTTCGCCAATGTCATCGTTCGCTTCGGCCATCCCCATATGGGCAAGTCCCAACTACATCAGACGACGGCAATTGGTTCATCATATCGCTTGTTCTTATCATCTTACTTTTTCGATGTTGATATTCTATGGCTTCTAATTTCCAAGGCTGAGGCATCTCGTAAACGATGCTTTGTTGGACCAATTACTTTTCTTGCATAATATCTTAGATCTATAATACCCCTGACTCAAGGACTTCATTCAGATTGCATCAATTCCATACGGTTCATACATATCGACGTTGCCATGACGACAATGAAGGATTTGTCAATTGATATATCCGTATTAGCATATTGTCAGACTTGGGATTGATTCAACCTAACCCGTTTGCCCGTACCTGAATACCCCTTAGCTGCCCCTTAGCTGACGGGATAATGACTTGAATGAAGGATTCCTCCCCCGACAGCCCTAAGGCTGTGTTCAGGAATTATCATTATGCTGCATTGCACTACAGATTCATGACGGGATTAATGGATGTACGGGTTAATTCATGACTCAAATACCGCAAGACCAATCTATATCAAAATCCCTCCGGAAGAAACGGGAGCGGGTCGGGAATTGGTCCACTCTCTCTTGGTAACGGCATAACAGCGCTAGGTAACAAAATATCTCCGATGACTCGATAAAGCCGTCGGAGATCTCGTCATTATTTACCATCCACTTATTATCCGAGCTGAATAGTATGTAAGGGAGCCTCGCCGGGGCAAACTAATAACTCTCTAAATAATCACATAATCAAAATGTCTCCGAATGATATTTTCTACGGTTGGAGGAATGTATAGGCATGCATTGTCTAAATTAATTCATCTCCTGGGAAAATAGCTGCTCAGATTTTACGCTCCACGGCAAAGTCCTACCAAGGTATCTAGGGAGGGTTACAAAGACCAATAATCTCATGTAACCTGAGACCTTCGAAGAAACCTTCCAGAAGGCTTCTACAACCTGCATACACGTGGTCGAGTCTGCAGAATACTATACTGACGTAGCATTACTCCTCCCAGCTGGAGACGAACGAGCCAGTCAAGTTACAGCATTGACTGAAGGATGTGCGGATCTGATACAACGTCTTGCCCGCGATGATACCCAATTTCTTCTGAAGAAGTGATAGCCTTTCGAATCTATGCAAGCAAGCTGACATGAATCTGTTCCGAAAGGGGTCAAACGCATTTCTACATCGTTGCCTTCTTGAGGGGTATTGTCGCATCATCTAATTCCCCTATCCCCCACAGGTGCGGTGAGCTTCTGTGGCGCGCACCGCTGCGGTAGCAATGCGATAATGAATAGAGGGTACCTCGAATCCTTCAGCTCTACCTCGTGGGCCAATCAGCATTCCAGATTGCTATGTTATATGCCACGCCAATTGGTAGTGAGCGCGAAGGATTGCTGTGTGCAACCCTCCTTTTCGCTGCGAAAAAAACGTGGCATCCACGGTGCCTGGCGTTACAACACCAGTCAAACAGCGCGGTAGTCCCAATTTCTCCTCTGACATCAGCATCCACACACCCTCACCTTCACCAACGGTTTTAGTTGGTTTTATGAGGTTGTTATCAAGAGCCATGGAGACGCAAATTGCGACCTACTCACACGTGTGTAGTGCCGATGCCGAGATAGAAACTATACCTCCCACGCGACTATTGGTGCACTCCTTTCTGGTACAGATTCCTTCGCCTGCAAGTAATGTCTATCGCTATAGATATTGGAGGATTTGGAATAGTGGTGATACATGAGTTTCTTGTTAGCTTCATGGCGCATTTGCTCGCATCACTAACCGCCCGAGTACTCCCGAAGACGTGCTTGAGGATCGACACTCTGCAGACGAGACATACAGTTGGCCGCGTGGTTAACTCGGCTCGCTCTTAATATAAGTGTAGCAACGGATAAGAACATTGCCGAATTCCTATCTATGTATGTCTCACATTCCATTCTTTATCTAAATTCTAACCAACACGGGTTAGTTGGTAATTGCACGAATATCGTGATCTCATGGATCGTGATCGGAATAAAGAAGGAGGATGTCGGTAGGAAGCCGTCAGGAGTCGAAGCTGTATTATCAGATAATCGAATCAATCTACGGATCGCTGCTAGGAAATGAGTACTTCGTAGATAGTAGAGCTAATGATCACGGTACTCGCTTTCGATGGGTCAGGCTAGGTCAGGTACATGACCGATTTACGAAACTCCGCGGTACTTGACGTAGCCGAAGAGAGAGAAGACAAGACAGGAGGGTGGGCTTGGGGGCCAAACACTCATTCCTTCAATGTATCCCCTCTCCACTTCTACTCCCTGGTCTTTCCGCACGTGGCTCTGTGAGTGCGACAAGGTCCCACGTCCACTCAGACCCTTGCAAGGCACGCGTGAGATGTATGTAATACGCCCAATTTGGCAAATATGTACTTGATTAGTTAATCCAAGGTATCTTTTCGACCATATATCTACCTGAAGTAGTATGTACCTCGACAGGGGAAAAAAGCAAAAAGCAGGGGAGGGTTGTAAGCAACATACTCGATATGTAAGCACGATGATTACATATCTAGAAACTGTCAGTAAAGTGCGAAGTGCCGTTACCCGCCTAGGAATAAGATCGACAATGGAGATATCTAATGCGATTGAGTGATTTCTAATTACCTAAATTAGGCTTTTCTTTTTGGTTGCTTTCTTTTCTGGATAGGTATTCTACAGCTCATATTTTGCGAAAGCTGAAGGAAAGCTTTTTGCTCGAATACGTAACCGGTATTTGATTCAAGTGACACTGCCACTAGTACGCTTTTACTCGGACACGTAGGTGGAGTTAAGCCATGGCGTTCCGTGGCGTCCGTATTCCCGTACCCCCAGGCTATAGTCCTTTGTCTTGGGATATCGCTTCGTTTCGGCTCGGGGACGCCCTAAGGGTGGATAATAAATGGTCGCCGTACAGAACTTATTAGATCCATCCCAGCCTCGTTTCGAAAAAGCCACTTACATAGCATCTCCTCGGCATCTCCTATGCCTATCCCACAATATCGTTCCTTTTCGTAAATGTCGGGGTAGCTAAGCTCATATTTTACAGAGGCTGACTATAGCTAATTTCCTTTTCTCTTCGTCTTATCTATCGTATGCCTTATGTCAATGCCTTAAGAAGCAATCCGAAGACCCACCAGTTCGTCTCTTTTTATCCTCTTTTCTTATGTCAGAGTAGCGGATATTGTTTGGTACGTTATGTACGTGAGTATGTATAGATTTTTCCTGACAAATTTTCTGTTAAATTTCCCTATTCGTAAGTGCTCGCATCCACATAATAGCGATCTCGGCACCTTCCTCCCGGGCACCTGGGCCGAATCTTGCGTCGAGGAGGGTATGTACCTCATAAGGTCGGAAGGGGGTTGAGGTAGGTACATGGTACGTATCTGAGTAATCTAGGAGATTACCGATCCTAAAAAACGGGGATACAATGGTGTAGGTGGTTGCATGTACCAAAAAGCAAAAGACGGGATGAACCCAATAGTCCGGTATTGGCTGACCTTACGGTAGGCAGGGCGTCCAGGGGGTTCATAGGCGATATGGTACCTATGCAGCTACAGTACTTTGGTCATTTGGTACGTTCATCATAATAACAAGATGCAATATCGACTACATAAGTCTTCTTTAGGTAATAAGGCAAGTGATGATCCGCAGGATTCTTGACAGTTTCGGTTTATTTTGCTTGTGGTGTAGTCCTATCTTTCGTGTACGCAATTTCTTTATCTTCTATCTAGATCTGGTAGGCATGATTCTGAATGATAGAGCTAATTCCTCATGCTCATGCTCGTGCTCATTCTCTACGGCTCCCTAAGAGGTAGGTACCAAATGTAAGACGTAAGATACTACGAGACAACCATTCAGAAGCTTCCATTGATAAATCACTCAGGAATAAGCAAAAGCTACATTTTATGCCTCCCCCTGCCCCCCTTCCCCCAATAAAAACGTCAGTCCGCTCTGCCGGTATGAATCATGCATGAGCTAAGTAAACTTGAGACACCTTTCAAAAGTGGCCGAGCAACGAGCTGAAGACCGTTCTTGCAGAACTATCACCTCCACCACGTGGTGGAGGCTTAGTCAGGAGAGCTGATCCCAAACTCTCGGGCTCAGCGTCAACCTGAAACTGAGACCCTGTGTTGTTCTAGAAAAATTCCTTCTCCTGACACAGGAATGATAGTATACATACGTGGTATGTACTTCTAGCCCTTTGAATAATCGCTCAGCTCCGGTGGGCTTCCCCTGAAGCGAACGGAATTCCGTATAGTAAGGAGGCATTAGTAGATTTACTAGACAATGCGTTAGTGACAAACAAGCCACTTAGGTGTATGTGCCGAGTGAATCATCCGGCTAGAACCTCTAGTGTCGGTACGAGAACCATAATATTCTATTGGCTATTGTTTCCCTCGGCATCATGAGGGGGTGCGTGAGCACTGACTTGTCCACTACTTACCTGTGTAGGCATGTGAGTCCGAACAGTATAGTATAGTGTGTGCATACCTACACACCACTATGGTCTATGGTAGTATCGTATTTGTGTTCCTGCAGGATCACCACATGGCGGGTGCATAGGACCGTATTACTTAGAGGATAGAGGGCGGAGAAACACCCGTCCCAAGGGCTCGGATTCGAGCTACCCGAAACTACCTATCATCCCGTACATGTGCGTGTATTGATCCCAACATGCTCTAGATCAGTCCATCCAAGCCAACAGGGCAGAAGTTGGGGGCCTCTCAGGAGGGTTCTGGGTCCTTGGATTCATCGTACTGCGCTGTGTTGTGCAGTGCTGCGCCGTGGTCATACGCTCAGTGCACTGTGCTCTACTAAGCCCTTGTTGAGTCAACTCGTTTCAGGTATATAGCCGGTTGGCGAGTACTCGTATTCTCATCGATGGTATTTCCCGAAAATCTCCGCATTAGCCTCATCGGCCATTTTTAGTCAGGTAGGTAGTTTGGGGGTTTTCACGCCAAGTATGAGTTATGCCCTAACCCACATCCAATCCACAAAAGGAGCACGGGTAAGGCTATCTTCTGAGATCAGACACCTAGCTCTCATAATATCGGATCGAGCTACTCCCTATATTGACAACCGCGAGGGGGTTGGTATTAGAGTGGCATTTATTTCGTGAACCACGAGCTGTAGGACGTAGTGGGATGGTGATACTGAATATTGGGTTATGAACTGTGTTGGAAGACTCCAATCTTTTTTTCTACTCTTCTATTCTCTTCTATTGAATGGCTTACGCCCCGCATTCAATGGCTTAAGAACAAAACAATTATTCGAGTCGTAGCTTCTTTCGCTTCCTCTTGCCCCCAACCTCGCGATGTTCCTCAATATTCAACAACGCCTCCCTCTTCTTCTCGCCAACTTCCTTCATGTGGTCACGGATGAACCTGCTCTCTAGGTTGACACCTTCCTCTCTCCATTCCTCTAACTCTGTACCAACTCGTGTCTCGATAGCATGAACACGTTCTACGTCCCGCTGTCCAATGAATGTGATCGCATCGCCCTTTCTACCCGCTCTAGCTGTTCGTCCTACACGATGGATGTAGTCATCTGGATCTTGGGGGACGTCATAATTGACCACTAGACCAACTTCGGGAATATCCAAACCCCTGGAAGCTATGTCTGTAGCGACTAAGATACGCGCCGCTGATGCTCGAAATCGACCTAGATTATCGACGCGTTGGCGTTGGGGTAGCTTGGAGTGTAGAGAGGTGACGCGGTGTTCTAATAGTCGTAAGAGGTGGTGAAGGTACTCGGCGGTGGAAGCTCGGTTGCAGAATATTATAAGGGACTTCTCAACGTTGGCCTCTGTTAGGAGGAAGGCATGTAAATAGTATTCCTTGTGTGTGACGTTGACTTGGATATACATTTGGTGTAACGTCGTAGGGACGGCGAGTTTTTGTGTATCAACCTCGCACACAAATGCTGGTTCCTTGCCAGGTTTTGGCGGCATGTCCTTCAGGGACCGTACCTCGGGCGTGATAGTAGCCGTGAATAAGAGGGTTTGCCTTTCAGTCGATGGCGGAAGTACTCCTAAGCATTCTTCGATATCGGGCAACATACTGCCAGGGCCACCGGCCGCCAACAGTCTATCCGCTTCATCTAGCACCACGAATTTCGCTCGCCGTAACCCGCCGATGGTATCCTCACCGGAAGATCGAATGTGATCTGCTAGACGGCCAGGAGTTGCGATAACCACGTGAGGTCTTTGGGCTAAAGCAATGGCCTGTGGGCGCATATCAGACCCTCCAGTAACCAATATCACCTTTAGCGACTGTGGGGAGGATATCGCCCTGAATTGCTCGTAGATCTGTAAGGCTAGCTCCCGAGTAGCGGTCAACACGACAGCGTAGATAGAGCTCGGATCCTCAGCCCACTTCTGCAAAATAGGAGCAGCAAAAGCAACTGTCTTTCCCGAACCAGTCCTACTTGTTCCGATACAATCTCGGCCCTTGAGGATCTCAGGGATACATGCTTTTTGGATTCCCGTAGGCCGCTTGATAGCCATGTTGGCAAGTGACTGGACGAGCCATGGCCTGAGCTTGAGCGATTCGAAAGTGGTATGATGATCCACTGGGGCGGCGACTGGAGTGTTCACAGGAATGGCCGCAGGTGCCGAATCTTCTGGCGCTTTGGTTTGTACGACAGTGGTATTCTTCCGCTTGATTCTAGACGGTACATTGATGGATGAAGTAGCGAGGCTGGCGGCAGGGGAAGTTAAATCTGCGGATAGCCTACGTCTCTTACGGGATGCCGCACTGTCAAGCGAGTCGGATTCAGAGTCGGATCCCGACTCGCTTACATCGGAACTGACCTGGCGCCGCAAAGACGAGGATGTGTTTACTATTTGATCGTCCGATTCGGATTCGGATTCAGCGGCTAAGTCTGCCATTGTCACGGATGATGGCATGTTGACATCGATCAAAAGTCAAAGCGTACGTAAGTAATCTGAAATTACGGTATCGAATTTCTCATTTCTCTTAAGAAAGTTGCATCAATGATCGTCTGGTTGGGCGCTAACAGAGATTGGTGATTGATTGATGCATCGAAGAAAAAAAAAGTTCAAGGCAAAGCAAGATTGAATTGACCCACTACACTAACAGCCGCGCGTTTATTAGCGTACCGGAGCGAGATTCCAGGGCGCAAGATCTTATTGGTCGTGCGTTTAGTATTTCCCCACATCTACAAACCCCCTGTCCTAATTCATCATTTAATGGGGTGGTTTCATTCTGCATTTACAGTACGTACATGCACATGGCTCTTTTACTTTTACTTTTTCCATGCATTGGTCTAATAGCACCGAGAAAATGCGGTAAACTTTGGCCAATGCAAGAGTGCAGCGTCTCTCCGATTTATAGCATTTCTTGTACATATGAACATACATTTACCGAGATACGTACTTAGAGATAAATGCAAATCCTGACTTGCACATCTCTAAAATACATGTACCCTTGGTAAAGAATTCAGCGAAATTGCCATCTCACAATCACTCCCTTCCCCAACAATATCAGTCGATCAATTAAGCCCAATTCATATTTTAAAATAACATGACTAGCAAAATCTGCGGCCATTAATGAGCCTGTGAGCCTAGAGGTGTCTCGAGTCCACGTATTCCAGCCCTATGTCGTGATGAGCTCAGACCAGTTGAATAATCGCCCCAAAGGATTTCGGCTAAGCTGTAGCTAATGCTTCCTTCCCCCAAGTGCTTGGCGACTTGGAACAGGGTCTAGACGGCAAGCAATCTGCCATCCCTGCGTACATGCAATGCGGTGCGGTACAGTACGCATTGAATTGTATGTACCTTACCAGACAGTCAGAGCTGCTTTGCCGAAATCCGCTTTACTTGCACAGATTTCTCTAATGATTGAGGATCACAAGGACCAAAGCAACTGTATCGATGAGGGAAAGGGTGTCAAGGCCCAACCAGTGAGAAGTACGGATGAGCATTTTCGTTTCTCACCGAGTCGGACTACCATCAATTCTCGTTCGGCCTTCTCGACAAAAAAAAAAAAAAAAAAAAAGGGAATATCATGATCAGGCACCACCGATCCTTCAGACCCCAAAAATGCAAAACTTCGAATGGACTTCCGGGCCAATCTACTTCAGCCTCGTGTCGCTGTCGAGAGTTGGGGTCTATGTTGTCTCACCCCAAAGTTGACCCAGACCCCAACCGCCTAAGGAAAATGGCCCTTACGGCGTTTTCAGTTCCACAGATTTGGGGTAGGTATAGGGAGACGTGGGAGGTATTTTGGCTTAAGGCTACCTACATAAACACCTACACAATATAATCATATATTATATATTGCAGGTACTGTATGTACGTACAGGACGGTAAAGCCTTTCTCCCCGCCACCTATTCGCCCTAAAGAGTCGGGGTTTCATACAGTATCTAGATGGGCAGTTTCACCATGTGTAGTACTTGCAACGACGCAGGCGCTTGACATATATTGTCGGGCTTACCACTAAGCCATCCACGAACCATCCAGCCATCCCGCCATCTCACTACTACTTCCCTACTTGGTTCCGAGCTTCGACAAAAATTTGAGATAATCTCGCCTACTCCGAAGAGTAGAGGGTGCATCGAAACCTAGTCTAGTCTGACATTATAATCAGACGTGTCAGCAATGATGAGACCTAGGTTATTACCTAGGCATTTGAGGTTCGTTCGAAAAGCATTCTTTTTCGACAATAACAGACTAGTCTAAACTGCGGGACGTGAGTGGTGGAAATGGGGGAGGGACCAAGGATGGATCAACACATGCGATGCGATGGGTTAGTTAGACGGGGTCCGGTCCCTTGCCCTGCCCTGGCCAAGTACTACATGGTAGGTATCTAAGTGGTCAGTCAAAGAAAGGGTCAGGGGTCTTTCGGTTGGAGGTGCAATGTTCCACGATTTGATTCCTCGGGACCCAGTGGACCACCCACCACCCCCAAGATGATCGGTCGACCCTTGAGACCTGTACCGCATGTATGTCAGTACCACTCTAGCTTACCCCTTGCGCCGCAACATGTTGAACACTCTTTCTTCTCTGATGATTGTTCCCCATTCATGTGGATGACGATCCTTTCAGAGTTGAGTGGTTGTCACATATGAGGGACATCTAGAGCTAGGGGGCGGGCGGCTGGGAATAGGTACATACATGCCATGCACACACAGTATATGCATGTGTTCCAATGCAAATGTCTCTCCTTCTTCTTCCTTCTTCGGTTCCCCGGCATTAGCATTGTTGTTGTTTTCGAAGAAATGAAACGAATTCCATTATTCGTTGGTTTCTCGTCATTATTCATTATTTCTTGTTGTTGACCGCCAGACAAGTTGTCTCGTATTCAGATCCGAAACGACGAAACGGCAATACAGCAACGTGCACCTGACACATTTGATAGTAGTTTTCTGGTGTTGTTCGTACCTAAGTCTGCTAAATCTGCTAGGCCTGCTAGGTTCGGACCGGTCTCGTTTAACAGCGATAATCTTAAGTCAGTTCAATGTTGTTTAGCGTTTAGCAGTTACAGTAGTTGGCCCCACTAGCCATTAACTCACTAAACCATTAACGTCTTTTAACGACCCTTAGCTCTCTCCTCATCGAAGTTACCTACCGAAGTTAGATACGACAAGTACAGGGAGAGAGGGAAGTGCAAGGAAGGTGCCTTATTGTACCTACCCGCCCATGATCGTCAGCTGCAACATATAAACTTATTCGGTATAATCTACTTAAGTACCTACACTTACACTTCTACATAAACATCTACATCTACACATACACATACATGCCATACATAATATATATTACCTACATAGGTATATACAAATATACATTTATATACCGAATTAAGCACTATTGGCTTGTTATCTTCCTCGAAAATACGCCGTTCATTCGACTAGTAAATAATCCAATCAATCTATCCCACATCGATTCGATTCACTCATTGATTGCCCCCCGGGTTCCAAGCTTGTCGTTTGTCGCCCAATCTACATACGGTATTTTTTGGCGCTGGGGAATCGATATTGGCTAGTACTGGTTTATGAAAGGCCTGTATCCTGTATCAGCATCCCTGCAAAAAGTGCGCGCACTGGTGTAGCTCTTGACCTAATCCGTCTCACTCTTACTGGCAGACTGGCAAGCAAGCAAAGGCAACCAGAAACGCCACCTTAAAACCACATACATCAAGGCTTCTCGCCTAGAAAGACCAAGTCCAACTGGTTAAAGCCAAGGTCATCATTAACGACTCGAAAGATCCGGACCTAGCTCATCATCCACCCTTCCACATACATATCCTGGATGTCCTAGATCCCTGACCAAATCCTTCTCCGCTTCCAGAAGAGGAACCAGAGAAAGAACACAAGGGGAAACGCTAGAGGTATCTAGGTACGCAGCGGCGCACAGCACAGCTACGTGGGCTCTTGCTGGGCATCGAACCTCGTTACAGGGGGGTAGGAAGAATTTCAACTACGCGCGGCACACACAGCACCAAGCAAACCGCCTCCTCCACTTACCACTTACCTAACTCCTCCCTTTATCCCACACGACCATCATTCATCTACAGGCTTTGGGTATTTCATTTCTTCCCTAGAGGAAAATATACCTAACTTCAACCAACGTGCATCCGACTTGATCGTTTGGAAATTTTCATTCTTTTTGCCAATACGATATCAAGCTAGGATTTGCTTTCCTTTTCCTTTTTTCTTATTTGATTTTATTATTATTGAAAAAAACAACACCACCAATCCTACAAATTCGGGAAATACGTCACTCGAAATATATTAGCTGCGCGGCGCTGTGGTACCCTGCTAGAACAAGCACCTAGGGGGGAACATTACCGTACCTAGACGAGTCTCGTTGTCGGACTGTTACATACAGCTAGCTTCGGCCCTTTTATTTCCTCTTTGTACTTGAGCAGCCCGACCGCCTCCTCGGCAAACTACACCACGAACACGCATACACCCACAGACTTTGCTGCGCAATCTGTGGATCGAAAGCCCGGACTAGCAGCACACATGCCCGACCACGAGAATCCCGCTCAGGCCTCTGAGCCTGTGACCCAGAACGTATGTAATTCCATCTCATCTCCCCTCCTAGTCTTTTGCCCCGTTTTCTTTTTATGTCCATACTATACATAACGTCTTTTCGCTGTTAGCTACGTCAAAGCAAGCTTCCCCGCTCGCGCTCGTGTGCTTGCAATGCTAACTTCCTTTAATCATGAAGGCCTCAACTGCATCATCCCTCGATGCAGTGGTCGGCACCCCTCCGCCAGCCTCGACACCTATTCCCCTCATGTCGTCCTCTCCTGCTCCTCTTCGGCCCGCACTGGCTGGTGGCAGACCAAGCGGCGGTCGGGCACCGAGACTAGGTTTAGCCATCCCTCCGTCTCCTAACGTAAAACCCGTTGGCGCTGCTGCCGCAGGCGGTCCGGCGCGCCCTCAACTTACCGTACATGTCGCTACTCCTATGGGCAGCACCGTCGCGCCCTACGAACAATCTCGACCTTCAATTCAACCAGGACAATCAGCAAGTGGTGGCAGTGAAAGCAGCGCAGCACATTCACGGTCGGGCAGTTTCGGACCCCTCGATGGGAGAGCCAGCAACCCCACCTCCGCAGGATCTCAATTCTCTGCCCTCTCCTTCGCGTCACAATATGGCATCGGCTCGAGACCACAGGGTACGCCCGACCCTATATCCGCCGTTGGCTCTATTTACTCCGAGCGAAGCGAGGGAGGTGTCGGGATGGATCGGGACGGAAGCATGCAAGGGCTTGAGGATAGCTTTGATAAGCTTACCTTAGAAAAAGCGAGAACTGCCGATGTTGAAGAACTTGACGACAACGGATGGAGAATTGCGAGCGCAGAAAACAGAATCATTCAACTAGGTAGTTTAGGTGAAGGTGCTGGTGGTGCAGTCACACGTGCTCAATTAAAAGGGGGAAAGACGGTATTTGCATTAAAGGTATGTCGTCTATTGATGCTTGATTTTATTGCGGGAGGCATAAGCGCTAACATCATACTCCTTAGGTCATTACTACCAACCCAGACCCCGACGTTAAGAAACAAATATTCCGTGAAATCAATTTCAACAAGGAATGTGCGTCAGAACACATTTGTCGATACTATGGAGTTTTCGGTGATCCTTCTACAGCTACTATTTCCATTGCTATGGAGTTCTGTGAAGGTGGATCTCTTGACAGCATTTACAAGGAAGTCAAACGACTAGGTGGCCGAACAGGAGAGAAGGTTCTTGGCAAGATTGCTGAGGGTGTTCTTCGAGGATTAACATACCTCCACAGCAAGAAGATCATCCATCGAGATATCAAGCCTTCGAATATTCTACTTTGCCGCAACGGTGAAGTTAAGCTGTGCGATTTTGGTGTATCGGGTGACTTCGGAACAAAGGGTGAAGCCAACACATTCATCGGTACAAGCTATTACATGGCACCCGAGCGAATTACCGGGCAGAGCTACACTATTACGTCAGACGTCTGGTCTACTGGAGTTACTCTGCTTGAGGTAGCTCAACACCGATTCCCGTTCCCGGCTGACGGAACCGAGATGCAGCCTAAGGCGGGATTAATCGATTTGTTAACTTACATCGTCCGACAACCAATACCAAAGTTGAAGGATGAGCCGGATGCTAATATCTTCTGGACTGACAGCTTCAAGTATTTCATCGAGTGCTGGTAAGTCTTATACATTTCCCCTATCGTGACATCTATAATAAACTAACCTACTTGCCAATAGCCTCGAGAAAGAGCCTAGCCGACGAGCAAGTCCATGGAGAATGATGGAGCACCCGTGGATGGTGGAAATGCGAACGAAGCGAGTTAACATGGAACGATACCTCTCTCAAGTATGGGGTTGGGACGAAGAGACGAAGCCTTGAATTACAGGCAAGGAATAACACGAAACAAGCAGCCCTTTAGTCTGCGCCCACAGAACCAACAGAGTAGCAGGCCCCAGAGTCCGCTTCAATAACCAGCTACGCTATCTCGTCCACCCCTATCAGGAGATGAGTGGCTAAATTATTACGTATCGCCACATACCACCACCAACAACGGAGGTCATAATTAGACAACCGACACTTAGACTGCTTGCTTATCTAAGGATGAAGCTCTTCCCTTCTTTGCTCTCGGGTTAAGTCGAGAGATCGGGGGTTGTTAGCTGATGGAGGGGACATCGTTTATTGGGATACCCGGGGAACAAAAGGTGACAGGGAGGAGCAAAGTATATTTTTTATCATATATATTTTATATCCCCACACATATTTTACGGAGTTTGGGAATCGAAACAGTCTTGAATGGGTTGACGGGACGCAGGTAGGCTAGTTAGGCAATTGTTAAATCAAATATTGAATATCAAATATCCATCGAATGAGATGGCTAGATGCGTGACATTGAACTGCGGTAAGATGAAGCTTGGAGACGGGTTCGTGATATCACATACTCTAGTTTAGTCTATTTGGAAATTGCTATAGTTCATAAAATATGACAGGTAAAGAGGTCAACAGCCCGTGATAGGAAATTTCCCCAAATCTACCCAATGTCCACGATGGATATGACATCACATCACAACAATCCGACAACGAACACCTAAACAGACAGCCTCTCTTCTATCTTTCGAAGAATTCAATCTTGAACAGAATAGGAAGACTAAAACGTGACAACCCAATCTCCAAGTAAACCAACCAATCAATCCCCTATTCCCACCCCTCTTCGTGCTTCTCCCTTGCTTCGATCTACCACGCCCACCCGGGTATCACAGGCTAACTTACCCACCTACATATACGATACGTCCATAACTACCAACACAAATAAATTAAACGTACAAGTACCGATGGGAGGGCGGTAAGCTAGTCGCCTGTATAACATAATAAGATTAAATCCTCCATATAGATATAAGTGTCGGTATATGGAGCGGTAAATACCTAGCTGGGTAACCCCCCTTGTCAGCCCTGTCCAAGTTACACCACCCACATATACTTTGGACGAAGGGAGAAAGTGTAGGGTATGGTAGATATGAAAGTCATCGATTGGGATTAGTTACTCTATGAGCATTTTCCTAATATAGTGATTCCTCTCTTATGTTTCCTATCAAATTGGGAATTGGGTGGGTATAAGGTAGAAGTTATGCGGCAATATGGGTGTGATACCTTTACGACGTGTTCCCTCCTTCGCTTGGGCTAATTGACGGAGTGCGGGTGATCTACCTATAATATCCTACAATTTACTTCACACGTGGTTGGGTTGTAATGCTCGTGCGCTATGATTTGCATGTGCCTTTTATGCCGTGTTAAATACAAGGGCTCTCAGAGGTATTCTTACCAACATCCATCTCTATCCAGTAGTACTGCATGCTTACACACACTCTCATACTATTGTCTAACCGAGCAACGAGTTCCACCCCTATTCACTCTATTCACTCTACCGTTTCAGCGTCTTCTGTTTCTCCGCCGCAACTCTCTGCCCCCTACCCTCTACCAGCAACCCCTTTCTTCGTCTAACTCCATCCATGTATCTCTTTGCCACGTTCTCCCTATCAGCCAGTTCGCCTAGGTCCTCAAGGTCATCCTCAGTAAATGGTTGCCAAAATGGGTCTTCATCTACCAGGACCTCAAACCCGGCAAAGATAAGTTGGGGCTGAGCAGCACCGGACGTCCGCTTACGCATCTCGTCTGCGAAACCGAAGGACTCGGCTACTGGGATGGTAGACTGGATCGTGAAAAAGGGCGTTCCTTCTTTCATTTGTTCGGATAGCACACGTCCACGGCGCCTTGTTAGGACTTCATATACGCGTCCTAGGACCTCAGCTGTTGTATGTTAGTAAAATGTCTGGTTAAAGAGAGGTGTACATAGTTATGAAGAAGACTTACTGCTAGCTTGGATCTCGCATGAGTACATTGCGAGCATAAGCCGTGGTGACCAATCCAAGAATCCCTGACGGATGCACTGTTGTACAGTCTTGATGACTTCACCCGTAAGCCTACCAAGTCGGTCTCGAGCTGAGGTTTCTTCTTCCGTGGGGGCCACCGTCATATCTTCAATTATGACAGCCACACCTTGTACCGGCTCATTACACAATGGCCCCTGATTCATGGTCAATTGGAATGCGTACGTGACCTTATCACATAGATGGGCGGCATGAAGTGTTTCGCCCGCCTTTGGGCTGGTACCATCCTCCTCTTTCTCTTGGGAGAAGACTTTCGGAAAATGTCCGTCCTTCGTAGCGTCTATGAGTAAATTCGGTCCAACCCGTCGAGGCCCAAAGGCTGCTATTTTGTCGATAATCCCTTTCCAGCCTTCTCGTCCTTTGCCACTTTCTAAGCTAGCTTGAAGTTGTTTCTTCAATTCTTCAGGAGTCAAACAGTCGGCTTCTGTGATGTCATCATCTGCTTCGATCTGTTGTTCCCCATCAACCCCGTTTTCTTGCTCTGACTCGTCTAGCGCCTTCTTCTCTGAGTATAGACGCTTGATAGATCCAGGGTTTTTGAGCAGGAATTCCGTGACATTTGCGGGTAATGGCCGTACTCGGATCGTAACGCTGACCTGTTTCGAGTTCGTGACACCCACAACTACACCTCTTCCCAATTCCTTATTCACCGGTGGTCTCATCTCTTCAGCGCGCACGATCGTCTCTCTATATGGTACGATCGGCGCACCCGCTTGAATATCACATCTTGCGAATCTCTCCTTCAGATCGGTTAAACAACGCTCCAAATGTAACTCGCCGGCTGTAAGTAATACGTGCTCGCCGCTTTCGAATTGCTCGTATTCGGCACAGGGGTCACTCTGTACCAGGAGTTTGAGACCTTGGATCATTTTGTCCAAATCGGCTGGATTCACTGGCTCAAGAGCGACTCGTACAATAGGCTTTCCTGCCATATTGACACCTGCCAGGTTGACGGAGCCTTCGAGTTGACTACAAAGGGTTCCCGATTTCAGTATGTGGCCATCGAGACCACCAATACCAAAAACAACACCGGCTGGGACGGAGTTTAATGACTCCAAATTGCGACCCATGAGCATGTATAGGGCCGTTACAGTAACTTTCTTCGGCTCGGGGGTTGCATGTGGATTCGCTGGAGAGAATTTCGGGGGTAGAACGTATAACTCGTCGCCCACCGATAGAGTGCCGGAATACATTCGTGCGAAGCCTATTAGATGCTCTGGATCAACTACTTTCTCTTCAGGCGCGGGAATGAAGTCGTCTAGATTAGCGCTGTCGAGAGCCGTGGCAATATCATCCACGCCATTGCTTTCTGACGCTTGAGCGCGAGCAAATTCAGCTCGCTTTTTTCTGGCCAGCTCTCTCGCTTCTTCGGCGCTAAGTTGACCGGTCCGCCTCTTGTTCTCGGGGAGTTCACTTTCCGGAATAGACACCATCTTACTGACATATGCGACGACAGGGTCTGACTTCGCGGTTTTAAATTTTACCATAGCGTCTTTAACTGAAGGGTCGATGTGAGTTGAACCAGGCGAGTCTTCCAGTAGCTCAGGCAACCGTTCTGCTTGGGCGACTTTTGGTGATGGTAAGGATTCGACAACAGATACCAATAAAGCTGTCGAAAGTGGTAGCCATGCCGAAAAAACAGTTGTAAGTAATAGCCGAGGATCCCTTGACCGAAGGATATGGGGAGGAAGAGTGATGTTTAATGACTTTGTAATTTTTTCCAGTAAAGAGGAATCCCTGATCCATAGTTAATATCCTATAATATCTCATTTGAGAACATTTTGAGGTGAAATAAGATAATCTACTTACCCCTTTCCATAATCACCACCTGTCGTTGCTTGATATACAGCCCAGACCTGCTCAAGCACTAACTGGACGAACATCGGCTTCAAATTTCGACCTTTTAGATGTTTCCTTCCCAAAACTTTTTTGGTCTTTGGATCCAAGTAGAAATCACCCCATAATACCTTTTCCATAATATTTCGTTTTATGCCGAGCTTCTTTTCGTACAAGCTTGCGAACTGTCTGACGGTAAATGCCCACCCGTCTATAGCGCTACTAAATATGACGTTGTTCTTCTCAGGGGCAAAATATAACTCCTCATCATCTCGTTCCTCGAATTGTAAATCGCCTGCCTCGCTTTCGATGTCCCCTATCTTTGACTCTCGCGCCGCAGCTGCAGCTACTCGTTCGTCCATTCGTTCTCGCCAGTTAAGATCTTCTTCCATACGTTCTCCTTGGAAGAAACTTCCCAGAACAGCGTTCACCTGTTCTAGTAGTTTGCTCAGGTGAATGTAAGCTTCGCCAGGCGTCATCTTCAACTCGGTGACCAATCGGTCTATTTTGTTGATGACCAGAATCGGTTTTAACTTCTCCGTCCATGTCTGACGAAGAACTGTAACAGTTTGACTGCAAACACCCTCGACAGCATCGACTAGAACTACCGCACCATCACATAATCTTGATGCGGTTGATACTTCGCTGCTGAAATCGATATGACCGGGTGAATCTATTAGGTTGATGAGGTACTCCTTCGGTATTGGTGCAGCATCAGGAGCTGGTCTTCGAAGCATAGAGAAGTATAATGAGATGGCGGAAGATTCCATAGTGATACCCCTGATTTGTTCATCTGGCCGTGAATCCAGATATCGGATCTTGCCGGCAAGTTTTGGTGAAATAACGCCATTTGTAGCGAGAAGCGCATCGGTTAAGGAGGTCTTTCCGTGGTCAACATGAGCCAAAATACAAATCTATAATATGTTAGTTTATATAAGTTCTTTGGTAAACAAAACATTATAGAGCGCGTACATTTCTTATATCATCTGCATGTTGCTGCAGAGCAGCCAGCTTCTCTGGGCTCACGACAGGCATCTTGGTGATGTTTCAGTTTTCGTCAAGAACGATATTAGATTGAAGTTAGACTTTATCGTAAAAATCTAATATAGATTTGGTTCAATGTTTTTAATATGTGATCTTTATTTCAAGTTGTAAATAGAAATAATGGAGTTGCTAATTGAACGCGACTTAGAATGAACTCAGTATGAATCATTCCAGCGAGTGACTAATTTTGTTACCCCGGCACCTGCACCTGCAAGCTTAGGCAAGAAGAATAGAATAGAGTTTAATATTTCCATTCACTTTCGAATAAGATTTAGTATGCTTTTTGCGACAGAAGTATGATTAAAATAGTATAACCTTAAAGGTGGAAATGAGTCTTATTCTTTCGGTACTTTCCTCCTTCCTTCACTTTCCATTTCTAAGCGCCATGCAGACTTTCGTTTGATAGATGGCGGGGCAGATGATATCGATAAGCTTTTGATCTATTGTGCCCCGCCAAATAAAGGTGACGCAAAAAGTTCAAGGAGGGGCAATGGGGCAATGCGAATTAAAAGCAAAAGCAGGGGCCACATACAAAAGCCCTAATCCGCTAAAACCTCGGGGTATCTTCCATTTTAGCGTGTCCCTCTCGCCTGAGACTTTTGCTCCAAAACAAGGGTCAAAAAATTGCGGCGAGCCCCTCCACGACCTCGAAAAAATACGTTCCACCCGACTAATCATCGCCATATCGTGCCCCTATCTTTAACCACCACATTCTCTCAAGATGAGCGGGTTAAGAAATGGATCGGCGCCCGTGCGCTCTATGGAGGACGACAGCGATGTTGAAGAGGAGGCCCTCGTGGCGGATTACCGCGAACAGGTCCAATATGAAGATGGTATGGAGGAGTTGGAACAGGTCAACTCCTTGACCATGGCTCAACAAGCAGATGATATCCAGTCTAGACTTGTCGCCGCTGCTCAACCTCTAGATTTCTCTGCTCCTCTCGAGGTCAAGTTCCAGAGCTACGATTCATACTGCAATTTATTCCACTTCATCCTCAACTCCGATGGTCCTGTCGATTTAGAACCTCCCTCGGTTAGTTGATCTATTATCCTTATATCCAAAAAGTTAATATACTAATAGTATCATTCATAGCACTACTGGGCTTGGGATGTCATCGACGAATTTATCTACCAATTTAACTCCTTTTCCTCCTACCGACTAAGAATCGCAAGGCAAGCAAGAGACAACGAAGAGGAAAGACAGATCCTGCGCGAGAACCCGAACACCTGGGGCTGCTACAGTGTCCTCAATGTTCTATACTCCCTTATCCAACGATCTCAGATCACCGAGCAACTCGCCGCCATGAAGCGTAACGAGGACCCCGCTGCCGTTGCTGGAGAGTACGGTTCCAAGACCCTATACCGAATGCTCGGTTACTTCTCTATTATCGGATTGCTGCGCGTTCATTGCTTGCTTGGTGACTTCAGTCTCGCGCTTAAGACGCTCGACGACATCGAACTCAACAAGAAAGCTATGTTCGCCCGTGTTATGGCCGCCCACTTCACAACCTACTACTACGTCGGTTTCTCCTACATGATGATGCACCGATATGCCGATGCCATCCGCATGTTCAGCCACATCTTGGTTTACGTATCGCGTACCAAGAACTTCCAAAAGAATGCCCAATACGATTCCATCACCAAGAAGAACGATCAGATGTATGCTCTGATTGCCATCTGCGTGGCTTTCCAGCCCACTCGTCTCGACGACACCATCCACACTGCCCTGAGGGAGAAGTATGGCGACCAGCTACTTAAGCTGCAACGAGGTGGTCCGGAGTCGCTCCCCATCTTCGAGGAGTTGTTCAAGGCTGCTTGCCCCAAGTTCATCTCCCCAGTTCCCCCTGACTTTGAAAACCCTGAAGCCAACGTGGACCCAATCGACCACCACCTCTCCGTTTTTATGGATGAAGTCAAGACCAACATGTGGAACCCCACCGTCAAGTCCTACCTCCGCCTCTACACAACTATGGATCTTAAGAAGCTCGCTGGTTTCCTAGAGGTGCAACCCGAGGAATTACGGTCTTGGCTCTTGGTCAACAAGCAGCGAACCAAGCAGCTGCGATGGACCGATCACGCTCTACTAGAAGGCGAATGGGTCAACGTCAGTGACCTAGATTATGCCATGCAAGGAGTATGTGTACCCCGAGAATACCCCTTTCGTCTGCCAGTTACCTATAAGCCAAGCTTTTATGTGTAACTGACAAGCTTTTTATCGTATGACTATACTAACGGAAATTTTGTAGGACCTCATTCACATCTCAGAAGCCAAGGTGGGACGTAAACTGGTGGACTGGTATCTCCGCAACTTGTCACGAATGTACAACTGAGATTGCCCAAAAGTCAATCCATCGTGATATCTCTCTTAACGGAAAGTGGTATATCTTCGGCAAGGGCGGGAAGAAAGGAAGAAATTTTTGAGAGGACGGAAATCTCAAGGGGGATTTTTTCGTCGTCATCAAGTTTGCATTGCACAGGCGTCACGGGATAAATATGTACGGATGTCACTCTGAAATCACAGGAGGTAGGCAGACAGTCTAGGCGAGTTGACTGACAGGCCGGCTGGATGGATGGCAAAGAGAAAAGAAAACAAAGGAACATCGGCCGCAGAAATAATGACCTTCCAAGGCTGTTGTGTGCCCTGTCGTTCGTAAGTCACACGGGCAGATAATTTAAATGAGCATCTTTTATTTGCTTCGCAGTTATTTCCGCTACATCCATAATTTGCTGTTGTTGATGTGCGATTGGAGTCGCAGGATCTAGATAGGACGGGTAGGTCAGCAGAACGCAGAACGCGGTACTGCCCCAGGTTTACTATATTGAGCACCCCGGGCCAAGACGCCGTATGCATGTGGTTATGTGGCAGGTATGCTGTGCCGTGTCCCAAGATTATAGGATTTTAGAATGAATGTGTAATCACCGACACTTATCGACGTATTGATAAATCTACTTGCATATGTATATTGGGTAGGTACCTACATATATACGGACATTCATTAGGCGTGGATGATGAGCGACAGATAAACACATGACCAAGCGAACGGACCTATAGTTCGCTTCGATTGACCGGTCCCCCGGCCGAAGAGGCTGAGAAGTCGATCATCTCCGTTCTAACCCCCGAACGAGGTTCCAGTCCGACAACCGCGGGGCTCTCTCCACATTCTCTGTGCTGTATTGTAACGTTGGAACTGTCACCGCGTTTGCTTGCTTGCTTGCTTCGTGTGCACGGATGGCTAAGAAATCATGTAGGTGGGTTTGTGGATATAGGGAATAAGTATGTGGAGGGAGGGATGGGCCATCGCACCTTTGGTGACGGTGAATTACTGGAGATAGGTAGGTAGGTGTGTTGTATGTAGTAGTAGGAGGCCTCCCTATATCCACACACACACACATCCACACATCCAGCCTCCGCAGAACGCTGTTTTATATCACAATCCGTCAGTCAGTCGGGCTTTCCGCCAAGAAAGAGCCAAGGATAGGAAGCGGAGGGGTAGATGGGGTTCCATTTTCTTGGCTTGTGGTTTTTTTTTTTTTTTTTTTTCTGTCGTTAGGACTTACATATTTAGGTACTAGCTAAGATTTGTATGTATATGTATACTTGTGTATTGGCCTGCAAGGTAAGGTATGATGCATGTAGGTCTATATGCACGTCCCGCCTGGTTTAACCCGTGTTGCTTATGTTTTTTTGTATTGACTTACATATCGACTTAAAGTAGAGGTGATAGCTTAGTGGCTAGTTGTGATGTGATGGAGCGCGCAGGGCTGAGAGGCTTGGGATATGTAGGGTATAGGTTGTCTAGACTGTGTCCGGCGGTTGGTGGGGGACAGCTGAAGTGCTTCTAATTTTTAGCTAGATATGTAGGTGTATTCGTATGCAGTAGAGCTGATGAAACATGCCTTCATGTAGGAAAATGCAAAATGCATATGCTGCTTGAAGAGGGAGAATTTATATGAAAAGGGAAATATAGTCCACATGGCAGCCTCCCTTACGTTACCACCTACATATCATTTTATGTACGTGACCGTTGACTTACCTACATAAAAATGCGAGATATTATTATCTTGATAATTACAACTAATTTCTTATATTCATATATTATCCAAGATGCATGAAAATATATCTGAATGTTTTACGTCGTAGCACTATCGTCGTAGTACGTCGTCTCCTAGGTATTAGTGTACATGTGTATGTGTACGTGTAAGTTTGGTTCAGCTCGATCAAGTATCACGTTTCGCACCGCCACCTCCGGACAGCGTAAGCACGGATGCGACGGCAGAACGGGTAGCCGGCATCGTATAGTCTGACCTTGACCTAGATAGGCAGCTCGAGGGGTGATTAGGTCAGGCTATGTGTTCTCATCGTTGGCTAGACGAGTCGTTAAACTAATTGTACATCTGGCATTAGTTTTGAGGGGGATCGTCGAGTTTAAGTGGGTAGAGTGAGGTCTGGACTACAATCTCCAGGTACGCGTCCACTATTTATACAACCTCCTGCTGAAACTTGGGCGTTGCAGCTGAAGAGTTTCTTCGGGGTCTAGGGATTAGGGACCCGATGTTGTTGAAATATAGTATAGCTACGTTGTATTATGTTAGAAATGTAGTTGTTTGACTGGGTGAAATCGGGTTATTCCTATTCGCTGATCAATCCGATTCTTTTGAAACTCAACACAGTGAGTGACATGGTCATTTTCTAATTATTAGTCTTCAATTCCAATACAAAGATGAAGTAGGGGTGGATTTCGAGGGGAGTAGCACGGTTGGGTCTTTATTGTCTAAGCCCCCTTTTGCGCCTAAACTAGTCGGAATCTTGCAGCGAGGCGGTCCGTGATAATTCTTCATCAATATCTAGGCGGCGCTAGTGTATATGATCGCACACCACTGTTCGTTAGTATCTGTAGGCGCAAGGTGGAAACTGTGATTGTGCATGTCCTACCCCCTGGTAGCCTCTCTAGAAGTAACACCACCCACAAGACTATTCAAGTGCCACAGCAGCATTTGAACATTTGAATACATCGGGTTTGCGTTATACGGTGGTCGCTGCCCCGAGATATACGGACCCCTGATCCTATGGGGTTTTCCATTTAAATATTTTGTGTGCGAGCTTTCCCTCCCTTGCCATGGACCGGCTACACGCATTGTACTCTCCTCTAGGTTCCTTGGTTGCTTCAAGAGTGGTTGCTGTATGCCGGAAACTGAACCATGGAAAGATGTACCCCACCCATGCTGGCAGGGGAATTGCGGGACGTTTAAGGACTGCTGTGGTGGTCTGGGATAGCGGAGAAGAAATATACTAAAGATGCCTGGCGATTAAGCATAGGCAGCTAGCATATTTAGACAACAAAGGACTCAACATTGGTACTTTAGTACATATAATCGGATGTACTGTACCTGTTGAAAATTTCAACTCTGCTATGATTTTGTCTGCATAGCCTACCCGAATACTCAAATGAGACATGCCTACGAACTTTACGGACTCGTGGCAGTAAAAACTCGTAAGAGTTCAAGT
This sequence comes from Hypoxylon trugodes, assembly GCF_022578975.1. Lineage (NCBI taxonomy): Eukaryota > Fungi > Ascomycota > Sordariomycetes > Xylariales > Hypoxylaceae > Hypoxylon > Hypoxylon trugodes. The sequence continues at coordinate 407,515 of NW_026250024.1, read as the reverse complement.
GAGGCCGTCCCAATCTCCTCCAGCAACCCTATGTGAAAGGAGGAAATGATCGATCGGCGTATGATTCGAAGTCTCAAACAACAAAAGAGATACCAATGCGGAGGCCTCAGGTAAACGGTCCTTTAAACACGTCCCCATCGTCATTGTCATCGTCATCGAATGTTGTGTGACTAAGGCGTAACTACGTCTCTGAAAGTTGAATAGTCTATTTGACCAATGGGATTCGTGGCGACGTCACGATACATAGAGGGGTTGTTATAAGAGGTGAGGTTTCGATGATATACATATGTATTGGACGTTCTCTAACCAATCAGTATTGACTATTGCCTAGTTAGCCAATTAATTTCCAGAGAGGTGGGGTGATATCGGAACATTTCACAATTATGAGAAAACATAGCGAACCATTCGATGCTGGGGGTCGACACGTACCCATAATGCTATGAGGGGGAGTAGGTAAGAAGCTATGTCTAATAATCCGAACATGTGCTTCTGTGAAATTTTGACATGACAATAGGATATGAGGAGTCTCGTATTCGAAATTTGTAGAATCTACGGGACTTGCATCAGATACTACTTCGTTCGACGGGGTACTTACCTAGGTACATAATGGCTGACAAGTTGTGCTATGATGAGCGCACAAACTCGGTCCGTACCGTACCGTACGGGACATTTCCGACCCGGCACTAGATAGTACACAACATCGGGTTTGATTCCACCTTTTGCGTCTATACCTAAGTAAGTAGACGCTAGGGAGGCACGAGAAAAACCGTTGGGGCGGCTGAAATCGATCGGGACTTATCAGAACACATATCTCGTCATTGATAGCGACGTGCTTGGAAAACAGGAAATAAATCCTGTCAGAGAAATTTGAGCTTATCAAGACTCGATAATGAACACGGAATACGATCCGTATACAATCATTGTTGGCCAAATTAAATTGCCAAGCTCCCCAACAAATCAAGTTGTTAGGAATATAGTCTCTTAATCCGTAAATTGCCTACAAGGCTGGCAGGGTAGGTAGTAGACGCAGTTCAATAACGGCGTGGAGATACGATACCGGACAAGCCGAAGCCATGCCGAAAAAGACTCACCATCATGATTATACCTGGCGTTCCGACCGGACGGCGGATGGTAGATAATTAACTGAAAGGCGGTCAGACATCCCGGCCGCGCGACGACGGTGTTTAGCTTATCGAAACACACAAGTCGGTCAAGGTGAGACGTCCTTTTTCTACGAAATGGAAGTAGGCCCGTGGGCATAGGATTCGCTAATCTCTTGTTTCCGAACGCAAAATTTTCAACAAGCATTGGCCATTGGGTTCGGTTATCGCGTCTTAAATAGGTGTGCGGTGAGAAATATCCTGTCAACAGGCCTAGCGTAAAGGGGGGCACAGTTGTAATTTAGGGAAATATCGGATCGATGTGAGCAAATAACTAGACGACGCCGTAGCCCGTGTGGGAGCCACGAGGTCGTGAATCCGTGATGTATTCGGCGAGGCTGCAGGAAAGCCAAGATTTCTTGCATCGTATGTGGCTGACATGGCCAGCATGGAGACAGGGATTCTTGATTGTTCGTAGTCTTATCAGTTTCCAAGGTCAGAGCAGAGCTTTGATTTCATCATTTCACCTCGTGCCGCATTAGGATAATCTGTTTCGTGGGATCTTAGTCCTTGACATGTGAGAAAAAATGAGAAAAAAAAAATTCGCCGCCCAAAACACGGAAGAGTAGCCTTGTTGAGTCAAGTGGAAACGTGTCCACCTAAAGAATTTTTGCAAATCGCGGAACATGGGCTTAATATTTTCTAGTGTATGGCTGAGTAGTGTAGGTATGTATGTACACTACATGCCCAATATTGTCGATCTTTAATACGGCGTACGTTACGAACGGAGTTAATTAACAAACTCGCGGAACTCGTTAGCAAGGGAAACCATGTGACGTTTCGAGTTCAACATGCAGTTTGGAGAAAGAAGAAACTAAGTAGGGTTCCTGTCCCCTCTTCCCTCTGTCGCTCTTGACGGGTAACAGTGCCGATGCGACACGATCTACCCTATCCGACAGGAGAAATCGGGGAAATGTAGCCCAAGTAGGGAACTGCATCTGCCAGCGTTCGATCGTGGTGGATGGTTGGCTTTGGGAACGGCTCGACCCGTTGGCTCCTCAGTCTCCATCCCACTACTCCCACTACTTTGGGGCCCGCGCACGGTAGCGTAGACGTAATGCCAGGTACTGCTACGTTATGGTGGAGAGGGTCGGAAAGCGGAGGTGTGCAAGATTCCGTCCGTAGTCCCCATCCCAATGAATTTTTATTTTCCTTTCTGAGCCAGCAGGGTACCTAGTGTACTTAAGGTATGGTAGAGACGCAGCAGGGTATGCTGGCTGGGTTAGAAAGTAAGCAGCAGTAGTGCAAAATAGAAGAATCCGGAGATATGTCGTGTGGCTATAACCAGCCCAGGCAGACCAGGCAGAACGACTGTCGTGCTACGTGCCTAATTTCCTTGTTATCTTTTCCGCAACGCAAGAAGGAGTTGCACAGATGTGTCATCAGCGTGGAAAACGTTGGAAAGGAGAGCAATCCTTGCCCCGTCAACACTTCTTGGCTACGCGAAGTATGCGCGCCAAGTTCGCCAAGAATACGATATTGTATCACTCCCGTAGGTCTTGCTGGCCTTGTTGCCTTTTGATGTTGTTTTTCCCCACGGTTTTAGTACCCTTTTGGAGCAATCTGGGTGTTCTTTTCCTGTTGGAGTACATATGACTCTCGGCTAGAACGAAGACTTTGCGGATCTTGTTCTTGTTTATCATCATCATACCGTACCATTCGACCTCAGTAAGTAAAAAAAGGACAAAAGTACCCCAAGGTAAAATAAGAGGTGGAGGTGAAAATGGAAATTGTGCGCGCGGGTACATCCATACAATCCATACAATGTAGGTATATCCCTAGGTATATGTGTATGTGTTAAAAATGTGTAAGCCACATCGGTAGTTAATGTAGCCCGTAACTTGACGGCCAGGACGGCTTAAATTGCGTGCCTGATAGGAATAAATTTACAATCCCGCCCTACTCACATATAGTCCCTAGAGCTACCTTCTCAATGTGGCCACCAGTAAGTGAAGGGAAGAAATAGAAGAAAGATTGGAAGTGAAGACAAGGCGAGGAGGGGTGAATATTACTTCTTGGCCCTAACCCGCCTGCCTGGGAGTTATCGGTTGGCTTCCTAGGCGCAGATGTTGTGGATGAACGTTCAATGCTTGGTATTTGTGCTATCCACTTGGATATCTTACCTTTCTTTCCATATGCAAAGGTACATAAGTATCACAACACCTCGAATGTTGTGTTCTGTTGCTATCCAGAAGTATGACTCCACATTTATTTTTTGATAATAGTAAGTAGGGATAATGATGATGATGATGATGATAAGGACAAGTTGGAAGTTGGAGAGAGCGAGTAAGATGCCTGATGGATTTCCCGAACCTGTCGTATGTCGCGCTGTAAAGAAAGAGTCGAGTTGACGGGAGTTTACGTGGACTTTAGTTAAAAATGCCCCTTTTTGGCTACGGGACATCGATCTTGGATAAGTTTTGCTGGCTGATCTGACGATTACGTCGACCTGATGTCGCATTGGAGTGTCTGCCGTGAGGAATTGTAATTGGGTGGATGGTGGAGGAAGTAAAAGGGAGAAAGTGGAAAAGTAAGACGAAAATGATCTCGAAATGTGAGAGGAAGATGGGAATATGCGCTTTAGGGATTTAGATTGAAAATGGAGGCAAGATGACTTACATGCATGCGTGTGGTACTTACCTACATGATTGAGTGATGAATTGATTGATTAACTGATGTAGGTCGGTACATATACTTTATAACCCTTATAATGACATTTATTGCGACCCTTTTTCACTGGATGTTTTAATGTTTAAGCTACATAAGGACAATCATGTACTTGTATAGTGTGATTATGTATTCCGTACTTAGTCCTAGGATGATGCATATATCATACATAAATGCGCATATGGAATTGCTTAACATTCGAAAGTATGTACACATGTATGGGGGAACTTTACGGCATTACGGCAGGGTATACTAAAGTACGTAGGTACGGCAGGCTACCTAAGATCCAATAGCAGTGGGGGTGTGTAACTCTGTACTCCCTGTAGCGTGTAAAAATAGGAAATTTGAAAACGCACCGTCATCTGCCGCAAGGTTTAGCTTCTTGGCTTTAGCACTATTATTTTCCCTTTTTTTCTTTTCCTTCTTCTTCAAGGGTTAAAACAGGGTACATTGGTACATAAAACAGACAAGGTAGTCGTCCCTAGTGTGGTGAAAAAAAAAAATGACAGGGATATTAGGTCTTGTAGTCTACCCTGTCTACCCTGTCCATCCATTTAATGTATGTACCAAGGCTGGAAAGAGCTTCGCCCAGGCAGCTACAGCCTACTTATCCAACAGTAACTTACTACTGCTACCTGCTACTTGCTACTTTACTACTTTACCTCATATGTAAACTGAACCTTGCCCGTTCTTTCCATGGCCGCCCAATCCAGACTTCGATTTTATCATCGTTCAAGATGTGACAAAACTGACCAACTTTAACCTTTTTATCATTTCTTCATCTTTTCTCTCTTTTTTTTATGACGTGCCAGCTTAACGCTACCGTACCGTCTAACTCCATTAATTCCATCTCTCACCATCGTTGTTATCTACAATACAGTTGTACCATCCTCCCTACCGTTTGGATATTATTACCTACCTACCTATATCCACACCCCACCATTCGTTGTGTACATCGAAATCAGGTAGTGATTCCGTCTACTGCATCAAACCACCTCGCCCGTTGAAACGCAATTCGACGAGGCTTAGAGAGTCGAGACAAGGAGAAAAACGATCAGGCTAGGTGGAGAACTCGAAACATCACCGGCGCAATAGAAACGTGACTTACTCTGTACTTTGCAACAAAAGCCGTACCACCTTAATATCGAAACGTACGACACTCGTATACCCGTATACCAACTTACTCATTTCAGCTGAGGTTTCTGGAACAAGCACCCAGCACCTTTCGTTGTCTCATTTATTATCGCCGAGAGACAACAGAAGCGGGGGGTCATCGTTACTCCTACTTAGTTCCATTTCCTTGCGCGCCCAGAAGAAGGAAACACGACCTATATGTCTGCCATTTAACAAACATACCACCAACCAATCAGCCAACTCGGGTCGCACAGCCAATATTTTTTTTTGTCGTTGACAATCGCCCTCGTTAATCCACGTGGTCTGTCAATTCGATCCTTCGAGACCCCAAGCTCTCTCTCTTTGTTCCTCCGCAATCTTCATCATACCATCTCGAGAACGGACAGCACCGAGCTGTCCCTTTGAGCTTCTGATTCGACCCCATCCGCGCTCAATGCCGTCGGTGCGAAGCTGCCTCCTCCGCCCTCTTACCGAGGCAACGTGAGTTAGGTATAGGCGGTATTTGTACTAGCGCTATCTTAATCATCGCATTTTGTTTGGAGCAAGAAAAAAAGGAAGGAATAAATAAAAATGTCCGGAGGATTGCCGACCACGGTTAGAAGCCCTGGGAGCGACGTTTCTCCTAAATCGCAACCAACATCGAAGAAAGTCGATTACTTCTCTCTTGAGAAGAAACCCAGCCCACTCTCCAGCGTAGATACTCCGCAGAGTAGCGCAAAGAGTACCCCTCGTGCCGAGCCAGTACAGCGAGTTGTGCATGACTCGAAAGGCAAAGGGAAGGAAATCATCGAGAGTACGGGCGATGCTAGCGCGACGACTCCAGGCGAGACAGCCTCTAGTACGGGGAGTAGTGGACCTCCGTCTAGAAAGGGATCCATCTCGTCCGTGACTTTTGCGCCTCCTCATAATCCATCGCTGCCCCAAGGTCGGAAGAAGCCGCATACAGGGAACCGAATTCGGGCAGCCTCACCGAAGCATAAAAGGTAAGTCATCGTTGTCTTTTAACTTTATTTCCTTTTTCTCTTTCACATTCACCACCCACGTATGAATGAGCGCATTGAAACATAATTTCACCTGCGACGTATATAACCCGAGGATATGCGCAGTTGAGATATTGTTACGGCGTCGCCACCAAGACTAGTTGAGCAACGATAGACGCCACTATGTCTCTTGGCAGAAAGCTTCTATGAAGCTGAGAGGCTTGTTTTTGTCTTACCCATTACATCATGTGCCCGCCGAGACATTTTGTCACCACCGGATTTCCCATTTCTCTGGAAATATGACTGCGTTGTCGAGTTGGATCGAATGCGATGCACTATGCTGTCGCTATATGAGGCTCTTTTAGAGAGGAACAGTATTCGCAACCGACTGCTTTTGGATCATGATATGGTGGTCAGAAAGATGAATAAGAAGATAAGAACAACAAACTCGGGTCTTCTAATATGGTCGCATGTCGTTCCGGGTCAGGATAATCGAAGCTAGTCCGGTTTCGAATTCGCGTGCCCGACTCTAAAGCAAGCGCTATTCGTCGACTTACTCCGTTCTACCCCGCTCAACTTACAATCCCCCACTCATCATCCCAAAAGCGCCAACCCCCGTATACTTTGTCATGTACCTGGACTTGGAACCTCAGATGACGAGGGCGCAGCTGGGCACAAGTGGCTACCTGAGCTTAGGTTAACAAGGTTTCCAAGGTTTTTTTCTTCCTTACCTCTTGTTGAAATTCCGCGCAAAAGGAGGGTGTATTCATGGAATCGATCCTGCTACATCGTTAATCCCTCTCCTTTCCTCTATCCGCAAATTCCTTCCTCCTTTTTTCCCTTCTCCTAAATCTGATGGCAACCGAGACACTAACCGAGTCCCCTCGTTCGCAAAGGTTCGAGTCTCATGTGGCGTTCGACAACATACCTCTCGGCGAGTCAACTGAGTACAACCCGATCTCGTTTACTCTCAATTACCGACATGCCGGTTTTCAATTTCGACGGCGACATCGCACCTTTATGGTCGGCGTAGACGATAATTCGTACTCGGATCACGCTTTACAATGGCTTTTGGATGAGCTAGTTGACGATGGCGACGAGATAGTTTGCGTCCGCGTGATCGAAAACCAGCTTCGCCTTACCGATAAGGCGTACCAAGAAGATGCCAAGACCTTGATGGAATCAATTCAGTCGAAAAATACGCAAAACCGAGCGATTGGTCTTGTTTTAGAATATGCTGTCGGAAAGTTACATAATACGTTTCAGCATCTTGTTAGTATTCCCTATTCCTCGTATCGTCTCTACTGATATGGTAGGGCATGAGTGCTAACTCGAATCTTGCTAGATTAAAATCTACCAGCCGTCGATGTTGATTGTCGGTACGAAAGGTAGAAGCCTTGACGGTGTCCAAGGATTCCTCGTGAATCGTAGTTCATTTTCAAAGTATTGCTTGCAATATTCGCCGGTCCCTGTCGTTGTCGTACGTCCGAACGAGAAGCGTGAGAAGAAAAAGGCGAAAAGAGCGCATGATCCTTCAAGGCAAAGTTATGCGCAAATGCTCTTGGGACAACCGCACGAGGCCGATAGCGAGAATAGTAGTGTATACGAGTTAGAGCCCAACTTGACTCAGGACGAAGAAGCGCACCGTGTCGCAGTGGCTGTTGGATTACCGGCGGCGTATGACCCGACGATCAAGCCCATCGACCCTGCTAGTTTCCTTAAGAACTATGGTCGCCGATCCACGCCCGAGGTGTCTACAGAGACCCTTGCGATAGTGAACAAAGGAGGTCTGCCTGCCGAGAAGAAGTCGCCGGGTCGTGAAGAGTCAGACTCGGACTCTGAAGGGGAATTCGAGGCCACACCAGGTGAGGAACTGCTTAGAGAGCGACTGCACAAGATGGAGTTAAATGAAGGAGCCGCACTCAGAGCTGAAGCTAGGAAGATGAGTTCTGGATCTGCCGACAGTGACGAAGATCCCCCGGGTGGTGGAGGTGCTAAGACGTGACGCAACTGTCGTACATGAGGATTCCCGTATAACACACCTTCTCTTCCTATTCCTATCCCTTTTCCACCTAAACGGGCTAGAGACCGTCAGCGTAACAGCATGATAGGTTCGGATGGATGGTCGATATATTAGTTTCCCCAGCGTCGTCAGCATCGATTATTTATACTCATAAGGAAGCAGCAAGCATGCACTTGCAACAGAAATAAGCAGCAAATAAGGCGTCGAAAAATCATATTACAGCAAGCAATTGGAGGAATACCCCAGGTTGGAACTTGATAGCGGCTCGGAAGTATATCTATCACGACGCAGGCTTGTGTCGTGAGTAGTTTATAAATAATGAAAATACAAAAACTCTCCTCTATGTGCCTAATCTGATAGATATAATGTGCATGTGTGATAACCAATAGGATATATGGGTTAGAAGCTTGAGACGCGGGTGCTGAGATTTTGAGGTATTTTCGAGTATAGGGCTATATCAAGTTACACGTCGGGCTTATAGTGAGGGGAGTACAACTTGTCTTGAGTGGCGAGGGTTCGTGTCGCTACGAGGTTGCTTGGTTATTTCTATTCTTGATGGTTTGATATAGTATGGACGTCAACATTATCAGTAAGAGTTTACGATCGCAAGTTTCAACGGGTCTCGTAGGGTCCAAGATGTAAAGCTATAAGATATTCTCAAGAGTTCGTGTGTCCATGAATAAGTCCGGGGAACTAGACAAGATCAAATCTGTCTTCGGTGTGACAGGTGCCTAGACTGAGCTAATTTCGTGATATTTTACATATAATTCCCTCCATGTCTATATTACTTCCAATAGCTTCGAGTATCAATCTCCGGAGCATCTCACAGCTCGGACGATTCTAGCAGTCAAAGGTGTAGTGTTAGATTTTAGATTTCGGAAGCGAATGAACGTAGGGCATAACTACACCTAACACAACCCTCGATACCATATTATATAGGCTATGAGAGCCGGAGTCAATTCAGCTCAACTATTCATAGGTTACTAGCATACTGTAGCTTAACTGTGATGGCTGAAGACAATGGACCCATACACGACTCTCTACGAAAGAAACATGAATGTTCGATAGTCACGAATATATACGAATTTGCTATGAACTAAATACGATGTCACGGGTATCCGCGCCACGGTATTTATACCGCCCCGTCTTAGCTCATCTTGCAAAAAACACGACCCACTGAACCGACAAACGCCAATTTGCAAACAGGTTCGATTCCCTCGTTTGCAACAAGCCACAGACTCGAACACACGGCTACGAGCACCACATATCCCACACCAGAATGCAAGAATTACGAGTCAACTCCACCGTAAAACCCAAAGTCCATTCAAATACAACCCCCCAAAATATTCAGGATAAATAAAAAATGTCAGCAGAATCTATCTAACAGCGAACCCAGTCTCAAATAAAAAATTGCAGGTACTGCTAGCGAAAATAAGACTGCGTTAATAATTCCCTCTCGGCACACGTAAATGGTCAGGACTATCGTGACGCGTTCAATTCCCTTCAAAACGAGGGGATTCGAACTAATATGGAAGCCTGATGATAAGGAATGGTGCCTTGAGGAAAGAAAAAGAAGAAGAGAAAGAAGTTTGAAAATCAAATTCGATACTAGAATAAAAATAAAGATAAAAATATGTGGACCCGGTGGCTGCCTGGGGCTGAGTCATACGTGGCGTCGTACAAGTCCCATTGGTACTAAGGTACCGTGGCCTAATTACATAATTCTTTGAATCAGTATAGCAAGAATTTATGAAACAGTCTCGCAGACTTGCTCCGCTATGTGTTCCTGATTTACTGTTGATACGTAGGACGCTGCTATCAATAATTGGAAGTCTGGAGAATTTTCTGCTACAAATTGAGCGTCAAAAAGATTTCCATAGAGCAATATAATATCGAGTATGAATTGATATTTCCTCCTCCCTAATCTAATGCTCTACTTATACACTCCCAAAAATCAATCATACCCCTACTAATGTGAGTTCCATAAAAACGCCCTGGTGTATATAGGGCCCCAATAAGTTAAAAATGATAAAAGCTCAAACCTGTCCCATGCGAATGCTATTGTACGTCCATACCTCTTTAAAGAGGATATATCTTAATCCCCATACCAAACGCCGCCGCGTATGCAAAAGCAGTGCATATGAGTACCAACACCTCAACAGTTAAAGCAGACAAGTCCTCGCAAATGGGTATCTTGATAAGATCAAAGGCTCTATAGTTCACCCGAAACTTCCCAATGATGCCCAATAATCCGTGAAAAACGCCGCGTAAAAATGTCCGAGTTTCCGTATCTAGTCTGTTCCCGTTTCGCCGCGAATGAAAATGGTACTAAGGTCATTATCATCATGCCTTAAGAGTTGCAACTGCTCTCGCAACTTCTTTTGTTGCAATCTTCTCGAATCGTTGTCGGGCATTGTCGTTGAGGGAATCGTCCGAAACCTCCTTGTATAATTTGTGGCTTAGGTCACGATTAATAGACGCGTACTGATCCGCCGTGATATGTCCGGATTTCCAGTGAGGTTTAAGGGCGTCCTTCACAATACCACTTATGCTCTCCTTCATCTCAAAAGGCAACGGTACACGCGCAGGCGAAGTCTCTTGTGGGCGTTTTTCACTTCGGTTAATGTTTGCTGACTGCTGACGTTGAGGTCGAGGTTGTTGGATTCCCGGCGAGCCGCTATGTGCTCGACCATTTTGGTTGCGACGCGCGTGTTGACGAGATCCTGATTCCGAGTCGCTATTATCGCTATTGTTTCGATTCGCCATGTAATTTGTAGGAGGGTATATCGGCTCAATATGTGAGCTTAGAGAGAGGGGCGAACCTGGTCGATCCATAATTCCGCGTGGTGGCGGTGTCGCCGACATTGCTCGAGGACTACTATGAGCAGAAGGGGAAGGGGATGAAGCGGGTGATGATTGATCCACTATTGGGTTGGAAAAGGTGAAAAATGGTCGGGTGTTCTCATCGTCAGAAGGTGTACTCATTTCCACCTCTTTAAGTAGTGAAGAGAGAAAAGACGGAGCGTCACCACTGCTTGGTTGGGTTGAAGCTGAACTCGGACCGGATCCAGCTGATGTAGGTTGATTGGTTTGTATGGAATGCCTACTTGAGGACGATGAAGCATGTCCTGTCATGGGGGCTCTCCTTGTCCGTGGTCGTTTCAATTTACGTTCTGGCTGTTGAGGTTCAACCGGGGAAGCAGTCACTGAGCGAGACTTTCGTTTTCGATGATTTGGGGTTGAGCTGGCACCATTGGTAGTGTTAGTAGCTTCCATGGCCTTCTCTAAAGCACCCCAGGCTTGTCTTTCTTCCTGTGACTCTTCCGGAGGAGCGAAGGGACTGGGACGAGGAGTTGAAGCTCGCGGCGCAACAGATGGGGGGAGAACATTTGAGAGGTTATTTGCGAACACATCATGGGCCCCAAGGCGGCTAGCGATACTGATACGTTGTTGCCATCTCCTGTACTCGTTTCGCTCTTGTTCGCTCCGTTGTTGCGTTCGCCGAAAGCCCCGCAGAACTTCGTCGTCATCGTGGTTATCAAGGTCGAGGTTCAATGCATCGTAGACCCGACCTGCAATTTGACCCCAGGCCCCTTGCCAATCGCTAGAACGCGCTTGTTGTCGAGCCCGTCGCATAGAAGCTGAAGTGCGTGGCAAGTAATCAGAATGGCCATCCGAAAAGCCAGCGACCGAGAAGTCATCACCTTGAAGTTCAGCGGTAAGGAGCTCTGAGCCAGTGTCTGCGCACTCGAAACAAAACCAATGACCCCTAGGAACAGAGTCAAGGCCCACGCAATGTGTGTGGTATGGTGCATCGCAGCTATCGCATAGGAGGAGCACGTCTTCGTCGTCAGTTCGATGGCAGATGGGACACGGTCTAGACTCTTCTATTTCGGGGTTATCGTCAAGCCAAGCTTGAGGATCGAATTCGACGACTTGTTTCTTATCCTCTACCTTATATGAGGATAATTGAGTGCCTACATGATAACAAAATAGTTAGTTTCCCGTCTCGAAGTTATGCAGTTATAGAGAATGAAGGTGTTCGGCTTACCTCCAAGCTTGTCATAAACGTGCACCAAGTGAAATGCTTGGCGGCAGATCGGACAGCTGTTTGCCTTTCCCGTCCATTCCCGTAGACAAGCGTCATGCAAGGCATGGCCACAAACTTCAATGACTGCAATGTTATGATCCTCGCCGTCGTTATTAGAAATATTAGTGATGTTGCATAATGGAGACTCTGGTGGTGTAGGTGATAGCCGTGCCGGTGCTTTTGTGATAGTGGACGAAGTACCCTCCAACGGGTCATCGTCCGGGGATGTATGCAACTGTGCAAGCGGCGACGACGATTGAACGTCTAGATTTTCTAGACAGACGATACACTGATCAGCCATCAGGGCAGAATTTCATGAATTGTCGATGTTGAGAATACAACATGTAAATGACTTGCTATAAGTCTAAAAATTTAAGTTTTGCTGCAGGTCCAGCAGCAAAACTATTTAATTCGTCGTTGTTGAATTGCAGTTAGTTAATAGCTGCTTTGGTTGGTGGGTGGGTTTATGAGTCGAATGTGTGCTGTATGAATTATAAGTGGGTGGTGGATTGAGATAGTAGATTGATAAGGTCGAAGCGGGCGATGGGAGTCGATAATAACTCGAGGGGGGTAGGTTGAACAAGCAAATTCAATGATGGAAGGAAGAATAGAATGAATTGCTTAATTGATAGATGGGCCCAGAGAATAGTAATAGTGGCGGGATAGGATAATCCGCGACCCGCGTCGTAGGAAGTACCTAGGTATTATACTTAGGTACTTCGGGTTGGGTTTGACCTAGGGAGAAACCTTAAAGTAAGGTACATGTACATATGTACCTAGGAAAAGGAAAAATAGAATAAAAATAAGGAGTAAAGGTGAAAGGGGACAAAAAGGTATTTGCCTATTGGCGGAATTAGAAGAATGATAGGAAACGTGCTTATGTCGTATGTCGCATGTAGTTGAGTAGTGCGTAGTACTTAGTGTAGAATTGGTAGTGTCGGGTAGCCAAGTTTTGGTGCTTCAAAAATCCCCCTTCTGACGTGGGATTTTTGGAGTGGCAGAGTAGTAGTAGAGTAATAGGCGTTCCCGGAGAAAGTAAAGGTCGAAAGATTTAATAGGTACCGATTTGATGTTTGAAGAGATGAATGTGCTGACTGGGGGGGCTGGGTCAAATAAAATAAGCCGAGCTTGGTCCAACAGAAAACACGATGTGGCGGAATTTAATAGTGAGTTTGCCCCGTGAGCTCGAACTTTAATATACCTAGGTAATGAAAAAGACCAAGGGGAGAAATGAATTTGGGTGTGTTGATGTGGGTAATCTTGGTACGTATCTTTCAAGTTGTATGGGAATTAAAGATCAGGAGAAAGTGTCATTTGTTATACTGTGCTGTTGAACAAACATCAGAAACAGTATTTTTATAGAGGGAGAGGGGGAATAAAGTAATAGATTGGGTGATTAATCTGTTCCACAGCACCTATTGTAGGTAGATAAATAGGGTGTAATGGGTTTATGTAGTAAAATGCAGGCAAAAGGTAGGTTCAATAGCTGGAGGTACTATTGTATGTAGTTTGAAAATTCAAATATAATTCAAATTCAAAACCACATGCGATTTTCCCTTTCTTTTTGATTTTCTTGTTGCTGTTGTCCTATTAAAATCTAAAATGTGAGGTTGATTTTCTCTGCCTTGAATCAAGGCGGATGCTAAGGAACCATAGAGGTAAGGAAGTAAAGTGGTAAAGGTGGGTGTGGATTGGCAGTGTGGATTTAGGAATATGGTAGGCGATTGACAATGCGTAAAGAGTAAGAAAGGAACGGAAGGGAGACGGGGGCCCTGAAAGCATGGGAATTTGACGAGTTTAGCGCTGCCACCTTTAGTACGCTGGCGCTGGCTGGCTGGTCGGAGAGGATTGGAACCTTAGAAACCGCCCTAGACCCAATCAGCTGACAACAACTGAACCCTTGACGCTGCGAGAACTGGGAGAACTGGGAGAAAGTGGGAGGGGTGTTATTTAGACCTGGTATTTCGTACCTGCTCGGTGGGACAATGATTGCTATGCTATGTGCGCAGGCAAGTCAGTTCCGTCAGTTCCTCTTAAACACCCCTGTATGCTTGTTGAGATGTAACTTCTATAATTTGAAGTTACTAGAGGTACGTATATGTCTTCGTAAGAAAGGCCGACCATGCGTCCTGAAAATGGAGGGACTGATGACTTCCTCCAGCTTAACTATTAAACTTACATGTACCTAGCTGCATTACATACGTAAGTCAGGTTACCTGGTTCTTTAAGGGGTAGTTGCTATAGATACATACAACCTTACTTTCCCTAGTCTAATTAGAGTAACGAATGATCCAAAAAGATAAAACTTGAGCCAGTCAGTATCGTCGTTGTCGTCCGGCGGGTTTTGGTTGGAGATACCTGATGTAACTTTTAGCTCAACCCACCTCAAGCTTCAATAACATATCAATTAAAGCCATAAATCTGAATTTATAGGACCATAAAAATCAAACCACATCAAATAATAACATGACAATATAAACAAATCAAAGTTTTCATGATGAAGATAGCCAAAGGTACGAGTACTTACTTTAAAGTAAGTTCATTGGCGACATCAATCGGCCCATAAGTACATGTACCATGTACCTGAGTAGGCGATACATATACATGTAAGTTGCAGCTTAGTGCAGCTGCGACTTTCCAGTTCAATGTCGATCCGCCGAGTTTGCCAACAGGGTCCCTTCCTTATGGATGATCGCGTAGGCGCTCCCAAGGCAGGTAGCAGGCAGGTAGTAAGTGGGAGTTAGATGAGCAGATTTCTTGGAGGTTACTAAGAAACTTTACGTACCTAACCTTACATGTATTGACGAACGAACAGGTACATATATGTTGCGGCATGTTGCGGCTAATGCAGTGTTACTTGTCCTTCTTAATTGGTAGTATGTGACATCGAAAGAACAAGACGTACCTGAAGTCGGTACTTAGGTACCTCATCTACCCAGATGCGATGCGATTTGAATATTTTCCCTTAATCAATTAGCATGATGCCATGCATTCTTTATTCATCCGCTTCAATACAATAAATGATCGAGCTTCCAACTCACTTACCTACCTAGGCCAACTATCCTTCATACTAGTAACAGTAATGACCTTGTTGGGGTGGGAGAATACTCGAAACCCGGTTCTTTCGGCTAGGACAGTATGGTGTATACTGTAGGGTGATGAATGATTCAAAAGCCAAGAGGGGGCGGTTCTCCAAATCTGTACCACGGGGTCTGTAATAATTACCGAAAAGGGACTAAACTCGATCCCAGGTATAAGCTCGTAAACCAATGATGATGTATGGGTTAGTTATGGTATGTACATCAAAGCGTATTTGGTAGTTACGAAATGAAAATACCTATATATACTGACCTAAATTGAGGTTTGAGCGGTGGGAGAAGCAAACAAGTTGGATCCGGATTTTGCAGCCGATTTCTCTAGAATCGGAGCGAGAACAGACGCACTATAAAGATCGGGTCTTTTTTCTATAATGATTATTATAAGGTCGGTAGTTCATCCCCGACGCCTAGTGTTTGGTCTGTCTGGGCGACGATAATTTGAGGCTGGTTGCTTCCGTTGTGACACTTGTCTCATAGAATTCTGCCTTGGAAATATGCGTCAACTTAGATCCCACTCCAAAGATGAGTCTACCGCCCAGTAGGCAGTCAGATGACTCACATGAGTAATGACGTTGACAACACATCCACGCAAAAGAACTCGACCCAACATCCAAAAGAGTTGGCGGCGATGAAGTGGCCTATATTCGCGAGCCTTGTTCTTATATAGACACCGAACACTCTGGCGTCATGATATCTTCACATGTTCTCCAGTTTGGAATGGAACAAAGCTGCCAACGACGCGACCCAACTTGTTAGGCAGCTCTCGAAACCTAGTACTTATAATCAATTCAAATAATCTGCCATTTATATAGGCATTAAACGCATACGGTCGGTCGAATCGATGCTCGAGAATCGCATGTTCGACCCGTATTCGACGATAGGATACCTAAGAGACAGGTACACTAATCGGCATTAAAAAGCAGGTTTCACAATAAAAAGAGGCACGATATAAAGTCGGGTCGTATGGTATGACACCAAGAACCCGGAAATGTTTGTTCATGTAATTCTTGTTGGCATTTGGTTGTGATCGATGGTCCATAGGCAATCTTAAATTGATGCTGACCGAGGAACTCATCGATCGTCGTCATGACCCTCCATGGTTTGCGTTAGAAAAATTCCGTTTTCCTGTACACCGAAGCCAAATGCAAAGAAAATAACCGTCCCTCCTTATCACCATGCGCTTAAACCTCCTGGATTTCCCTCAATCGTCGCAACGTTGATCGCATGGCAGCGGCGGCGGCAGTTCTACGATATATATGTTAGCGCCGACATCCTCTACTTCGCTCGGGGGTATCTAGCTCTTGGCGATGCTTGTATTATTTTAACATACGATACGGTGTAGGCGCCTCCAGCAACGGTCTTTCCACAGGCCTTGCAGTTCCAGATACCGACGGAGTGACGCTTGACGGTGACCTTTCCGCAGAAAGTGCAGTTATACTTGGCGTGTTGAGTGATTTCCATCTTCTTGACTTGCTTTCGGAGCGAGGCACCGTATCTATTTTGGGAGAAATATTGTTAGCCCAATCCCTAGCAAGAGAAATAAAACAATCTCCCCGAGCGTCCTATTCTTTTTCGAAATTGGATATTTGTCGTAATTTGTGGTGTCCATCAAATCGGTCGATGTTCGACTACCAACGATGATGAGGCCGCTCGAGGAAATCTAGAAAATTAAATGCGAATGAAGTCGTAAAATACTAACCTAGTACCGTACTTGCCGGTAACACCGACCTTCTTTGTGCGCTTCGTCATCTTGTCTGATTAATGTGAGGATCGTACGTTGGGTGTAGACGACGATGGAAAGGTGCGGTGTTTCGGATTGTGGTCAACGTGAAGTTTCGTCAATTTAGAAATTTCAAGGTTGGGATGCTTGCTGAGTGGGCTTAGTTCGGCTGGGCTAGACACACACACAAATTTTTGATTTTGGCTCGGAATGTGTAAAATCTAGTGGTGGTCCTTCCTAGGGTCTAAGCGAGCTTACATAAACTTTTTTTTTTTGGTAATGCACAGACCAGGTTGCAAATAGATTACTTTGGGTAGGTATATCTGTACCCATATTAAAGACGCGACCTCGGGACTCGGAGAGGGGAATTAAGGTCAGGTGACTTAAATGACTAAACCTACATCCCTTGCCAATCAGATGAATTCCGTCCGGGGTCTAGCAAAAAATACCCCGATTCGACTAAGTGGATTAAAGCACGGACAAATTTGTTGTGATTTGATTGGCTTATCTTGCTGCACCAACGGAGCGAGAGTGCCACAGCAGATCCTTGTGATGATCGCAACTTGACACTAACCCGAATTAGGGACGTTGCCGACACCCTACGGCGCTCTCAACCGGATTGACATCTACGAAACACCGGAGCTCTCATTCTTTTGGAGATGTGAGCCCGAGGCATGTACGGCCTTGATTCCTTTCGTAGCTAGAACTGCGATCGGTCACTACCGAGTTTGAAGCCTCCTTGATGGTAACCCCCGGCCTTTTAGAGGCGGTGCCAAAATGGGGAATGAGTAATGGAATATCAAACCCGCCCGATCCCCGTTGTGCAAAATTGCAAAGGTCATGGTCCTATCTATCTATTTTCTCTACCTGTTTATAGCCCTAATAATAATAGGAAAAGGGAGTCGCCACGTATTCTATTTTTCAATTTCGATGTTTTTATTTCCTTCTTTCCTCTTTTTTTTTTTAAGTTTCTCCCGTTCTTAGTTCAAACTATAATAGAGAGATCCTTATTCTATTCAGTTCAGCCCTGCGTTGCATCCCTTGCTTATCTACACCGAGTCAAGACTATCTAATCGGGGTTGTTCTTCGAAGTCGAGTACTGTGAGGCTATAACTAATTAATAGATAATGTCTTTCAAGAAACATCCTCGCCAATATGATTTGGTATTATTCGGCGCAACTGGTAATTACCATTAGTCAATCATATCTAAAGCTTAACTAACAGTTGGTAGGCTATACTGGGCTATATGTTGCGGAATATATCACAACTCATTTCCCAACAGACCTAAAATGGGCCATAGCTGGCCGCTCTGAAGCAAAGCTACAAAATGTTATCAAAGAGTGCAATGCTCTAAATCCTGATCGTCAACCTCCCGAGATTGAAATATGTAACCTGAACGATGCGGACCTTGCTACTTTGGCCAAGAAGACCTTTGCGCTCATCACCACTGTCGGACCTTACTCGAGGTACGGAGAACACGCCTTTAAAGCGTGCGCGGAATCTGGTACTCACTATTTTGACTGTACTGGTGAGGCTGTTTGGCACATGACCATGATCAAGAAATATGAAGCGACTGCCAAGGCCTCGGGGGCTTGTATGTTCCCTCAATCCGCCCTCGAATCTGCGCCTTCGGATCTATTGGCTTATTCGATGGCCTCAACTGCCCGGTCCGAATTATCTGCTCCGGTCGCTGATGTTGTAGTTGAATTGCATGAGATACAGTGAGTCTATATCTACTCTGGGTAATTTGACGAGACGTTAACGCAACATAGTGGTACACCATCTGGTGGCACTCTTTTTACCCTGCTCGGACTGTTCGACATCTTCAGCTTCAAGGACGTGAAGAAATCTCACAAGCCATATGCCCTATCTCCCGTTGTCAATTCGAAATTAGCGCCGAAGCCGTCGCTTTTCTCAAAATGGACAGGTTTACACACGATACCCAATCTTGGCCTCTTGTCGACATCCGTTACCTCGGGAACGAACACGGCAGTTGTACAGCGCTCTTGGGGTCTGTCCCAGCAAGAACCTTCGTTGCAAAAGCAGTTTCACGGCCCGAATTTCACATACCGGGAATTTACGCGAGCTAGAAACTATGCAAGGGGCATCGCGATGCATTATAGCATCGTTGTTGGTAGCCTCTTACTAATGTTCTGCCCACCATTCCGGAAATTGATTCGCAAGTATGTTGCTCAGCCTGGTGAAGGAGCAAGCAAGGAAGAAAGTAAGAAAGAATATGTTAAGTTCCGTGGGGTAGCTACGCCGGACACCCAGCCACCTAGTGGCAAGCAGGTCTGGAGCAAGGCCGAGTTCAAAGGGCCCTTGTATTCCAGTAAGTAGCCTATTCACACGGTCGGGGAAATTTCTTAACTAATTATCTTCATAGTGACCGCGGCATTTCTGAGCGAAGGCGCTCGGACTTTATTGCTGGGCGAAGTCAAGCTTAACGGAGGTGTATATACTCCCTCGTGCCTAGGCCAGGGGTTTGTTGATCGTTTGGATGATGCAGGTTTCAAGATTGAGACGAAGGTAATCGATGCATGAATGTTTCTTATCTCGGCATTTATGATACCCTGGGATAGAATGAGTCTTTAGCGGTTATGTTCATCGGGTATTATCCCGGACTATTGTTTAGGTTGATCCTAGACTGGTCAGTAGCATCTAGAAGGAGTCTTTATTAACGAATTATGGGGGTTAGGATATGGAGAATAATGATGTTCGGGGCAGTTTTTCTCAGGTCTCCTTTTGGAGCTATAGCATAGGAAATGAGGGTATGTGTTTTTGTTTGAAGGAAGGCGGAAGACGGATTGGGGCAACTCACTTTTAGGTTCAATGTTGGAGATGGTAGTACTCATGCAAGTATTGAATAGTACTTACGTACTATAATAATACTTGGATATACATGCAAGTAACTTTTAATAGTTTCCCCGCAATAATACAGGGATCTGACGTCGACAAGCAGGAGCTAACCTCTTTTTTATTTGATTTCTTTCCCTTCCTCCCTTTGAGCGATGGCCAATTCAATGAACGTCATACTACCGAGCTACATGCTAGCTCCAAGAATTAATTGGGTTTCTAGAACTTCTTAGGCTTAAGCCTTCTAAACTTTCAACCTTCATCACCTATCACAATCCCTCATCCACCAAACAAGCTTCCAAGTCTATTTTCTTTTTTATTTTTACTTGCAGCCCTATGTAGTCTTCCGAGTAATTATATCAACAATTTAGAGCTATCTCCAATTGATCTCGGAAGTTTCTCGTTCTTTCACATGGCAACACGATAACACCAAACACAGAACTTCATCGTAACACGTTGGGGGTTGCTTAGTGATAGTCCGACAAGCTCTTGTTTATGTGCATCGAGCTACATTCCACGAAAAAGTTGCGATGGCTACTTCACCTTTATCACCTCGGCCTTCTACGAGCTTCGCGAGTCCTACATCAGAACGAACTCCTCTCCTCCGTCAGGATACCGGTCGACCGAAGAGCGCGCGCAACGTAACCTTTAATCCGAACCCTGTGTCTAGAACCATTGACCCCGATCCCGCTTCACTAAGCTCATCGCCGAGTACAGTAAACATTGAGCATGGTCGTACTACAGGTTCGATAGCCTCAGGAACTGGTGTCGCTAATCCGCCGCCCATACTCTCGACGCTAAACAACCGTCTACGCCGCCGAAACAGCCATGGCGCCGTCTTCACCGCCCTACCGCCGGCACTTGGTCCCATTCCCAAAATCGGACCTCAACGAAGTTCCAAGAACGCGCAGAAGTTAAAGCTTTTACCGAACCCTGAGCTAGATGAGGAAGGACCAGACGAGGAAAGCGGAAGGGATGTATATTCACAATACACGCGCATAAAGGATCCCACGGCAAGGCGAGATGCTGCGCGGCTGGGAAAGGCGGATCGAGACAAGCTGCCACGCGTGACGGCTTATTGTACCGCGACGAAGTACCAGATGGATGGTCTAATGCGGTTCTTGAAAGGCAGGGGCAAGAACCGGGGAGCGAATCCTAAGTTAATCGACGAGTGTATATACTCACCATATAACTACACACTCGGCAAATCGGCAGAGCGGGCGGAAGCCGTGGAAGAGGTACGGGAGAGACCGATCCAAGCGTACGAGAGGAGACATTCAACTGGCTCGGTAGAGGAACACTCGGAGACGTTCAGGAGAGAAAGCTTACAAGATATGCATTCGCAAGACGACGAGTCCTCATTCAGCAACGGTCGGGATATGCACAACAACCTCGCGTACCGCCATCATCCGGATGACGAAAGCGCTATACATGATTCACGGTCTCACTCGGATCATCGGCCACAAGACGTCAACTTCGATACACAGGTACACACACCCGAAGTGTTCCTATTCGACTATGGCGTCGTAGTTATATGGGGCATGTCCCCAGCGCACGAACAGCGTTTCCTCAAAGACATCGCCAAGTTCGAACTCGAGAAGCTAGACGTGGACGACGTGGAAACTGAATGTTTTAACTTCTACTATACGAACGAGTATCAACCGCGTATATACAATGATTTCATCACGTTGCGCGACAAGGGGAATTATATGACGAAGCTAGCTATATCTCACGCGCTGGCACAGAGCGTCAAGGTCCGTTATTTTATTACTCTACCTTCTATACATAGAGTCGGCTACTAACCTAACTACAGACTTCTCTATTCGAAGAACTCATCGCCTCTACAGTTGACACATGCAAAGATATCCCGACGCAAATTGCACTAACGGGCAAGATTGCGCTCTCACGGGCGCAGATTAATATGCAAATTGGCGAGCTATTCATCCTACGCATCAACATCCACCTCAACGGCAGCGTCCTCGATACACCCGAACTCTTTTGGGTAGAACCCCATCTCGAGCCCGTGTACCAAGCCGTGCGTAGCTACCTCGAAATGGATCAACGTGTTGGTCTGTTGACTGAGAGATTGGATGTCATTGCGGATTTACTAGCCGTGCTGAAGGATCAGTTGAGTCATGGACATGGGGAGAAGTTGGAGTGGATTGGTACGTTATTATTTATATATGCCTTTCCTATCTTAAATTCGGCATGATAGTAGTAATAACTAACTTGAAAAATTACAGTTATCATACTCATCGCCGCCGAGATCCTAGTCGCTGCCGTCAACATCGTCGTCGATCTCTACGCAGGCGTGGATTAAATATCCTTTCTCAACATATTTTTCTCGTTTATATCAGATTCAGTATGTATTTACCTAGCGGAATATGTTGAGACGGGTTAATCCGGTTGCGTGTTACCCCCTAAATAGAGGAATGGACGGTGTTTGGGCGTTGGTTAGCATAGCATAGCATCCCATCCAAAAGCAAATATTTCTAGGTAGCAATCTGTAATTCACAGCTTTTGGCGTTTGGGTACGGATGCGTGTATATTGTTATAGTTGGAGGGCTCAATTAATCTGAATAATGCCTGGCTCGAGCTGTATCGGTGTTATTAGTTAATCCCCGCGAAGAATCACAATTAGCTTGAATACATTACATGTAACATTCTCCCAACTTCGCGTGGGAATCGCCCCGACAACAAAATCATTCAGACACCGAAGTTTCATAACACAAACAAATCACATCCACAGCAAAATTCATATTATGATAAAAACGCAAAAAGCGCCGCATTTTTTGATTCATCCGTGCCTAACCCTATAATGCCATATTCCCTTGAGAAGGGATACCCTTTTCACGGAAACTCAAGATGCCGTATCAAATCCTTCCTCACTTCTTGATTACCTGAGCTTTCCCAGCTCGCCGGATACTGTACATCGATGACCAAATTCCGTAACCGTAACGCCTTTTTGCCGTGGGTAAACGTAGGATTATGCGGTATCACTTCTATCACTTGAGTGATGCCAATCTGAGAAGCCATCGAGTTCTGTTATGAGACACCCATTTTGCTTCATGAGTCGGTATAGGTGCGTGTATGTAATTGCAGGTATTGTTGTTGATCTAGTTGCCGGTGCCGTCTAAGATGAGGGACAAGGAGCCCGGGGGGCAACCGGCTAATTGCAAGACGAGATCCTAATCATCAACAACGCCATCGTTCTCGTCAACCTCAGTCTCAGGATCCGTATCTTGATCGGCGGCGGGTTCAGGATCACCGGGCTCCGCCATCTCAACATCTTGATCCTCGTCTCCCTCATCATCTTGAGGTTCTTCGAAACGAGCCGCGCGAGCTCCTGATCCTCCTGTCAGACCAACACTTCGCATTCTGTTGCTGGTAGCAAGGAGGTCTCTATCACGACCACGGGAACGCGAGCGCGCCGCCTCCTTGGCACTACGTTTGTACTCCTCAACAGCCTCCTTGTATTGCGATAGTTCTTGCTCGTATCGGACCTGGAACTCTTCCTTCTCTTTCTCTGGAAGATCCTTCCATCCACGCGCAAGCTCTTCCTCGACACGGAACTCACCCGCCGCGATCTTATCCTTATGTTGAGCTTGAAGGAGAGGACGCGTGTCGTTGCAGTATATCTCGAAGGCATTGCTGGGACGCTTAGGTCGCTTAGGTACGCCATTGGTGGCACCACGGCCGCTACCGTCTTTATCGAGTTGGGAGTGGGAAAAGGCGTCGGAGCTCGGGGAGAGGGTATTCAGGTTCTGGTTGATGAAGGTGGCATTGGGGCCGCCAGGCTCATTGACTGGTAGCAATGAAGGCTTCCGGTGACCACGTTTGGTCCGCAACGGCTTGTCCTTAGGCTGCTATACAGTCAGATCTAAAGTTCAATTAAAATATTCCATAAGTGAGAAAAAGATTGGTACTTACGGTCGGCGGTGGGCTTGGGCTACCCTCAGAGTCCTCCACATTGGTACTTGTGCGCTTAGCGACTTGCTCAAGGAGGAATGCTCGCTCAAGGCGTAGCTTTTGTACTTGGCGCTGGAGTCTGTTAAGTCGTAGCTGATAGGCTCTCGACTCATCTTCGATCTCCTTGGTGCGCTCCTTCAATTGGATACACTTGCGACGATAGGCTTCCTCGACGGTGGGGGGGAGGGAAGGCGGATTAACTATTGAGTCGAGGCGGTTAGCATATATTTCCTGTAAAATTCACGATGCGCGATCACAACCACGAACATTACATCCCAAATCCATTTAACCCCAGCTTGAGCTCAAATGCAAATATTGAAAGTACAGCGACGACAATCCCTCTCAAATGAAGCTTGCATAGGCCTTTTAGGATCTTTTGGTTCTTGGATACAGAAATTGGGGGGGCGATGGTTAAAACAAGCAGTTCTGACGGGTGAGATACAATCATGATTCATTACGTCGAGTTCAAAGCTCGGCGCAAGATCAGAGTTAAGGCAGTCGCTAGATGAAGCTTTCATGATGAGAGAAATATACTTACGATTCTGGGGAGCCATGATTGCAATGAAGTGCGACTAATAGTCGCGCCGCGCCTTGGGGCAAAGAAGGGATATCCGACGGGCTCAATCAGAACAATTCAAATCTGAGCTTACCGATGCGAAAATCAAGAAATGACCGTCAACAGGAATATTTAGATTTGTCGGAGAGAGAACAAATATTATGGATTAAGAAGGTAGATTTTCTTCGGCAGTGAAATCGAAATCTATAGTGATGATGATGGAAAGAGAGAGAGAAGGAGAAGAGATGGTGTTAACCAACGCGCGACGAAATATCCCAATACAATCAATGTACCAAATAACCTTCATTAACTTAAATAACAAGGCTGATATTGTGACGCCATGATTGGTTAGGTGTGCTAACCACTCCACTTATATGCTGCGAGGCTTGTTTGTAGGTGGAAGGCACAAGCACCAAGCTTAAAAAAAAAAAGTACTTAGATACATTCTCGATAACCCCCCATAGCTTTTGATTGCCCCACTAATATTTTTTTGATAGGAGCTTCAACTTTCAACTAAAAGAAACCCACCAACACCAAGTCTTGTCCAGCATTAAACGGTGGCCTATTTCACGATAATACTTCAAACATTATACTCTTTTGAACCATAAAAAGTAGAGAAGTTTATCTGAATAGCCAAAGCAAATATGTCGCTTAACGTGCCGAACGCGCCAAACGCTGGCCTGTTCAAGCAAGGCTACAACAAGTATGTTTACTCCCCCACCATCCTGACCAATATATACAATCATACAACGAGGGGAAGTTCTAACAAATAATCTTATAGCTATGATTCAGAAGATGGAGCTGTGCTACGAAATATCGATGCTTGTCGAGCGATCTCTTCTACGGTCCAAACCTCCTTAGGACCCTATGGCCGAAATAAGATCATCATCAACCATCTCCAGAAGATGATTCTCACCTCCGACGCCGCCACTATCCTTAAGGAACTCGATGTCGTCCACCCCGCCGCGAAGCTCTTAGTTATGGCCAGTCAACAACAAGAAGCCGAGATGGGTGATGCGACTAACCTCGTTATTGTCCTCGCTGGAGAACTCCTCAAGAAGGCCGAAGACCTGCTACGAATGGGTTTAAAAACAGCCGATATCGTTACAGGCTACGAGCGTGCTCAAACCTTCGCGCTAGAAGCCTTAGAGGCACTTGTCGTGGATAAGGTAGAGAACATTAGGGACCAAGAAGAGTTGAGCAAGGCGATTCGAACGGTGGTAGCGAGCAAGCAAAACGGAACCGAAGACACCCTAGCCAACCTTGTCGCGGAAGCAGTCCTTGCCGTACTACCCAAGAACCCCGTCAACTTCAACGTTGATAACATCCGAGTAGTCAAGATTATGGGTGGAAGCTTAGAACAGAGCCGAGTAGTGAAGGGTATGGTTTTCCCTAAGGAACCTAATGGATCGGTCAAGAAAGCGACCAAGGCCAAGGTCGGAGTTTTCTCTTGCCCCATCGACACCAGCCAGACTGAAACTAAGGGTACTGTATTGTTACACAATGCCAAGGAGATGATGGACTTCACCAAGGGAGAGGAGGAGCAACTCGAGGCCGCTATCAAGGAATTACATGATGTCGGCTTAAGAGTCGTGGTGGCTGGTTCAACCGTAGGAGAACTCGCTATGCACTACCTCAACCGATACGGTATCCTCGTCATCAAGATTCTAAGCAAGTTTGAATTGCGAAGAGTATGCCGAGTCGTTGGTGCCACTCCCCTTGCGAGATTAGGCGCTCCTATGCCTGACGAGATGGGATCTGTGGATGTTGTTGAGACGCTCGAGATCGGTGGAGACCGTGTGACAGTTTTCAGACAAGAAGATGAAGTCACGAGAACGGCAACTCTCGTCCTCAGAGGTGCTACGCAAAACTATCTTGACGATGTCGAGCGAGCAGTCGACGATGGTGTCAACGTTGTAAAGGCAATTACTCGTGACGCACGTCTAGTCCCTGGTGCTGGTGCGACAGAGATACAGCTTGTAGGAAGGATACAGAACTTTGGTGACAAGACTTCAGGCCTACCACAATATTCTATCCGAAAATACGGTGAAGCCTTCGAAGTTGTAGCAAGGACCATAGCAGAGAGCGCTGGTCTGGATGCCACAGAAGTCCTAAGCAGACTTTACACGGCACACAACAAGAAGGATGGCTGGACTACGGGTATTGATATCGAGGTAAGACTTCCAGCTTCTGTTCCTATTCCCGATTTAAAAGCAAGGCTAACATAATTAATACAGAACAATGACGGCACGGGCACCCTAGATGCTAAAGAGGAGGGCATTCTTGACCTCATGGTTACGAAGGCTTGGGCTATCAAGTTGGCCACAGAAGCGGCACGAACCGTATTATCAGTCGACCAAATTATTGTAGCAAGACAAGCTGGTGGACCTAAGCCACCGGGTCCCAACCCTAACTGGGATGAGGATTAAGGAGGTGATTAATGGTCACCAAAGTAAAAGTAGATCGGGGTCGTACTAAGTATAGTTGTCAATTTTATAGGCGCCAGAGATGCCCATAGCATTTGTCGATAATTTGATAGACGAAAACCTCGGTGTTCAGATCATTATACGATTTACATGATACGTGACCATATTATTATGGCTCTAAGCTTAAAGAATTGGACCCTCTACGTCTAGGAATCTAACCCATCGAGCAAGCAGTTACCCCTACAATCATAGGCCTCTTATACCTATTACACCCCTTTTTAATCGCAGAGGGTTCTGAAGCGAGTAGGACTTGATGTGTCTTCCCTTTCGAAGATATACCTCGGTAGCGATAGCATCGTGGCCTACTACGATACTCTGAGATACCAATGCACTACCCAGCAACAAATCCACGCCCAGCGAAGTATGCAAACCAACTATCGACGAGCTACCCTAAGCCTAATGTTGCTTCCATTTCATTCGTTACCTCTATACCACGCATTTGCACACTGGAGCTCATCAAATCACATAGTCTTCTTCCTTCGAACATGATCTACAAAGCACTAGCTGTTATCTAGCTTGTCGGTCACGTTCTAAGTTAGGTCATCGTGAATAGGTATGTTCCAAACACATTACGGAGCAATGTTGGTGTTACCCCGTCTCATCCCCACGATATCGAAGCATCGCGACAAAGATACCTATCATTGAGCTGCCACGTCAATCTACGTTGAATATGACCCAAAGTTACACGATTAGATTTATTGTTGACTTTAGCTTGTTGAATGTGTTTCACAAACCTCAGCACTTAGCCACATGATGGTTACCCATTGAGCAGGTGACGCTAAGGATTCGAACGAAAGCGTCATCACGCTCGCTCATCGGCATTGAAGACCGTAACACGTAGATGCCGAAAGCGTTGGGGGCCTCGGTAGGACACAAGATGCTCATCTGCACGACATATTCATATACATAGGACCGACTTCGTAGATACGACCTTATAGCCCTACACCCTCTTAAGTAAATCAGATATCCACGTTTGCTACATTACACCTAGACGTAAGCTTCAGCCCTATGAACAATGACAATGGCCAGTGTCCACGAAATTGTTGGATCCAAAGTCTCGGGTCACTGCTACAGAACAAAACACGTAAGCAACGGTATGGCACAGCCTTACTTGGCTTCTAATCATAGGCTCCCTCCCTATTTTGCGCCTCAAGTAATAACCTTATCACGTACGTAGGTATGACGGAAGGGAATGAAACACTTTACTGCAGTCGCCTTATTGATTGATCATCTACTCGCTCTACTCCACCGAGGAGAAGGAGATCTCGCCCCCAGCTTTCAGCCCTATATACCCACATATAGGCAACTATACCTGACAACTTCCCTGCGTCCCACGCTCGAAGGAAATATCACTGCCAGTGTATGCCCCCAATGAAATTACATGTCCTCAAACCCTTACCCATCTGTTTCATCTATTTTAGCATCACCTCAGTGCCGCCATCATACATCAGGATCCGTTGAGCCTCGGAGCCACTCTGTCGATCGCGTCCTTCGTAACGTGGATACGATGCACCAGCCCAATCACTTCTAAGGTAGAGCCACAGGCTATACACGTATAGGTCCAGATATCTTGAGGCTCAAGCATCCCAGCTGCATATGTAGATACTTAGGATGAAGGACCAGCAGGATGAACCAGGTCGTAACTCCAGTGGGCGAGAAAGTAGGGCTGCTGACGTGAGTTTTTCCAGATGCCCACGCTCTCCACCGTACAGCTATTGAACTTCACCTTTATTGGCCCGAAGATTAATATCTATTTGTTCCGCTCGCGTCAGTATCGGATGAATCAAGAGCCGATTATCCTTGGGTAGTTTCCGTCCTGAGTTACGAGGCCTCGGGAAGACAGGTGGAGCTGCTTCTAGAAAAAACATTACGCGCATTCTAAACCTCGGGTGCTCGGATATAGGATATAGCAGCTAGACAGCAAACGGGATAAGCAGATATACTACAAGCGGATAACTAAGGACAGACGGCGAAGTATAGGCATGACTGAGAGCCTTCTAGGTCTGACTCACCCCGGGCCGGCCTCCGAGGACTGTAAATCCCGCTCGGAATATTTGATAGTTCCCACGGGAATGTATAGGACATACCTAGGTAGGTAGGTATGTCAGCACTTTAGATTCCTCTTCCCTGTTGGCGTCCTGCGGGATTGTAGTTCCATCTACAATAACCAGATGTTGGTGTCTTGGCTTTTCCCTTTCGCAATGAACGGCCTGAACCCACAGGAATCGCTTCTTGATGAGAAGGATAATGATAAGTCATCCTATTACGTTATTGTATGCAAATTCCCTTGAACAGACGGAGCTGGATCAGGAACCAAGACATAAACGAGCTGTATATGCCCAGAAAACAATCCAATGCTTACACAGCACACGATACGAATGCAAGTCCCAAGGATTACATAAGGAGTCGAACCAGTTTCAACACTAAATGGGCAAAAATACGCGAACTAACTACAATTAGCTTACCATCTCAACAACATCTAAGGGTATCTCACGATTGAAGCATACTAAGCACCTTAGCCAGGCACCGTGAGAATCTAGCCTTTGACGGCAGATCCGGAAGTAAAGGCTATCCCTTCAGCTATATCTACCTTATTCATCCTTCATGACTAAGATTAGTATAACCAGTGGGGACAACACGCATATGTATTCCACAGCAAATATCCACCCTTACATTGAAACGTACGAGCTAGTAGGGTCTCAAGCATTGTATACATTCCTTTCAATATGTATATCCATTTCGTTACTCTTGGCGGAGAGCGGGACCATGGCGGGATCTAATAGTTTATATGTGGTTGAGTAAGCAATTCCCCATTCCCTCTCCGAAGGCCCACGGCGGTGCGGTGCTGCGGGCTTCCCACGTGGTTGATTGACACGTATAAGCTGACTGCATCTTTTGTCCGGCCATCGTTTCAAGTGTTAATCCACTTATATCATCTATAGCTGTGCTATATCGTCATCAATAGTTCTATGTAATAAGTCAATAGTACAGATAATTATGTCATATCTACCGCTATGAGGTACTTATCGTAAATTACCTATCTCCATGTATATCCATCTTACGTACAAGCCCACGCAATCATTAAGTTCAACAAATATCAAAAAAGGGAACAAACCCGACGGGATAACAGAGTATTCCGTAGCCGTACTAAACCCCGAGAGACATCGCTCGGATTCGGTTGGGAAACACAAGAATCGGAGGGGAAATAGACCGGACCTCGCATCCCGGGAGTGTCGGCTTCTGCAGATCGTGAGGCTTTGATCTTTGATCGGATAATCGGTTCTTAGCCTCCTCGCAAAAAGTTGCGTAATCCAAGCTTGCACAATTTACAAATTGTTTGTAATGTTGATGCCTAGATGTTGTGTTTCTACCGCAAGGCTTTCTCTTCCCATCCTCTCGCTATTCGCTATTTGGCCTAATTGGCCCGATGGGGGTGGTAGTACGTTTGAGTTACAGAGACAGAGAGAGAGGGTTGATGGTAGAATAGAAAGAAGAGAAGAGAAAAGAGGATGGGATGGATTGGGTTACGCATTGCATTCCAAAATTGGCCCCCAACCTACCCACCATCTCGCATTCCACAGCCTGCAGGACCCCGTTTCGCTGCACACTGCAAGCGAATGATTTAGGTACTGCCTACATAGAAAGCCCCTCCACCGCCAGAGCCCGACTTTTTAGTAGGGCTTGTACCTGGAACCCCTCCCTACCTTAGGTATGCAAGTTTTCGTTGTTACTCGACGTTCGCCCACTTGCTATATGTAGGTACCTACTTAGCTAGCAAGCTAAATACTTCTAGAAGCGTGACCGAGACGTAGAATTGCTAGAAAGGAGGGGCAATCGTGCATGCGTACATACATGAAGCCAAGGAAGTAGCACGAGACGAGGCATGAGGTAGATGGATCGGGCAGGACGCGGTGAGCCCGCAGGTTCTTCGTTTCCGAATGTAAAACCCCGGCGGGGTTTCGAGAAAAGGAAAAAGCCTTTGCCGGCCGGTTACTAGAGAAGAAAAAAAGAGAGAGAGAGGTACGAGTGGGGCACAGCATCGATTGGGAGGGTATATCGAAGGATTCGTTCGCCTTCTGAAGTGGGTTGTACGTGTGGGTGTTATGCTTGTGTGCAATAGCAGACATTCAAGTAAGTATAGGTGGGTTGAGGAGGTACATGTCCCATACTTGAAGATTGTCCTGAGCAAGTACACACTTGTAATCGCCCACTCGCCCCGTCCCGACCAAAGGAACGATCCTCCTGCCCCAGATGAGGGAAAAGAGAGACATTGGATTCGCCTGGATAGTCGCGGATAGATAGATAGATGGATACTACCTACGTATCATCTATGAGATGATGGTGTAGAACCCCAAGTTAAGCGCCACTAGTAGTTTCATAAGCGCCAGCCGCGGTGTCGTTCATCTCTTATGTATTTGCCTGTTATCCACAATACTACAAATTACTCTGTGTACATAATATATCTGGATACCTTGATCGCCATGTGGCCTGATAGACACACAATAAATTGGACGCCACTGGAGTTGAGGAGGTAGGTGACGCGGTCGATACTATAGTAGTAGAATGTCTCAGTTATGCAGTGGCGGAATCCCACCTACCCGGCGTCTTGGAGTATTGGTGGATGCATTAATTTATTGCTACGTATATCATAAGTGAGGTAATGGGCTGAGGATATTCGCAAACTTGTTGGTATGACCTAGAATAGAAGGAAGAGGCGGGCAGGGCAAACCTGTTTTACAAGTTTACAATTCATCATGTACAACCAAGCGGTAATGCCTCTTCACGGCACAGGCAAATCACGGAATACGGAGATCATATAAACTTCACGATCTCGGTTCCGTTCTTTGAATGCTGTCATCTGGAATCTATACCCTGTTTGACAGTTCTTGGATGGTTTCATATTTTTCTATGAATCAAGGGGATCGAAAGATAAGACTATATGGCTAAATGCTCTAAATATCTTCTATAGTATCACTAATCTAAGTGACAGGAGAAGCTGTATTAGACGAGCACCCCGTATATAACCGACGGACTAGGGTCCCACGATACGGGTATGCAAGGGCCACACTTGGAGCCGTCCACACACACACACACACACACACAAAAAGTTAAGCATAAAGCGCAACATGGGATAAATGCGACAGCTCGAAGAAGTTGGTTAAGTGTGGAAAGGGTCAAGTCGGTCGGTTGGTCGGTCATGGTAAGGGGACTTGCCGCTGTAACAGTCGACATATAATGTTCCGAAACCCGACGTTTCGATATCTCTTTCTGGTATCTTAACCCCTCATCGTCCTAGGATCACGATTGCCACATCTCTTGGGACGAAAGCGGGGCTTTGGTGGCTTGCAGATTTCGAGGTACATAGAATTGTGCTTAGATGGTGTGCGATTGATACTTCTCTTTGGTCAAGTGGCTGGCTTCGTGTAGAATCGATGGAGTGCCATCTTTTGGAAGAGGCTGGGTAGGAATTTGGCCTTGTCAATGTACCCCTGAGATTTCTATCTAGGCAGTTCCCGTTGATATCATGCTGCTTGATCGTCAGGGCGTGTCATGAGACGTACCATCGATCTATTGGCCGAGAATACTTTCCCTCGGCTGGTCTTGTCAATTCTTACTGGCATATACGACGACTGTGAAAACCTAAAGTTGTGAATATTCAAAGTACACGAATGTTTATTGTCTATGCGCGCCTCGACCGAGCTTGTGGGGAAGAATCGGTGGAGAAGAACCAGTGGGCGATGTTACAGCGAGACCACAAGTATAGTATGTACCTAACGTAGTTCTTTTATGGTACTGTACCCGGAAGTGGCTTCTAAGGATTTGACCCTAATACCTAGGTAGTCTAGATCTCAATTGATGCTTGATCTGGATAACAGTTCGTGAAAGGGTTTATATAACTGATAGTTGAAGGACATGGAAAGTCCAGAGGAAATTAATAAAATTCAGCTGCTTTATGAAGTTGTGACAATATTTGCCTTGCTTAACTGGGGAATTCAATGTGTACATTGTGGCATTTAAAGCTGGTTTGGCCGTCAGATTGGGTACTTGGTGAGCGAACTTGGATCCGACGCAAAGTAACATCGTAACAGTCACAATCCACGGATGATCGGCTAAAACTAGACAGGAGAATTAAAATTAAGAAGAGCATATTACCCTTTCTAGTGAACGAAACTAAGTAACGGGACGGGAATGGGTAACATGCGAGGCGAGATCTGTTCTGTGTTCCGGCGAACCAGTCTGTGCGCCACTACAAGTACCAGCTTTGCAACAATGTAGGTACATACCCTGTTGTTTAGATACAGGTCTAGGTACAACTGCTGTCATCTCCCGATTCATCATTCAAGTCCAAAGCTCTGATGACGATCGTAGGTTTAGCAGTTAGTCTTGCATGCGGCTCTTCTTTTGCGAATTCCTCCACAAGCCGATCTCGAATGAATCTCTTCCTGTCCGTTGGGTTCTTTTCGGCTGATGCCCACTCGTGGATGTTGAGCAACACATCACTGCATTCAAAAAACCCTGGCTTGTCATGACCATCTTTGGTATCAATCATATCAGTCACCCCAATCACCCAAAACATGGCCATATGGAAAACATCTTCATCGAAATCTGCATTATGCTGTCTCCATGCAACATAGAACTCTACACTTCTTTCATCCATAACCACGCCAAAAACAGCGGCCTCTTTGTAGTCGGAGATTGCATTGTGAGTAGCTTGTAATGCTATTGCGCAGGAAACGAGGCATTGTCGTTGCGCGTCCCAAAAAGTACCGCCACCTCGCGTCGACTCCACAATCAAATAAGGGAAGCATACGCCTGTTAATGATATGTCGCATGTCTATACATATAGGTTGTCCATTCGAAGAGCATCCCAATGTTTATAGTTCTTGAAGTGAGGTAGGATGCCGTCGCGATATCCATAACGCCTATATGACACTGGGTTGAGTAATTTTGTTGGATTTGGGAAAAGATTTAAGAAATCCTTCGTATATTCGCTCTCATACTGTATGCTAAACTTGTCTAAAACGTCTCTCCACGTGAGTGGCAGCCCTGCCACCATTTTGTCGGTCTCGATTCGCCCGTGTTGGATCAACTTCTTAAAAGCTTCATAATCCTCTTGTTTTTGACCATAGCCTTCTTTGTCTTTGCGGGAGACCCGCATTTGCTGGGTAAGCTCGCGGACCCAATCAGGGGCTTCGTCCGTGTCGATAGGTATGTAGGGTTTAATGAAATTGGCCTTAAGCCAGACATCATATCGGATTTGGTATTCATCATTTGATCTGCCTTTGAATATGGGTTACCGGTTTTGGTCCAATTGGATACACGATCTTGTATGATTTGAGGGGAAACGTCAGGGGAGTGATTTGGTTGCTGAAAAGTAGAATGTTCGTCCGCCATCAGTTGAGGCTCTCTCATAGTTTTTTGCCCAATGATTTATCTTTATTGGAATAGGTAAATAGACTATGCCTATATATTCTTCATAATTGCTTATAAGCCCATCCATATATCTAATTAATAGTAAAGTCCTTAACTTTTACAGTGCTAGACGAATGACTCGGTTATACTAAATGTGATAGATCGTATATAACAAAAGCAGGTATATTTTCAAGTTTGTAAAAAGCAAAGTTGCTTGGCCAACGATCCTATAGAATACTTAGACATATGGGTACCTAACTGTACGCCTATGAGCTATTTCTTGTCAAGGTTCTACTGAAATAAGTAAAGAAATAGTGAAGAAATTCAACTATTATTACTAAAAGGGTTTGAAGTTCAGATCCGAATGATGTATACCTAGATGTACCTAGGTACCCAATTAAATATCATAACGATACATAACGATACGATGTTTGTTTCGTGTAGTAGTAGTGCCGGAGCGGGTCTTGCAGCAATAAAAATCTCCACGTTCGGAACCCCAGACCGGTGACCAGGTACTATGCCCACCTTGCCCCCTTTTGATGATAAGAGTTTCGACCTATGTGATCCAAAAAACATTGCCTTGGTGAGGTCGAAAAAACTCCCAGTATGGTAGGTCGTCCCATATGTCGCCATATTAATCCCTGGTTTGCTGCAGGTTCCTGAGTGTTTCAGGAACATCTTCTAGGGTCCGATGGAATATGCGACAAGGTATCCCGGACTCATCTTGGATTACCAAGTTGAGGGTTTGAGATGCTCAAATCGAGAGATCTGTTACCCAGTATGATAGGCATAGATAGACAATCGTGTTTTGAAATAGAACTCATGATGTGACGATAGTAGGTGGCAATCGTCGTATTAATGGCACATCAATGATGTTAACCACTCATATTGTTTATAAGTAGGCAAAACGAAAAGGCGGAAAAGTCAAGTTCAATGGCCTTCAAGACCGTCGTATTGTGAATATGCGAACGCAACACCTATTCATCCTCCACATGTGGTCGCTGAGTTCATTCTGCGGTCGCCATTGGTCCGAACGGTTAGGTGTGTCCTTGGGAGATACGCTAACGCAGATCTACACTGCTATGTATCAGGGGAAGGATTCCACTGGCACTACCCGGCGAGCACACCCCTTCTCGGCCAAATATATGCAGCAGCTGACGTAAAGGCGCTTTGGTCCGCAAAACCACGCTATTGGGACAAATTCTGCGAATGCATATAGTGTAGTATTCCAAATAGGTAGTGAAGACTAGGCGACTGATACGCTGTAAGTCCCTAGAGACGTTATATAACTTACCTACATATAGGTACTTAATAACCTAGTGAAGTTAAGTACCTGTATGGTTTTCTGGCCCCTCCCCGACGGCGTGGTGTTGATACAAGGTAATGGGTTGTCCCTGTCGATGATTTTGTTTCTATCCATAGATCTTATAGATGAATAGCAAAGTGCTCGGCAGCTGAGTGTCGTCTCTGCCCTCTTATCCCCATTTAGGAAATTCAGCCACGGGATTTATTATCCGATTTGTCTTAACGATGAATCCTAAAACTGGGCAGCTGAATATCAAAAGTGATAGCGACAAGGGGTTAATGGTTGTTCGACCGACCACTTAGAAAGTCGAAAATTGATCCCACACACCTGCCTATCTGGAAACGCTGCCACTCTCGCCACGTGGACTACGGGGTTCTGCGATTTCGGTAATAGATGCAACTTGATAACCGCGTTGCTGGTATGGATGCACCTATGATGCTTCAGCTCATTAGAAGAGGATCCGTAGGCCGCCAAGACGACGAGATGGATAATAGAAGCTCTGACTGCATGAATCCGGGTGAATATAAGCGACTAGGTGACCGGGTATACATGGATTGGTATCCGTCCTTTGATGCTATCCTTGTGAAAGTGAAGTTTCGTAGCGAGAGGCCGCATCTTCGACCAATGCATCCCGTATAAACGCTATGAACAGTCATTAAACGGAGTGACGAGATCCGTGATGGTTGCAGGTCCCCTGGCTATCCATGTTAATAGTACATATGTCGTCATGAGCTGAGAGGGAATTGTCTCGTGACCCCACCACAGCCAACGAGTTGAAATATTGATTAGTGGTATAGTCCCGTAGTTTCGTATTGAAGATATCATTGGAAGGGATGCGTGTCTTTTCCATATAAGACGCTGATGTGAGACTCCCCTCTGGAATAGATTAACTGGCACACCTCCCGTTGCCATAGGGCGAAAAGCCATTATACTAGAAATGCATCATAGCAGCCTCGCCACGTCGTACTGCGTATGGCATTAGGGTGTTGTTTTGGATGTCATATTTTAGTCAAACCCGATAACTGGGTTGAGCTTCTGCCTGGTGGAGGCGGGCTTTCTGAGTTCTATCACTGGCATCTCGATCAAAGGGGCGCATCGCATTGGCCTGTACAAATGACTAGTTCTGGTAAGATCCGTATCGACTCCGAGTCTAGCAGCTGAGATCGGGACTCCGCTGACTGAAATCCGTTGGGAATCTTACGAATCGCAGCTTGGATTACCTACTTATGATGACATTAAAGCTTTTGTGCCCAATACCACAACCCGTTACAAACTCGGCATAGCGGGCTTTGTTGTCCAATGTCAAGACAAGTCTCTAATCCTTTGGATTCGGTCTGTCCGGGCGGCACTTTACCGGCGAGGGATATCTATGTATTAGCATGTCGCCTATCATATAGCGAGTGACTCGCCAAATCAGCCACATGCGGTTTATGATTATGCGAGTACGACGCCAGCGGCTGCTCACCAAAGGGCAAAAGATTCATAACTGCCGTTGCAATGGCGGAGTGGGATACGATAGGCTCGTAATCCGACAGGTGTCAGACAAGAACCCATTCGTACCACGATGAGATGAGTTGCTTGTCTTAAAGTTTTGGCTGTTGGTGTTATCATGTCTCGGGAGTCACTATAATATATGGACGAGTCGGGATGCGTCCGAATCTCCATCCGCGCCCTGCTTAGTAAAGAGGCTTTGTCAATTGTAGGTAATCGAATTGCCGTGATCCGCTTCGAAGGAGGCTGAGAGTAAGAGTTCTTCTTGGCTCTTGATTTGGGTGGCTGGTGTGAGAGGGAACGTGTACTGACTAACTGAGTATACGGCTTTCTTCTCAGCTAGTAGCTCAGTAGTCCTGTAAAGTCCTGT
The DNA here is from genome assembly GCF_022578975.1 of Hypoxylon trugodes. Taxonomy (NCBI): domain Eukaryota; kingdom Fungi; phylum Ascomycota; class Sordariomycetes; order Xylariales; family Hypoxylaceae; genus Hypoxylon; species Hypoxylon trugodes. The sequence goes on along the minus strand of NW_026250024.1, from coordinate 370,196 downwards.
AATTGCTATTGGCTGGGCAAAGCTCGGCCGCAGGATTACATGGCGTCATCCCGGGTATGGTATGTTTTTGTCGAATACTCCATCATCAGCACCTGATGATTGGGCCGTCATATGCATTGCCGTCAAAGCGGGATTCCGATACGTCTCATGGAGCTGATTGAGTGGAGGTAGTAAAATGCATGAACCTGACTACCACTGCCTATTTCGCAGTCATTTAGCGAGGTATGTGCATTTTGAATCAAGATGTCGATGAATGTCAATTGATATTATCATATTGAATATGAGGTAAAAAAAGAATAAGATCTAAAAGTTTGATTGGTATTATCTTTTTTACGATTAAGCTATGATATAGTTAAATAAACCCCGTGGAATAACCTAATATTATCATACCATACAGTATACACAGGTACATGCATCATTAATGTACGTAAAAATGTTGTTTTAGTGTGTAAGTGCCCAAGTATCCAAGTACTGAAAGTTTCTTTTTGAAGTGCATTTACACTCATTATAATATCATATCGCTTAGCACCGAGAAATAAATTTCTTCTTCATCTTCGTCATAATCTTCAGTCATAGCGTTTAGAAGTTCATGATCTTATTATTGCTATTAAGACGCCACGTCAAGATTAAGAAAAGGGGTATAAGAACTAGTGGAGTAATCAAAAATTTAACGCCTCAGCTCTTTATGATAGGAAATTACGAAATAGTGGCAAGAGTAAGATCGAATGTTTACTTATTTCCATCGCTTTGACTTTTCTTCGTTGTTCTCTTTTCGCAACAGGGTACACTAACATTGATAGTACTGCTATCAAAAACACCGCGGCGGGCCACGTGCAGAAAGTTCCTAGCGCTAGCGCAGGACAGAGTTGACGCTATTCCCAAACTTTGGTTGGTACAGATACATATTTACGTGTAGTTTCTATGCTCGCTTCGAGATCTATCGATTCTAGCGATTCTAGCGTTCCTAGATCCTTTAGACGTGCTTTAGAACTTCTCGAACGAGCGGCTGAGAAGCTATTTTATATTGTCAAAAACCTGCAACGGGGATATTGCCGGATGTTAACCGGCCTAACTTGGATTGGCGCCCGGATCTTTCATCTCGTTTTGGCGCGTAGCTAAACAACAGTTCGCAGCCGGTTTCTCTTTGAAACGGGGTTATGGAATGATACTCTTATGTTTTATATCCGTTGGTATCACTATGGAGGTAAGTAGTTTAGTTTATTCCGATATTTACTAGATGACGAATTCGGTTACAGTCCTCTGGTAAACACTAATTATCAAGTTGGTGATAGAAGTGAACAGACCCAGCGTGTTTAATGATGAGCGAATGAAGTACTTAGGTACAAATCAACTAGCGTATACTTGTAGTTCGCTCTGATCTCTCTGGGTTGTTCCTAGTAAAGCGGGGGGTTAACTTAGGGTACCCATGGACATGGACTGCAATATGGTTGGAGACAAGGATCTAGCCCCCTTGTCAGCAAGGATATAGAAAATTCCTGTCCCATGCCTAAGTTAAACAAGTACCATGCACGGACTTAAAGTGCTCTTGGTAATGAGGGAACGGTTCCTCGATAATGGTTCTTCATCCACTTAGACTGTTCCCCTCGGGGTCCTTGAACCTTCACATCCAGACATACATGTACACACATACAGATTTCCCAACGCTCTGTCACGGACCGGTCCACCGGCAAGCTTGACAGGTTTATTGAATGGAACAGAACGTTTTCTTATTTCTTATGGCACGTACCCAGCCCAGCCCAGCTTAATGGATCTCCTACTACTAACGGCGGGGAATGAGTCAGCCACTGCACATACGTAAACTGGATATAATAAATATATAGATGTATACGTAGACAAGTGGCTGATGTACTTGATGTAGGTAGGTCCATCTCTGCGCAATTAGCGCTGAAGATATTCCACATTACATACATTACATACAGACAGGTACATGCGATCACTTTAGATTTATGTAGATTGATGTACATCCAAATGTTAAAGATGTGCGGAGTACCTTCAATGTTACAGCATGACAACCTTGTCCACCTTCCCCGTCTCGACAGGCAACTGCGAGGTACCCAACTACAGGAAAACGGGGCCACCCAAACCTAACCTAATGTAGGGGTTAAGCTTGCTAAAATACAAGGCACCATGACCCTGGAAGGGATCTCCAGAGTGCCGCACCCAAGTGATCCCACTAGATTATGATTGAGTTCAGCAGTGCAGTGCTACCTGGATGTACCTATGTATTGTAGTATTGTAATAATAAACGAGATAGTAATATGTACGTACAGGCAATAACCGTACATATCCCTTATGTGCCCATTTTCCCTTTTGCCTTTCCTCTTCAAGTCACTCAGTCGTTCAGTACTTCTCCTGCAATTCCTACCATTTGGAATATCCGACTTGACAGGCGACATTCTTCCTCATTATGGTTGTCGTTCCCTTCTTAACTATTAATTAGTGTTATTAAATGAAGGGTTGCACACTTTTAGTCGGATGCGATATAATCTAGCGGCCGCTAAAGAATTACTTACACCATTCAAGTCCCGTACCGTCGGCCACTCAATTCTTCTGTTACGCTGGGAGTCCAGGGTCTTACCTTGTTTCGACTAGGCCTGGGGAGGGGAGGAAAGGAAACAGAAAAAAAAGAAAAAGCAATTTGAAGGAGGGAACTAATACATACACCTCCCTATCCTATCCTATTCTATTACTTACTTTACATAGAAGGATTCCCCTTTTATTCCCCCCCTTCTCCTAACGACATATTGGCAACGTCCTTTTCGTCAGTTTTGCAGGGAGGGCTGGCAAAAATTGACTGATTGGTAGTCCCGGCCACCGAAAATTGGGCCATTAACTCGCATCTTATTGGGGGTCCTTGAAAGTGGAAGAGACTCCTGTATCCATCCTATCCTGTCCTGTCCTGTACCTGTACCTGTACCCTCTACATAGTCTAAAGGTGCCAGGCTAGAGGGAAGAAGTCTCTCGTCCACTTAGCGAGATCCTATCAACCTATCGACCTCGACTTCTTCGACTATTTCCCCCCAAAATTAAAACTTATTGCCCAAAAAGCTACCTACACCTATACCTTACATATTAATAATTTTCTCGACTGCCATTCATCTTACCATTTTTACGATTCCGTTGGAGATTTCGAACCCGAGCCCGACCAAACGAATTTGAAATTAATTTATCGAAAAGCTTATGTTCAATTCATCTACAACTACGCCTACATATTCATATCTATATGAAGAATTCGATCTGGTAAATCGGTTGAACGTATCAGTTTCAGGGGCCTTGCTTTTATTACAGATTCGTGCGCACTATCGCTTGTCCATTATCCAGCCCTCATACTATTACGAGCATAAGAAATACCCCCCAACTTGAAACAGTCCTTCAGCAGCCGGTTGTCACAGCCACCAGAAAAAAGAACGGCCCAACCTATATACTCCTCCGCTCTTTGACGCAACCAACTCCGAGTCTAGTCTTGATCTACTTTGGATTATTAACTAATATCCGTATATACTACCTATACTACTACCGCCTACCCACTTAGAAGATTTACCGTCGCCCTTACGTCGCCCATGTTTAGTCGATCATCGTCGTCTAAATCATACGGATTCTCTAGCTCTAACAGTACGAAGGATCGTGAGCATCGTGGAGGTCAGATTTCGAACCTGCTTGAGCTGGGTCTAAGGAGGCCTGGAGCCGAGTCACGCTCTCTGCGTTCTCTTCGGAGACAGGAGGACGACTGGAATAGTCTTCACAGTGTCCCGTCCTATCCCGAGAAGAGTAAGTTGCTTTTTTTTCTCGTCTCATCTTCCCGCTTACTTCTTTCTGTGCTTGGAACCTCCCCACCTTGTGACCCGTTACGCAGAAGCCCTGCGTCTTTCCGTTGCGCAATCGCAAGCTGATTGTGTATTTTTGAATTATCATTAGACCATTCCATCACTGCAGCAAACCTTCGTCCGTCGCCTCAACCAAATCGCGCACCGTCGCATCGCTCTGGTGCTTCCATAAGTTCTTCCGCTTCTAATAATACCATACGCCAAAACAATATGTCGGGCATGATGAATGCAGAGAGAAGTCGGACGAGGAGGGAGAGGACATTCGTCGGGAGCGAATGCGCCGTTTGCGAAGAGCCCCTGGAACACACACTCCGTGGTGAGAGGATCTTACAGTTTTCGTGCTCCCACGTCTCCCACGAAGCTTGCTTTTATGAGTTTATCCGCGAATTCGAGTCACAATATTGCCCATCATGCAATGCGCCTCTACACCTGGACACAAGCCGTGGAGGTAACGTCCTGGATATTGGTAAGTACTCTGTATGGCAATGTTGACTAATCGACGTACTAACTTTCGCCTCTCGATACAGAAAAATTAACAAATATGGTCCGATCGGCATCTGCGAGCGACAGCAGGTCGATAACCACGCCAACGCCGAGGGATGGTAGGGACGGCTGGGAGACTCAGAGTGGCCGGCCACACAGCGGCGAGTCTAATGGTCGTAGTATGGCACCCAGTAATGGCCGTGAGAGCGCAGCTCGTGGCAACCTTCGAGACAGCCGAGATAGTCGGGATACATCAGGTTCGGATCGTTACGCAAACGCTCATAGACATGGCCGTAGCGATAGTGAAGCGACTGGTGTCGCTTCATCAACAGGCTACCCCGAAACAGCGCAAAGTGGTCCGCCGCGCCGACATGATTATGATCTTCAAGCCATGGAAACGACGCCTGGTAGCCCGAGAGCTATGGCACGCAACCCGATACCACCACCGTCGGTCGTTGTTCGATCTGAATTCCCCACCATAACCCGCTCGAGACAACAGCAGACCTTAACATGCCTTGTCACAGTAGAAGTTGCCGACAACAAATGGAAGCCGGATCCCGAAGATCTTGGAACCGTGAACCCAGCACCGCAAATGCGCGTTGAAGATGCATTTGCGCAGAGGCCGCCATCGCCAGCGAGAAGTTCGCAGCCACGCTTTTACCCATACGAAGCGCCGGAAGTTTTAGAAGAGATGACTGAGAACTTACGGACTCGGGTCGATAATTGGCATGGTCTGGATTTCAATAGGTGCGATTGTTCCTATCCCACAATCTTGCGGTAATTAGCTAATAAGATATAGATTCGGAAAGCTTCGACTTTACGGCACTTTGAGGGTCGGTAAAGACAAGGTTTCATGGCAAGAATTGGAGTGTTATCTCTTCGCTGAGATGCTTATCTGCGTCAAAGAAAAGAAGAATCTCCCTCCCGCACAGCAGCAACAATGGGATGAGAACGGCATGCCTAGGAAAGCGACACGGTGTACCCTAAAGGGTTCTATTCTTATTAAGAAGCATCTTAATGAGGTCTCCGAAACTGGTACGGGTAAGTGGCCTGACCTATGTAATTGAAATAGCTAACTGATGGATTTCCTGTTGCAGTTGACGAGAACGTATTAACGCTTAGTCTCTCTGTCGCTGAGCTCCCGCAGTTCCATCTACGTTTTGAGAACCGAAACCAATTAAAGCTTTGGCAGCAAGCTCTTCTCGACCTTAACGCCGTTGAAGGATCCCCAGTTAGAAGTCCTGAGTATGAACGGGAGGCATCAGAAAATGAAGAGGATGATTGGGCTAGAGCGAATCGGCCTCAGCGGGTTTCATCAGTGGCCTCTTCCTACGGTGGACCCAAATCGGTCACGACGGCTCCCACCGAGTACACAAGCCTCGCTAACAAGTGCTCGACCATTTCGTCATTCCACGTACCGATTGATGTCGTCGTCGTGGTACCTATTTCTTCATCGATGCAAGGAGTCAAGATTAACCTCGTTCGGGATGCTCTAAAATTTATGGTCAACACTCTTGGTGAACGCGATCGGATGGGTCTTGTCACTTTTGGCTCGGGAGGAGGCGGCGTACCCATTGTCGGAATGACTACCAAGGCATGGCACGGATGGAACAACATATTAGCTTCGATTAAGCCTGTGGGACAGAAGAGTCACCGTGCGGATGTCGTAGAGGGTGCCAATGTCGCCATGGACTTGCTCATGCAACGCAAGTATAACAACCCGGTCGCGACGATTATGCTCATCAGCGACGCCTCGACATCCGATGCTGATAGTGTCGATTTCGTTGTCTCACGAGCTGAGGCCGCTAAGTAAGATAATCCCCATTGCTACTGAAATAACAATCAGCGATGCTAATTATTTATAGGATCACAATCCACTCATTTGGTCTAGGCATGACTCACAAGCCAGACACCATGATTGAGCTTTCTACGAGGACAAAGGCTTCGTATACCTATGTCAAGGACTGGATGATGCTACGTGAATGCTTGGCTGGCTGCCTAGGATCAATGCAGTCGTTATCTCACCAGAACGTAAAACTGAAGCTCAAGTTGCCGGAAGGTTCGCCTGCTAGATTCCACAAGATCAGCGGAGCGTTACAGATCACCAAGCGTGCTACGGGTCGTGATGCGGAAGCATCGCTAGGGGACCTTAGATTCGGCGATAAACGAGATATACTTGTTCAACTAGTTATCCTTCCCGATAATTCATCCCAAGAGCAACTACCTCAGGATCCTTGGGAGACAATCGTATCCGGCCTAGAAGCCCTAGGCGGACCTGCAGAACCTGATGACCAGAGAGCGGTTTCTGTCGAAGAATTGCCTCTTATTCAGGCAGACCTAGTATGGGGTGATATACTGAGGGATGGTACTATGATGCACCTTCCGAGGCAATCTCTACTTACCATCACAATGCTACCGGCGCCGGGTAGTTCGAAGAAGTCTTCCTCATGGCAGAACAACCCTCCGATCCCACCTCACCCACATATCGTACAACGAAGAATGGAGCTACTCACTTCCGATATGCTTACCCGAGCGTTAACATTGGTCTCGAGAGGCCAGCACGACCGTGCGAACACCCTCCTGAATGAAACACGTTCGATCTTGAAGGGATTGGGCAAGGGAGGACTCCCACCCGTTCCCGTGCCCGCTAATGGCAAATCGAACCCTTCCACCCCTCAACCTGGATCGGATGCTTCTCCTATCTCCGCTACACCGGATCGGAAACACACCCCATCGCCAACCGCCTCGGCTCATTCAGGTGCAAATGGTCTTTCGGCCCTTCCTAGGACACGATCGAATGACGGGTTGACATTAAGCAACGCGACCGGTATTGACGTTGGCACTGTTGCCGCACTTGATTCCGAACTCGAGGCTAGTCTTGAGTGGATCAGCCACCCTGCGGTCTTTGGACGGGACAGCCGTAAAGCCGTTTTACAAGCTATTGGTGTCATTAGTAGCCAACGAGCATTCACATTCCGAACACCGATAGAGAGCCTATGGGCTGCTCGTGTCAACGGTGTTAAGAAGCTAACAGATAAGAGCCGTGAGTGGAGAGAAGAAGCCGGCGGTGAAGGAATTATCGAAGAGCCGTAATGGCAGTATCATTTTCAATCCCCTCCTATTCTATCTATATATAACCACATATTCTCGGAGCCTCGACGCCCAATTAGACCAACGACCTCTACGGGACCATGTTTTGAACGAATATTCTGCTTATTCTGAGGGCTTACCTATCTAGGTGCCTATACATGTTTTGGATTTGCTTCACCCTTCAAATTTTGTTTCTTTTGTTTACTCCTCGAACCACTCGAGCCTTTTGACTTATTTCAGTCAAGTTTCTTATGACCTAAAGATACCATTTTACAGTTTTCTTCTTGCGTATACACCCCATACAACCCATCGTCTTCTATCAGCACCATTGCTATGTACGCCTACACAGCGTTTGTTTCGTTGGTTGTCGGGAAAAAAAGGAGGCCCTAAGATACAGGGATCTGATTTTTTGTTTTACGGTGGATATCAATTGGAAATATGTTTTCGGTGTCCAAAGGGAAAGGGTGGAAAGGGGGTGAGAGGGGAGCTTTATGGGTTGGTCGATAGTTTTTATTCTTGACGAGACGAGAGAACTATGCGACACTTGCAAGACCTACGTATACCTTTTTGGCTATGGCTTAGGAAGGAAGGGAAGATTGGTCGAGTGTCATTTTTTGAAAGCAAAGCGTTGTACATTAACGACTTGTAACGGTTTTTTTCCGGTATATAAAGAGATGCCAACCGGGGAGGAATATCCGGATCTTTGAAATCTGTATCAAGTAACCACTGTTCTATTATGAAGATGAATTGTTGCATTGTTTGGAGATTGTGATATGTGGTATTGTGTGATACTTGTATGGAATTGAATGTATTTGGTAGATGTACTATGGCTGAGATATTGCCCAGTAGTTAGATAGCAATTCAATGAGACGATAGTCTTAAGTAAATCAAGGGATCTTTAGTCCCAATTGTGATCGGCGTGAACGTTCATACGAGCTTACCTCCTACATTCTCGATGTTAACTTTACGAATCCCCACAATCACGGCAACCTCAAAGCGAAATAAGGAATCATCGAATAACCATTTGATATAAAATCTGCACACGCAGCCCCTCTTGTCCTATTTGACAAAAAACCCCTTCCGCCTATTAACCACAACACCCTCCCTCCTCCTCTTCAACAAACTCTCCTTCGCCCTCTGCGCATCGCGTCGTCGTCTCGGCGCTAACCCCGGATCCGCTTGTTCGGCTAACACGCGGTATCGCGTCGTTCCTACGATTTGATCGCGGGGTTTCTTACCCTCGTTTCCGAGGGTGTCGAAGTTTATTTTTTTAGATTGGGGTTTAATGGTTTTACGCTTTTTGAGGGCGGTTTTGTCTTCGTCTTCGTCTTCGTCGGAGGAATCGGTTAGAAATTCGGGGGGGAGGATGGTGGGGAGTTGGAATTTGTGCGCGCGGCGTCGGCCGGAGGTTATGGCTTCTTCGATTTCGGCTGTGTTGTCTTCGCTACCGCCGCGGTCGGCGGTGGGCTTGGAGTTTGGTTTCGTTTGGTGGACTTCGACGGCGCTGCGGGTGCGTTTTCGTCGTTCGGCTGCTTGGGTTTTGTAAAGGGTGTCTTTTTCTTGACGTTTGCGTTTTAGGGTTGCGGCTTGTCTGTGGAAGTGGGTTAGTATGGATTTATAATAGGGTAGAGAAAGGATCGCGTACTTATCGGCGGCTTCAGAGGCGGCTTGCGCTGCTTTTTGTATTTGCTTGGCGGCGGTTTGTGTTGATACGGCTTCGGGGGCATCATCGTCATCGCTGTCTTCTTGGTCTTCTCCTTCCTTGTCGCCAGTCTTCGTCTTAGCAGCGGCAGCGACGAATTTCTCTACATCGTCGTCGTCGCCAAAAACAACATGCTTGCCCTTGGGTTTAGGAGCGGGTGTCGCGTCGGGTTCAACTGATTGTGAGGCTAACTGCTGGCTTGCTTCATCTTCCAATTGCTTCGAGGCACTCGAGGGTTCAGCTTCGGGATCAGAGTCTTCCTCGACTCCTTGTGAATCGGACACGGCGCTTTTCTGAGATCTCTTGGGTTTTGAATTGCTGGATATAGGTATTTCTACCTCGAGATGTGTCTTTCGCCCACTGCCGGTACTCTCGTCTTCTCGTGTTCGCACTGCTAATCTTTGTCGCTTCGGTGGTGTATTTTGAGGATTTATAGTGGTGTTTTCGTTATCATCATTTCCGGTCGATTTCCGCTTTCCACGCGATGAAATCACTTCTTCGGGGGCATCTTCGTTCGTATTCTTTGCCTCTGTAGCTTCTTTCGCGCTTCTCCTTGTGGTTGGAGACATGGCGACCAGCAATCAATCGTATATACCGTAAAAAAATGATTGTATAATGATCTGCTGGTTGTAGGTGTAAATGTAGTGGTGGGATGTTTCTTCACAAAAAAAAAAGATTGGATTGTTTGTTGATCGATAAGATAAACAGAAGCTCTGATAGGGTGATAAGCTAATGCAAGATCATGCCGGTAGATCTTCGGCTATTAATTACACTGTCCATTCCGTTCGCCATCCTACACCTTAACTTTATTTCTATTCGTAAATAAAACATCTAAGTATTAAATAATTGATTTTACCTGTTTTATTAGAATGTATTTTCTCTAAGATACACTCATAGTGAGTTGTGTTCTGCTCACATTCTGTTGGAACGTGCGGGGTTATAATGTGTATGGCCTCACTTTTACTTAATTCGGCTGAGTGTCTCGGCCAGTAGCAAGCTCTCAAACTACTGAGCCAATCATACGAATAGAATGAAGATATGGCTACTAAATATCGCCAATTTGTCACAAGTATCACACGTCCGAAACTACCTATCCCTCGGCAATGGATATTTACTCGGCATACCGAAAACATTTTCATTAATATCAGTCGGACTGTCCATATTCAGCGTAAAGTCGACCGAAATAGCTTCGCAAAAGTTCATTTCACTCCTGTTGATATCCCATCACTTCCTTTCTGGATTGCACATGCTCATCCTCCTTTGATACCAGCCAATGCCGACGAGGCTCATCTTTCCCCTGAGGACTTCTTTAAGATATGTCAACAATATGTCTCCTTAGCTATCCAGAACAGCCCCGACTGGCGGCAAAAGGCAATAGCTACTACTATTTCTACCAACCCCAATGACGACCGTATCCCACTATCCACATTACAATACATCGCCTTCATACTCATGAGCTCAGGCGGCAGCGGACATCTCATAGCCCGGCACATCCTACACACGGGGATAACATTCAACTACCCACCCTCCATCCTAACAATGGCACGTTTCGGCGTGATATCAAACGCTATCTTCAAACCACAATTAGCAGCAGCAAAAGAAGGCCTAGACAAACTCGCCTCTTCCCCTAAACTCCCCACCACATCCACATCTCCATCCAAAGGAACAAACCGCGGCAACGATTTCGACGCCGCGTACTACCGCCCCGACGCCCTAACCCTGAAAGCCATCATCGCATTCCTCGAAAACACAAGCCCCAGCACCTCCCAAGGAATCCACCTCCTCGCCGAAGCAGAAAGAGCATCAATCCCCGGGCCCCCCACCGTGCGCTGGCAATGGCGGGACCTAGGCGCCCGATATCTCGGCATCGCACTCCAAATTCCAAACCAAGAGCCGAAAAACTTTGACCAGGCTAAGAAGATACTGCGGAGGTTGTTTTATGAATATGATACACCTGAAGTGTGTTATCGGTACGCGTCGTTACTCGACCCCGGAGATCCCGAGCGTCTGCGCTTGATGGAACGCGCGGCTGTTAGTGGATCTGAGGACGCGGCGAGGGAGATGGGGGGGTTGGTGCGGGAGAGGGTGGAGCGGGATGGTGGTGGTAGTGGTGATAGGGATTTGAAGTTTATGGCTGAGGAGTGGGAGAGGATTGGTAGGAGTAAATCTACTATGTCAACTTGATATATATACCCGGAATGGGAACAGACGGGATCTATGAATTATTTATCCAAGGCTTAAGGATGGAAGGATGAATTTCAAGGCTGTATTATATCTACGGATAGGAAAATGTCTAATTACATTACAGAACATGGGATATTAGTCCCCCCTAAATACTGAAGGGGGTATAGACATGATGAAGCAATGTACATATGCAGTCAAATTCAAGTGAGAATAGGTATGGAAACAAAGGAGCATTAACTCCTAAATGTGTCTGTATGGCATTGAGGGGGGCTTAAGTTAGGACAAACAGACTTATTAGAATTACTCGACAGCCTGAACAACTCAGACAGATCCGACATTCAGAGCATCTTCTACAAGTATTTACATCTCGAATCACTATTCACAATCAAGCCCTCACGTATTAGAAATGCATATCGTCTTGTTTCATTCCATCTCTCTTAACAGCATGCATATACACAAGCGAGTTTTTCTGTCTGTCTCTTTCTGTCTGCGGTATAAAATATCCATCCTTCGATCCATCGAATTCAATCCATCCCATTCCATATTTAATCCAATCGATAGTACACCATTTCACCCACCTATCCACCGAGATAAATAAATCCCCTTATCCTAAGGGTGGGGATTGAGCGGTAACGATCAATAGACAAGACAGACGCCCCAGTTTCTCCCATACCAAAAAATCCCATTCTGAAGCGCCTTCCTCTTTCTCGCCGAAAGGGATCCAAGTAGTTGAGATGTATTCAATCGACCTGGTGTATATAGTGATAAGTGATGATGTGTAGGTGATGCTCTTAAAAGCCCAATATAAGGTAGCCAGCCTCCCGATGACATTACGCCATTCACCCCCAACTTCACCCCATCCCAACCACTCACTCACTCGCACTCAAGTCGCAATTCACGCTCCGCACCTCCCTTTGCAAAAATTGGTGCACCCAATGCTAACATATAAATGTCACCATGCTTTCAACGCCTAGACGATGCAATACTTCAAAGCACTATTCCAGCACCAAAAAAAGACTTCGATAGACCAGAAATCGTAGACAACGCTTGGGATTTCCAAGATATCGATTGTGATAAATTTGAAGGGTGTACGCTATTAAGTGGGACATTAATCGTCGTGGAAGAATGTTGTGTTTCCCACTAGAGGCGCAGTTGATGGGCCCGCATCGCTCATATCCACATCTCTACTGCTTGGATCATCCTCGGAACAGGGAAGGCCTAAGGTTGATCGACGGAAATCGCCCGTTAGAGGCCGCGTTGGCGATGGCTCAGCGAGTTTCTGAGGTAACGAAAGTGGCCTTTCGCAAAATGCGTCTTCAGGAGGTGAGAATGACCAAACCTGAGTCTTCATTAGCACAATTCACACATTCAACATTTCACAAGATAAACTTACCTCCATCATGACTCTGCTTCCCCTATTAGCAACTGCCACGCATTTTTCATCCTCAAAAACCACTCTCCAGACGGACTCGGCTGTGATTAGTTCACGGACAAGATGACCCGTCTTCACATCCCAGACCTTGACCCTGCCGTCACTACCACCGCTTACGACCCGTGTATCGTCGAACTGAAGGCTCGTGACACTATTATCGTGCGCTGCTAGTCGGTGAATCGGACACATCTTCTCAAGAGACCAAACTCTAACTGAACCGTCCGAACCACCTGTGACAAGTGTGTTACCGCGTAATTGTAATTGACCGACTAGGGAAGTATGGCCCTGAAGAACAGCGACGGGCTCACTTTCGCACAAATTAGTACCATTACGTTAAATCCTTGGATACAAGGCAACTTACCCTGTGTGGGCATCCCAGACACGGACGCTGGTGTCGAGACTTCCAGTGACAACTCTGTTGCCATCAAACGCGATGGCATATATCTGGCTGAAATGACCGCTAAGAGTGTGCAGACATCTGCCTTCAGATATACTCCATATCTTCGCCGATGAGTCGTAGCTGCCAGAGACAACAATGTCTCCTTTTATTTCTAGGCACCTAACGCTGGCTTGATGCCCGACAAGGACATTCCTGCAGACTCCTTGCCTAATATCCCAAACTCTTAGAGTGGTATCGCGCGATCCAGATATCGCCGTGTTCGCGTCCGACATTTTAAGGCAACGAACAGTCGATGTATGACCTCGGAGAGTGAATAGGCATTTTCTGCTCGCTTGTTAGCCCAATGTTGTTAATATTCCAAAGAATCAGACGTACCCTGAAGTCATATCCCAGACTCGCACATCGCGATCACATCCACCGCTGACTAGAATGTCTTCCCAGGGGACCATAGCCCAAACACCCATAATGTGACCCTGGAGAGTGCGAAGCGCATTGCCCTCCCGATCGAAGATATGTATCCTCGCATTATCAAGTGCGACGACTATATACTTCGGGGTTAAGTGTAGGCTAGTCACGACTCTGCCATCTTGAGTTATAGTTCTTGTAGTATTACGTCCACCAGTCCTCCATGCGGATTCAACAAGGTATCTTTGTTTGAAGTGCGACTTATACGACCGTAGTTTAGGTCGTCCAGCGGATGATGAGCTTTCTGAAAAGCTATCAAAGCTGCGAGTAGATGCGTGAAATGCGGAAGGGCCAGGAAGAGCGCCTGGAAAGCTATGGGTGTATTCAGGATCGGAAAGAGGTAAAGCACCGGGTCTCGTCGATGCGAATTGTGGTAGTCCAGAAACTTCGGAAAGTCGACGACCGTAATCATGCTTAACGCATAGGTTCTTCCATGTCACATCGTCACTCAGAAGATCCCTCCATCTCCTGGACACTTGCGACGCTCGCGCAAGTACCTGTGGGTCGTCTATGAACGACAATATCCTCAAGCATAGTTCATCTGGTAGACTTGTGAAAGGATCTTTCTTCAATAGAGGGCTGACAAACTGATGAACAAAGCTCAGTTGTTGTGTCGTACACATATTCAGTAGATCGGCGAGAATCCGATTCCTCTGTGGTCCAGGACAGTTCTTGAAATGTTGGCGGACGTGTGAAAGGAAGAAATCTTCGTCGTCGGCGGCATCGCTCCAGTCGGGTTGCGCATCTGTCGGACCTGGCGATGCTGCTGGTGTAGGAGGCGGTGGTGGAGATCCTGTGAGTTGTTGGTCGAAGTCGGGAGCAGGAGTACTCATACTAGGCGTTGGAGGGCCCCGCGGGCGTGGTTGCTGTATCATTTTATCCATCCTTTGATTTATGATGATGGGACCAGCAGCGGCCGTGTCCAGCGTTAACTCTTCGCCACCACAACTTAAAGCGCTAGCTCTCCTTCCTGATAGACTGAGCGGAGGATTGTAATTCGCCATCTTTGACTCAACAGTTTAACGTATAAAGCGAAACCGGATATCCGTGCGTATCGCGACGATTGACGATGATTAGGGGTGTATTACTATGTTCGCTGGTCGAGTCGGCGACCGACCAGAGTTCGGAGGTATCTACTAGAGACGGGTAACGGGTAATGTCTAGATGGACATTAGCTATTAGGATGGGAATTTAAGACAAAATCCTTTCTACTGTTTGAATGGGTATGAACATCAGGTGATAACAGTCTGAATGCTATTATCCAGGACGACTCGTGGAGCAGTGCAGATGTTGGAGTAGGAGTAAAGGCACAAGGATGGGTCTGCATACGTCCGGATCAATGAGACAAGCCTGTCCCAAGACACAATTGGTAGGTCAAACGACCTGCCGTAGCATCTAAGCTAATATAGAGCAAGGGTGAAGGTAAAACCAACACTGTCTGGATGGATGGATGGATGGATGAGTGAGGCTACGATGAGTAAAGAGACGGATAGGAAGGATATCGACGGAAAAGCGAACGGTGATTAGTGGGTTTAATGCGGCATTGGTAGAAAGAGGTCGTTTTTTCACTGGGGGCCGTCGATAGAAGAGAGAGGGATTGTTATGCGGAGGGAGAGAGAGAGAGATTGATTATTTCCAGGAATTGGAATTTCCCCCCAAAAATCAAAACTACAAGAATAGTTTCCTTTGAGCTTGGGTTGGCCAGTGCAACAAGTTTTGTAAGGGATGAAGAATTAATTCCCGAAAAGAAAAAAAAGAAAGTGATTTGTATTTTATTTTTCTCTCTCTTCTCCCTTCTAAAATGGAAGAAGAAATGATGATGATGGTGTAATGAAAGAAAGTTCAAGTTAAACGACAATTAGTTAGTGACAGCGCCAGAGAGTGGTGACTGACTTTAGCTCTGTTGAGGATGGTAGCAGGGTAGTTGCCCAGGTGGTAAGTGTGGTAAGTGTAAGATCACTTTCCACTATTTCCTTCCTGCAAAAAGGGAAAAAAGTGGAATGGAGGGGGCTAACAGGGCCAGGTGCGGACCACCAGTAGACACGCTGGACACACTGAACAAGCCAGAGAGATGAGCAGGAACGTGCCTACCCCCCCATAACGCTACCCATAAAGTTTCTCCCGCCGGGGGGTTAGGTGCTACACTAGTGCTACTGTATATATACTGTATTAATTGTACAGCACAATGCCTTAATCTGTATGTATACATGTATTGGCCACTAGGTAGCCAGACTTACATACATTAAGTACATGCATGCATGCATGCATGTAAGTTGATGGAACGGGAGGAGGTACATAAATACATGATACATTTATACACTTGTATTATGTGCAGCTTATATAAGATATCTTTATTATCCTCGATTATTCCATCATTAAGAATCGTCTATTTCTATATAAATATTTAACTCAATTTAGACAATTTGCTTTTTGTTAAGCCTCTCTTAGAAAGAGAAGTCTATACTGATACTATTTGACACAGTGTTTGCGCGCATAGAAATCCGTAATTAGTTTGTACCCCTCAGAGTCTAAAACGTTTCGTCTTGCTAGGGTCTATCGATCTTCTAGTCTCAAAAGTCTCAACTTTAGTCTACTTTAACTTTTGAAATATGCATGTACTTCTGGAATCGGCAGTGAATGACATCCGTCATTTCTTATTGAAGTTATCATAACCTTAGTCTTATTTTCATACTCCTCTCATATTCTTTTGTTTTAAACATCTTATCATGTCGGAATAATTACTACAACATCTTCTTCATTTGACGTTCTAGTTCTATATAAGTAAGCGACAAGACAATTATTATGGAGCACCATCTTCGAAATTCTGCTACAGCGGCTATGTTTAACGACCGGGGCTAATTACATAAAGTACATTATTAGCCTACCCCCTGTCTCTTCTTTCTATGGACTACTAAAAGAGATCGCATTATGTATGAAGATTAATTATACGTACATGTACTGTACCCTTCGAAAATACGCGAATAGAAAGAGTACAGTGCATCATAATCCCTCCTCGGTGATAAAATCCGTACATGTACTTCTCAAAAACATTCTAAATCCCCTATTGGCCACCGACCATTATCCATCTATGGAAGGCTGTTTCCACTACGCCCACTTTATGGTGCCGCGGGCGCTTCTGCGCTTCGCTTGAGAACGAAACATGGTAAATGAAGAATACTATGTATGGGCGGATGATATGAACGATATGAAGCACGGAGAAAGCAAAAGAGCTATGGCTGCATACATCTCATACCACTTCAACGTTACAACCGATGAAGCTCCCATGCATTCATATCGAGGATTTACATCTCTACATATGTACGATGTACGATGTGGACAACGGCACGGGCTATTCTTTACCTCTACCGTCCCTTGCTTGTCACCCTCATGTTCGTGTCGCTATCTACTGCTTGCTTCTACTTGGACAACCAAGATAAATCCAACTATGTTCCATGTGTTCGACGTTATGCGCATCGCGTTATTATCTTTTCATTAACTCGACCGGCTTATCAGAACCCGCCAACGCATTTGCCTAAGGAATGCCGTGGCGACCTCGCTAACTAGTGGTTAAGAATTTTTTACCCTCTTATTTTGGTCTCTTTCGCTTCTATCGGTCAAATACCGAACATAGCTATTCCTAATATATAGAAAACTACATATTTCGCAATTCGGACTGGCCGATTAGAAGCTAGCAAAGGCAGTAGGTGTTCCCGTCCGCCGCTGCGGGATGACATCGGTCTCGACAATTGACTGGTGTCCACATTGTGCCAAAGAAGCCCGGGTGCCGGGGTCTCGAACGTCTAAAATGACAAGTTGAGGTGATTGAAGCAATTCTATACGTGCTGAGTCAGAATGAGGGTAAGTTCCTGCTCGGGAGTTGACAAATGCTACGACAGCTTTTTCGCTTTTTCTTGTTCTCTTTCCTGCAGGGCTCATTTTAAGTGGTCGTAGTCCTCCTGAGATTATTATTAAATGAAGGATCATTTAATCTCTAACTCGTACGAAACTACGTCATCGCCGCATTGTCCATATAGAAGTCAAACCGGATTATAATTGCGCAGTAGTATGCTTATGTTAGCCAGCATGTTACCATTACCAGAACATCATTCACATGGCTAGGTTGAATAGACAAGATGTTAGTTTGAAGTAAGCATTCTGATGGGGTATTGTTACATTCCTAAAGTGACTTGAGTGACATGGGTATTAGCATACGTGTAGATGGTTGGACTAAGAGTGATCCATGGGCCTGATTCCTGACCTTGAACGATGATCGGGCTGAAGTGAATATTACTATGATAATTCAACGTATACTCAACTTTGAAAACATTGATACGTCATTAGTTGAGAGAAGGAGAAAGAGAAACACCAAAGGAGGAATATCATAGTCCAAACACCGAAATCCCCCTGTCTCGTGATTTGTTTCACTAGAATCACCGAGCACCGGGAAAAGATACTGTTTGATAAACATCCGACTAGATACTTGTATACTCATATGGGCTGGGTGAACGTTACTTCTGATTAGGTACTTGATTTCATAATCGAGTAGCAGCACATAGAGCATCATTATAGTCACCCCTTTCCAAGACCTACAAGTCACCACATATGTTGACAAGGGAAAATGCTATATTATACAACACATAATGCCTTGTCATCTCCTTTTCATAAATCTGCCAGTTTTTATGGCAATAAGGAGAGCCTGCTTTTGTGCGCAACAAGACGAAATGATCTATTTACAGTCCAAGGGTATATCCGGCATATAAACTAGCAAACCGGATCCTATATCCGATGAGGACTTCATTAAGATCGTACAACATTCGATGTAATACATGTTCCCCAATCACCTACCCAAACAGTTGGGTAGGTCGAGGGGGGATGCACATTCAGGGCCGTTTTATGTCTTCAACTTAGACATGTCGACCATCCAGTTCCAATATCCTAACTCCTTCTACAGTTTTGTGGCAACAGCAATTTTTAAAAAAAACGAGAACTTATTTATTCTCTTTAGTGGTGATGCCCGAATTGGGTGAGAATAGGTAAAAACATGCCAATCACCGTTGCTAGTGTCTCTCGCATTTGAGGGTGGGAGTGTTTTCGTTGACCACCATCGGCGTAGCCGTTAGGAATCGAGCCAACCTCGTGGCTGGGTGAGTCGCCTTCTTGCATAGCATGCATTGCAACATAGCTAAAGACATTAGTAAGACGGGATGAAAAAAAGGGGTTTGTTTGCAACTCACAGGAAAGTTCCTGCGGAGAACAAGAGCAGCATTCCGGTCCACCACTGATTCAGCTGACCCTCACCACCTCCACCTAAAAAGCTGACGAGTATGAAAGTTGCCCAAGCTCCGAATGGGGAAGCTAAGCTGAAGACAATCAAGTGACCCCGAGCCGCGCGCTTTGATAATCCTTGTTTCAACAGAACCGAGGTAAGACCAAAAGCCGCTGGAGCCTTGTGGACCATAATGGCTACAAATACGATAAAACCTAGCTTCGTATCTGGCGAGGTGGCCGATGCTCCCATTGCAATGCCGTCCGCCGCTGCATGAATGACTAATCCTGTCGTTGTGGCTAGGCTTCTAGACTGCTTCGGTGTGGGTGTCAAAGAGCCTAGGAAACCTTCGGGCTCTTCCTCTTCTCTAGAGAGGGATGAACCACCTAGATTACTAAGGCTAATATGTCTTGGTGGTGGAGGCGGTTGAAAGTTCTCGGACGCATGGCGAGGTAGTCGATCGATCAAGAACATCAAAATGAAGCCTAGGATTAAGGAAAGTCCAATATAGAAAGTAGGAACTTCAACACCGCCATGAGTACTTCCTGCGCTTGGTTTTTTCTCGTCGCCCGATGGTGTTTCTGACTCATCTGCAGGTTCCCTCACTCGGAGATCAACTTCGGCGTGTTCTTGACTTGGAACGACTACCCCCAATTTTGTATCTAATGTATTTTTTTCCGGGTTCTCATTCGGGGCGATCCCGCTCCAATCCGGTTCATCCCTCGAATTGAGACTTCGTCCTTCCGTCCATTGGATTGTAGATATGTGTCTTAAGCTATGTAGGCTTCTTGTATTCTGGGAACGCACAGGAACTGATGCTTCGGTAATGGCTTCGATACCTTCCGGTATTATCACTATTAGGGATGTACCGACAAGTATCCCTATACCAATACTTGATATTAATCGAAGCTGCGATTGCGACAAGGACATAGATAAAGGTAATGCGCCGGCGAGAAAGGAACTATCTTCGTTAGATTTCGAGTTTGGGACTTGCGCCAGGGGAAAGTTAGGACTCACGCCAATGCCATAACAACCTGAAATTAGACACGTCAGCACTCGGATCTCTACTTAGGCGGAGGAGATACAATCTAGTACAATGGATATTTGAACATACCGTTAATGCAAGTAAAAGAAACAACCCAGTTCCGGCCATGATTGTTGTGTTCACCTTAAGGAAGCACCTAAAAGATAATTGCTTGTTACCGATTCATTGGCGACACTGTTGACTAATGTTGAATACACGTCTGTTTAGTCCGGGGCGATAAGGGGGTACAACCTCGCGGCGAGGGAGGTTATCCCGGAAAAGGTAAACAATTGAAATACCTATTCCGACCCTATACTTTAGATAATACAACAATTAGAAAGAAAAAAAAAGAGAGGTTTGGTATTTTTGAGGCTCACAGCTATAATAGAGGAATGGGGGAGATGGATGTTGGATCCATGGATTAATGGATTAATGGATAATGATGGATCTTTTTTTGCGACGGTAGCCTCAAATTGCCAGGGCGGTTTCCAGTTAACGGCCACTAAAATCTTAATTATCCTTGTCGCAACCTGCTTTTAGGCGGGGACCAAGTGCACGTCACTGCCGATTTTTCTATTTAGTGCATTCGTTTCAGTACGTACCTACTGCCGTACGGCGCTAAGGCCCTGAATTGCTTAGACTGTTAGAACTTAAAAGGCTCCGAACGATCTCCTTCACTGCGATGCTACCTAAAAAAGGGTCAGTGCTCTAAACGGCGCTCCACCTATCCACGCGCTGCTTCCATCATTTGGACGCGACAAGCAGATTTTAAGAAGGCGCGTTTAAGGTAGCCTAGTTGCTACTTCTATCGCATAACTCTCATTGCTCCATTAATTATTCCATTATTCGCTTTTATTCGCTTTTATTCGCGGGTAATCGCTAGTGATCACCAAACTTTCCCATCCACTTGCTATCAACTTCGCAACTTGAAAATCTGACGCTCTACACCTTGTCGCTGATACAACCTACGTCGATATTACTTCTACCTTAAGCTTGTCTGACAAGATGGAAGACGAGTGTATGTCACTATAATTCGAGTAATTGTCGCAAAAATATCAATAACTAAATGAATTTATAGGGACGGTCGACGCCAATGAGGCGCTCAACATCTCGCTTGTGCGACCTACATCATCGGGACTCGACACGGTCGCATCATTCAACCCGAAGTTCACATATCCCATATTTGGCGACGATGAGCGAATATTCGGTCACAAAGGCCTAAAGGTCAACCTCCAATACGATGCTAGGGACTTGCGACCAAACCTATCCGTATCCTCGTCCCGAAAGTTTACTGCGGTGGGTGATATCGAGCCGCTCGACGTTAGAGCTACGTTAAAGGAATTCCTGCCTGGGGGTTTGTTTTACCTCCGCATACGTGATCAATATGGCTAACTAACAATATCCAGTTGCTTTCCAATCCAAGAAAGAATACGACCAAGCTTTGAAGTCCCTCCCTGACACATGGGCCCCTCCCGGAACACTACTTAAGACCTTTAACAAGGATGGAGCAACCTATGAAATCTGGCATGGGACTCTAGACGATCCCGCCGTATTCCAACTAGTGAGACGAATCCAAATCACCGTCCTATTCTTCATCGAAGGTGGATCCTATATCGTGGAAGATGAGCCGGATAAATCCTCGCCCCGATGGTCTGTTTTCTTCGTTTATAGGAGGGAACTTGATTCCGAGGCCAACTCCAAGCCTCAGTACACATTCCAAGGCTATGCGACAACCTACAAGTTTTGGATGTATCAACAGCCCACTCCACCAGCCTCTCCAATACTTTCATATGGTGGCGCGAGATTAACAGGCAAGGAGGCGGATGATTCATGGAATCTCCCCGATGAAGATGATCCTAACTACGAAATGGTTCATCGTATGAGGATTTCGCAATTTATTATACTTCCTTCATTCCAAGGGAAAGGCATAGGCGCTTTTCTGTACAACACCATATTTGAGGCTGCGACTAGGTCTCAAGCGACGAAAGAAGTGACGGTTGAGGACCCCAACGAAGATTTCGATCTCTTACGTGACTTATGCGACCTGAAATATATGCGTAAAAACGTCCCTGAATTCTTAGATTTACAGGTCAACACCGATGTAGCTATCCCTCAGAAGGGTGGGTTGTTACATCACGGCACACAGATCTCCCCTACTGAAGCGGATGTGTCAAGTGAGGGAATAGTTGATATCATCAAACTCGAGGATCTCCGAATCAAGAATAAAATCGCACCTCGTCAATTTTGGCGACTTATTGAGATGCATCTCATGTCAAAGTTACCTGAATCTGTCCGTCCCCAATCAGATGCCGATGCCAAGAAACCGACGGCATCGAAAGCCGATAAACATGCTTATACGCTCTGGCGTTTACTTCTCAAGCAGCGATTGTATCGCCGCAACAAGTCGGTTCTCGGCGAATTCGAGATCACAGAACGAATTCTTAAGCTAAACGAAACCCTAAACAATGTTGAGTGGGAATATGCTCGAATCCTCGATCGCGTTGAATCAAAGCCTGTAGTTACCCTTGATGTTGTGGTGGCTAACGGCAAGAGAAAATTGGATGGTGATAATCACTCCGAGGGCTCGACGTCCAAGAAGGCCCGGGTTGAGGAAGAAGATGTATAAGTAATCAGGGAAGGTATAGGAATAGGTTGAGCATGCGTCGGGGTATTTAGGAGGATACCGGCTGTTAGTGTGGTCAATGGAGTTCCGGTAGTTATCATGATACCTTTGCTGCATTCTCATTAAAATGGGGAGCTTTTACGGTCCACGCATGAGGGAGGTGTGGGAAGACACCCTGTGACCGATCACAGCAGACCATCAATCCACGAGTAAAAGATATTTGTATTGTACGGATTCAAGAAATGCGGATAACGGAATGGACAATCGTTGTGTTGATAATCTCAATTAACGTCCTATCTATGATTAAGACGCCTCAAACTCCACCCCATATGCACATGAAAAACGGACCCCCTTTTTGCTCACACCACGTTCTAATCTAGATGCCCTTACCAAGCTGACTAGCAACATGAGCAGCTTCTTTTACGGCCTTGGCGACAGTGCTTCGTACTCGTCCCTCCTCGAGAACTAGGAGACCCTCAATAGTGCAACCGCCCGGCGTACTGATCCTATCACGAAGCAGGGCAGGGTGGTCTCCACTAGCTACTAAAGCAGCAGCACCTTTCATGGATTGGGCAGCCATTCTTTGGGCTTCTGCTCGCGGAACACCGAGAGCCACGGCACCATCAACAGCAGCCTCAAGGACGAGAGAAAAGAAAGCTGGGCCGGACCCAGCGAGTGCGGTCGAAGCATCCATGTTCTCAGCAGGGAGGTAAATGACGTCGCCAATGCGCTTGAAGATCCAAGTCACGAGACTCGAGGTCTGAGGGGGCAAGGGTGGATTACTATTCGCGACAACCGTCATGCCCTGGCGAACCATACTCGCCGTGTTGGGAAGCGCTCTCACGATCCTGCATCGTCCGTCGACTTCGGGGTCCTTCTCAGGCACAGCGCCGTGTAGGATCTTTTCGATCTGCGGCACGGTGATGCCGGCGCATATGCTGATGAGAAGCTTCCCGTGCAATGCCTTGGACATACCTGGCTCGTTAAGCAGGTCCTCGACCATGTATGGCTTGCATGCTAGGATGATGACTTCGGATTTCATGACCGCGGATACGTTCTCCTTTTGTACTACTTTTACGGAGGAGCTGTGTTCCCAGAGGGCTTGTTTCACTCGCTTGGCGGACTCGGGACGGCGTACGCATGCGATGAAGCGCGAGGGGAGACGGGACGGGACTTCGTCGGCGGGTGTTGAGCGACCTGAGGGGGTTTGTAGGGGACGCGGCCCGGACATTTCTTGCAGCGAGGTTAAGATCCCTGAGAGGATCGCTATACCCATGGTACCTGGAATTGGTTACATGTTAGTTATTGCTTATCATTTGCTTGGCTGTGACCAGCTGAGCCAGCTGATGGTGATCTGAGGCAAGACATACCGCAGCCAAGAACTGCCAAGGTGAGCTCGGGCGCGTTGTGTTCATGATGTGTAAGTGCCAACATCTTGTCGGTATTGTGTTGTACGTATAACGAATATTTGAGTCTTTCTGTGGCTAATAAGCCGAATTAAAAGATGATCGATGGTTCTCTTGTATCCAACTAGAAATCTAGGTATTTATATTCGAATTTGCTCTCGTGCTTCGGTTGAAAAAAACCTGACGAACAAGGGGACTGACAGGGTGAGGCCCAAGCTTGGAAGAGTAGGAAAAAAAAGAAATATGTTCTAGAAAAAGGCACAGAATCACGATTCAAAAATAAATAAGATCAAATCAGATGGAAATTAGATATATTAACCACGTTCCACCACATCATAGGACACCTGTCACATTCCACTCCAATAAATAAGCAAAGGGTTCAATAATAGGGATAAGGAGAAGGAGAAGGAGAAGAAGTACACGAAGAAGAACCGCTTCGATGCGGGAAGAGAAAGCATGTTCCCGTGTCGCGTTTCCAATTTCTTTTACCGAGGTCGCACCGAGTAACCTTGTTCTGCTACTTGCTTTTAAGCCTTATCGGAGCCTTACCGTAAACCAATTTAGGTATAGTGTTATAGTAGAGAGTCTAGCTGTATCGTGGTAATATCCCGTCATGTATTTAAGTACATGTACTCATCTTGTGTACCGAGACATGCACATGCGCATATTGCATAGATTCAGCCGGATTAGAAATAGTCATATCATTTTTTAGTAAAATGAATTGCAAAATAAAATTTGGTATGGCAATGAAATTGAATCGATAATACTAAGTACAGCATGATGGCGCAAATAATTGATATGAAATTGGAAATCGGCGATTTAGGAGTACCCGAACTAGTGGTACAGCTTCAGGAACGAGCAGTGTTGATCAGACTGCCAAAATGAGTAAAGTGGATCCAGTATGTCTTAGAGCTTGGACCACCCTTTGCCGTAGCTTCTTTCGTATTAGCGCCAAACGGGTACTTGCCTGCATCGTTCTTATCTTATCGAACAGCAGGAAGCTCCTTCCGCCGAAAATCATAGGTCCCGCCGTAACTTTGTTAGCGACAGCCTTGAACTCTCAGCCTTCCTCCCACTTCATTCACGCCGTGTTTCTATCATCTTAGGATCCTAGAACACGACTTTTCTTTCGCTTCTAGTATCCATTCCCAAGCAATAGAACTATCAGAGATGCGACAATGGCTGCGGATCCTTTTGAAGTTCGAATGCGCTTCAGTGGGCAGCTTCAACACATGAACGCGAGCACCACTTCGGCGCAGAAAGCTGCCCAGTATGCGCTGAAGTACAAGGACATGGATGAAGATTTGCACTCGTGCATTCTTGAACAGCTGGAAAAGGTATGTGGTTATTCATTGATTAAACTGATTGATCTGATATTCGTTATTACTTATTTCTTCACCTTGAATCAATTCATCCATGTTTTCTAATTTCTAACACCGTTTTATTACGTCGTCGAACTTTCAATGGTCGCATTGAAGCTTTCAACTAGGGTAACCTAATGGAAGCAATCTAACTAATATTGAACAACAGACTAACATGAATACCCGCGCCAACATCATGTACTTCATCGAGCATCTACTAGAGATGGCATCCAAGGAGCGACAGAATGACTATGTACGCATGATGCAACGCGACATCCTCCGAGTCGTCGACGCGGTTTGCCCTGAAGACGGTTCAGGTGCCGCGAATGTGAAAGTTGTCCGCAAGGTAAGTCGAGCACTATTACCAAGTTCATCTCAAATTACTTAACGTCGATTGCTAATAACGGCAACCTGTAGGTGCTTCAAGGTCTTTTCAACAAATGTATCTTACTCGAGCAGACGGTAACCGAAATCGAAGCTTGCCTTAAAGAGCGCGACACCTCCGCCGACGCTAGCTTCTCTTCACCTGCCAACGGCGACGACTCTCGTTCGCGCAATGCCAATGGTGCTAATAACTCTAACCGCCTTGACAAGCGCCAGATCGAGCAGCGCATCGAAGAAGATCGCGAGCGACACAAGCGTATGCGTGAGAGTATGTGGGCTGTTCCTGGATCTATTGAAGAGGAGGCAATGAAGCTTTGGGAAGAAACAAGCGAGCTAGGTGAAGATGATCACATTCTTGGAAGAGAAGAGTGGGAGGAGTTTCAACGGGAGGCTGAGGCAAGCAAGTGCCATCACCTTCGAGCAAGAGACGCTGCTAATGCTGCCGCTGCCGCCGCCGCTGGTAACACCACCACCAATGGAGCTCCATCGCGTTAGGAGGCGATGCCTGAGCACCTTGACGCTCCCGATAGTCCTAGAACAACTCTCGTGGGTTCTGATTCCGAGCTTGAGGCATTTCAGCTACGTCACCATCGCTTTGATGCTCATGAGCATCCTGGTCGTCTTTCCGTTCCCCGCTCGCCTAGCCCATTGGCACGAGAGAATCAAGCACGCCAAAACTTGCCTCAGAGTGCGGATGCCATACCACTCTATGCATCGCGACATGAACGTAGACGAATCCGTCGACAACGACGCCGATAGCGACGACGTGTTGAACGATGGCTTGCCGAAGATGAACCCAATGCGCAGCAACACCAGTGATCTTTTAACGGGTCTAATCTTCTTTGCTAAAGGATAGAAATTGATTATGTATTTTGTGTGCCCCAAAGGAGAGCAGTCATGCATTACACAGGCGTCTGAGGGAAGGGGGGGAAAACTTGCATCAGGGAACCGGAAAATGGCGTTTGTTCTATTTGAGGGGGATCGGTATCGCGTTTTTCATACTAGGAGTTGTTTCTACGAGATGGCATGTGAAGATTGGAAGCACACCAATTCATCTGAGGAATCATCTCGCTATTGTAGGACTTGTTAGGTTGTTCGCTCTTAGAGCACGGCGTTAAACGGTGTTTAAGGGTTATTATGCATTTGCAATGGTCTTCGTCTTGTATTGCTTCTGATGATTGGGTCGGTGAAGGGTTGCTTTTGCTCATGATACCACAAAATGTGTTATGTCTGTCTTACATTACCTTACCGACTCCCTTGCTTACCATTTACTGTCGTGTTATTTGTCCGGGTGTACGTGCAACCGAAGTAACGGCACTTGGCTCGGCCTCGGCGTCGGAGTACTATATCCTTGAGCCGGGCTTTGTTCCGCGATATCTGCCCGCTCTTATCTAATTCTACATATTATTTAGCGACCACTAATTCAAGCTTAGTAGCTTATTTTTGTTTTCTTTTCTAATGATACTTTAACCTTACATGTTACCCACTCCCATCTATTCACTTCAAACCCCGCCATGCCGAAAGTCCTGGTTTTCGGGGCCGGCGCTCTTGGGGCATGCTACGCCTACGTCTTAGCTAAAGCTCTAGGCGAGATAGAAGTCACCACAGTCTGTCGGTCAAATTACGACGAGGTAGCTAGGAATGGATTCACCATCAATTCCAAACTGTGGGGTAATAACCTCCATTTTCAACCCCGCGTCGTGCGGTCCCCCGCTGAAGCTGCGCAGCTGTTAGTGGATGGAGAGTGCTTCGAGTATATCATAGTTACGTCTAAAGCTCTTACCACTACCCCGTCTACGCCGGAGATCCTGGCTCCTGTTGTTGAGAAGGGGAGGAGTGCGATTGTGTTGATTCAGAATGGTATTGGGATTGAGAATGAATATGTAACTGCGTTCCCTGGGAATTCGGTACTGAGTGCTGTGGCGTATTTCCCGGCTACGCAGGTTCGTCCGGGGGTTGTTGAACATCGTGAGGTCGAGTTGTTGCATGTTGGTACGTATCCGCCTGATGCGCCACCGGCACATAAAGATGTTGCGAGGGCGTTTGTGGGTTTACTGGGACAGGGAGGGGCGACGGCGAAGTTACATGGGGATGTGCAGAGGGAGAGGTGGGTTAAGTTGCTTGTTAATGCGGTTTGGAATCCGGTGTGCGCCTTGACGAGATTACGGGATCGCGAGTTTATTGATGCGGATAGGGATTTGAGACTTGGTTCTACAAGTACTAGAGAAAAGGGAAAGGAGGAGAGGGAAGGGGATAGGTTAGTGAGTGAAATGGGAGATGGATTACGGTTCATTAAGGATGTTATGCTGGAGATTGCGTCGGTGGCACAGGCGTATGGGTATGGTGATGTTAATGAGGATATGGTGGATTTTCAGATTAAGAGAGCGGCGGTTAGGGATTTACCTGGCGTGCAGACTTCTATGTTGACGGATGCGCTTGCGGGGAGGGCTATGGAGGTTGATGCTGTGGTGGGTAATGCGGTTAGGATGGCGAGGGAGAAGGGTATTGAGACGCCTATGTTGAAGACGATTTATGTGCTTGCTAATGGGCTTAGTGTGGGTTTTGGGAAGGGGTCGTGATAACAATCATAAGAATCTGCTCGAAGAGTAGCTGTCTTACACTGATTAAGGGGGGTTATATGGGTTTGAAACGTGGGATTGTCCCGATTTCATGTAAAATATGCTGGTCATATCACCTGTTAGGATTTAGGAACAAGTTAGGGATTTAGCAAAGATTTCTCTATTCAGGACCCATTTGTTACTGAGCCCCTTTCTCATCGAGATACTCCTTCTCAGACATGATCATGAGATGGCTCAAATACCAGAGCATATAGAAGGCCATGATAATACCGTTATTAGCCACTTTCGACCAATATCCCGAAGTCATGTCCAGAGATTTGCATTGTTATACAGGGTAGGTTACATGTATACATAGCGTCGTTCGATTTTCCTCGTGATATCAAATGGGTTATTCCATAGTGACAGTGGCTCCGAGTTCCTTCATCGTAGCTACGATCTTTTCGGCTTCTTCTTTAGGTACCGATTCCTTCATCATCTTAGGTGCTCCCTCCACAAACTTCTTGCTGTCCACTAAGCTCAACCCTAACATGTTCTTGACCTCCTTTATAATCTTGGCCTTTGCGGCAGCGTCAAATGCTTGTAGCTTCACGTTGAATAGGGTCTTCTCTTGGGCGGCTGGTGCGGGCTCGTCGGCCTCTTCTGCGGCGGCAGCGGGTGCAGCAGCTGGGGCAGCAGCGAAACCACCAACAGGTAGATCGGGGATGTTTAGTCGCGACTGTAGTTGGAATATTAGTGATATTGAAGCCTATTTGACTAAATAAACTCGACCTTTAAGCTTGTAACTAAGTCGGCAGTCTCAAGAAGAGTCAATTGGCTGATTTGATCTACAATACCAGCAATCTTGGGGTTCGTAGAAATGGCTTCTGTAGACTCGTGCCGTCGCTGTATTGAAGGTGTTGTGGATTTAAGGAATGAATTCGAGGTTCGGAAGGAACTGTTGGTGCGAATTGATCGCGCGCAGCTTCGGACTGCGTATCTACAAGGTGCTGACATGTTGAACGACTTCTTAGTGAACCGAATCGTGGATTGACTGGATTGATGTAAAGCTCGTGATGCTCTTTTCTAAAGATTTTTGATGTACCTACGATTCGGTATAATTTGGTACAATTTAGCGAAGTTTAGGCGGCGTACTATGCTAATTTATAGTGGGTCTCACCGCTAACATCGGTACCGTACAAGTCCGTTCCGGCTTCTTCACCGCCTAAATTTTAACAAACGGCAGAAAAAAAGTTAGGGAAATCCCGTCGCGATTGACTTTAATCGCAGTAATTTTTAGTGTCGATCTGATCAAAAAGTGAAGGAATTATTTACATATTTCACCATAAATTTCACATCTTCACAGCAATCATGGCCACGATCGATGTGAGCCGACGGAGAGAACTTTTCATATCTGAACTGCTCTCACGTGGAAGATCTGAACCAAAACTGTCTACCAAATTACCACCCGAATTATTAGAAATAATTTGTGGTCAGATCCCTGCATCTTTTCTTGATGCTATCGCTGAAGCAGCTTTGCTTTCTCACTTTACTGGGTTGATATTCATCCACTTTGAGAGTATTTTCGCCGATATTTGCGCAAGATGGCTACTGAAACTCCGAAACCAAGGCCAAGAGGACCTTATTATCGCTTCTTTTGCGAGAATCCTCCCGTTTGCGCCTCATCTATCTGTTTTCTTAGAACAGTATATAAGTGAAACTTCACTTACACACAATTCCGGATCACGACCTTTCCAGATCAACTCATTAAATCCGCCTAAATCCCCGACACTCTCCGAAAGCGACCTACTCCTAACTTTAGTATCGTTCTGGAGATTGTTGAATTTCGAGAAGACAACATTTAGTCAATTAGTTCCGCCTTCTAGAATACAAGTCTTATTCAAGCACGATTATGCGCCGGTTAGGTATCTTGCTATTCGGGTATTCTGCCTCCAGCTTAATACTTCAGACTGTAAACTGGAAGAGCTTATCCGAGAACATATCAAAGAAGACGAGTCTCTGATAGGAGATTTGGATGGAAATGAAATTGACTATACATTTCTCTCCCTAATCGAACGTCGAAGAGCCCAACGCTTAGATGAATCTCGACTCAAGTTACAAGCCGACTTGGAGAAGCCCTATAAAGAAAATTTCCCTTCCGTACAACTCACTAAGCTAGTTGCGCAGTATAACGCCACAATCCTCCCACGACCCAATGGCGTGCCTCGTTCGCCATCCAGTTTGGTACACACGCCAACCACATTAGCTAACTTGGAGGGTCTTGCTCAGAACCTTCAGAAATCAGGTCCGATACTTTTGCATGGGCTTCCTGGTGCTGGTAAAACATCGATTGTGCATGACCTTGCTCGTGAGCTTGGCATGGTGTCCAGCTTGGTGACACTACATCTTAATGAGCAGACAGACGCAAAAATGCTCATTGGATTATACTCGACAGGCTCTAAACCAGGTTCTTTCTCCTGGAGACCTGGTGTCCTCACTACAGCGGTTCGAGAGGGTCGATGGGTCTTGATTGAGGACTTGGATAGGGCTCCGAATGAGGTCATGAGTACTTTGCTGCCACTGGTGGAACATGGCAAACTGCTGATTCCTAGTCGTGGAGAGACGGTAGAAGCTCCGAGTAGTTTCCGATTGTTTGCGACCGTTCGAACTACTCGAGGAATGAATGGACGAGAAAGTCTTCCTAGTATGCTAGGTCAACGATTCTGGCACTTATCGAGCGTGAAAATTCCTCCACCAGCCGAACTGGAACAAATAATTATTGGCAGTTATCCTCTATTATACAAATATACTCCGATGATCATGTCAGTCTATAGAAGACTTTGCAGCCTTTCTAGCCTTTCATCTGTGGGTGGTGCTGGACGGAGTACAGTAGAACGCTCAACTACCCCAAGAGACGTCTTAAAGTGGTGCCGTCGCCTAAAGGAAACCTTGGTGGCCTCAGGCTGTAAAACTGGAGACGAGCCCGTAACCGAGGCGACAAGAGATTGGATGTTTATGGATGCGGTCGATTGCTTTTGTGGTAGCCTCCCAAAACCAGAGGCGCGGGCGGCTCTTGTTAGTTGTATTGCGGAGGAGATGCATCTCTCGAAACAGCTTATGGAACACTATCTCGAAGCCCATGTACCTCAAATGGAGGATACCCCAAGTAATTTCAAGGTTGGGAGGGTTATGTTGACCAGAAGGAAACACGCGGGCAGAGTGACAAAATCGAAAAAACCGTTCGCGAGCACAAGTCACTCAAAGAGACTGCTGGAACAGATATCAATGGCCGTCAAATTGCGCGAGCCCGTACTTCTCGTCGGTGAGACCGGTATTGGAAAGACGACAGTAATTCAGCAGCTAGCCGAGTCTCTTGGCCATAAACTCGTTGCTGTGAATTTGTCACAGCAAAGCGAAGTTGGCGATCTCTTGGGTGGCTTTAAACCGGTAAATGCACGCAGTTTAGCCGTACCCCTGAAAGAAGAGTTTGAGGATTTGTTCGCTTCGACTGGGATTTCTGCATCGAAGAACCAGAAATATCTAGAACAAATAGGTAAATGTACTGCTAAAGGTCAGTGGACGAAGGTATCGAAACTTTGGCGGGAAGCGCCGAAGATGTTCGATAAAATCGTAGGAGAACTTCAGAGCCGAGCTGAAGCGCGTGACGATGACGGCACAGATGGGCGACCAGTTGCAAAGAGACGTAAGGTGGAGTCGAAGCTTCAGTCGCTCCTCGACCTAAAACCGCGCTGGGAAGCTTTTTCAAAGAGTTTGGAACAATTTGATATCCAAATCTCTGGAGGTTCGGGTACTTTTGCTTTCGCCTTCGTTGAAGGCAACATCGTCAAAGCAGCAAGAAATGGAGACTGGGTACTATTGGACGAGATTAATCTAGCCTCGCCCGATACGTTAGAGAGTATAGCTGATCTGCTCACCTCTGGCCCTAACGATGAACCGTCGATCCTATTGTCAGAAACGGGTGATATCGAACGTGTTAAGGCGCATCCGGATTTCCGCATATTTGGTGCCATGAACCCAGCTACAGATATTGGCAAACGAGACCTTCCACTTGGACTTAGATCGCGCTTTACTGAGTTCTACGTAGGCAGCCCAGACAAGGACCTTAAGGATCTACTCACTATTATTAAGGCTTATCTGAGTGGGAAGAGTATCAAGGATGAGCAAGCTGCTGATGATATTGCCCGACTTTATCTCAACACTAAAACACGAGCAGAGGAGAAACGACTGGTTGATGGCGCCAACGAAGTACCTCATTTCAGTCTACGAACGTTAACTCGTGTTTTGAGTTATGTGAATGATGTATCTCCATTCTATGGACTTCGACGAGCTCTGTACGAAGGCTTCTCCATGGGTTTTCTTACGCTGCTGGATAGAGCATCCGAGGAGACACTCGTACCCTTAATCCACCATCACCTTCTTGACAAACAAGGTGGTGCTAGATCATTACTTTCGCAGCCACCGAAGCACCCTAACGATGAAAAGCAATACGTTAAGTTCATGAATAAGAATAAGGATCGTCAATATTGGTTACTCCAGGGAGACGAAACCCCCATCGAACGAACTGACTATATCATCACGCCTTATATCGAGCGAAATCTCCTGAACTTAGTAAGAGCCACATCGACAAGACGTTTCCCAATTCTCATACAGGGACCTACATCGGCGGGTAAGACGAGCATGATCGAGTATCTTGCAAATTTTAGCGGCAATAAATTTGTGCGAATTAACAATCATGAACATACGGACCTTCAAGAGTATCTTGGAACTTATGTTTCTGATTCCGACGGCAAGTTACGATTCCAAGAGGGGCTATTGGTACAGGCACTTCGACAAGGACACTGGATCGTGCTAGATGAATTAAATCTGGCGCCCACAGATGTTCTGGAAGCATTAAATCGTCTTCTTGACGATAATCGTGAACTGCTCATCCCCGAGACCCAGGAAATTGTACGGCCGCACGAAAACTTCATGTTATTCGCAACTCAAAATCCACCTGGTTTATATGGAGGTCGAAAGGTACTCTCGCGCGCTTTTCGCAACAGATTTCTTGAGCTTCACTTTGACGACATACCGGAAGACGAGCTCGAGATCATTCTACAGAAGCGAAGTCTGTACACTGCTCCCTCCGACTGTAAGAGAATCGTCAATGTGTATAAGGAACTTTCAAGATTGCGACAGACGAGTCGACTATTTGAAAACAAGGATAGCTTTGCGACACTAAGAGATCTTTTCAGGTGGGCTCTAAGAGAGGCAGAAACCCGAGAAGAAATTGCAGCTAACGGGTTTATGCTTCTTGCGGAACGTGTCCGAGACGAGGAAGAAAGAATAGCTGTCAAGAGAGTCATTGAGACTGTTTTCAAAGTCAAGATCGACCAAAATGAACTTTACGACATCAATAGGTCTCCATATCTCCGAGCGCAACCTCCTAACAATGGACAAGGGGTGGTTTGGACTCATGCTATGCGGCGCTTGTATGTTCTAGTTGCAAGTGCGCTTCGTCACAATGAACCCGTGCTTCTTGTTGGAGAGACTGGTTGCGGGAAAACAACCGTTTGCCAACTTCTTGCCGAGTCTCTTGGAAAAGAACTTCATATTGTTAACGCTCACCAAAATACCGAAACTGGTGATCTTATTGGATCTCAGCGACCCATCAGGAACCGAGGTGCCATTGTGGACTTGTTGACCCAAGATCTCATTGAAACCCTCCGACAACTTGGGCAAGCGGTAGAAGGCGGTTTAGAAGACCTGCTAGAGAGGTATCATGCTCTTGATGAGTCAACTCGATCACTGATACTTTTGGACTTGCAGCGAAAAATTTCGGATAATGAAGTCAAGAGCAAGGCTCTCTTCGAATGGGCAGATGGAAGTTTGGTCCATGCTATGCGAGATGGTCAATTCTTCCTTCTAGATGAAATTTCTCTAGCCGATGATTCCGTCTTGGAAAGATTAAACTCCGTTCTTGAGCCCCAACGCACATTACTTCTTGCGGAAAAGGGCATCGACGATTCATTTATCAAGGGCTCCGACGGCTTCCAATTCCTCGCAACTATGAACCCTGGTGGTGATTTTGGCAAGAAGGAACTTTCACCGGCATTGCGAAACCGGTTTACTGAAATATGGGTGCCACCCCTTTCCGAGAATGAAGATGTGCTGCAAATTGTATCTTCGAAGTTGAGACCTGAATTCCAACCTTTCTCCAAGGTTATCGTCGAGTTCTCTTATTGGTTTGGGAAGAATTTTCGATCTACGGCTTCAACAGCATTTTCCATTAGAGACATTCTAGTTTGGGTCAAGTTTGTCAATGAGAGCGTGGGTCATCATCCTGCATCTTCTATGATCCACGGTGCTGCAACCGTTTTCATTGACACCCTTGGTGCAAATCCATCTGCGCTAATCGCACTTGACCCTAAGAGTATGGATACACAGCGACAGAGATGTTTAGATAAGCTAAGCGAGTTGCTTGGTTGCGATGCGACTGCGGTATATCGAGCACAGCTACAATTAACTATTGATGCTAATAAACTACGGATCGGCGATTTCTCTATTGAACGTACCACAAATGAGGACTTCGAAACCGGATTTGCCTTACATGCACCAACCACCAAGCTCAACGCGATGAGAATTATTCGTGCTCTCAAGGTGCAGAAACCTATTCTATTAGAAGGCAGTCCGGGTGTGGGGAAAACAACATTGGTCAGTGCTCTTGCTCGAGCGTGTGGACGGCCCTTGACAAGAATTAATCTTTCCGACCAAACTGATCTTATGGATCTTTTTGGAACGGATGTCCCCGTAGAAGGAGCTGAAGCAGGTCATTTCGCATGGAGGGATGCACCATTTCTTCGAGCTATGCAGAATGGAGAGTGGGTACTTCTTGATGAGATGAACCTGGCTTCACAGTCCGTCTTAGAAGGCCTTAACGCTTGTCTCGATCATCGAGGAGAAGTTTATATTTCCGAACTTGACCAAGTCTTCAAAAGACATCCCAACTTTCGTCTTTTCGCAGCACAGAACCCACATCATCAAGGTGGAGGGCGAAAGGGGTTGCCTAGCTCTTTCGTCAATCGTTTCATTGTTGTGTATGCTGATGTCTTCACTGAAGAGGATCTCTTACTGATTGCACAACATAACTTCCCCAAAGTCTCCGCCGATATTGTACGACGAATGATCAACTTCATTTCAAACCTTGAAACACGGATTCTTGTTGAGAGAGTATTCGGGGCCCAAGGTAGTCCTTGGGAATTTAATCTTCGTGATACCCTACGTTGGCTGCATTTGCTTACGTCTTCGGATCCTCTGCTTAGCACTGGTAGTGTTGACGACTTCCTGGGCATAGCAATTCGACAGCGTTTCCGGACTGAGAAAGACAGACTCGAAGTGGACAAGCTTTTCGCCGAAATATTCGAGGCGCCACCAAAAAGCCACCAGTTATACCATAACATTTGTTCTTCCTCACTTCAAGTTGGGCTTGCACTAATGCAACGGAATCAGCTTGTGCAACCTTCACAATTCCCTAGCATGGATATTGTTCCTCGACTCTCCGAAATAGAGTCCCTCTTAATTTGCATCAAGCAGAATATCCCATGTATTCTTGTTGGGCCTTCGGGAAGTGGAAAGTCCATGCTACTGCAACACATCGCTGCATCATCCGGTAAATCACTGGTCACATTCCCCATGAATGCTGATATAGACACTATGGACCTCGTGGGTGGATTCGAACAATCCGACCCTATACGCGAGTTGAATACTGCATTGAGAGAATTACAAGAAGCCTTGCAATTGTCAACAGTAAGCGTTTTAGGTGAAGGCGTTCCAGATTCGGCAATCGACTTGTTGAATGCTCTTAGTTCTACGAAGGATCAGATAGAGGAGCGTCAATATCTCGTGGATTGCATTCGAAATCTTCAGAGTCAAATATCGGCAGGTTCGGAGCTTGCTACTATTCTCACTAATGCGCGCGACGTTCTTCAACGTCCTATTAATATCTCGAACCCTAGATTTGAATGGTTGGACGGTATTATCGTCAAGGCCCTTCAGAAAGGAGATTGGTTGGTACTTGACAACGCGAACCTCTGCAGCGCTTCAGTTCTCGATAGGTTAAACTCCTTGCTTGAACCAGAGGGTTTCCTAATAATCAACGAACACTGCGGTCCCAATGGTGAGGCCCGAGTTATCAAGCCTCATCCCGATTTTAGGGTGTTCTTGACCGTCGACCCTCGCTACGGAGAACTCTCACGGGCGATGAGGAACCGTGCTATTGAGATCTACATCGAACCGCATACTTCTGCTTTGGAAGTATGGCGGGGTAGAGTGACTGAAGTAGAGTCGAGTTTAAAGAGATATGAACTGTTAGATTCAACATCCTATATCAGGTCGTTTGTATCATCTGTCGCTCAGAACTCCTTATCCTTCATTGATTTACCTCTACTCGATAAGTTCGATGTCCACCAAGGCCGCACTGGACTACCACGACGAACCGATCTCACTGAATACTATCTTGACCATACGGTGGAGGATATGACCTCTAGACATGTCGTGACTGGCTCGTTTGTAGAGTCACCCCTCACGGTCGATATACAAAAAGCAATCCACCATCTATATGCAGCTTTGTCTACGAGCGTTTCTCCCGGGCTCGAAAGTATGCAGGTTAGTCTCTTATTCTTTTTTCTGCTTTGGTTAACTCAACTAATTATTGGTTAGCCGATTCATCCTTTGCAAAACTCGGTGGTTGTCCCTTTGCTTCAAGGACATTCTCCTCGCCTTCCCTTCTGGTTAGCAACTTGTTACGACTTGTATACCGACATTATCGATGCCCACCTCCAACTCGAATTCGAAGAGATCCGCCGTGCATCAAGCCAATTATCAGAGTACAACTGGCTTCAACGTTCTGTTGTCGCAGGTAGTGTCGCTGCTGTGGCAAAAGATCCCACGGTTAAGTCGGCCAAGTTTATTGTTGGTGTTCTCGAAGAACTCGACTCGTTTATGCGCTCCAATCTTTCAAACCCTGGCTCATGGAAGGCAAGTACTGATGAAATTAAAGGCCTTCTTACACCTACTAATAGGCTTAGGATCGATCATACTTTTTCCGAGACATTATGGTCTGCTGGTGGAATATGTATCGGGATCTGACAGCAGCCACTTTCCATGGGGCGATCTTCCAGGCTCGTCTTGGTATGGCTTCAACTATGCTATCTAGCCGCATCTCCCACAGCGAAGATGATCAGGTACGTGAATTAGCTTCACGAATTCTCAGGGGCCTGGATGAATGCTTCGTCTCCGGATTCAAGTTATCTACGGGACTGAATATGGAAAGCCTCTGGAAATTGTTGAGGCCGATTCCAATTGGAACCGAGTCGCTTCTCGATAATATCGTTTGTATGGAACAACTGGCTTCTCAGTTTGACTTGGTCAAATGGCAATCTACGGCCGCGCCATCTGACCTCGCTAAAATCATGGATTCGTTCGTTAAAGCATATCAGCTTATTCGGTTGGACGAGCCAAATGTGGATGCTCTTTTGGAGGCATTGAAGGTTGAGATTGATCAACTGCTTAACAATATAACTGAAAACAGTGCCTCGATCTCTCCATTTATGGTCGAAGAGTTTGAAACCATAAGGCAGATAATTTTTCTCGATGGCTTATCGCACCAGGTCGAACCTCTGCAAGAATCAAACGAAATGATCTTACTGTCCAATATTCCGCTTACCACCCAGATGCGTGTCAGCAGTGCTACCGATACGTCAAAACTTCTGTTGTCAATGGAGTGTATTTCCAGCGAAAACAATCACCAGCAGCATTGGGATGGGAATTTATCCGCTAGAGTCTTATCAAAGCTTGATGCCGTGAATTCAGCGAGCCTCAGCTCTCTTGCTTCACTCGAAGCGGAATTGCCAATCATAGCCAGGCAGATAGGTACTAATACGCAAGCAATTGCAGACGATCGGCTTGATAAACTAAGGGAGGTACTCTGGTACCTCGTTTCGGACGTAACGGCTGTCTACGACTCATCATTAGCTGATGCATTCGCTTCGGTTCGCGAGGCGTCTGCTACAATCGATGAAAAGACCATAATCGAGTTCGATAAAGAGGATTTATCATTCGACGTGAACAGACTTTTACCAGATGCAGCAATATTTGGACAGTGGGAGTCTTCTCGTATTGCTACTGAGCACTTGATCCCCGCTGTTGCGAGCTGGGTTGGGTCGAGATATTCTATTAGACGACGTACATACCTTGCTAATGCTTGGGTTCAATTTTCCATCGCATTGATCAAACTTTTCGTCCCCGACAAGGCGTTCGACCCGCAATTGCGACCTGAACTAGAGCTAGGATATCATAAAGGAGTTTCGCGATTCTTACAGCAGAAACTCGAACAACTACAGGATTTCGAGAAGTTCTCGACGGGCCATTCTACAAATCTACGCTGCAAATTGGTAGAGGAAGAAATTGCAGCTTTTGGACCTGCCCCTAGTGCAATTCAGGCTGTATATCGACCACGAAAGTGTGAGCTACCCTCAGTACAAGCAGAATTCAATAATCTATTACAGATTATTCTAAAGGCGGATATTAGCTCTATCTTGCTTCAACATTACTCGGGATCGGAAGGGGCCACGCAACAGTTGCATGTTATCCACGAAAACATATCGAGAATTGGTTACCGCCTGAAACAGAAATACCGCGCCTATGAAGATATAACCTTGCCGGTAGTCAACATGATCCACTGTCTTGAACTCGGCTTATACCTAGGACAAGAGGCTACCTCAATAGTTCCGCAGAATGAGCTCCCATCGGGATCGTTGCTGAACTTGGCACCATTCCTTGGCGGAAAACTAGAAAACTCGGCTATACAGACAACTGCAACCCATAGCTTCGAGTTCCTCTACTATTCAAGTACGGTAGTTGCGGTAGAAGGGCTGAAAGGATTGAAGACAATTGAGCAGAATACCTTCCAGGCAATTCATTCATTATACGATCAATGGTCCCAGAAGCTTGAAGCGGATCAAAAAGCCGAGGAGTCGAAGAGAAGTTGGTATCGTTATCGGGGTGGGCTAGATGAGGAAGTGGCAGCAGAACAAGAAGCATTTGATGAATTGTTCCCGACATTTGACGAAGAAAATGAGCTGAACCAAATGGCAAAGCCCAAAGTGGGAGACGCCCGAGCATTGGCCATAAAACTAGCCAAAGTGCACAAACATATCTTCCTCACCCCACAAGATGCGTCTGAGAGCATTAAGAGTCTCAATAAACTCTTGGCTGGAAAAGCGTCGACGGATTCTAATCTAACTATTTCGGATCGAAATTTACTTCCAGCCACATTATTGGCTTTGAACGAGAAATTGGAAGAGATACGCTCCAACACGTGCCCGGCTGATTACAACTTTTACACAGATGGCAATCTTCCTGAGGCGCGAAGGCTTGTTAATCTGGCCAATGAATTTCGTGCTCGTTTTAGACAGCTTCAGCAAGTCGACGAAATTGGCCACCTTCAACCTTTGGCAGATATCGTGTCATCTTGCGACAAAATCCTCCAAATTGGACAATCAGATCCGCTCGCCAGAACAATATCCAAGGTTGAGCAACTGCATGCCTTTGTTTATGAATGGCAATTCGGAGGCTGGGCGAGCAAAGTCTATGGCGCATTACCCCTGTACAATCGCCTAACTGACTTACTTGTTGGTTGGCGAAGAC
Source organism: Hypoxylon trugodes (assembly GCF_022578975.1). Classification (NCBI taxonomy): domain Eukaryota; kingdom Fungi; phylum Ascomycota; class Sordariomycetes; order Xylariales; family Hypoxylaceae; genus Hypoxylon; species Hypoxylon trugodes. The sequence continues at coordinate 330,270 of NW_026250024.1, read as the reverse complement.
TAGAACTTTCAACATGGGGTAAATTATTCGACATGGAAGTTAAGAAGAGCGAAGAGGATGCCAATTCTTGGTGGTTTATCGCTTACCAAGCTATCATTGCCGTGCCTCTGACTCTAGCTCAAGCCGGAGAGGATATTTCACAACACGTCTCCAGTCTACTGAAGGAATTAGAGACATACTTCTCGTCAGCGCCCATTGGACAATTCGCTAGCCGGCTCGGTCTACTGAAGCAACTTCACAAACAATTGGAATTGCTTACGGAGGATTATCCTTCAATGTCATTAATTAGGGATGGCCTTCAGAACTTTATTAGCTTTTACTCCCGTTATACTCAGGCGGTCGACAACTCAATTCGCACTGGAAGGGGACCCCTTGAGAAGCAGATGAAAGATGTTCTTCTCTTGGCTAGTTGGAAAGATACGAATATTGTCGCGTTGCGAGAGAGTGCCCGCAAATCTCACCAAAAACTCTTTAGGGTTGTGCGAAAATTCAGAGATATCCTTGGCCGGCCTATGAAGCCAATCATAGAAGGTGGTTTGCCAGATGAACCGTTGGATGAGACCAGCGCCGTCGTGACCCAAACGAAGGTTATACATATCGACCCACATGCGGTTAAGCTGTGCTCTCAATACATCCCTGGCTGGACGGATACCTACCGAAGATTGGCTAATGTCCAGAAGACTACCGACATTATGGATAAACTAAGCCGCATCCCCGAGTCCGCTTTGGATGCTGGTGAGGCTACCGAGTCTTTCTTATCCAATCTCGAGTCATCAGCTCTTGAGCTTCGCAAAGAGACCCCCGGAACCCTTACCGAAGAGAATAAAGCCTTAGTGAAACATCTGAAGTCACGTAAGCGAAAACTCTTCGCAGAGACTCTAAAAGGAGTTCGGCAGATGGGAATTCATTACAACCTGAGTACCGACGTTCTATCACGACAAAATGCGCTCTCTACGGTGCTTGCTACGTCGGATGCATTTTTGTCTCAGCCTTTCAAGGAACTAGAAAGCACTGATTATTATTTCCACAAAATGCTTGATCTAGCGCCTAAAGTTCGGGGTGCCTCTCAAGATCATTCGGAAGACCTGACTATCGCCGAGGTTGACAGGAGCATCGGATTCCTTGAAGGTATACTTTATGCCTCGCTAAGTCAAAGGCGTGAGTTGGCAAAAACACTTAGACAACACGATGCACTCGCGACTAGTTCGAAGTATATCTCCTCCATTAGCACCTTGAAGGTTGGCAATAAAGTCACAACTCAAATACTCTCTGGTAATCATGAGAGAGCTTCTATTTGGCTTGTCCAGATAATCAAGGTCGGCATACATCTTATTGAGGTGCACGCTAAACTCGGAAATGTTAACAATGCGGAGATTCTCAGCTTACTTAATGGCTGGTTGGAGAAAATGAATGGCTTATCTGCAAATTGGAATTCATTGCCGGTTTTGCCAAGTGGGGTAACCTCGCTCGAGAAAACACAATTGGAGAATTCCGTTAATTCGATATTCAATGAATTTCGGATTGAATTGAATGATGCAAGCCACAAATGGCCGGCCTTGGCATTCTTACTTGAACAAATCCGACTATGGACCATCATCGATGAACATTCAATATCTACCGATTCAGCGATCAAACAACTTGATGTCGTCCTCAATGCTACGAAGAGCCTTTGCGATAGCATTCTAGTTACCATTGAGCAATTCAACAAAAAGGTTACCGAGTTGCCAGCTTCAGATGAGGAACCTGGATGGCTTGTCAAGTATGGCGAGGTTATGGTTGGTTCCCTAAAAGCTCTACGCATGAAGAAAATTGAGAAGACTATGGGGGAGCTTTTGGATGTCTTGCCTCAAATCGATTTGGCCAATGATAATGCTTCGGGGGCCTTGAGAGCTTTGATGGCAGTTCTCAACCCGATCGTGGATCAATACCAAGTCATATGCAAGCGCGCGGTCGAAAAATACGCTCGCGTTCATAGAAGTACTTGCAAACTTGGCTACAAGTTGAGCAAGAGCTTTACCCAATTGGCATCTCAAGGCTTTTGCACTCCTCAAGAAAATTCTGACGAGACATCTGGTGAGGCTGGACAGCTTGAGAGTGGTACAGGTCTTGGTGAAGGAGAAGGCGCTGAGGATATTAGTAAGGATATTCAGCCTGATGAAGATTTGTCCGAATTAGCTCAAGAAGCCAATAAAGAACCCAACCAAGAAATGGAAGACGAGAAGGACGCTGTTGATATGGCCGATCAAGAGCTCGAGGGCGACCTCGAAAGTATTGATGGCGGTGAGGATAAGGAGGAAGACTCCAAGTCTGGTGATGAGGAAGAGAGCGGTGATGAGATGGATGAGGAATCTGGCGAAGTGGATGATCTAGATCCTTCAGCTGTTGATGAGAAAATGTGGGATGGTGAGAATGAGGAGGACGTAGACAAGGATCAGCAAGGAGAGAACTCGAAAGGGCAGACGAAGAAAGATGAGCAAGTAGCCGCTGACGCGCCGCCCGATACCCAGGAGATTGAGCCCGGACAAGACGAAGAGCAGGGTGACGAAAACCCTGATGAGAATCCTGCTGCCGAAGAAGAGGAAGACGCCAAACCACAGGATGAAACCAGTATGCAGGATCAAAACGTCCAAGAGCAAGATACACTGGCGCTTCCCGACGATATGAATATTGATGGGAGCGACGACGACTTGTCATCAATTAGCGACGATGAGCTCGATAAGCTCTCAGATGTGGATCAAGAGGAACAAAATGATAAACGAATGGACGACCAGGAAAGTGAGAATGGAGAAGACGCCGAGATGGAAATGGCACCTGGCGATGATAAAGATGAACCCGAAGAGAGCGCCGAGAAGGAAGACGAGGCCAATATCCAAGAAGATGGACAGGCGGATGAGGAGTCAGAGAACCCAATGGAAGAGGAACGCGAAACTGCTGAATTGCCGTCTAAGGATGAAGTCAACGCGGATAACGAGAACGCTGCGCCAAGTGATGTGAAGAGCAGCGGGCAGGACCAAGATCTCAATCAAACTGAGGAGGCCAATAACGCTCAGAGTAACACTACTCAACAAGAGGACGGCGAGGTGGGAGAGAATGCAGCCGATCAGGAAGCTTGGGCTGGTAAAAAGGGCAGTGTTTCGAAAGCTCAAGAACAACCTTCTCAAGCAGATATAGACGATACCAAGGATTCTACGACTAGCCAACCTTTCAAGGCGCTTGGTGATGCTCTGGAGAAGTGGCATAGACAACAACGAGAGATCAAGGAAGCTCAAGAGCAAGAATCTCGGGAGCAAACGAAAAATGCTGAACAAGAGTCCAAGATCCAAGAGTTCCAGCATATCCAGAATGACGAATCCGCTGCGGATGCCCAAGCGATGGGTGCTTCAAATGAAGAGCAGAAACAGCAAATTGACGAATCCATGGCAATCGATGACGAAGATCAACCTGCGGACAGCCGAATCCTACCCGAGGAAGAAGTCGAGGCAGGCCAAATGGATGAAGATAAGATGGATACCTCAGAACCTCTTGACCATCAAGATCAGCAAGAGACACAGAAAGAAGAGAGACCTACTGGAGTATCAACTCGCCAAGGTGCCTACAATAGGAATACAACGCCACCGACGAATGGAGAAGCTCCTTCGGAAGAAGTGGAGGAAGAGATCCAGGAAACGTCTACGCAACTGTCGATTACCCACTTATCGGAACCGAATATGGAACTCAGGGATTTCGATGAGGCCATGCAAGAATGGACGTCTTTCCAAAACAAAACCCATCCTCTTTCATTATCCCTTACTTCTCAATTACGTTTGATTTTAACTCCATCCCAATCGACAAAACTATCTGGATCCTACCGAACAGGTAAACGCCTCAACATCAAGCGCATCATTCCATATATCGCCTCTAGTTACAAGAGGGATAAGATATGGATGCGCAGAGCTATTCCGACTAAGCGATCTTACCAAATCCTGCTCTGTGTTGACGATAGTAAGAGTATGGGCGAATCTAGTTCCGGCGCACTGGCGTTGGAATCTCTAGTTATGGTCTCGCGTGCCCTGACTATGCTTGAAGTTGGTCAAATCGGAATCCTTGGCTTCGGTGCAGATACCTTCATGGCACATGAGTTTACCGAACCGTTCGCCTCGCATGATGCCGGTGCCAAGGTGTTGCAGAAATTCACATTCGACCAAGACTACACGGATATTGAACTCCTCGTCCGACAAACCATCGAACGCTTCCGACTTGCGCGTCTTCAAAACCCGAGTCGAGGCTCTGAAGACCTCTGGCAACTCGCATTAATCCTATCTGACGGCCTAACACCATCTGCATCACACGAAAAGATCCAGCTCCTGCTTCGTGAGGCCATGGAAGAACGTATCATGATTGTTTTCATCATCATGGACGACACGGCAAATAGTAAAGATAAGCAGAGTGTCATTAACCTCAAGAAAGTCCGGTTCATGGGTAATGATGAGATCAAAACGGAGTACTATCTAGACACGTTCCCGTTCCAGTACTACCTCATTGTACATAATCTTGAGGATCTCCCTGGCGCGTTGGCGGGCTTATTGAGGACTTGGTTTGCAGAGGTTAATTCTTGAGCTTGGAGGTTGGAAGTTGGGGTTTGGACTGGTTGCATTGCATTGCGTTGTTTTGAGGGTTGGTTTGGCATTAGAATGGGTGTTTATAGGGCTTGATAAAAAGAAATGGACTTGTTTATATGTTCTCACAATTGTTTGATTGTCGTGATTTTCTACGTGATTCTGTTCTGGATTAATGAGAAGCCTTGCGATGCCTTCAAATATCTTGATTGTCACCTACAGTGAGTGATGTGTGGGCAAGATCTTAGACCTATTTTTCAGCAGGGATGTGCTACGATTACAGGGGATTTAGCGCTGAATATTGCTGTATTTTTAGTGCTTTATGGATCGGTCGTCGGCGTTTGCTATCGGAAATGATTATAGGGGGTGCTCTAGCTGATATGTTAGTGCTGGGCAGCTGGGTGCATGGGCAGCATGTGGTGGCACGGCAGGGAGGTGCGCCTTATAATCTACTATAATTATAAGGGGATTTGGGCGGTATGGGCGTTATAGATTTCTATTATTTAGGGGCTAATGTGGTTGATATTTTTCCTACGGGCGTGAGCTATAGTCCACTAAAATTATGGCGGTAGTCAGCGCTGAATTCCTTGTAACTTTAGCGCACTCTAGCTAAAAAGCAGCCCTGGAGGTCTACATAATAGAATTCGCTTGCCTAAACCATGAATCCGCCGAAGAACTTATGAATCGTGTCGACATCTTCCAAAGCGCATAGTCTTGCAATATCTAATGATAAATTAGCGTTAAAGCTGATCAGATAACGGATAGATAATTTACATTGATCTGGTCGAACGACGACCAAAGCGCCCTTGCGTGAATCGATTCCGTATTTCTCGTATGCGTGGCCATGAGGGGAGTTGTAGCCTTCCTCATCGACGAAGACTTTGAAGAGCGCTATTTGAAGAATTAGTAGATGGTAATATGTTTTGAGGCTATGAGGAGTTATTTCTTACATGCAATTCCCCATTTTCCTATAATTGGTCTGAAGACGGTCGGTATTTGGTTTTGTTCAATCTCCTTACGGCCTCCAGCGAGGAGGAGGAGGAGGTTAATTGTAGCGTCACGATCATCGCCGGGTTTTGTATAAGTGTCGACGAGTTTACCTAAGGGAGTTGAGAGCTGAGTTATTTGAGTTAGTAAGTTTTCGTCACTTAGTTCGGGGCTATTAACGAGGCAGAGGTATGGTACGAACCGAACTCAATCGTTCTAAATTATCTGGATTCCGAATATCTCCAGCAAATACAACAACATGCCATCGAGAATCAGTCGGCATAGCCCGGACTAACTGCATCGCACGAGCGTCGGAAAAACGAACTACTAGCGCACTTGGAAACCTCATTCCAACTTTCAATCCAGTGGCCAAGGCGGCGTCACTTGTTTTCGCCGAAACTATCATCGAATCGTTGTACTGGGTCGCTGTTCCTGCTGTATATCGACCCGCCAAGAGGAATTGTTCATGGAATTGTTCTGGTGTGATTCCGTGTTTCTGACGGTATGTCGACGAGAAGAGATTTGTCCAATCGCGGTCAAATTCAATTAATTCCGTCGCAATCTTTTGGCGCTCTGATATGTAGGTCTCGAGCAACTGCGGCACGGCCTGGCCACGAAGGATGGCAGCGAGTTTCCACCCGATGTTGTACCCGTCCTGGAGCGAGACATTCATCCCCTGTCCGGCTTTCGGTGAGTGCGTGTGACATGCATCACCGCTGAGGAATACGCGGTAATCTTTGTGGAAGTGGTCCGCGAGACGTTGACCGATGGGATATGCGGACCACCATACCGTCTCAACGATGTCTAGGGTATATGGGTGGAAGATACGACGCGCTTGCTCGTGCAGTTCTTCCAAAGAAACATTTCTTGCCGTGGCACCCTGCAATTCGATATAGAACCGGACCATGAAATCTCCTTCGCGGGGAAGGATGAGAAGGTTGCCTGCCTCCGAATTGATCACAGTTTTCTTTCGGATGTCGGGGAAGGACGTCCGTGGAATCACATCCATGACACCCCAGATGGCGTCGCTTGTGTCTCCGACCATTTGGAAGCTGAGGGATTTGCGGACGGTGCTGTGGGCGCCATCGCTGCCCTGTTTTGGGCTGTCAGATTAAGATTGGGGTTGAAGGGTTAAATAATCTCACCAAAACGTATTTGGCTCTATATTCTCGTTCCGCGCCACCTTTTGAAGCCATAACCGTTACACAATGCGCAGAGGGGTCGGCGGCTCTTGTGCTGTCGACTCCTACCCTTAGAACTTCGCATCCATATTCAATGCACGACTGCCCCGCCGTACTTTCCATCTCATTGGTGAGGAGCTCGTTAATCCGGGCCTGGCTTAGAAGGACGTGCGGCATGTGGCTTAACCCGGGCTCGGTGTCGGCGGCATAACGTGTTCGTTTGATACCTTTGGCCTTACTATTACCTTCCTCGGATCCATTAGGACCTTCATCCGCAGCCCAGAATGCGAGTTCTATGACGTGATACGCTTCTCTTAGAAGCGCGTCTGAGAGGCCGAAGCTTTCGAATATTTCCACGGTTCGGCATTGGACACCATCAGCCTGGAGGAGATCAGAAAGCGGTTCATTATTATCCCAGTGGTGGTTTATTATTATACCTGGCCCATGATAAGAGGACCGTCCCTCTTCTCTAAGATGCGGAACGATATTCCATTCCGCGCGAGCCAGACCCCGGCGCATAGCCCAGCAGAACCGCCGCCACAGATTAGAACATCGAATTCTTGCATTTTTTTAAGTGGTCGGGTACTCTACCTAGGTGCGTTATCCGTACCTACATAAGGTGGTAAATAAGGTGTAACAGAGTGATGCTGAGAACATCGTGAAATATAGGGGGCCAGTCCCTTATGCGGTGCACCAAAGTGCGGGGGAGTTAGGGTTAGAGGGGACGCCACGCTCATCCTTTCGGCTTATCACCACTGCCGCCATGGGGGAATCATTCTCACGAGGCGGTTGCATCGTGCTAGTGTTTGGGTGGGATATAGTGCATGTGCTTCATAAAAAGCCATTACACAACTTGGAAGTATTATAATGTTTAATGAACAGCTAAACGATAACACCGGTAAGCAACAGGCAAGGCTACTAGACTATTACCTGCTAATAACAATGTAGAAACTTGAGTGAAGTTGAGTCATTTCCCCGGGAACACCGGAAGGCCTTCGAAATATTTTGCAAACCAACGACACCAGACGATAGAGGTTGAAAGATCTAGGGTTAGATTGAAAAGGGGGAGTTAACTGAGAAATATATGGTACTATGGGTCATCGGTAATCATGACCCACTTATATCCCGACCGGCTATCCCGGATCCCTCGGTAAGGCAGGTACCCGACCGGACTTTCTCTCGATCGCAATTTCTTTTTCTTCAAGCCCTTACATCCTTAGCTGGATCTCACTCAGCTTCAGGGTCGCTTAGTAGCTGAAAAATATGCCCAGAGCGCTGGAATGAAGGTTAAGTGGACACACCAGGCCGTGTTATTTTCGTAAGTATGATGTCACTTTTACTTTTTATCGATTTCAACATGTCTTCATCCGTAAAGGCCCTTGTGTCCTACCAGCCTCCTACTAGATACCCGACTATTGAATCTCATCTTCAAAATTTGACTCTCACTTCCCTTCGTATATACTACGGTATTCCAGGTTACTCTAATATGGCAAAACCTCGCATAAGTGGTGTTGCCAAGACAAGCTCTATTTTGCTGACCACGAGACCAGCCACGCCCTCGAAATGTGTCACACAAGGATTCCGTTTCGCCACAACCGTCGCGAAAAATGGGAATAGAAAGGAGCGCGTCGTTATACTTGGTTCAGGATGGGCTGGGTTTGGGTTTGCGCGAAGCCTCGATCCCAAGAAATTCGAGCGTATCATGATTTCACCTCGCTCGTACTTCGTCTTCACCCCTTTACTCGCTTCGACTTCAGTGGGCACGTTAGAGTTTCGCGCTACGCTTGAGCCTGTCAGAAGGCTCGGTTTAGACCGTTTCCATCAGGGGTGGGCTGATGATATAGATTTCGCGCGCAAGACTATCCGGGTAGAGGCAAATACGTCGGATGATCTCGCGTCGAGAACACGGCTGGCGCTGAAGCACCGTCCCGATGGTGAGGGCAAGGGGGATATATTCGACGTTGAATACGACAAACTAGTCATCGCAGTTGGGTCTTACAGTCAGACATTTGGCATCGAGGGGGTGCGCGAACATGCCAACTTCCTGCGCGACGTTGGCGATGCGCGTAAAATCCGGATGAAAGTTCTTCAAAGCTTCGAGAAGGCCGCTTTACCAATTACGACTGAAGAGGAACGTAAAAAGTTGTTGCATTTTGCTATCGTCGGTGGCGGACCAACTGGTATCGAATTTGCGGCTGAATTGCATGATTTGATACAGGACGATCTTCGGAAAACATACCCGGAACTTATGAAATTCGTCAGCATTACTGTTTATGATGTGGCTCCTAAGGTACTCCCGATGTTTGATAAATCTTTGGCGGATTATGCTATGGATCGATTCAAGCGCGAGGGTATTGAAGTTAAGACTCAACAGTACGTCTCTGTTCCCTCTTTGGAAGCACGTTTACTAATCAATCGCGAATAGCCACCTTACACGTATCCGACCAGATGAGGAATGCGAAGGTTGTCTAAAATTAAAAATCCAAGAGTACGGCGACGAAGAGATTGGTGCTGGCATCGTGGTATGGAGCACGGGCCTGATGCAAAACCCCCTTATCCAAAAACTAGAAGCGAAGACCTTCAAAATATCCTCGTCAGATTCTGAGATGCAGTTACAAAGAGATGCAAAGACAGGAGGACTTGTTACGGATGCGAATCTACGTGTCAATATGATACCCCAAACCGCGACGTCCGAACCGCTGGATGTTCAGGGGCGAAAAGCTACTCCGTTACCCGACGTATATGGTATCGGCGATTGTACGGTGATTTCGGAGTTAAGCTTACCGGCTACAGCTCAGGTAGCTAGTCAACAAGGTGAGAGATAATAAAACTATGACTCTTAAAATCCACCCCGTGATTCATATCATTTTTAATCTAGGGATGTATTCGCTAACTCTAGCTCTCGCATAGCGGCACATCTTGCGCGACGATTGAACAAAGGCGACGTGGACCAGAAGCCGTTCCGCTTCCGCAATTGGGGCACTATGACGTATCTCGGGAATTGGACCGCTATTCATCAAAGCTCTCATGACTCTCTAAGAGGTTACTTGGCGTGGATATTATGGCGGACGGCCTACTTGACGAGGAGCATGAGCGTGAGGAATAAGATTACAGTGCCGTTTTACTGGGCTATCTCCTGGTTGTTCGGAAGGGATATTTCGAGGTTTTAGAGTGGTCGTCGTGTGCGTCCCGGCGGCGTTTATTATAATCCTCTCAATTAAAAGGTGACTTCATATCCACTTCATCTAACATATATGATATTGTTACGACGATGTGTATATCTTAATCTCTGACATTCAACTTTAGCAACTATTAAGAACGCATTCAATTGATGAATATTAGTTCACCCACGTACTATGTCTAACTTGGATAACTATAATTGATATTGAAATGTTATTTGCACTACTATCCCCCTCACCAACTACCTGCCCGACTCTTGTAAGACCCATACAGTCTACGTTGTGCATCAATCAAGGCTGTTGTAGACATAGCATTTGCGTAATACACAGTGAATAGACTGAGGCCATTACGTTTTCTTTAGTAGGTAGACTATTTCCATTAACTCACATGAATAATTAGGAACATCATTTGGAGTACGTACTGGGTGCTTTGATAGTTCGGCTTCTGAGTCGGGTGTGTGGTCTTCGGGTGTCGGAATCCTCATAGGAGATTCTTCTCTGAGCTTCTCGCGCATCATATACTCCATTGAGACGTAAATGATTTCGCGCCAATCATCTACGTCGAGTAGATAATCTTCTCCACCGTTGCTTTCACCGACGTAGAGTTCTTTGAGCACTAGAATTTAACAATCGAAGTTAACATTTACGGGGAGCCTTGTATAGCCTTCTAGCCTTCCAAAGGAGTGGTATTCAGGAAGGAAATTATATGCTTACGATCATCCCATGGTGAAGGGCCATTTACTCGACCAACTTGTTATGTGGTTAGCAGGTGTGCGAGTATTGGGTCAAGGTATTCGTACATGTTAAAGTCCAAATCGCATCCAGCAATTTGGTAAAAACCCAGCAAGCACTTTGTTTCTTGTTCCAAGGACCGATACACATTCGAGTAGCCTCTATTACCACATAATTCCAGTTACAAAATATGAACTCCTTGTCGAGTTTTTTCTTGATATAATAGTAGGCTTGTAGAAAGTCAATCTCTATTGTGGGGGAGTCAATACCACTGACGCCTGGTGGAGTGGTAGCTTGTTCCGAAGTGGCCATGGTATTCTATATTTTAGAGTATGCAGATGCGACGTAATGCTGGTTTACCACCTTATCGGATGTAATGAAAATGGGAGTCGATGAAAATAATAATGTGGTTAGGAGGAAGTAGGAGCGAATTTATTCACAAGCTGAGACGGTTTTGAAAGGGGAGGTTAAATGAGTAAAGTCTTCTTATTCTCCTTTACAGATGTCTAGTTTACGATCCCTTCCGCATCGTATCTAGGGTATATAGACGTATCAACTCCACGTCAATGAACAAAGTGACATGTAATATACCTTCTAAGGTATCTTGTTAACGATATATCATTTATCGATTTGGTGTCCATCTTAGTAGGTGTCATAAAGGGAATTTATAATTGCAAGATATTTACCCGCTAGGTAAAGAGGGTTGAGAATAAGACCATCACCTAGCTATCTAAGTATGTAAATAAACTGTCGAAACTTACCTAATTAAAAGGATAAAAAAATACTTTGAAATGAATAGAAACATATGGATGACCTAGATATCAATAGAACTGAATAAAATTGGCGCTTCTTTTTTACGGTGGTGGCCAAACTTCAATATAGGGGCACGTACTTATGTCAGTTGGCTTGGACCTCAATAAACGTTTGATAGACGTATAAATAGAAGGCACCTTGTGTGTCAACTCAACATTCCATTTAATTACTGGAATTGATTTGCTATTTGCTCTGAACCTCCATCTGATATTTAATAGCACAAATACCTAGGTGCAATCCAATACGCCATATTGATCAATACTGTTAAATAGGGGTTTACGTTCGATCCATATTAGGCCTGCCAGTACCCTCTGTCTTTCTGCTTTCTCCTTGTCAAACTATCGGAATTAAGAGGCTTCACGCTATAACCCGGCTTTCGGCTTTTCTGAACTCATCATGGCAACATCATTTCACTTATTCGGTCTCCTTCCGAAGGAACTTCGAGACCTGATATGGGATTTTGCTATTCGTGATATGCGACCGGGCGTGCATGCATTTTCAATCATGGAAATAGACGAAGAAAAAATTGCCTACTCACGCGGCCATTACATGGGATACAACAACATCTATCTACACGGCAGTCCTACCCCCCCGATATTCAAATACATGACTGGTGGGATTGCAAAATCCATCGAATCGCAGCGCCTGGGCTTATAGAGCCGAAGCCCGATTCATTATCATGGGTTGACGGGAATTTCTCAACGTATATGGAGGACGGAGGTTTATGGACTGCCTGTAAAGAATCTAGGGAGCGTATGGAGCGTCGCTTCAACGCTGAATATTGGTCTCAACTTCGAAGAACTCACGGTCAAAAGCATGGCAGTAAGTGGGGTCGTTGCGTCGATTGGAAAGCTGAGGATCCGGAGCACCAGGTAATAGGATATTTCGAACGCGGCAACAGTGTTCAGTACTTTAACATCCGTCCCCATCAAGATCTAATACTCCTCCAACCGCGTACCATATTACCGGACATACCCGTCTCGTTCAGGTTTGACTGCAACTCAATCGCTTTCTTTTCCAATTTTTGGGGTATTGGAGGGGCGAGCCATCTTGCGATCGAATTGGACCGCCCGTTCAATTCAGCAGATTGGCACGACGTCGCACAGCTCGCAAGCGAGATGGAATATATGCTTCTCTACCTGTGGGTCATCGATTATAAGCTCGAAGTTCCAAATTGCGTTCTAGCCGACATTGACAAGCCAGAGTCGCGCAACGTATTCCATGCTAGCGATCGGGTGTTCGTGGAAGTCACCGAGTGTGACTATTATGAGGAAGATAAAAGTCTCCCTGACGCTTTCGATTTTGTTGATTCTGTAGACCACATTGCCAGGAGCATGGCCCTCGGACCGTATCCCGACGAGTCGCCTATGGAATTTTATAGTGCTCCTAATTTTGGTGTCTTGGCTTGTCTGCGCAAAGATTAGCACACCCGGGCGCGAACTTGTTGTTGGAGCGTATCACCGTGTGATTTTGATTCTTGATTATATATTATCCCCCTATGTATATAGTATTATATATATTCCTTGGTTGGTATTCTTTTGATTTGGTTAGTGAATACTGAATAAACCCTAAGAGTATCAAGGCAGATTTTGCCATTGATTTAGTGGAGGGTGGAGGGGTTAGTTTCAGCGCACGGTAGCTATGTCGAAGAAAACCGTGTAATACTATTGGTCAAAAATAAAGGTTATGAGCTTAAGGACTGCTAAATCAATTACCTACGGGATGTTCTAGGTACAGCCTATATCTAAAAAATAAGGGGGCAAAAGGAAAAGGGGGCGACACGATATGTTAGCGACGATATGTATTGACGTAAACAAAACTTACCCAATACTTCTCATATTGCCTAGGTAGTTATATAAATATAATATCAATTTAGAATTACAATGTCCAAGGGTACAAACCACGATGAGATTGTCTTGCTTTGGTAAACAATTCGCCCTCCACTTAGGTACCTAGGTGTTCTAGGGCATTATGTCGCCTATTGTCTCACATTATTAGGGGGTAATTGGGTTGGAAATCCTCAGCTTTAGGTACTTGAGCTATGGTGGAAGACAATCACATGGGCACCCGCGTTCAAATTGCGCCGATGCGTTTGATTGGAGTCTACTTCTACTGACTACCTCTAGACCTAAAGTAATGAGAGAAAACGAAAGATACGTTGCGAACGATAAGAATACCTAATTGCCTTACATTAATAGCAAATCCATTTCCATCGTGTGTCCAATTTCCCTGTCCAATGCCTGCTCCTGAAGAATATTCCCATAAAACCTATCGTTGCGTATTGTTTAGAAGCTCCTGAAATGTAAGTCAACGATGTATTTGCCGCGGCGAAAGTTTGATATAGGTCCAAGAACCTTTACTGGTTCGTCCCATATCGCCCGGCCGTGCCCGGCCAATTTTTCAACTTCAATTATCAGCCCGTCGAGCCAAACACGAAGTTCATCTAGGGGTCTTACTTGTCTCATTTAACGTGCTATAAATGCTGTTTGTGCTGGATTAGGAACGCTGGAAAGTGCCGGGTTTTCTCCGATTAGAGGCTGTAGATCATCTTGATAATTTTGATGGTAATAGGGAGTATAGACTCCGTTCGTGGTTCCCACTGGATGGCTCGATGACTTGCTTTCTAACGTGGGGGTAACAGTCTTCGGCAGCGAGATCTTCATAGGGAAGTGTTTGCCAATCTCTTGGCGGAGGTACTCTTCGGCCTTAACTGGGCTGGAGTTAAGAGTGGTATTAAAAGATGTAAGATCGATCATGGAGTCGGCTGATCCATTGGATGTATGGTCGTGTAGGCCTGGAAGGACTAAATTGACAGCGATTAGAATCATCTTCGGAAAGAATGGTATCCAATACGACGAAATTGGATAGATTTGTTTTATAAAAATAATAATAAAAAATAATAAAAAAATAAAAAGAAAGAACTTACAGTCTTTCCATGGTGAAGGGCCAGTTGTCACACCGACTAATTATATAGTCAGCCGTTGAACGATTAAAGCGAGAGTTGGTCGTAGTATACAGAGAAGTGACCACAAGAGATCCAATAACCTGATGGAGAACCACCAGATATTGTTTTGCGCCGGTACGATATTATGAGCCGGATACGGTTGCACAGACATAGACATAGCGGTAGAGGTCGAGACAGGGGTATCCTTTTTTGTGACAGTACACATTCGGGCAGCAAGTATGATCGAAGTATACCAGTCATCCTGTGGGAAGTCACTGCTAAGTTTTTCCTTAATGAAGTTGAGGGCTTCGAGGAAGTTGAACTCTTTCAAATTCAAACAACATCAGCGACGCCGGGTGGAGGAGTGGTCTGTCCCGAGGGAGTTAGCTGCATGGAAGTATGATCCGATAGGGTTTCCGATGAAGTATCCATGGTTTCTCGTGTGTTGAGAAGGCGTATTGAGACGTAGGGTAATAAGAGATTGCAACAGAAGAAGTTAATGGAAACAAAAGTGTAATTAGGAGGAGCAGACGAGCAGGATAAAATAGGTAAACAAGGTCCTCTTATGAGCTAGACAACCAGGCAACTACTCTCATGGATGACTCGATGTAATCTAGGCACTCTCAGGCCTACATGAGTACGTACCTTGGTATCTGTGTCGCGAACGAACCTGCCTGCCTGCCTACATGTGGGTGCCTCTCGCTAAAAGTAAAATGATAAGTAATTTTCACCTGTTGAGGTCCATGGCGACAATATCCACATTTGTAGATATAGGTAACGTTGCTTTTAAATCTTCAGGGCTCTAGCTAGCAGGTGTCCAGATATCGTTGAGCCCTGTAGGGAAGTTGCATACGCCTTCTTGTGTAACCCACCATCTTGTTTCCTAGCCCACAGTTCTCTTTACAAACAGGAAGGTTTTCTTTTAACATAGGGAAAGAGATTCCAGTAGCAGATAGTAGGTCATTTGACGGTTGAATAGGGATGCTCTTTCAATTCTATTGATCTATCACACCGT
The DNA here is from genome assembly GCF_022578975.1 of Hypoxylon trugodes. Taxonomy (NCBI): domain Eukaryota; kingdom Fungi; phylum Ascomycota; class Sordariomycetes; order Xylariales; family Hypoxylaceae; genus Hypoxylon; species Hypoxylon trugodes. Next base: position 314,824 of record NW_026250024.1, on the reverse strand, counting down.
ACTTTGGTTATCATAGACAAGCTAAAGTGACTCGAACTCTCTTATACTTATGTGTCGCGATAGATTCGTGACTATGAAGGTGGAAGAGACCAAGCTATCCCAGCGTGTCTGAAATACCTGGAATTCACCCCGGGCATATATTGTAAGTACCCAACTAGGTACATATGTACTGTGCTGGGGAAGGGGTGATCGTACAGGAGTTATTAGAATACCCTTTTCCCTGTAGGAACGTCCTGGTGTGCGAAGAACTACATATATGTACTCGATCGACCATGTACTCATGCATGCACTCTTCGAGTATAATTTTGACTTCTGTTGATTATGCCACTTGTTATGCCAGTGGGAAAGTAGAAGGAATAATCACTCAAATCTAGTTTCAGATCGAAACTCTCCCGCCTCTACTACATCTTCTCCTCTTTCTTCCCTTCCTCCATTTTCTCCCCTTTCTTCCTTTTCTCTTCTTACACACTTTTCCAAACTTCTTCCACATCCCAAACTACCACCAAAAAAAAATCACATCAATGCTAATATTTCAGAAGCCCAAGTAGCCTTACCTTGCGTGATTCCTCTCGATGGTTACAGTTAAGGCTTCAACGATTTCAACACGTTACATAACCTCAATGGCGAGTGTACTCATTAGAAGAGAGCACTCAATTGGTATGTTTCATCTTCATTTATAGAACTTGCCGCCCCGGCGCCCACAGCGCCCGGAAAAGAAACCAGTGAGCAATTCAATTCCTATCTCTACTCTTCCCGTTGAAAGTAACCTTCGTCCGAGGAACTTGCTAATTGCCAATAGCGGGGGAAACCCCCCAAGGTAATTCAGGATGTCCGCACCTGTCTTCAGTCTTCTTGTTAACATATAGTACTAGAAGTCCGCTGTGGAGGTTGGTCACTTAAGGCAATGCTCAATTCGTTCTAATGTACTGACGGATTATTTACTAGCACTGCCTTGAGAAGGCAGAAGTGAGTGTGCTCTTGGTTATATTGACTTACTGAAGGGCTAATCATCGATAGGGTGCGAAGAAACGTGCTCTCGTAAGTCGTCGGACTTTACATTATCGGGCTGTGTTAACATAGGTCGCCAGGAGCACAAGAGGAAGATCGCCGTTAGTTCTTAACCCTTGGTGATTCCTTAAAATTTTATTACTAACATAAATAGGAGCTTCAAAAGCTCATGGAGGTAAGCCGCTGGAGTCATGAAATCGATACCTGGCTTACTCTTTCGCAGGAGGAGATCGAGACGGAGGTGGTACGTCATTCGGGTACGCAATCTTTCGGAAGCATTATTAACCTTATTGAAGAATTGGCGGAAGAAGCTTGAAGAGGCTAAGGAGATCGAAAAGGTGAGAGTGCATACTCACATGTTATCAATAAACTTGGTTCGTTGCTTACATACGTTTTTTTCAGGCCGCCGAGGAGGAGCACCAGGTAAGAGCAAAATAGAAGATATTGGGCGCTTATAATAGGGGCTAAACGGTTTCCAGGCCGCATACCAGGAAAAGTTAGCGGAGGCGGAGGCAGAAGTAAGCCTTCGCTTCGACATTACCTCGCTTTAGACACTAATGCCGGTTTGATCAGCAGAAGAGAACGGAGAAGTGTAAGTTGTACCCTATGTCTCTGACGGATTACTCAATGCTAGGTTTGAGAAAACGTGTTGGCTGACTAATGTAACAGGAGTGGGGAGGGAGAGTGAATATTTTTATTTTTTTTTGAATTCTTGGTAGGTGAGTTTTGACAACGTACTTGTCAAAAGGGAAGCTGATATTTTTAGGGACTCTTATTTTTATCCTCTAATCGGGTGGACTGGACTAAAACATTTTTCATACACCACTTCGAGCTGTTCCTATTCTGAATCGACAGGAATTTCTTTGGTTCGGCGCAATGTGGGACTTTTTTAACGGTGGAAAGTGTTGAAGTAAGGTCAAGGGACTGCCTTCAGGTACTGTACAAGATTCTGCACATGGCAATTTCAGTGGTGTATATATATGTATTAGGACTCCCCCAATGAAATAGACAGTATATAGTATAATATTCAAGACATCAAAGTTGCAGCTTCTATGCCGTCTTTCATAGCAAAAAGGTTATACGGTTTGCTCCTCATCGTCATGCTGAGCAGAATATCCTTCCAATTGGTACAGGGGCCTCAGCTTCGCGTCCCTTTGGAAGAAGACGTAACGTTTGATCCACCACGGCAACCACGTCTTGATCTGATAGGCTATGTGTTTTGAAGTAGGAACACCAAATATATAATCGAGTTCCTCCAAGGTTCGTTGCCTAGAAAGAGTTTAGTTTTTTTTCCTGTGTCTAGATCGTGCACTGGAACTTACTTGGTTTCGGGGACTATGAGGAAAATAACGAAGAATGCCACCATATTGAGGCCTGCATAAAGGCCAAAAGCTGCGGTAGGACCTACACGAGCGAGAAGAGCGGGGAATGTGAGACTCAGCGCGCTGCCTACGGCGTTATTGATACAGATGGTGAAGGCGCCTCCAATCTCTCGGTGAGACAAGGGGAAGGCCTCGGAGAAGTAAATGGAGGGCATAGGACCCATCCCCGGCCCGTATAGTGCTGTGAACAGATAGATGAAGAATGCGATTAGCGGCACGCGTGCCGGGTTGTCGGTGGACAAAAAGAAGCACAGGCCAGCGGCGAGTAGACACCACGCCATGTTGGGGAATGTTAATAATAATAAATTACGTCGACCGAATGTATCCATGGTGTACAATGCCGGGAAGGCGAAGATGAACATAATAAGACCGTAACCGAATGATGCTAGTAATGTGCTAAGAGTTGAGTACCCGGCGTTGGAGAAGATGGTAGACGAGTAGAATGCCATGATGTTGATGCCTGAGAATTGCTGCGAGATGACGATCCAGGCGCTGGCTAGAGTGGCTCGGCGGAGACGCGGGACTGATACTAAGTCCCAGATTCGGCGGCCTAGTGTGGTTCCGGCGAAGGCGGATCGTTCTTCTATGACTTGTCGGTGGGCGTAGTATAATTCGCGCGCGGCTTGCATTTCGGTGTTGCGAAGACGGCAGAAGGAGCGGAAGGCTTGTTGGTATCGTCCTTTCTTCATTAGCCAACGGGGGGATTCTGTGATGGTTATGGTTAGTTTACTTTGCTATTTGAGGGATAAATTGTGGCTTTTGTGTTTTTACTTACCGGGACACCACCAGACTAGCAATACAACAGGGATCGCGGGAGCGAACGCAGCTGCAAGTTGAAATCGCCATGCTAGATCTCCGATACGGTAAAATGCGAGGTTGAAGACCATTCCAATCATGATACCAAAAGCCACCTATTGAAGACGCGTTAGATAACAGCTCGAAGTTGAGGAATTGGTAATAGGGGTATTTTCGGGGAATAGATCACCTACCCAAAGTTGAAAACTCGTAACCATACCGCCACGAATCGAAGCAGGAGACACCTCAGCAGTATAAATCGGAATCACCGAGATCTTAATACCCATACCTAATCCCATAAACAGACGGCAGAGTAACAATTCCCACCAGCTGTGCGTAAAAGCCTGGGCTAACACGGGGAAGATACAGAATAGACCAGTTACGAAAATGGTACCTCGTCTACCGATCCAGTTGTTAATCGGATCAGCCGCCCACGCGCTGCAGAGACCGAAGAGTGTCGGCGCGGAGTTAATGACACCAATCAGCCATTGGTTATCCGCGATACCGAATTCTTGCGGGAAAGACAGGTTAGCTCCGTTCGCGCCCGTGTTATCCCATCCCTGAAGCGCGGATCCGAGGGAGCATAACGCGATCGCGTAGTACAAGTGTCGTGGTAAATGCCATTTATGCGTGATCTCCCGTTTTAAGGCGATTTTATCGTCGTCTGTTAGCTCGGGAATGTTCGTATAGTCCTCCTCGATGGGATTTTGAGCTGCTAGAGCACCTCGGAAGAATACGTCTTCCTTTTCCTGGAAGCCGTATTCGATGCAGAAACTCCGTACTTGGACTCGAAGATTGTCCTTTGAGATGCCGGCGAGTGGGTTAATGATCCTGTGAACAATGAGAAAGCCAGCACATAGAATAACGAGAATTGTTATACAAACCTAGCATTAACGTTCTGGGCATAATCCTGAGCAGGGTGTTCGACGTGAGACACGTCGAGCTGACCCTTCAAGTCTTCGGGTTCATTCGCGTGGTCAGCCATCTTTGAAGACGACGAAGAGTATGTTGAGATAGAATGACTCTTTGAACCTCGAGCTTTTCTACGAATGAAGTGGCTCCTGCATTAGGTATATGATCGTCAGGCCCGACAGAGCGGCTTGAAGTGTCTTTATATAAATACTCATTTTCGTAATAGGCACTTCGACGCCGCTCTTAGTTGGAAAATACATAGGTACATTATCACGAGTTAACTCCAAGCACTAGCTGAACATGACAAAGAATGCCTTGTTTCCCCTTGCATCGAACGACTCCTCTCCCCAGACCCGAGGAGGGGAGATACCTTGCTTCCCCAGGTTCTAGTTCGGAAAGGGGTTAGTCGATACTAGGGAACCCCACAGGTCTCGTAGCCCCGGATTCTGGGGTGCATAGTTACGTGGTCACCACCCATCTAGCTGGATATAGTTAGATCTCCTATGACTACGATAGAACTAAGTCGGTACCACATTCGCCGAGCAAGCTGATGACGGCTAGGAACCCCTTGCCAATAACTCCAACCCTCACCTTGTGACCTGCACAGGGAGAGACCTGTACAGGGTCCCATAGAAGGTAAATCACGTTTCCATATTTTTCTATGAGGAGTATCGGCTGAACCAATCCGAATCATCTTCTCCAAAGGTCACAGATGCCCTGTACAGGGCAACCAAGGGGACCCACCAAATTTCTCCAAGCTGGTCCACGTAGATCACAATCGTTGCGTTAAATGTCAAATCGGCTTTGTTAGTCCCACAAAGAGCACTCGTAAGGCATCGATAGTCGTATATAGAATCTCTTGACCTGCGCAGGTATTTAGCTCATGCTATCTAGATGGATTGAGTATTGTGTCTAGATTGGCCAAATCGAGTCATGTGTTATGTTCGCAGAATATGCATCCCGAGGATCCCCTCCGAGCGGATACTGCTCGGGTTGGAGAAGCTCTGCTTTCGAATTTATTAAAGAAGACGTCGACCTCAGAGAATAGCTTGAAAATGTGACAATTACACTCTAACAACAAAGCTCATCACCTCCTACTCATTCCATCCAGCGGTATTCGCTGTAAACTCAGTATCGAATCAATATAACAACGAAATCCCCGTTTGCGAATATGGCACCAATTACTTGGCTCGACAAGCTCGAGGAGCAGCGTAAGTGAATCACAACTCTCCTAATTTGGTGACCTATTTTGGCTTTCAATGGTGAGGCCATGTGCTAATGTGCTGTAAATCGATAGTTAACGTCGATGTCGATTGGATGGACCCCGAATACATCAAGTCGATGCTGCCCAAAATCAAGTTCCACGATCAGACTAGTAACCAACTCTGGGTGGACATTCAACTAGGCCACGAATCCAACGCCGAACTGCTTAAGGAAGTCACCAAGGAGCTCAAGGACCAAGGATGGCTAGCCATTTACACGCGCATGGCTGTGTTGATGTGCAAGAAGAACATCGACTTGATTCAGGGCCGCGTTCTACTGCAAACTCTGCCATCCAAGGCCTACGACACCGAGGCCACCCTTGCTCATGCTCGCCTATATGACGCCGAGTTCAAGCGCGCGGGAATTAGCCGCGACCGCTTCACCATTAAGATTCCCAGCACCGGTCCTGCGCTCAATGCTGCTAAGATTCTACAGCAAGAGGGTATCCAAACCCTGGGTACTGCGCTATTTGGCGTTCCTCAAGCAGTTGCGTGCTCTCAAGCTGGATGCCTGTACATCAGCCCCTACTACAACGGTACGAATGTAGCGACTTTGAAGCTCTTGGTTTGCAGATTGCTGATGTATGACTGTCAACAGAAACCCAAGCACACGATGACCCTAAGCTGTGGCCAAACGTCAAGGATCCGGCCACCCAACACCCGAACTCTCCCCGCGTTATCCAGATCCTCGAGGTATACAAGAAGCTGTACAAGGAGACAGGCAAAGAGCAACCCCTTGTTAAGAATGCCAGGTAACGGAACTCCTAAAACTCCTTTTATTTGTGATTCATTTTTGGCATCGCTAACTTATCGTCCCGCAAACAGCTTCGTCTCCGCCGAGGAAGCCATGGCTGCCGGTGAAATGGGTTGCCACAGCGCGACAATTTCCCACACCGTTCTCAACGACCTCGCCTCTCGACCCTACGACGCGTCCACCCAGCCCGGACAAGGCGAACCCAAGCGCGCGCACGCGTACAAGGACGCGCGTGTCCTTCCCGCCCGTTTCCAGCCCCTACTCGCCATCGACCCCCTCAGCCCAGACAATAAGGCAGCTCTCGAGGAGGCTGCCCATGTAGACTACCTCGCGAATGGTGGAAAGAAGCTTGATGAAGCGATTGCTGCAGACCCGGAGACCGCTAAGAGGCTGAAGGTCGCCTTGGAGCTATTTACTGGTGGCGAGAACCGTAGCAAGGAGAAGGTTGAGAATGCTATAAAGGCGTCTGCTTAAATAGCTCAATCCTGGTCTTGTAAACGTGACCGAAAAGGGATAGTAGCGATATAGCGATTGTCTGCTCGCTCATATTAGAGCAGAATAGGTAGAATAAAAGGGTATTGGCCAACTTGATGTTTGTGCGTCGGTCGTGTTACGCTTTTCAAGTGATCGTAGTTTTGTCGCGTTTGGTTCTTCCAAATCTTCATCCAGTTCCCCAGTAAAGCTGGTCTAGAGAGCTTAGGGGTTCTTCCATGAACGGGGTATGGTCCAATCTTTGCGGGAATCCCGCCTGGTCGGGTCGCGCGTCTCCTGCCGCATTGTGGAATGCCTCTAGACTAGCAAGAAGCGGGATAGATGTAGGATCGGGGTCAAAATCGTTAGTCTGTTCTAGCTGCATTTGTGCGAGATGTAAATCCCGAACCTCGAAATCCCACGGTCTACCGTCTCCCATCATACTTGGGGGCTCTAGCCATGATTGGTCTGGCGATATCCGTTCATTGGCGACAGTAGTAGGTATAGTATCCGATAAGACATGCGTAGTAGCAGCAGTCGTGGGAGCAGAGACGGTATTGAAGTGGGTTGCCCAGTCGCTTTGGGTTGGTACTGAACCCTGAGAAGTTGGTGGTGGTACAGCAGCCACTAATGCAGCTGGATCTCGTTCCAAACCTGTCGCTGATCTTGAAGGACTCCCAATTTCATTAACTCCGCCCGTTGTATCGAAGTTAAACCCCTCACTGGCGGCTGCGATGCCCTCATTTGGAAACACATCCCAATCCCCGCTTGCGACTGTGCGATACACGAACGACTGTGCAGTTCTGGCTTCTAGTGGCACATCAACGGTCGCGCCTGTTGAAGCGGCCGCTCGCCAGCGATTCACTTCGGCAAGAAGCTCATCTCGCTCTCGTTGTAGTTCTTGAATATGTTGATTCTGCTCACGGTGCCTCTCGATTGACTCGTGGACAACAATATGCTTAGATAGCCGGTTTGGTTCCGTCTCGGACAGGGTAGGGAGAAAAGACGCGAGTTCCTGAAAATGACATTTAGTTAGATGACTAATGTTCCAAGAGTGGCTGAAGTACATACGATCAACTTCTCCCTGAAGGCTTCTCTTCTTAACTTCTCGAAAACACGGTGCGCTGCCCTGTCGTTGGGCGTGAAGTTCCGTACACGTTTCTTCTTCCCTACGCCAGCTTCATCACGCGTATTACTTGCTCTTTTCTCCCCTGTATTCGCCGACTCGGCGGGTTGAGTCTGGTTGTCCCGCACTATAGCCATCATTGAGGTCTGGGAAGGCATTGTTTTTGTACTGGTTGGAGGATCCCATATTGCCCAAGGGCGCACGGTAGTCCATTCGTACCTATGACTATGCCAAAAACGAAATACGACTAGAGGAAATGAATCGAGCGGGGAGGAAAATAGCCCTGGAGATGTTGGGGTAAGGAGATTGAATCACGCTACTAGGGTCTAGTAGGTACATTACACAGTCAAAACAGCACTATAGTCTGCATGTCTCGGACAAATAGGCTTTGGTTACCCCTCACAGTCTCTCGCACCGTCATTTTGCTTATATTTGGGGGCAGAATCTTGCGCTAGTCATTTATTTTCTACCTATGTAGGTACCTAATTACTAGAGTTCGCCCTCGTTGGCCTTAATAACGTGAACGCCTATGGCTTGCTTCGTATGCTGCTCTAAACCAAACATATAGTTTTCCATTCTGAGCCTCCAAGAAAGAAATAGTCGTTTGGAACCCCATATTGCACGTAGCTCCTCGGATAGCCTCGAACTCCGCCGCCGTTATCCAAGTAAACCGCCCAACTATCACTCGCTTGCTCACCAACGAGACGACCCACCACACCGCTGCCCGGCCTGTCTGACTTATATTTCGCCTTATAATTTAGTCTCAGGATTCCTGCTCGCTCATATTTTCCGTCCGCCGTTGGTTCAAGGACGATAATGGTATAATCTTCGCATTTCTCGTAGAATTTGCCTTTCCTTGGTAACACCAGCCCCTCCTTGTGAACACTGGGATTATACTCTTTATCGAAGTACACAGGGCAGCTGAGGAAGACATCCGGCTTGACACCGAACGTCAGAACGGTCTTTGGCCCCCGGGGCGGCGAGCCATTCAGGTGTGGAAAATACATCTGGGAAGTATTGACTGTACGAAACCTTAATGGAATAACGAATGAGGTAATTCGTAACTCTTTTTGATCCGTATCACGAAACGTACCCGCCTGGTGTTCCTGGATGATAGTGTGCAGATCAACAGTTCCGTTCCTACGTGGAATATGTATACGGACAATGCGTTCGACTACGGGGTTCTCAGTCTTCGCAGCGTGTTCTTCTGTCGGAGGGGGCTGAGTGTGCAATTGATCATATTCGCAAGAGAAGATCTCGCACACACCACCCCAGCCCGACCAAGACCAGCTAGGCAAACAGTCCCTTCGACGAGCGATAGAAGGATGTCTCCATAGGAAGTCAAAACGCAACTGTCCCTCAATCATCCGCAACGGGATTCCCCGGATGTGGGATATCTGCCCCTTGGCGCGGTCCTTGTTCAATTGGTAGTACTTCACTACGCCAAGAAAGGCATTAAGACCATCACTATCTTTAGATAAATCTCGTTTGCTATACTCTTTGATGTGCGGCCAAAGCGAATCACTTTCCCAAGGCACCACCCAGGAATGGAATTCATTCAGGTTTGTACTGTTTGACGTCTCTGTCTCCTTCCTCAATCTCTCATTGCAAAGAAACAGTACTTCATTATCGGTGAAGACGAGTCTTCTTTTGGACAGATACCCCTCTTGAAAAGTCCACCCTCGAGTAGCCCACTTGCTAGATTTGACGGTGTCCGGTCCGACGTTAGATATCTCGATCAGGCAGGTCTCGCCAATTACTGCGCGGCGTTGACAGCGTACTGGCTTGTCACCGATCCCCGGCAAGTGATCACGAGCGCTGCTGCCGAAAGCTGCGATTATCGTTAACTGGGCGTTGGAATAGATCTGGTCCATATGCTTGACCATCAAGTCCATATGCTGGGAGCTTTGCTTAATGCACTAAACTTCAATTAGCCACCGGTACGGATGAATTGTATGTTGCTATAGCACGGCGACTTACGTATTGATCAACCCATAGGTACCCGTAATGAAGTTCCTTGGTGGCAGTGATGGCATCTTGGACGACAGGTAGGAATTTTGAGGTACCCTGAGGATAATCGCCCCAAACGTAGGATAAAGCAACGTATTCGCAATTTGACGGAGCTTCGCAGACTTTTCCCGTTCTGACATCAATGACACAAAGACCCTTGGCTTCTTCCGTTTTGACTCCGTCCGTAGACCGGCACTTTTTATGGTTTTTGACGCATTGCTCTAATTCACCTTTGAAAATATTGAAATTAACTCGAGGACATTCCAGTGATCTGACTCCGACAGTCTCGCTGTTCTTGGACTTATATGCCATTATATACCGAATGTAGTCCTCTTCGTCGCCGTCTAGTATCCCTTTTGCGCTAGTCGTGGGCGATCGGACCGCTAATCTGGTCGACGGAGTCTCCTCCCCAGAATTCGAGGTTTTACGGCCCAAATCCCGACAAGCCTCCAGGCATGAATTCAGCAAATCGCCGTCATGCACCTCAGGGTTTACAAGATGCCCAATGAGGGAACAAATACGACAACTAGAGGTGAGAAGCTGGGCGCGGGACTTTTGTGTGAAGTGGAGTACGACTTTCGTATTTTTTCCGTTCGGGCAGTAGGTCGACTTGGTCTCCGTGGGCCGGAACTTCCGCCAATTTGTAACATTTGGCCAATCTACCTTCTTACAGTATTTGCAAAGAGATTCGGGGCTTGTATCATCATTGCTACCGTTGTCTCCTGTTGGAGTTGTGGTGGTCGGGGCGCAGGCATCGGACATGGTGGAGAGATCAAAGAGACGAGAACTAGTGATGGAGATGGCAAGAGTGGAATCACGTCTCCTCTTGGTAAAATATTTACGTCTGAAGAATGAAGAGACCGGAGATTTTAAAGGCCGCTAACCTCTCAATGGATGGGTTACATTTCGCTATGGCTTATACGCATTTAGAGATGAGTGTATTTGGACAAATGTTACACCAGACAACCTTCACTTTAACTCTCTTAGCTAGGTAGCAATGGTTTTTCTTGATAGCATAGGTGTCATATTAAGAGGCTCATTCACTTATGAACATTGCCTTATGATTCGTAGAGTGTTACCCAAGACGACTAATTGTAGGATTATGCTTGTAAAATTGGTCTATATTTAATGAGCTATATTCTGGTTCTAGTATCACAGCCTTGCCTAGACATTTTGGAGAAATGTCTGATCTGGTCGTTTTTGAGATACGCATTGGGTAGCAGCATGAGGCTGAACATCTTTTAATGGAATGGATTACCGGAAGGCGAAGTCGGTAGTTGTCTGAATGCTACTTAGGTGTGATTTTCATCCATCTCCAAGAGCCTATTTTCTCTTATACGAGTGAATGATTATCAACAAGTTGACAATGCGTCGAGCTGAGCCTTCAAAAGCGACTTGTGCCCGATGGCCAATGGTCGTACGTTCGTAGCAATACCACATTTATTTTGATGCGATGCACGTAGTCTAATAAGCATGATAGCAGTATTATTAATACTTGACGTCCAAGGCTGCCTTTCGTATCCAATCGAACATTGCTCTATTTCACGCGGGCTTTTTGCGTAGCGATACGGGTTCCCCATTAACCTGCAGGCCAATGCCACCGCCTCTGAAACTACTTGGATACTTTCGCCACTATCCATTTGGATCATATCCGTACCTAGCGAGGAGTCTGACTCTGCTAGTGGCGATACCGGCTCCCTGTTTGCGCTGGGCTTGGAAGGACTCTACGTTAGGGGAGACGTCGGCACCATTCCCAAGGGCTGTGTTATGGTTTAAAGGGAGTTTTATAGTCGATCTACGGTTCAATAGCGTTCTTCCTCCTCACATCTTAAGTTACGCATGGGAGGTACAGACAAAGCACAAGAGGATGCAGCGCGGCGATAAAGTATATGTGCCTGTACGTTCCGACCACCGTTCGAGGGTAAGTAATAGCGGGTCTATGGATACTGCGCGGTGATAGTCACCGAATAAATATACGGTGAGCTTCGTTACATGTATGTAACTCGATCGGCCTCGCCCAGAAGCGTTGGGAAGAGAGAAACTGCAATCGCGCCGTTGCCAATTATTGCGAGTCGTTTGTCTCTGCATGCATATCGCTTTGATCAAAATCGAGCCCCCCTGGATCGGCCAAGGCCGGGTACGCCCGACCGGAGCAGGTTCTCGTAGTCGAAATAGCCCATTTAGCGGTAAGGACCGCTTAAAATCTTCTGGTTTACTCGTTGGTGGCATTGAATATGGGAGCAGATGGGGTGAAAATCACAACAAATCTCCGAATACTAGAAAAAAACCCCCGAGTTTCATAGATCTCATAGCCCGTGATGGTACGCAATCGATACCGGCAATACTGGTACCGACGACGATTACATGGAACGACTGAGCATTAAAGACGTCGCTTGACTGATTGGTGTCTAATCTTGGTTCGGAATAAGTAGAGCTTACCTAGGTAGTTTAGAGCTGAAAGTACTATAACGTGCGAGTCGGCGATTAGCGTGGACGTGGGCACTCTTATGGGGTATCCGGGTATCTGGGTACCTGGAGTATCCGCTCGGAACACTAGACCTACCCCAGCCCCCGCCAAACGGTCGCCTTTATTACATCCTAGATCAGGCCTCGTTGTGCGCTACGTCATGGATTATGATTACAATAATCTTTTGTTAGTAGTCGCAACGAGAAAGTCCTGGCTCCACTGCGTCATATTCTAGCCACGATATACCGGTGTCACGCACTTCCCCTCGAATCCGAACCATCCCAGATATGCGCAATTCAACATCAACGCCGCGAAACTTGTACGTATCACGGGGCTCACTGTTAGATTGGTTAGACTCTGAGTGTACCTCTTCTAGGTAGTCACGACTCGAGGGCCGGATGGTTCCAGAAGTCCACCTTTTGACAAGGTTTGACAAGGTTTGACAAGGCGCCCGACTCCTGTGTCGCCAATATGCAAAGCTGAAGACAACATGGCGGGGATCGAGACGCGAACGATAGCAACAGGAGCTTCGGTTAACAGCCGCAGTAGTATGTCTACGGCGTCTGTATTCATATTAGCGATTTCATACCCAGATCAATCAGGTTCGCGCATAACAATTTACAAGTGAAATCTTGCTGAATAGCGCTTTCTGATGTTAGAGTGATTACCGTACGTCCGGTAGACACTGCTACAACACCACTGACGAAGAGGTTGTTCACGCTACCACAATGTCCAGGTAACGGTGGATTCCAAAACTTTTCAATGGGTTGACAGAATAGAAGCCTCGAGATGTTGACGCCGATGTACCAAACAATATCCAGTACATGTGCTATCCATAAGGCGACGCTGAACCACGTCGGCGTCGCACACGGGGGAAAGACGCGGCGCATGAATAATAATGCCGACGCCTTGGCTGAGGCTAAAGAAAAATCGAATGGGAAGAACATTGCATAGAGAAGCCTCAGTACGTTCGAGTAGCATTCGGGGTCGAGCGTTGAAGTATGACGATCTCCTCCACTCTTCACGATAGTAAATACGAGGGAGGATTCGCATATCGCACCGATCTAACCATGTCAACGCATTAGTCTACCTCCATGTAAAACCCCATTAACATAATATCGTGAACTCACCGCCGATATCAATACCAACCAATCATCCCACCAGAAGCCAGCCGACTGGTTCTCTCCGAGTTTGTGTAAACTACGCGAATAGAAACGCAAACCGATGGCGACCACTATGATCACAATAGCAGCAATAGCGAATGCTCGGACTTCGGGTCCTCTATTATCAGAGGGGTCGGAATCCATTATAGTATGTAATCATAAGGAGTTGACGGTATAAGTGGGAGTGATTAAGAGATATGAGCCGGACCCCATCAGTTTTGAGTCCCATAGAGCCACATTCGCACTCGGCTAGTAGGAAGATTAGAGAAGAGAGGCGAGAGATAAATAAAGGTGTATACAATTCACTAAATCCTCGACACCTTCCAGCCCTTAAAATCATGGACTTCGCCGTGGAGGAGATGGGTATACTTGTATCCTACATAAAATTATTAATATTGACTGAAATGCTTATCACATCATCCTCATCTAGTAAGGATCGATAGGTGTTATATGTCTTCCCATACTACATTGTAAGCAAAAATGCCATGCAGTAGCTGTGTCCCAAGGTACGGTACTACGATGCAAGTTAACCCTGCTGAAGTTGCTCTATAAATATCACTACCTGACGTTACGTTAAATATACGCTTACACACCACGCAGATATTATTACTCTAGTTAATGTTACTTACTCGAGTAGATTTGTGTTAATGTTTATTATTTACAATTTTTATAAGGCTATCTGGGTATCTTTATTAGGTAGTTTCGGAAGTTGTAGTTTTATACTGATTGAAAGGCTTGTTGATGTAGAGGTTTGGTCGGCGGATTAGACGGGTACCTAGGTATAATTAGCGATGGAGCGGCCGGTACACGTATAGGTCCCAGTCAACGTGGATGGCTGCTTAAGAGACATCGAGCCCACTATAAGATACCATTCATGGGTTGGTAGATACCCGAGATGCCCGAGTACCCACTTCGGCTCCTTCCCGCCGTAGCAACTCACATCCACAAAGTCGTATTTGGGTGGGGTTGGCATCATGGTGGGATGGGATATGGCGTCCGGCGTCAAAGCCTTGTGTAGTATAAAAGCACACAGTTCTTCTAATGAGATGGCATGGAGAAGTCGCAGGGAGAGATCTACATAGGAGCATAGAGTAATCAGGCCACTGCTAGTTTAAACAACGCTGTGTACACCTAGATGTGACCCCCATCCAAGCCCACCACCGTGTAACACACCTTCAACACCTGGGCTAAGACATCAGGTACTTTCTAGTTTATGTTGTATCTAGTCAGTCATCACATTGAGGAGCTGGGCAAGTCATTGTGGGCACCCAGGATTGGTTAATAAGTTTGTCCCGCAGCCAGCGTTTGAGGAGGTATGTAATCATAACCCATGGTAGTAGCTGGGTGGCAGCGATTGCTAAGGAAATTTACGATAGGCTTCTTTCCAGGAGTATTATTCGTCCGGAGGTGCTGGGAAGAGAGAAAACTCGGTCGCGGCGCCAGTGACCGCGATCCGTTTGCCTCTGCATATGTGCCGTTTTGGTCAAATTCGGAGACTGATCAACGTCTCCTCTGAATCTGTTAAGGTTGAGTATGTTTGACTAATGATCGTAAGAACTAGGAATTGGGCCTCGAAGTTCCGTCCCTATCCAAGTTGATTGTGGGACGTGGAGAAACAATTGAGTTGATTCACTCGGTGGTGAAATTGAATATAGGTAGGGATTTTGATATAACTTCCGTTAAATCCGATGTTATTATAGGGGTGCCATAGGTGCTATGTGAGCGAGAAGCAGGTAGGGTGGGGCTAGAATCGCAGCAAGGACTTGGGTACTGAAGGAGAAAAAAAACTCCTAGTTTCACAGATCTCATAGAAGATCGTGGGGGTGATGTGGGTAGTTCCGTCCGTGCTTGGAGACGCACAACTAATGCCGACGATATTAACACCCACGACGATTACGTCGTACCTAGGTAGACTTCAGCGCTGGAGACACATCGGACTAACCAATACGTTCCAACTTGGACAGTGGTGTCTTAATTTATATATGCCAAGCAAATAACACTGAGGTACAGTCTCACTATGCTCTAGTGATCGACGTTACCATCGCGGTTAGGTACCTCCTAAGTACTTAAGTATCTTGACGAGACTTCACTCACTGTAAGATGACCGTAGTATCGAGGTCGTGTGCCGATTCGTGTATTCAAGGGTATAAAATAGTGATCCCGGAGTATGCTCCATGACCAAGATAAAACGATTTCTTGTTGCCTCCATCCAAATCGAACCGATACAACGCCCCACCGAGATCCGTCACATATATGTGACCGGCCTTGAGATCCACCTTGATACCAATTGTGTCGTGGAGGTCCCTGACGAGAAGCTCATAATCCTTCCTAGGAAAACTTCTTACGGTACTATCCTGAATCGGCGCCAACTTATCGAGACGGGCCCGGTTGACGCTGTTTCCTAACGGTAGCTCTCCACGATCCGTCCAGTATAGATACTGGTAGTCTCCTATCTCTGCGATAGTAAGGTCAATGGGCTCGGGCAGATTATTTAAAACGCATTCGATGTCGCTTCGGTTCTCAGCTGTTTCTCCCGCAGGTAATTCTATGTTGGCTCGAAATACCCGCCCAGCGTAGCCTTTAGGGGGCCCTTTTTGAGTCCAATAGAATTTCCCTTCCGTGGGGCAGACGGCGACTCCGACACACCATCTCCGATCTGACGCATCCTCGTCCTTATCTAAATCCCCTGCCTTGATCAGTACCTCGAGTTCGGACCCGTCCAAGTTGCATCTCAGCACGCGCATTCCTTCGCGATCTGCAAGGTATATTTTGGAACTGAGGGGCTCAATGACTAGCTGCTTGGCCGTATGGACTGTGCCCTTCGGCAGCACGACTTTGATGTCTTTTCCGTCCATGTCGCAACTATACAGAGAGCCATCATGAGTATCCGAGCAACCCATGTTCGTCCAATAGATCCTGCCTTGGAATATTTCGAGACTATCGGGTAGCGTTTGACCCGTGACTAGCTCACGAATTGGTGTTTCGTTTTCTGTTCCGACTAGAATCCGACCGGAGATGAAGATATCCATGAAGTCTTTCGCAGACAGTCCAATATCGATGAAGTAGATCAAAGGGACGGGGTTGGTATTGTCGCTACCATTCTCGTGCCCTGCCACCATGTTTGACATATTGGAAGATAAGGCCCAGTGATCCGCTAGAATCCGTATTTAGGAGCTGTATAATAGAGCAGAATTGTAAAAGCCTACTCTGGCATTTTCTCAATAGCAAGCTAAGGGGATATTTGGGTATTTATGTAAAATGATGCAATATACAGGATGGGAGCGTGGGTATCAATTTCACATGCCAATGAAGCGAGCTGAAGGCAAATATAATGTATTAAGGTCGCTGATTAATTCCGGAGTCTTCGTGGGTAAATTGCGCCATGATATAGGTATCCGGTTAAGCCCGGCTCCCATGTGTTACCCAAAACCATGCAGCTCCGGGAGTCGATGGTACCTTGCCATTACTGTACTTCGGAATGCATACAGTACGATATGAGACAATAATTTCCGCCCCCTGCCGTATTCTGACTACTTATATGTGGATCTGAAAGCCAAGTCGGAGCGGTAATAGGACTTCATTCCACTATATTTCTTATTAGAGTATCACAATATACTCACATAAGAAAGTTTCGCCGCTTAGACGGCAGTGAATGTAGTAGTTCCTTTTGGACGAATCCAGCTGCCCTGGTATACGATCATCGGAGTATGCAGCTGCACACTGGCGAGTCCGAGTACTGCAATTGAACTTGTCATGTGGCTTACATCGGAGCGACGGCATTACGGTGTGGCCGCGAAGGCCGATATGAATTCGGATCCATACAAGCGGTATGCCTGGCAATGATGTCGCCGGATATGCTGTTTAGGCCTCATCTCGTCAGAAAGATATGTTCGCTAGAGTATTCTAGTTAACTTAGATATCATCTCATCTTCCACAGAATCCTTCGCGGTTTATCACCACGAGATCTTGTCGGAGCGCTAACGAGCACCAAATGACCCAAATAGTTACGACGCCACGGAGGTCCGTACGACGTAATCATGGGGTTCTCAGCTAGCCCCGTCCCCGTGCCTCCGTATATGTTGAAGGTGTAAAAAGAAAGGGGCGAGGATGATTCAAAGCGCAGCGTTCTTCTCGAGCGCAGGGCGTACCAGAGCGTCGGGATTCCTTAACACGAACGTCGATTTAGATGAGATACACACCTCCCGATCTCGCGTATTTCGGGGAGAACGATAGGCTCGAGCCCATGGGTGACTGGCAGCTCAGCTTGATTCATCGCTGGGAACATTATCACGATGGAGTGCATAAGTTTCTTCATGGAACTTACTCAGCAGAGGTTTTTCATGCTATCCAACGGTTGCAAGTCCTTAAGAATAACGCAGAGAGCCCTGCCAAAGCAATGACGACTTTTGGATACACAATGCGTCAGTGGCGTTCGCTAGCGTGTCTGATAACAGGCCATTCTGTTTGAACTGACAGAATCTCAACAGCGTTATTTTTGACTGCAGCAAAATCCGTTCCGGGTACCAATGAGCCTACAGTAAGCTGTCATCCTCTCTCCCATCCTCGGTCCGTGAACTCACATGGTATGCTGTCATAGAATGGTCGGGAACTCACGCCTACACCCAGGTATTCTTGAGGCGACTTACCGAGGAAAAAGGGGATCGGGGGTGTTGACAGATGTGCCAGTTTTAGAATCTTACGGAGCAATTTAGAAGACCAGAAGACTAGATTGTCATAATACCTCTCGAACGTTACGGCCACCAAGACCCCTTGTGATACATTGGGTTATTGCGACGCCGGGTCTTAGGGCTTCGTTGAGACTCAGACGAGCAATAATAATAAGTGGTGTGGCGGAAGAGGCCGGTATATGTACTATGTTGGCGCGATTTATGACATCCTCAGAAACTACAAGAGCCGTACCGATCTGCTTGGGTTCTGGATACCCGTGACAAACGTGCTCCCCGATGCTAACCGAAGCATTCCAATAGCGACCTAGCCGTGCACTTGAGTCCTAAGATAACGAAAAAGGGTGAAATAAGTATGAGGGATATAATCGCATGTGTTGATTAAATCCGAGTTGATGATTATTTGTGGTGATGATGGGATGTAACGAAGGAGAGAACAGCCCCTTTCTCATTGATGAGAGAGAATAGAATTAGAATGTGGCTGTGTGGCTAATTGGATAGATTAGTAAGTACCCACTTATATCGGCGAGCAATCCGGTAGCCCGGTTCCTCTTATCAAGCTTATCTTGAAGTGAAACCTTCTCCATTCATGGAAAGGACCCTTCGGCATCAATGGATCTTAAGGTTGGGCCTATTTGCTAGGACGACGTCAGGGCGTAGGATGCGTACTGCGCTGGGAACTTTATTAACTAATTCCGATTCGCCGGAACACGTTTAGCGCCGCAACAAGACCATTGAAGTTTGTATGTAGGACCCTATTCTCTTGGCAATTGTATTTGTCAGATGAGTAAAACACATCTTTAATACAGGTACAGTATTAGCATTATTTGCGTAGAATAAAATCATTTTAGGTTAAATTCTTTTAGATTTTAAAAAAGAGAAAAAATAAATAAATAGATGGAATAAAGCATAACCATATACACCCAAGTAAAACTTTGCATAAAAGGACTGGTATGTACGTGTGTAACGTTTATAGACACTCCCCCAATTACGTAGTGCCTTATAGGGTGTGTAAGTAGCAGCTGAAGGTACCTAGGTAATAATCCATCAATTGTTATGCTACAAGACTCAGCCTTGCAAAGTTTCTTCAAACCATTTGAACTTACTTTTTTACTTCCAAACTAAAACAAAATTAAACAAATTCCCTTTGAAAGATACAAGAATATAAAAGGGAATTGTTTACTTTGATCTGCAGTGGTGACTAGTATATCAATCATCGGGTTGATACATACCCACGTACTAAGAGGAGGGACAGACAAAATACTGCCCCGCCAAATATTTTCTACACTGGAAATCCACATGCGCTTAGTCTCTACAGCATAATCTTTGCAAAAGAAACATCACTTCTTCCTCATCTCGACACGATAATTCCTAATCCTACCATGGCAACTCCTGGACCGGGTGCTGCTAGCGACGATGTCGACCTTTATGGTAAGCAACTTACCCGCATCAATCGTAGCCTCTTAATAATATAGTACTTGTATCGCTAATTCAACTTTTTTAGAACTCCTTGGCGTCGAGAAAGACGCGAGTCCAAACGACATAAAGAAGGCATACCGAAAAGTAAGCAAATTCTACACTCCCTCATAGGATATACCTAGAAACCTGACTAACCGAATTGCCTCATAATAGCTTGCTCTTCAACATCATCCCGACAAGGTCCCCGAAGAACAACGAGCAGAGTCGGAAGTCAAGTTCAAGTCTGTAACGCAAGCCTACGAGATCCTCCGAGACGAAGACAAGCGTGCTCTCTACGATAAGCATGGCATGGCCGCATTCGACCCCTCCCGAGGAGGAGGTATGGGCGAAGAGGTGGATATCAATGACATCCTAGCACAAATGTTCGGTATGGGCATGGGTGGCGGCATGGGTGGTCCTGGAGCTGGTCCCAGGAGGCCCAGACGCGGTCCTGATGAAGAATCCAAGTACACCGTCACCTTAGAGGATCTCTACAAGGGCAAGACAGTTAAGTTCGCCGCCAACAAAAACGTTGTCTGCGCGACTTGTAAGGGATCCGGTGGAAAGGATAAGGTAAAGCCCCAGCAATGCGACCGCTGCAAGGGTCACGGTGTTGTAGAAGCCTTCCGACAAGTCGGACCTGGCCTGGTCACTCGCGAATCGGCCGTATGCGATAGGTGTTCGGGTTCCGGAAATTACTTTAAGGAGAAGGACCGATGCAAGAAGTGTAAGGGCAAGCGCACTGTCCTGGAGACAAAGCCGCTTGAAATCTACATTCCCCGCGGTTCACGCCAGGGAGAACGGATCGTGCTAGAGGGTGAAGCAGACCAACACCCCGACCAAACACCGGGTAACCTCGTTTTCGTCCTCGACGAAGAGCCTCATGATGTATTCAACCGGATCGGAAACGACCTTTCCGCCGACTTGGACATCACTATTAGCGAGGCTCTTTGCGGCTTTTCCCGTGTTGTTCTTCAGCATCTTGATGGCCGAGGCATTCAGATCACCCACCCGCGGGGTAAGGTACTACACCCCGGACAGGTACTTAAAGTAGAGGGAGAAGGTATGCCCCAAAAACGAGGAGATGCCAATGGTGACCTCTACCTTGTTGTCAAGGTAGAGTTCCCTGAGGATGGATGGCTTAAGGATGATGCGGCCTACGAATCCCTTCAGAAGCTTCTGCCAGGCCCGCCTCCGGAGATCAAGGCCGAAGAGATTGACGATGTCGCTTACGATGACGATGCTGATATTGATGAGGTATGTTCTACCATTCATATTAAGAAAACAGACAATACTAATGCTATAATAGATGGGTGCAAACTCGGGTGATCCACGATTCGGAGATGGCTGGGAGGATGATGACGACGAAGGTGGACAGCCTCAATGCGCACAGCAGTAATGAATTACGAGACATGAGGATTGGTTTATTTGGCAGATTGTAAACGCATGAAGCCAATCCATATTCGCGATAGGAGTACGGATAACTCCCTTATAACTCGGTTCACTTAGCCCTACATAAGGGGTGATGGGTGGTGAAAACAGGATAAATGGTGGTATCCGCGGGAAAAAAATACTAGCAAGACTTTCCCTGCGGAAGGAGATTTATGGATAGATCTCCATTCCTATATTTCTATGATGGTTCCGATTAGACGGGATTAGTAATTCATATAGATCATCTCCCAATTCTTTTCGGGAAGACGCTATATGCGTGAGAATTAGCAGGCCTAGCAATATAGGAAGTATTATCCCAAGATACAATGATGATCTAACCAAAGTGAGGTTGAAAGCATAGGCCATGATACCATATTCAGTTGAAATGTGAAAAAATCAAGTGATATGTCGTACTCAGGTAGGTTATGATGTATCGTCTATCGCTGAAGCCCTACATAATGACAAGCTTATGGAAGCCCGTCGCAATTCTTTGATGCGTTCTAACTTCTAAATAAGTTTCCAGTGGCAGATCCTGGCAATAGTTCATTAATGAGCTCTTTTCCTCATTCCAACCATTCATATAAGTGATACTCATCATTATCCTACCGGATTCTCAGAGTCAAGATAGGTACGTACCGATATACAGCTGGTGGCTGAATGTGGCTTGTTGTTAAATGACCCACCATATATACCCCACCTAAAGTTGCACCTTCTTTCAATTCTCCCCACACGTGATTAATTTCACTAACCCTAACGAAAACCCTTAGTGCAAAAATCAGATTGTGGCCCATTGGGAAAAGTTTCGGTTGTGGTCCAACTCTCTACGTACCCTCCCCGAATTGATTTTTTTGCGGTAGAGAAACGATCAAATCACAACAACCACCTCCATCAAGACACCAGGTAGGAAATCAGTCAAGGTAAATACTTACCCATTCTATTATTGCTAAATTACTTGTCGCAAGGAATTATTTATACTGACAATATATTTTTAAGATGGTTGCCGCAAAGAAGCACGTCCCGATCGTTAAGAAGCGTATGTTCGACCCCGTCATTCCCCGATCTGAACAAAACATTATGAGGATGGAGAAAAATACTCGATGATGAATTATGGAAACAAAAATATAAGGATAACATATTGACGGATTGGATTTATAGGAACCAAGAGCTTCAACCGCCACCAGAGCGATCGGTTCAAATGCCTTGCCTCCAGCTGGCGAAAGCCTAAGGGTATTGACAACCGTGTCCGACGACGATTCAGAGGCAACATGACCATGCCCTCGGTACGTTACGCCTATTATCCCACGAATATCCACGATGGGAATATTTTGAATTCGGGGTGGAATAATATTTACTCATGCAAATTATCGCGATATAGATCGGCTTCGGTTCCAACAAGAAGACTCGTCACCTAACCCCTTCCGGCCACAAGGCCTTCCTCGTCAACAACACCAATGATGTTGAGCTACTATTGATGCACAACCGAACCTACGCCGCAGAGTACGTTCCCAAATTTTATATCTTCCAATGGAAACTAACAATATCTATAGGATCGCCCACTCCGTCTCGTCACGAAAGCGAATCGACATCATCGCGCGCGCGAAGCAACTAGGTGTTAAGGTCACCAACCCCAAGGCCAAGGTTACCACGGAAATTTAAAAAGTTGATGGCGACTAAGGAGGGTGTGACTTTATGGAATGGGATCCGGTTTCTCGTTTTCGGCATGCATTGGAAGGGTTTTGCGCTCTTATGGTCTACGGACGGGATCTTCGAGCTAGCATGTATTTCGTGCTAGGGAATACAAACACGCCTTCTGCGATGAACACGTATATTATGACCTAAATCCAGGTACTCTGACCGATGACCTCCCACGCCATTTACCTAAGCCGAAGGACGCAGCCAATCACAACCTCGTGTCATGGTTCGGGGGGGTACGTGTTACACCATGACACGTGTAGAGGGCAGTGTCCTTCATGATAACCGATTTGTTGTATGGGAATTTTGCCCGAATTCGTGGTGTTGTACATTGGGCTGTGTTCTAATGGCTGTGAAAAAAAATATCGAATTTGTCGTTTGACAGGTCTGCTTATCGTATTTCCCCCATGCTGAATCCTTGGAAATGTCTTGTTGAGCAGATTCAGGTTTGCCACTTTTGATTGTTTTAGCATCTCACAAGCCTGCAAGTTCATCATTTAGGAATCATCCCACCGTACATCAACAAGTCATTGGAGGAACTTTTGGGGTCTTAGATCGGTTACTGCCGCAGTTGTAAGTACCTACATATGACTCCAACCTATCTTATTATCTAGATCTGACCATATTGTAAGTGGTACGTCCGAGTAGTCATAGTCCAGTTCATTGTTAGGTTATTATTTCATTTCGCGACGCCTCATCAGCTCTTCATATCTTTACTCTTGGAGGTTCAGCTCTCGGTACCGTCTCCCCCCACGTTGGAGAGACCTGGATATTGAACAGGGCAATCAATAATCTTCCCCGGTTCGTGTCACCCGACATTTCCTTCCCGGAGCAGTTATTCGACACCTCATTAATTGATGATAAGGTAGCCTCGACAATCACACGACGAGGGTGGAAGGGAAAGTCGTATAAGATAACCTCTACTACTGGAATGCCCTCGCAAACGGTTTCCAGCTGCTGAAGTTGTTTCTGGATCGTACGCCGTATAGCATCAAGGAGCTCGATAGCTCATTATTCGCCTTCGATATTGGGTGTCAAAACCACGGGTCTTTCTTACAACAAAGACAGATTCAAAGAGTCGAATATTGAGCTGACTCAAAGCCGCCCCGGATATATAGGCAAACATTTAATTCTGTAAGTTTGGGAAATCGATCAAGCATTCAAGAATAATCAGGAAACTGATACGGCAAGGTGAGGCTAGACAATTCTAAGCGGCATCAATCATCTTTCTACGTCATTGTTCAAAGATCTAGAGTTGTCTACACGACTACTTACTTCTAGTGACTTGAATATTTGGCTTGATGAAGTGGCCTTTTGTCTAGGGAACCAAGCCGCTTTGGTGTACGGTTTCTACGCCGAGCACTACCTATACATTTCACCGTCCAAAGACATCTTTCACAGTGTCTACTCGCAACAACCATTTTATTATGGAGACCCTTTCTACTTCTCACCTTACAATTCCAACTCACTCCCAATCGACTTAGGAGTAAACTAATCATCTGATTTCCACCAGTCGAATACTTTCTCACTCTTTCAGCTTTTTTCCGCTATCTGATTCGACGGTTTCTGCGACTCGCAGAGCAATTCTAGAGTTGGCGTGGAACCATCCATTCAACAGAACAAACAATCGATAAAACGAAATCCACCTCAAGAGAAAAAACCCGAATACATCGAATCCTCATATTTCGATCATTCTTGCCTGACTTTTGATTATCCTTGATTCCTCATCTTCACGGAATCGCCTTCCACAAGGTGATTTGCCACCACCCAGATTATTACAACGGATTTCTCACACCCATCATTCCGCGAACCGAACGTAAACATCAAATTTCACGAATCTCACACTCACATTTATTTGATTCATCATGACTTCTCGACACAGCGTCGTCGCCTGCAAAGCGATACCCTCGCGTCCCGCCACCATTGTAGCCGTTTCCTACGACGTCAACAACCAACTGCGCAGCTCCATCATCGCAGGTAGTAGCAGTCGCTACGCCGCAACCAGCCCAGACCTTCCCGATGAAGGCATCTACATCATATATCAAACCCGTGCGCTACAAATCGCAGCACCGCCATGCGATAAGAGAAAATGCAGCACGTCACACTTATGCCGCTGCGACACACCCCAGTTCGCCGCTAAGAGCGCGCGTCTAGGCCGTCGCGCCAGCGGATTTAAGAAGAGAGGGATCGCCTGGCCTGTATGGAAACCTTGCCAGGATTGTCTATTTAATTGGTTGCGATTATACCCGGCGGCGGAAGCGGCGAATCGGTTGGATATGCAATGTCTACAACACCCACGAACCCTGACTTGGTCTAGCGTTGACGGCAACTACGCTTTCTTTTATGATGCCGAGTTGGAGGAACAAGCTATCCGCAGCACAAAAAACGGAGGTGGACGAAACGACGGCGTGGGCAGATCGAATGATAGGAAGGCGTATTGCTCACGACGGCTTTTTGAGTGGATGAATGGCGCTTGGACTGCGTTTGCGGAGAGTGGGTGTTGTAAGCCGGGATCCATTACGGCGGTTTCGGATTATGAGGACGAGACTGGCGGGAATGGGAATGGTGATAGGCGGAATAGCTTGGGTACAGATTCGGAGTGGGATGATATGGATATTCCGTGCGCACCGAGGAACACTTCTACCAACTGTGAAGGCGATGATTATGATTTCATTGACGATTTGATCGATGCCGAGTTTCCGAAATTGCGAGAGACGAGTCCTCCGAAGGATAGTATTAATTCGTCGTCGGAGACTAAGCCGTGCCCGCAGACCAATAGCAATTATTTCGACGGGGAAGAGGACGATGGGACATCGGCGCCGGCAATCATACCACCCAAAAACATGGCCGTCGGTCAAGGCCTTCACATTTCCACACCCACCACCGCATCCCCGATACCTTGGACTCCAGTGTATCCCTGTGGGAACAAGCCGTACCAACCGGTTGAATTAGCCGGACTCAAGCGATCGTACCTTGACCTCTTGGAGATGGCTAATGACGATGTTACCCCCTCGGAAGACGCCGCGCGTGCGAAACAGAGGAAACGAGATTCTACTTTCGTATTTCGAACCGGGGCCGTGCAAAATACGCGACGGCGCGGGTTATCGCAATTGGGACCGATTGCGCGAAGGGTTGCGCTCGCTTAAGGGTTGATGGGATCATTACGGTTGCTTATTCTTATGGAATAATTCACAGTATTTATACGCTTAATCATGGAAATACTCAACTCACCGGATTTCACAAAATATTCCGACCGCGAAAACATTCATTTCTGCCATTTCTTTTGTTTGGGGGTATTTACCGGACTACCTATGGTGCACAATACGTGGCGGGGTGGGACGGAGGCGTGCGGTCTTCGTTACGCGACGGCTCACGGGCTAGGTCAGGAACATGTCGCTATGACCACATTAAGCTCATGGATGGGATCAACCGTGGATGGGTGAGGAGGAAATGGAATGAGGGAGTTATGAACATGACTCTCGTTAAGGTACGAAACCATTTGTCATCTATACACATAGAGTCATTGTACTAACTACATCTAGTGACAGTTGGGGGTTTTCTTTTGTGTACTATTGTTTACAATACCGGGCATGGTCGGCATGGGAAGGGCGTTGGTTGCCAATACATCGGTTCAGGGTCGCGAGCAATCGCTGGTGCATAGGGCAGCATTTTCACAGATGTAATTGGTATGATATGATGGTTAAGAGATCATTAATGGATGAATATCCCCGATTTAATTGTTCCAACGCGTTTAGGTACCTGATATCTACATCATGCGCAGGCATCGTGAACAATACCAGGTAAGATATGAGCTCATCACCTTACACTTGCCTGCAGCTGAGAAATTCAACATATATCTAGTTTAAAGACAGCATACAATATTGTGAATTAGTCTTTGTTATGCGAATCGATTAACTCACTACTCCTCACGTCTTCTCTCCCTACCGTTGAAAATATTCCCCTAAGCTGATCCGACTACTCCACCGTAAACCTCTCCTTTTTCACCAATACACCAGCCTTGTCGACTTTGATCTGCTCCGTCCAAAACCGAACCTCCACCCCAAACTCCGCAACACCCGATTCGATAAGCGCACTAGAGCTATTGGTGTATTCTCCCAACGGCGTGTTCTCATCAGCGCCATACCAAAGAATCGAATACGCTTCCTGATGTGGGTTAGGCACTTGTCTGAGCTCCGCAAGAGGAAGTAAGTTAAGAGTGGCGTTCGTGGACCCATCTGGTTGAGCGACTTGTGTGACATTGTCGACCAGGGAGAGCTTGCCGAGAAGAGATAGCCAGAGACCTTCCATACAAGCGCTACAGAAGTTGGCGGAGTACGTATTGCGCATTAGGCAGAGGTCGTTGGTGGGGCGGTAGGTGGTTTTGTTAGTATCTGAGAATCTGCAGGATGTCAGTAACAGCAAAATAGGGGGTAGCGTGGATCTATCCTTACGTGGGGTATAATCCATAATATTCCAGATCAAATTCAAACCTAGGCAAAAATGTGAGAATCAACGAGTTCCGAAGGAGGTGGAGGAATCACTTACTCGCCCCCATATTCCAACACTTCAAGACTGCACAGCTGCGCGGTTCCCTCAATATCCTTATTCAACAGCGAGACTGACACATTATGCGCCCCTGGAGCCAGTGCTCCATCAAGTGGTATGTTATAAATATACCGATCAACTCCAACCTCGGGATTTATCTTCCAACCAGCGTCGTCACCATCGATATCTACCCGTATGTCTTCGCTCGCGGTCATGCCACTTACACTAACTTGAAGTAGATGCGAGGAATACGAACCAGCCGAAGTGAAACCCTGACTCCAACTTTTAGTTGTGTTCAGCAACGTCCAGGGGTAAGCTTGTATCGGCATATTAGACCGCTGGATCTTCGGCTCTGAGGACGCGTTGGTGTACCATTGGGTCCAAGGCACCGAGTTTACGGTCTTCGCCGCGTTGACGCCTTCGTAGGCCTGTCCACCGTCGTATTCCTCGCCCACGCCGATGATGGAGTGGCCGAGCTCGTGGCGGACGATGGCGGGTCCGTTGATAGGAGATGCGGTTACGACGCTATAATCATTAGTAAAGGCCTAGTGGGATTCGGTATCGCGGATTACGTGAATGTGCCCCCTAGTCCTCCATATAGGGGATCGTTCCCTAACAAAATCGGATAATCGCAGGCGTCGGTTGATTGGCATGCGGCGCGCGCTACCTCTGGTTTGTCATAGTAAACTCCTCTCAATTCTGTACCATCGCGATAGAGACCATATACCGTGCTATTGGCATGATTTTTTAGCATCTCAGCGTTATCGGGGGGATCAGGGGGCTTACTCTAGGGGTTTTCCGCCAGTACCAACGCCACTCTTCGAAAAGTCAGTGAGGGTACAATTGATGTCATTTGTACACTCCGGGCATTGCTTTGCCTACCTCGGCACTTGGTGAAAATCCGGCCCAGAAGTTCAGTACGGGGAGTACATCAAAGAATGTCTGGCCATCCGTAAGGTTCTTCGCGATAGACAAGGCATCGGCAAAGAATTTGTCTTTCTCATCCTCGGTATCTATCACAAGTAAGTTAAGATGAGTTTTCCAAATCTCTGGAGGTATTATTATATACGTACATCCATCACCGAAGAAAATTAAGTCGACGCGATTACTTGACGGCCCATTTACAATGAGCGGTTGAATTTCTAGAGGGGGCGGAGTAACATTCTGCACCGCTCGAAGATACGGAACACCATCCACTTTATAGTCTGCAAATTTACCTTCCCATTGGTGTTCGCAGTATTGTCCAAGAACAGTGCCAATTATTGCGGCTCCAAGTAGGAGGCTCTTAAGGGTGTTCATGGTGCTGATGATGGTGGGAAGCAAAAGGTGAGACCCGCTCGTCTTTGTGAACACCACCCATTCAGAAATCTATTCAATTATATTATCTATAGTACAGCTAACCGCATACTGCCGGCACTTCGTGATGTATGTGTGAATCGACCTTCCAGAAGCGGGCTGGGTATGATCCTTGTAGCCTTCCCCAATCAGTAATTTATATCTACCTCCTATCAGAGTTGGTATAGCGGCCCGTATCGCCAAGTCTCGTATCTGCCAAGAGCCCAATATATATAATCAAGGTACGGATCGGTTATCTGTCATATATCAGAGAAATAGAGATTAATAGGGTTTCATTAACCGGCTCAATAGATATATCTAAGTGGAGGCTCTTGCACACTCGTTTACTGGGCGTCCAAAAAAATATAGGCGAAACTGCCTGGGCAGATGCGACGTGCCCGAAATAAAGAAATCGACAACAGTGGGCTAAGAATCTTGCTGAGATTGATGTAGCGACAGGAAGTCGGGGGTTGATCGGTCCCACATGCCCTTTAGTATATATCTATGACACAGACTCAGTGTTGGTAGTATTTTAATTGTTACATGTAAGTCAAACTGATAAGGTACCTCTATAACGATGACTAATTCGACGATGTCAATTCCGACAGTGAGTAGATTTGATAGTGATCGTATCCAAAATATGATGAGCGATATAAGGCGACTATGGATAGTATTAAATAGGATAACTCAAAATTGGCGGCCGTTCGTCGCGAGGGTGCGCGAGAGGATACGGAAGCGTAATAAAGGTAAAGGAGAGGAGATAATTAAGCCGAACGCTACTATTCATCGCAGTCCCTTCAGAAATCAACCCCCTCGGATGATTTGTGCGGTATGCGGGAGCTTTCTTGCCGCCTCGCCGATATTCGACACCAATTCACTGCCGATATGACGATTTTGGTGGTGTCCTTCTCCCCTTAACCTTTTCCTAGTGTATTTCATCAAGATCCGGACAAATTGGCTTAAAATTACTTGAGACGTACGTAAATATACCGGATCAGGATAATTTTGCTCATGAAAAACGTCGTAAGTTTAAGACTAAATGAATTATATATGATGGTTGCTAGTACGGCTCAGTTGATCTCTACCCCTATTCGACCCTCCCACGACCAGCAAGCTCAGCCTGAAACACCACAAACATCATAAACATTCTTAGAGAAAGATAAAAGCGCGAACTATATTCCTATGAGTGCCTACTACTTAGAACCAATCACTAGTTCCTATTGATTCGGCGCTTTGGCCTTTTCTAGATCTTCGAATGATGGTACACATGGGAAATCTACGCTTCGGCTAAGTAAACCAGACATCATCCGAGTATGATCATTATATGTATTGCCAGAACCAATTCATAAATCACGAGGACCTTATTCAATTTTATTACTGGGGCATGTGTTCTTGTGTTCTCCCTACCCCCTTTATAACCAAGTCCTATGAAGCCCCTTTCATGCAGCCCATTCAGTACCCCTTTTACATTCATGATCGTGTTTCATGGGCCTCGTCGGTCGAGTCAATAATGGCATTCGCCATATTGATCAGCAAGATGTGCTGCCTTGTTGGCCCGTCTAGGTGTCTTAAGAACTGTAAGGTCACCGCAATGCGCGTACTTATGCCATTTTTCTGGCTAATCTTCAAAGCTCTCTATTTTTTTTTCATGGCTTAACTACAAGGCCTCATGTCAGGATCAGCAATAACCCAACTCTCCTTTTCATAATTCCCTTCGCGGCTCCCGCTTCGGAAGATAACCATCATGAAATTCTTTCGTAGCCTCTACCTAATTCCTATCGCTATTCGTATAGCAGTCGTGCTCGCAGGCCGTCCAGGAGGAGTCAATGGGGTTGGTGCTGGTGGAAATAAAGGCCATGCCTTCGGCGGCTCCAACCATAACGGGAATGCCGGCGCTCATGGAAATGGGTCTCCAGCGAACAAAAACGTGAATAACAATGGACATGGTGGTAACGCCGGCTATGGGTCTATAGCTTCTCATGGTCAAGGGCAGGGAAATGTCCAAGGCTCACATGGAATCAACTCCATTGTGAATGCTATCAACTCGGTAGATCAACAGGTTCATGGGGTGAACCTCGCTATACGAAGCATAAGGGCTGGCGGCAACATTGACCATCTCGACTCAACATTACAATCATTAACATCCACGATCCGGGCAACCTCTAATAGAATTGCTGCGGCTGGATCCTTCAACGATGGGGATATACATTCCCTCAAATTAGCCATCCAACCATTCCACCAATCAATTGGTACACTCGTCACGCAATTAGTAGCGAGGCGGGATACGATAGCTAGGCTTTGTGGATGCCGCGCTATACAAGGAGCTATCAACCATATACGGGGTTCGACTCGTATCATGTTTGATGGCATAAAGAATCAAGTAGGTCATGGCAGATCTTTCCACGGAGGTAAAAATGGGTTCAATTCTTTGCATTCCTTCGATTCCGGTATAGCCAGTTTCCTTAATCACGGATATGCAGCCTTCGGATTCGCCAATTGTATTGTAAGTGAGCCTACATCCAACATTCTTTCTCCGATATGAAATACGGTACCTAGTAATACTTCGGTATGGCATTGACTTAATCCATGATATATTTTTACTGACCCCATATATATATTAGGATGTTCAAGCCATTCCGTCGTCACTAAGCACCTACACAACGAGCACATGGACATCATCAACAATGACAGCTTTTACGACCGTGGTAAGCATTCCAAACCCAGTGCCTCCTCTCGAATTACTACAATCATGCCTTCAACCTTATGAACATAGACTTTGCCACCCTTGAAACCACGGCACATATCCACCAATCCATCCTAACATCCAACGCAATTACAGGTCGTCACAAACACAGTTGTTAAAACAGTTATAAGCACATCTTGGGTATCTGAATACGTAAGCCTTCTAATCGCCAATACAATTACCACTGCCTATAATTCATTCTACAGAGTCGCCAAGTCATTTACAGGGACTATTTACATCTAACTATGATATCCAGTACAGCACATACACCAGTGGATACAGTTCATATACTTGGACAGCTACTGTAAGTCTGCCCTGTGCTGCGTCCTGCATTGCCACCTCCTAATATGATAATTTCCTACACATACCCGTATCTTAGTGTTAACGTCGACACCCCCTAACACGGCTATGCAGACAGGTAATGGTCCATACAGCACTAGAGGCAATGGATATCAGGGAACAAACGTGCCTTCGGACTCCTCAGGTTTCGGCTACGGCGGAAACGGTGGATCCTCGAATACACACGGGTCAGTAATCACTAGTACTGGTACGACTCCGTACTCTTCAAGTCTTACTAACACTGACATGAGCCCCTCCTCAGCCACCGCAACGTGGACAACTAATACTTATACAATTTCGAGTTATTCGGGCCCGACTTCGTTCACGGGAAGTTCATATTCGTCGATCTTTTCTAATAGCGCCTACAGCTCATATTCAAGCACTAGTATCTTTTCTTCCTCTAGTATACCCAGTTCTATTTCAGGCACTTACTCGACATCTAATAGTGCTTTTAGCACATCTTACTTTTCAAGTTTTGTTTCTAGTATAGCAAGTTCGGAGTTGAGTACATACACTGAGAGTTTCAGTAGTTTGTATTCTTCGAGTTCATATCCTTCTAGTTCATACCCCTCAAGTTCATATACGTCATATTCTTCGAGCTTTTCTTCTTCGACATTTAGTTATAGCACGTTAAGTTCTATATCGACAGAGCTGTCTACTGGCTATACTTCTTTCACTTCCTATTTAACGAGTACCATAACTGGCATTGGAAGCACATATACTTCAACGTACACAAGCACATTCACATCACTAATCCCGAGTACTTCTACTCTTACCATTACCCTATCAGGTAGTACTCTTACTAGCACAGGATTGGTTTCAGTGACAACGACCTATACCTCCACTTATACGACGTCGGGAAGTACTTTCACATCCACCTTCACCACCACAGCAACCGGAGGACCTAGGTCAACTAGAACGAGTACCTTGACGTCGACTATTACAAATACCTTTACTAGATCGGGTAGCACGTTAACCTCTACTTCGACGAGGACGACAACGAGAACAAGGACCAGTACTCTAAGTGGCTTGCAAACAGTAACCACAACGGGTCAATATACGTCGACCATCACAAGTACATATACCAGGTCAGGTAGCACGTTAACCTCAACCTTGACAAGAACGGGAACAAGAACAACGGCGGACCCATCGACTATTACGAGAACGTTTACGAATTCGGGTAGTACTTTCACGTCTACTTTCACGAGATCAGGGACGATAGCCCAAGGGGACCCTCCAACGGGGACGTACACATCTACGGCCACAAGAACGTATACGGTTTCGGGAAGCACGTTGACGTCTACTTTCACAACAACGGGAGTTAACGCTGCAGCCGCGACGGCGACAGCGACGGCATCGGGAACTGGCCGTTATACTTCTACTGTCACGAGGACGTATACAACTTCAGGAAGCACGCGCACGTCGACATTTACCACGACAGGAACAAGTACACCGAGAGGCTCAACATCGAGAACGTACACATCCACTATTATTAGTACGATTACTAGCTCGGGGTCAACATTTACGTCCACGTTCACAACTACTGGGGTAGATGTTCTGGCGACTCCCGGTACAAACACACGTACCGTATCGGCCGCTGCAGATCCAACAGTGACGGCATTTACATCTACCATCACCAGCACTAGGACAAGCACCATTAGTGGATCGGGTTCTGGGATAAGAACCCTTACGTCGACGTTGACAAGCACCCTGACATCCACCCCAAGTGTGTCGCGCGCGGCTACGAATGCTAGCACCGGGCCAACATTAACAGCGACGAGAGCCAATACCGGAAGCAATACATCTTCCGGCACAAGAGCAGCTGCAGCAAGCAATTCCGCCGCGGGTACTTCCACATACACGACTGTGATAACGAGAACATCAAGTGGAGTAACGACTACCTTCACATCCACAGGTACGCGAACTAGGACAGCAGGCTCGACGGCTAACGCGAATACGTTCAATTTCTCGGGTACGGGTGGTAGGACATTGACCATAACCCGATCAGGGACCGTGAGCACTATCGCAATTGATTCGACCGGGGGATTGATTACGGCGTCAAGCCGTGCGACTAGGACTAATGCTTCAAGCCGTTCTAATTCGGGGCGGGCCACCGTCACTATCACTAGAGATCCAAGTACTTCTGTAAGACCATTATGCTCTTCTTCTCCTCTCGTCTTTATCTATTCAATCTCGACTTAAAATTACTACCCATGAAGATTAGCTAACACAAGAATCACAGGATTCGACAACTTCAACCTCTTCTCGGACGACAACAACGACTAGTACCTCTGGTAAAAATAGCGCGTCTATATTCGCACCGAACACGGTGTTGCTAGGAGGCTCTATGGTTGTCGGCATCTTAGGCGTGATGCTATGATTGATTACCGGATGAGTACCTACCTAGGTACCTAGACAGGTACCTACTTAGGTAGGTATCCGCCAAGGTACACGACAACCCCCCACGAAGGCGCCTAAGAATGGTATGCTTGGACTCTAGTATATATATCCTGTTGGGTTTTAGAGCCACAAAAGGGGAATGAAAGGAAAAGAAAAAAAGAGACCTCTCCCCGATGATATATATATATATAGATTATGTGACGACGTGTCGAGGCCGCTGAGAGTGGAGAGGTGTTGCTAGGACTTCCTCACTGGAGGAGTACCCTGCCAATAACGTAATGACGAAACCCGGGTTTGGGATTGGGATGACTTGGTAACGAAATCTGATTTATATTGTCAAAAGGAAAGGCTAGACTTATAGATGACGATAATGGAGTTGGTAGATAAATTTGTGTCTTCGGGTTAGAATTGATGGTGATTTCGTGGAATTCGTACTCGGTCGCGTGTTTGTCTTCGGATCTTCTCTGTTGTGGCTTCTCTGTTATGACTTCAACCTGGATCTAAGTCACTCAAGTGCCTAAGTAGCCGGTTTAGCATTAATGCCTGCGTATGATTTCAAGAGCTACATTTCTCCCTCCTTCTTCATTTTCGTTTTTGTCTCTGTCTTCTTTATTCTCTTGATAATTGTTGTTTATTTTGGAATTAATTCGACGGACCAGAGCTCACTTAAACTCATCATAAACTAGCCTCTTCAGGTTAGCGTAAGGACGCTCGGATAGATAGCTATATGTCATGTAACCTCATCGAATTATGTTCTAGTACAAAGATACTAGCTTTGGAAGACATTTAGAATCCTATATTATGTTCAATTGGCAAGGGATTGGTATCCTATAAGTAGCATTGGTACTTTAATAACATGAACTTATGATATAGTAGAACGGCAGGGAGAAAACAACACTCGTATCTCGAGCTGTAACCCTAGACGGAGCACGAAATAGCGTAGTATGACAACAAAAAGCAATGTACGGAACCCCCGCACGGTATGACCATTCCACTGCAGATAAGAAAATGAGATTCCTATTCCAGCTAGAGTGGTAAGGCAACCGTACAGCGATGCCGTAATCCCGGGCTCTATCCCAGCGAACACGACCTTCAGCAGATAGGATAACTTCCACCGCCAATGGCGTCAGCTCATTACCTCAGCTCCCTTACCAAGCATTGCTCCGTTGCAGGCCATTGTAGGCAGGAGAAAATCTTGGGTCCGCTAAGATTAATCCATGCCAACCACGCAAGGACCCCAAGGTGATAGTGACGGCTGTCGACGATCTTTTTATAAGGCGCCACGCCGCCTGCATTCCACCAATTTATTTTTTTTCTTTTTCCCTCTTACGTCCGTTCGTTACGTACACGTCAATTCAATTGCCACCGCGATGTCGTCTCCGCTTACACGATCGCTGCTGCTCGTGGCTGCGGCAAGCCACGGGATTGCCCAGTTTGTTCCACCGCCTACGTCGCTTAAAGAAGTCACCGGGCATTTGGATATTCCCGTTCGGTACAAGGAGGTTCCAACCGGGATATGCGAGCTAGATCCCGATGTCAAGAGCTACTCGGGATACGTCGATGTAGCAGAGGATCAGCATATTTTCTTCTGGTTCTTCGAAGCTCGCAATCAGGACCCCGAAGAGGCTGATTTGACCGTTTGGATCAATGGTGGACCTGGCAGCTCGTCAATGATAGGCCTGTGGGAGGAGTTGGGACCATGCCGATATGATCCGTTCGGAAATGTCCTGAGCAACGAATATTCATGGTCCAATGTTAGCAATCTCCTAGTCATTGACCAGCCGACCCAAGTGGGATTCTCCTACTCTAAGCCAGTCGATGCATGGCAATCTAATGATGGACACATTGTGACTGTCGCGGATGGCGTATGCCCGGATTACGCACCCGAAGGCTCATGCGGAACTTATTCATATCCTAATATCACATTAACGGCAAATTCAACCGCCAATGCTGCTCCCAACTTCTACAGAACCCTACAGGGATTCATGGGAGCCTTCCCACAATACTCACGGAACGCTTTCCATTTCGCAACTGAGAGTTATGGTGGTCATTACGGTCCCATCTTTAATAAATACATCGAAGAGCAAAACGCGAAGAACATCTCCGGCGCGAAGGAGATCCAGCTTCAGTCGGTACTAATAGGCAACGGGTGG
Source organism: Hypoxylon trugodes (assembly GCF_022578975.1). Lineage (NCBI taxonomy): Eukaryota > Fungi > Ascomycota > Sordariomycetes > Xylariales > Hypoxylaceae > Hypoxylon > Hypoxylon trugodes. The sequence goes on along the minus strand of NW_026250024.1, from coordinate 278,693 downwards.
TTTGACCCGCTTCTTCAATACCAGGCTTATTACAACTTTACCGTCTTCCCGGGAAACACTTATGACTGGTTTCCTTTCAACGAGTCTATCGAATCCATGTTCTACAACAATGTTTATGGTCCTGGTAACTGCGTCGACAAACTTAAAGACTGCTATGCTACCCAAGACAATGTGATCTGTAACGATGCTGATAGCTTCTGTGCATACATGGTCGAGTCTGTGTACGATGACATCCTTGGCCGAGACGAATAGTAAGTAATTTCCACCGCCACAACCCCCCACGTATCCTACGGGAGGTATGATAGTCACTAACATCTAATAAGCGATTCGCGCGAATTGACTCCGGATCCGTTCCCGTACGGATTCTATCTAGACTACTTGAACTCGCCAAAACTGCAGGAAGCTATCGGTGCCTATACCAATTTTTCCACTAGCAGCAACGTGGTAGGCCAAGCTTTCGAAAACACCGGAGACGATAGCCGAGAGGCGGGTACGGTGGAAGCCATTCGTTACCTCATCTCGAAGAACATTACCGTGGCCATTTATGCGGGAGACAGCGACTATAACTGCAATTGGCTAGGTGGAGAAGCCGTAGTGGAAGAGATTGCCGCGCCGGGATATGCCGATGCGGGTTACACGGACTTAATCACAAGCGACAACATAACCCACGGTCAAGTTAAACAAGCCGGCAAATTCAGCTTTACGCGAATTTACGAGAGCGGCCACGAGGTCCCCTTTTACCAACCTCTCGCTGCACTTGAGTTGTTTGAAAGGGTTATAAAAGGCTACGACGTCAAGACAGGGAAGGATATCGTGCAAGCGGAGTACGTTACTCAAGGTACACCGAAGAGCACTTACCACCAGGGCAATTCTACGTTCCAATGGACGGTCACGCCGAGCAATGCTACCTATGATGTTAATACTAATAAGCCGGGTGCTGCTTGGCAACCACCGCAGCAGGCTGTACTCATGAAGAGGAGCTTTAAGTCTCGTCCCGTAGCCGGGCGTCGGGGCAGGTAAATGTCCACCACGATACGCGGGGGATTAAAATAACTATAAATGAACTACTATATGTATCTAATCATAGTAGCTTTAATGTCTCGAATGCATTAATGTCTTATTTTATGATATTTTCCGACGCTCCTAGCGTTTCTCGTTTGGCCCGATCATCTTGGTAGCAGTTGTTGCCTGGAATAATTTCCACACCGCCTCCAATCAATGCCGTGCACCCAAACTGTCGGGTTTAAAAAGATCCCCTACAACTCAAGATATCCTCGAACAAAATTGGGGGAAATTCAGACACTTCGAAGCATTAAAAAAAACTGAACTTGCATCCGCGGCCCCTTACCTCAACTTTTGTTCAACAAATCTTTCGAAATGTCGCTGTGGCTATGTGATTGGGACAACTGCAAAAAACCAGCTGTTCAGAGAGCGGGAGATTGTCTTCTCTGCGACAAACACCTTTGTCGGACTCACCTGCAAGACCAATGTCATAAATGTCCTAAACCAGAGGTATGCAATACGCATTAAAACTAGGCAACACGGCTGATGTCCTTAGGAAAATTGGGAAGACTATTCTGACCAATATGCAGTCACCGAAATCCGTCGATTGAATGAGTTAAGTCGTCGAATAGATGAGTCAAAACTTTGTGCACGCGCAACACAACTCCGAGGGGGAATCCCTTGTGCTATTAACTTGTCCACGAAGCACCTGTCGAGTATGATGGGCGGTCAGAATTGTCATGCTGAAATTACATTCCAAGACAATGTCAAATGGCTCGCACGGTTTCGTCTGGTCAAGACATCATCCCCTCCAATGGAAGTCCATGATTATATACTTCGAAGCGAGGTAGCTACCATGAATTTCTTACGGAAACATACGCGCGTTCCCTTGCCAGAGGTTTTCGACTGGGCATGCGAATCCGATCCACAAAATCCATTAGGTGATGTTGGCTACATCCTGATAGAAAAGGTAGAGGGGGAGCCGCTGAATTGGCAGCTGGCAACTCCGTCGCAAAAGGAAAAGGTCATGCAGCAGTTGGTCGACATTTTCCTTGAGATTGAGAAGCATCCGTTCGATACAATAGGATCGATAATGCCGGCGACGGATCCAAACGCATTCGAGATACAGGGCTTCGCACAGCATGCAACCTTCCGTCCAGGATGTGGAGGACCCCTGGGCCCTTTCCACTCCTCGCTGGAGGCGGCACGCGTCGTCATCGAGACATACCTTACTATGATATTGAGCGGTGAGATTGCGGCTACATATCCGATAGACGTTTATCTTATGCACCGATTTTGTCTGGATATTCTAAATAATATCGGGAAAGAGATCCTGTCAGAAGGGAAGTTTTTCCTCAAGCATCCCGATGATAAAGGCGACCACATTCTCGTCAATAAAGATTACGATATCGTTAGCATCATAGATTGGGAATGGTGCCAAACTGTCGCAAAGGAAGATGCCTTCTCCTCCCCATGTATGATGTGGCCGGTCGCAGAGTTCTACGATGGTTCTAACGAACTATCTAATGATGAATTGCGATTTGCTAGTATCTTCAGAGAGAGAGGCCGTAGTGATCTGGCCAACTATGTCACCACTGGCAGAAAGGTGCAAAGATTGTTTTTTGCTCTCGGCCCGTGTTACGACGATCATCAAATATTTATAGATCTTTTCATTGGCCTTAAACGAACATTTGGTTCTGAAGAGGAAGGATGGGAGGAATGGAAGACCAAGGCCCTTGAAAAATGGAAGAGCGACAAACTGTTGCAAGATTTGCTACAAAGCAAGACATAACCGATGAGTCTCCTCGTCGTGCTCTATTAGCTTAAACTTGGTCTATAAGCTCTATATAGGCGGTAACTTAGCTACTTAGGTATATGCGAATAGGGTTGGGCGTGCCATGCCCTATTCGTACGTGATATCCTCTTCCCATGTTCTCTATTCTAACCACCTCGCGTTCCCGTAGATTTCCCATCTCACGCCTTCCCGACCTTCCTCTTCAACCACGCCCCTGAAGCCTTATAAACACCTCGTGCGCCCTTGATAATCTCATGCCGTCCATCGTAAAGAGGGTATATAGCAACAGCGAAAAACGAGAAGAACTGCCAAGCAATGGCTACAACAACCCACCCACTAAAAAACGGCTTCGTGAAAATGTAGTCGCGGTACAGTGGCATCGGCCAAGCGACGAAAGTAACCAAAACGATGAAGATGAAGAATCCCCATGCTATCTTGTACCACCTTCGGAGTTCTTGTAGTGTTGCTTCACTAAATGGATGTTGAACTTCTTCAATTGGTGTGGTTTCCTTGCCAGCTTTATTTCGGTGTCTTCGTCGTGGGGCTGTCGTTGGTGGGGCACTCTTCTCAGCGTCAGACGTGATAGCAATGCTGTTTCCAATATCTCTCGCAACTCCTTGATCATCGGTCTGGATTTCATGCGACAGGTAAACAGGCTCAGGAGGCGTGGGGTTCTTTTCATTAGCTTCACGTCCAGGTTTTTTCTCGTCATTGATGGACGATTCTTCTGACTCTTCAGAAGAAATTGCGAGGGGATCCGTACGGTATTCGTCCGCCAGCTCAATGCGGAGGAACTCACGCCAATCAAATTTATACGGCCTATATTGTGAAATCAAAAAAGAGTATATCGCCGGCGAGAAAAATGACCCGCACGCGCCGTACAATGCTGGTGGTCCAGCTTCGGTGGTTGTCAGGCTGATGCTGCCATATAGGGCTTTAGCACTACCAAGCCATATAGCCAGTCCAGTGAAGAACCCAAGCACCGGAGACAGAATGGCCGCGAGTCGCGTCTGCCCAGACCAGCACAGCGTTAAGGCTAGAGGAATAATTCCCGGGCAAGACAGAATAGGACGGAAATATCCGATCCAAGTCATATCGGCACCACCGTAGTTAAGCGCGAGCGAAATACCCGTAATGAAGAAAGCATGCGCGATAACTGCCAGATGGCTCACATGCAGTAGTCGCTTGTCGCTCGCCTTTGGGTTGATGTAGGTCTTGTATACGTCGAATGACAGGATAGAGCTAACCGCAATTAACGAAGAGCTTATGGTCGAGGTGAGAGCCATAAACATCAATACGAATAAGGCGACGATGCCCTGTTCGCCGATGAGCGCCTTCACTGTGTAAGGCATTACGAGCCCGGCGTTGACCTCGGCACTTGTGAATTCGCCCGGATATGACGGGAAGATAGGCGTGTTGTGAATAGCTCGCGCAGTCAATCCTTCTACGAGTCAGCAATTCTCACCAAGACCCCAATTATGCGAAATCTACTCACCAACCACAGTACCAATCGCCCAAGGTATACCGAAGATCGAAATCGCCGCAAGATTGTAGCCGGGAACGGTAGCAGAAACTTCGCTTGCAAAGCTCTTTTGCCAAAAAGCCGTATCCATGACAACAAGCGCCAGATTTCCGAACTTCAAAATTAAAGCCCACAGAATCGCATCCTGTCAATGGGTTAGAACTGGGGATTCCGGATAAAGGTCAATTGGCTCACCTTGGATTTGAATGTAAGGAGTGACCCCTCAAAATTGCCCGGGATGTAATTTTCAGCTGCTGTTGCGACCACCTTATCGTATAGGCCTCCTAATCCTCCTATTGCTTCATGTGTCAAGATGCTAATCGTGAAGTAAATGATGATTACCAGAGCAACGGTAGTATGTAGGTAATCAGTAAGGAAAGTAGCCTTTAGACCTCCTACTGCTGTGTATAACACCACTGTTTGACAGTTAGTCTTCGTGATCAAAAACTCGCACATAGCTCCACTTACCTCCTAGGGGAATCAAAACCGTCGCCGCGACAAAATGCATGCCAGAGATTCCATATATGAGCTGTGAGCCTGTGAGGATCATAGAAGCGCAGCCGAAAACGTTGTTCGTCAAGTTTAGAATGATGAAGACGACGTGCCCGATCTTGCCGTATCTCATTTTTATGATCTCCAGGGATGTGTGTGCGTACGGCACTCTTAACTTCGCAATTATACCAAGAGCCGCCATTAAGGCAATCTGGAAGCATAATCCTGTCGCCCACCAAAGAGGCACCGCCAGGCCAAAGCGATAACACATCGCAGCGCTGAACACGGTCTCATTGATCCACATCCAACTGGAACCAATATTTAGCCCTTGTTGATACAAATAGAATGAATGTGTTACCTTGAAAATACAGCTGAAGCTGTCAATCCGATGCCAACCGACCGACTAGAACGCTATTAGCGAGTCCAATTATAAGGGAAATCATGGGAGACCATACTTCGCCACCATGAACATTTCAGATGTCCCTGAGTCCTCGGAAAGGAATACTTTCTGAATTTTGACTGCAGCAAGAATTACAGCACAGAAAGCAACACCTAAAAAACTTGGTCAGCAACATTTTTAACAATGATAGCGATTTTACTTACCCAGCCCGATGAGTAGGCCATACCCCGTCGACTGCGGCACCAGCGTAATGCCGTGCACGCCTAACTCCAACTGAGACATAACTGCTGTGTTTACTTAGGTAGAAAGTAAATAAATACGCCGGCTATAATTAGGTGTAAGTCAGGTCTTTAGGTACCCGAATAGGTAAGCAAGTAGATACTACTACAGCCTCAAAGACACAGCATTACTCCCAATATCTCAAGGAGGAAGGTGAAGGCACGGAGAGAGGTTCATATCAAATAGAAAAAAAGGTAACCCTATCACCTTATTAAGCATTCCGAAGGCCCTCTTCCGGAGGCGCTCCAGAAAACGCCTCCGATCGTAGGGTGCGACCCCATATCGCGCGTCACGCAGTGGGGGCGAGATATTGCGTTATACATGTATAACCCTCTGCTTGTCCTACTTAGGTAGATAAGGCGCGCTACAGGGTGTGATGTGCAGGCACATCGGAAGCGGGTGGTAAGTGGGCGCCGAGTTAGGTATCGCAGTGGTCAGGATGGGATGACGTGCGACCCGTACAGAATGGCGGAAGTTGAATGCGTCAGGGGCTCTACGCCGATGCGCCAACCTGCGAACAGCAAATTCCCTCGTGTTTTCTCCATTATAAGCGGAATTATATTCGGACATAATTAATTGTAGTATAAGAGAAAAAATAATAAATCGGTAGACCTCACGTATGATAAGAACTATCATGAAATCACCGCCTGGGAAGATGGCGTGCGGAGAGCTAGCATGAAAACATGGATGATGATAATCCGGATCCTCACCATATGGGAGCTAATTTAATTAGAACAAATCCCAATAGTTTCTTCTCGTGAAAATGAGGCAGAGGTGGATTCAGTGGACTATAGTCGAATTGAAGGAACAGCAACGGAAACAGAGGAAGTTGAACTACCTACCTAGGTAGGTATATTAATTACTTGACTCTCCAGAGACAAAAAGCCGTATCGATTAAGCGAGATGACAGTGCAAATATGCTGTAGTTTGTACCGTATTATTCACTCAGAATACAGGGTGTGAAGCGCTATACTTCACCAACCTGTTACAACAAGTAGCCCCCATAACCCCTGAAAGTGAGAGATGTCAGCACATACTAAAGGTGCCTATTATCGAGAATAATACCTAGGTACCCCATAATTATCGATGGTCGCTACTGTACTGGAAACACTGTAGAGTCCCAAAATCTTGGCCTATGCCGATTCAACGCTTTAACCTTCAATCCCGGCAAGCGAACATAACGTTGCTAAGACTTTCTGGCCCTTTTCCTTATCTTCGACCCAGGGGGGAGAATTCTTCAAAAAGCCGCCCGACGTCGATAGGACCGGGTCTAATAACGAAGCCTGTCCGTTTCCGATACGAGGGCTTGCGCCACCAACTTCTACTAAGAATCGGCACATCTTTATATCACCATATTTTGCTGCTATGCGAAGCGGCTCGTCCGGGTGAGCTTATGGGTGGTCCTTATGCCCCGCTCTCACGTCGGCTCCGCCTAACTTCAATAAAATTCTTGCGACTTCAATCTGGGTTCCGACGCCCCCCCCCCCCCCCCCAAGTGCATAGAGGGCCAACAAGCCAGCATAAAGGTGTCTCACCACTGTCATTGGACTGGTTTACGCCGCCTTCGAAGTGAGTAATCAAAAGTTTAATATTCTCTGGTCGAGCATACCGCACTGCATAGTGGAATATATTATCCCCATTGTCGCCAGAGTACCGAAGGTACCTGTCGATGCCCTCTCGTTTGAGCATACAGCGTAGGATATCCGTATACGGTGACTCGGCGGCTTGTATCAAGAAGGAAGCTTCCCAGATCTTTGTGTATCGCATAGGAGGTCTTGTCTTATGAACGGATAATGGGCGACTGCATCAAATATTATTTCGACGTATTCTTGACAGTCAAAAGCAATAGCGGTGCGTACGAGTTCAGTCGTTCGCTTCCCTTGAGCTATCGTGGTAATTGCTGGGCCCATCGAAAGATCGAACAGGCCAACAGCTTTTTCGGCCCCTTCCTTTTCTTTGGTTATCCCGACAAGGCCTAATACCCACCAAAAAGTTCCCAAAATATATGGCGCATTTTCAGGCGTGCAATACCTAAATAACAACTTCGTACTAGGTAAATCCCCGTGCTCTAGTAACGTGCGCGTGGCCATTTCGGCCGACTCAGCTTCGCATTTTAGACCTTTGATGTCGCAAGTTTGCAGGAGGTTCTGTAACACTTCCGTAGAGCCGTATATAGCCATGAGAGAAAGCGAATCCAGCAGTGGCATAAATTTATACAACCACACTATACGGTATTGAGAGCGCATCCACTTGTTCGGCCAAATCTTTACCCTGTCTGACTTCGCCTTGGTTAACTCTACAATGTCCGGAATACTAGGAACGCACTCTGCTGCAGATTGTTTCAAATGATGGGGCAATAAACAGGAGGCATAATCGAAGAACTCTCCAAACTTCGATTCGATCTCTTGCCTCTTCTCTGGGCTGTATTCCCAGTAGCAATCGCTACAAAACGCATTATAATATTCTTCCGAACCAAATTCATCCAGAAGGAGGTAACGAACGCATAGGCGTAAAAGGTTTGCTTCTAGTTGATCGCGTCGCTTCCGAACTTCTGCCTTCGAAGGCTTGGAAATTTCCGGCGAACGACTCCAATCCGAGGGGGGAATTTGGAGAACCAACTCTTTGAGAGATTGATGCACGAATTGTACCTCATCTTTCGGTGGATTGTGTATGTCCCGCCCAAAATGAATGGACGTAGCAGGTCCAAAACTCTCTGCTCATCCACATATTCACGAAGGTCTTGGAGTTTTCGAGATTCCTCTGGAAGATCGGCTATTGCCACGGCCCAACTCAGCTCGGTAAGGCTTAGGGGTCTTTTAGCAACGGCAAGTATTTGCAATGCATTTATGATTATTCTTTTGTTGTCTGGGTCTGATTGGCTTGCTTGTGTGATGAGTTTGTCGTATAATGTCGGTAGTGCTGTGTGGGAGATCTCATTACGTATGAAGCGTCTTAGCGGGCCTGGAGCGCTGATTTTGCGCCTCTGAATAAGATCGACCGATAACCTAACCCAGATTGCGCTTCCTTTTGCCAATTCATTCAACTCCTCGACCACCAACTTCCGAGCATCCGGTTCAAGCCGCCTCAACTTAGTATCTACAGTATGCTGCACGATAATAGCATCGCGTTCAACTTTAGTTGGTACGCGGGCCTTCAATGCGACTTTGAGCAGGTCCTCGGTTTCCTTTTGAAACCGCGAAGAAAAACATATTTTAAAATGCGGCGCTCTCTCCAAGAGATTATTGAAGAAGGTAAGAAGATCAATGCGGGAATTATAATCGCACTCGTCGAGGCCATCAAGAACCACAAATAGAGGCCTTCCGAGAGCTTCGATGGATGTTGAAAATAACCCCCCAAGCTTCTCAAAAGATGAAGTAAGGTCTATGCCACCTAAAATCTTGGTTTCGTCATACCACTTCTTGAATTCAATCTTCAAGCCTTCTTGTTGACTAAGGAGTTGGAGAATGAGACTTGAGTAGATGAAAGTAGCCTTCCCTGTCTCACCATCCTTGCAATAATGGAAACATAGAAGAGGTTTCGGTATGTGAAAATCTCTCTGCCTAAGCAATTCATCAATCACATAGGCTATTGTCACGGTTTTGCCGCAACCCATATCTCCGAGAATGATCATTTGTTGCTGAGTTGGCGTATCATACCATGTACTAAACGTTCTAGCGATCCATCGGCAGGCTTCATCAGTCCTTATTCTCCTCATCTCACTATGGAACTCGCTACGAGCTTTGGTTTTGCCAGAATCAAGAAGTTTTTCGACTAAGTTATAAGTTGGCACCTGGACAAAGGTTTTTTTTAGAGAGAAAAAAAAATATGGGTAGGCTTCGTACCTTTTTCATCCAGTACCATCGTTTTGATATCTCTAACAAGCGTTGCTACCACTGTGTCGATTTGGAATTTAAGCTGCCGAGCGTGTCTATTGAAGTCGTTGATGATTGGCGACATCTTTTGATGGTACTGTTCAACTAACACGCCTGCTCTACTTTCGAATATTCTGATTGCAGTGATGTAGAATTTTATCATGTCTTTATATACCGTGGCAAGGGCCTAGCGAACGTGGTTAGTGTCTGATTCTAAAGGAATAATCGGAGATAATAAAAATACTTCACGAATAACTCTACTGGAGTTGAGACTTTGGCCCAAGGTATCGCACTGGTCAATAATCGGAATATTCTCCAACATCTCAACAATCTGCTGACTAAATTGAGATCTAGCGCCACAGATACAAACGGCAAGCTGCGATGTACGTTAGCCTAGAACTGGGTTTACATGGCATCCATGAACCATACTCTTCCATGCTACCCGTACGCTATTATAGGGAAGGGTTTCTTACAGTGACCACGCTTTTCACGGCCCCCGAGGCTGCTTTGGCAGTGGGATCAAGGCTCAAAAGAGGATCTGCTAGATCAATAGCATTCTTGACCACCTGTAGGGGCTTTTGCAATTTCTCTAAACCCCTTTGAAACAATGAATCGCCATGCTTATAGGATATTTCCTCCACATTGTCGAAGAGCTCCTTGAGATTTGTATATTTTTGAACGATTTTCCTCTCCTCTTCAGTTAATGATGAGATGGCGTCTCTATAAGATACGCTCCACGGATCACTGCGTGCTTCTGCATCGCCACGCTCGACGTTGCCATCTACGTCATCCTGGGCGGTTGGTGCGGGATCAGTGACTTGTGATATTGGTGTCTGGTTGAAAACCAATTTGCAGTGTCTGCTGCTCGTAGTCCCCGATCGCTGTCCTGTTTATCTAGTATTAATATACTAATAGTGATAATATCAAAGCATACCTACCCGTCTACGGCCTCCGGTTCATTTGAAGAGTCTCGTTGGGAATTATTTTCTTGTTGGGGGCCGGGGTCGGGTGCGAGGGGGTCATGGTGGCTCGACCTCCCCAGCTTCCTCGAGAACCACTCTCTAGTCTTCCCCGTTACCATCTTTGCCAAGGTGGATAAGGCACCACGGTTCCAGTTATTTGGGCCTCGCACAATACGAAACACAAATATGAAGAAAATAGTGATTGGGCGCAGAAGATTTCTAGACTGTTAGCAGAATGGTTTTCTGACAGAAATTTGTCATGTTTCTCACTTGCTCCTAGTTGCTAGATCTATTCGGGGCTATCCATGTGGTTTGTGCTTTGGAATATGTATGGTTACGTAGTATTTTGAGTGGCATTGTATAATATCCAATAGCCGCTCCTCACCGCTGGCGCAGGGTCGGGCTGGCGGCAAGTTTGACGTAACGCTAAGCAGGCTCTTATGGCCTCCTGTATGACTTGTCAATATGGACGTTTCGAAATGCTCTATTTATCATGGATATTATTTCAGATGTAACGAATGATAATTTAGGGAATAGATAACCAACCGATTGATTCCGAACGTGACGGATACCTCTTGATTTAATTGGTGGCGCGCAAGAAGCCAGCACGTAGAAGCGCGAATCGTAGAAACTTTAGCTGAACACAGTGCAGGCACAGCCACGTTAGGCATTTTCTCAATATTTTGCGTTACTATGAGGGCGCCAGCGAGATTGTCGTATTGTGAAGTTCAATATCTGCCTAGGTGCCCATCTTCAGGCATAACCTATGAGTCAAGTGTCGGATGGTGAAAAGCGCTTTGCCCCTCCTTCTCACTTTCACATCTGTTCTGTACCTATTTTAGTTGCCAGAGATTATCTTTTCCAACTCATCAGGATCCTTGACTGCATCGGTCAAATTAATAGAGCCATCCTTCGTTATGAGTAAGTTATCCTCGATTCTGGTTCACCCGTTAGCAATCCACAAGTCTATATGCGCGAGTAGAATGAAATTGCTTACCTCACACCACCAACGTCCCAGTACTTATCCAATACCTTTTCGTCGATGTATTTCGCGTGTTTCGGGTCTTTGAGGTATGGTCTGATGATGAATTCGCAGAAGTAGATCTAGCTTTTCATTAGTTCCCACAAGCCCAAAGAATCGCCCGTAAAACTTACACCAGGCTCAACTGTAATTACACTTCCAGCGGGTAGATTCGTTCGAACTCTCAAGTACCTAAATATCGGGTCGGGATCTGAGTAGTTAGGATGACCGCCGGTATCGTGAGTATCTAATCCCAGGTAATGGCCCAAGCCGTGGGGTAGGAACGCTGTACTTGTTCGCGCTTCAAGAATCTCCTTTCGTTCTCCCTTCAATATGCCTAGGGATAACAAACCGTCAATGGCAACCTCATGCGCTAATAAGTGTACCTCATCCCATGATACGTCTTCCTTCAGTACAGCTATAGTCTTCGTTTGCATCTCCAGAACAATCTCGTATATAGCACGAGATCGTTCTGTGAATCTGCCGGAAATGGGGAAGGTTCTCGTCTGCAATCCAGTTAGATTCATTTCCCTTCCTAATAGACATTTTAAAAAGTACTCCAGGGGAAACTCACAATATCAGCAGCATAGCAATTCCACTCCGCGCCCGCATCCAAAAGCAACAGATCCTTGCCTTCCAGATTCTTATTATTATGCACATAATGCAAAGTAGCAGCGGCCCTCCCACTAGCAACAATACTAGGATACGCCTGCTTCTTCGCTCCCTGGCTAACACTCGTGCCAATGAATACACCCTCAAGCTCATACTCATTCTTAGCCTTCTTCACATTCTCAAGAACAGCTTTATGAGCAGCCCCGCTAATCTCGTTCGCTTTCTTGATAAGCGCGATCTCGTATTCATCTTTGATAACTCGGGACTCGTCAACGGCTTCTCCAAGAACTGTGAAATCCTTGTTGGTGAACTCGAGGAAGGTAACAGCGTCGGAAACGCGGTCGGCGATAGCGAAGACCGTGGAATTAGGTTGGCTCCCCAGCCTAGCGAGTATCGGGTTGAGCTCGGTGGACGGGAGGACAGCGTCGACATCGTATTTCGCCAGTGCTTCTTGGGGAGAAAGTGGTAGGCCGGACCAAATGACGGAGTCGGGGTCTATAGGAGGAATGAAGAGGGTCGAATGCGCGGTTGCGATATCGTAGATCAGGAAGCAATCGGCTTCGTCGACACCGGTTAGGTACATGAAAGCTCTTCGTTGTCTATGTCATTGTCAGAATTAGCACCTCAATACTACTCAATCAAGTACAAAACTGGAATACTGTTAGGGACAAGCTTACCGAAAGGGAACAGGCTCATCACTATCCTCTAGTAGTTTATCCGAGCGCCCTTCTAGATATAAGATGCCAGTAGCATCGGGAATCTTGCTTCTTATATATTCTACCACGCGCCTCAAATGCGACTTAGCCGGGTATTTCCCCTGGAGAATTCTCTCCACGTCAATATTCGCTTTCGACATCGTGGATCTCGCCGGCGTAGCTATGCCTCTTGTTGTGTATCCGATTGTATCGAAACGTGGGATGATGTCGCGATATCGAGAGTGCGGGGTAGCTTGTGTAATCGACCTCGCGCCAACACGAGCCCCTATGCTGCCCCTAAAAACCGTGTGGTGGATAAAACGCGTCGAGGTTGGAATTGACGATATTAACTTTCCTAGTTTCGACGGAGCTATAACACGTGGCCTAAGGTTAAAGAAAGTTAACGGCATCAAAGCACTCGAGAAGTATTAAAGTATATGAGAAGGAACACCGCGGGACGGCTTGCGACGGTTAAGCTTAAAATTGACAAATCAGAGTCTTAATTGCCTTCCATTTCAGGTTAAATAGAAGCTGCGGGGCTTTACAGGTACCCACCTATGCCTGCCTAGGCAGTTACTTCTAGGGCAATCGCGCCCATTACAGGGGATATCTTAGTTCTAGATAGGCACTTCAAACCGCTTACTCTTGATACCTTCAGTCAAGTTTTAGTATCCAATTCCAACTCCCTCATTATAGTGACCATTTGAGTAGCTAGGTATATTAATATCCAGACTATGGGCTGAACCCCTCGAAATCGTTGACCATAATGTCTTAATCGAATAGAAGATAAACTCATAAAACTCCTCATAATAACCATATAGCTCAATGCTAGAATCGAAATATTCGCATGTTATATACATAAGGTGAGATTCGGGTATCATGTATGAATAAGTCCGTCCATATATGCTTTCCTTTCTCAACAATGCCTTACAATAAATGCTCCAAAACAAATAGCTACCACCCATATAATGCAAACCTCATCATCCCATTATACCCACAGGCACATACAACACCAAGGTTGTTGGTCTCTGCGCCTCTCTTACGTATGGCTTCCCGATTGGTCTTTGCCAAGCCATACCTTGGACTATTTAAATTTTTGCACGACATCCTCTATCCTCTAGAAATTGTGCCCGTCAAGTTCTAGTTAAAGCCATCATCATCTAGGCGTCGGTCGTGTGCCACCACAATATCTTTGATCAACTCAATTGGATCCTCGTCTAGATTACCCCTCCTTTTATACCAAGGTACCTGGGTAGACACAGCAATCCTGAATCCTCCTTAAGAAGCATTCAGCCAGATACAGGAGTCACATTCCCTTTCGGAGGCGCATCCAACTTCAACGTCGGGATCGCGTCATCATCCGACAAGAGACTCTCGAAACCCTCTAGCCCATGACCCTTTTTCAACTTCTCCCAATGACCTCTGAGGGTATCTTCTCCAATGACAAGCTCGAATCCTGTCAGAAAGCAAAAGCTAATCTCGAGTCTTGCGAGTTCTATTTCGGTCACCCCACCAACCTTGGCGATTTTGGCGTGTGGATAACTTAGATCTTCAAGTGCCTTCATCGCTACTCTTAAGCCGGCTAGGAGTAGACGGTGACAATTTCTTCGCGTGACAGGAATAGCTCGCTCTTCAACAGCGAGCCGGAAAATGTAGAACGATGTAGCCAGGTACACAGCAGTCGACATGGGACAAAATCGATGTATTCGCAACAAGTAATCCTCGATACTGATTGGAGGCGGCTGTTTGCTGAAGAATTTGCGCGTAATTGCGCTGTGTTGCAAGTTGATGGGCTGCGAATTGGCACCAATAACGATATAGGGCTCGGGTGTGTTCTTCGGCGGAGAAGGGTTCGGCGTCTGTCGAAGATGAACACCGTCGATGGGTTGGTTCGATCTCGCGGGGCTTGGTGCTTGAGCCCGAGCTTCTGCTTCTGCTTGCTCTCGTAGTCGAGCCAAACTCTTCTCGGAAAGAGACCTGACAAGCTCCGCCTTCTCCCTTTGCATACCACGCATGTTAGGAATGGTAGGGCTCGTGGGAGGAGGTGTAGGAGGTATATCGCCAGTGACTCGTACGAGAGCTTCGATCCCAGCACTTAATAACTTTAGGGCAGCAATCGGAGTCAACCTGAAGAGGTCGTGGGAGGACGGACTCGGAACGGCATGGAGTGGAGGAGGCGTTCGAGCCTGTAATACTAATTTCGGGTCGGCTGAAGGAATGGGGGGCGGAGGAGGGGTGTTCGGTGTTGGTAGCGTGGTATCCTTCTGTTTCTCTTGGTCTACCTGGGACGCAGAAGCGTCTCGCTGATCGTGGTCGCTTGCCATCTTTTTTCTCCCTTTGCTCACACCAAAGAGCTGACCTAGCTTAATCTACTATTGGGCAACAATGAGACCGATCTGTGCGGCGGAGTTGGTTCGGCCGTTATCGTTACAGTTCGTCCGTCAAAGAGTCGTTGCCGCTTATATCCCAGTAAAAGTAAGGAATGCGGTAAAGGAACGTAGATATCGGGCGTTAAACCAACCGAGGAAGCTTCGCGATGTTGAGCTTCAATCTGCGGTACGTATCTCGACTCATGATCTCTCATCTAGGAATACGGATATAGATAGCTTCGTATAAACTACCTACGAATATGTCTAAGAGCGAACGTTTCGGGTTATCCGTCGACCTATTAGTAGGTAACCCAGAGCTACCTAGCTATGTAAAATCGGCGGATTGCGCAAGCTTAGCTTAGCTTAAACAGACCTATCCGATCTGCCTAGATAAGAGTAACAGGACCATGTTGATAATAGATAAGTACAGAGAGAGCTAAGTGATCGGCGGGGTTTGTTCTCGCCACGCATGAGCATGAGGATGGAGACGTTTAAGGAGAGACGGATATGGCCGAGTCTCTTTGCTACTATAGTAATAATAACATGGTAAAGAGGAAAGGTAAGCCGCGTGATGAGCGAGCGGACGAACCAGATATGAATGGGTAGCGGTCGAGGCCAAGACTCGAATGGGGAATTTTTAAAGAATAAAGAAAAGAAACCGAGACTAGAACGGTAACTAAGAAGCTAAAGGGAAAAAGAGGGACCCTCCTTAAGCTCGGAGAAGCAGCTGTCCGATTTAAGATTTTTTTCCACATTCCCACTCTTCACATGTACCTATTGTCCTTAATTCCCTAGTATGCATATTAATTAAGGTACTTTCTCTATACCTTGGGTATTTGTAGCCCCGCTCACGCTAAGAGAATCTAGCCTTGGGGCGCAATGGTGAAATATAGAGTTCGAATGGGTCCCGAATTGTAAGTACCTTGTCTGTATTATAGGGCCTGTATAGTACTTTGTTAAGGCTAAGGTTTGCGAGCTTGCAGCACGATTGGTCCATGGGAAGACGATGTGAAGTTTCAATAGGTATTTCAACCCAATCGTACCTTAAGGGTCCTTTAGCACCCGCAGCTTAATAGGACAGGGGGGTTAGAGGGGCTATCTGCAGGACCTACAGCACTTACAGGAGACCCGTGACTCAATTCGATCCACCGGATTTGGAAACCCACAGCACCCCCACCACCACTGGATGCCTCCTAAAACACCAAACGATGTGATATCTTGTTGCTTCTGAAAATGACACCCGTACAATGATTGGAAGATATGTTGGTAAACGAATATGCATACCTAAGTACTTAAAGAAACACCACCAATGGATTGAAAAGGACCGTGCAAAATTTCATATCATATCAATTCGGAATCCGTGTCGAGGCATAAGTGGTCCTCTCTTATCTCCAAGTAGAGTCAACGGGCAACCACAAGAATATCGTCAGATTTACGTATCACGTAGTACGTACAACTCACGTTAGTCAGGGGCAGGAACGCAAGGAAAATATATGAGTTAATTAAACAACCAATGGCATTCAATTGGAGAGTATTCGCTTAAGAACACAAAGCAGAAGAAAAAAAATCCGAATTGTCATCCGTAGAAATCGGGAGGCGAATACGTACGCTTGTTTGCTCTTTTTTCCCCATTCGATGTGGAGCAGTAAGAAATAAATAAGATGAGAGGGAGATCTCTTACTCTTTAGGAAATATATTGACAAGGACTACGTGCAGGGTAACATCCGATACTATACATACGACCTCCGAAATAAAGCGATTATAGAATAGAATTATCAAAAAATTCAAAGACGGAAGGATGATATAAAAACTGTTGGTCCTAAAAGGGCTGGCAACTGTACGCCGAGGGTATTGTGTGAGGTCCAGACCTCGAGGAAATACCCACTCCTTCGTCAGTTGATCAAGTTGTCCTAAATATTTACATCAATTAGACCGTAACACGAATTCATCATAACTCAAAACATCGTCGCTTGTATCGCTTAGCCGTTTCACCAAAATTGAGATAAAATATACCTAGGTAGTCAGTTTTTAACTAGATGGTTATATGCAGGTATAAAGATACTGGTTCAATGGCTTAGATCTAAGTAACCCGGATGATTAACTGACACAGAATTCGGTCAGAAACAACATCCATATCTTGTCGCCTGCATATGAACATCCATTATAAAACCATGGGAAACACAAACACGACCGCACATCTGCCGATTGAAACCGGCAAAGAAGCCGAAGTTGGGTATGGATCTTATTAGTTGCAGGTGTCATTCCCAGCGATCGTCAGTCCCTGGATGCCACCACGCGAGCCAGACCAGCCAACACATCGAGGCTGCATTGGGGCTGGCTGCTTTAAATCACCCAATAGTAATTTCATGCAGGCCTTCTACAGATACTACATTGGCTGTGATATACCAGTGAACATTCGAAATAAATCCCAGCGACATCTCCAAGTATGCCTATATAGCCAAGCCCTTCTTCATCAACCTACCTACCTACGACAATATCGCCACTCAACTCCCATCATGACTGCCAAAACTTCTAACTTAGGTATATCCAACCGAACCCGTCCTCCTCCATTTTCTACCGCTTGGCATTACCCCAGATATATACATTGATCGACAACGAAATCTCGCCAACGTAAACCCCGAACCCCACGGAGCCCCGTGCTGCAGAACTCACCTAGCCTATAATACACCCTAGGTCGTGTCTCTGAGTCAGTTCAATACGTCTATACCCAGCACACCGGGATTCATCCCATAGGTCCGCCTACAGCCCCTAAGTTGAGGGGAAGTAAGACATTCACGAACGTGGACAGAGGGGTGACTCAAACTCAGGTAGGGAGCTAATAAAACGACCAAGTCCAAGTCTCAGTCACGCACCAAACCTCGTATACACATCCCATCTCACTAATCACAAAGTCCAACAAACCAATAGCTCAAATTCAGCCGCACCAAAAGATATGGCACGAGGACCCTTCATGCATATCCCAAACTTCCAAAAGAAAAAATCAAATTTACCGCTGCGCAAACGCGCGAGAGACCAGGGGATACGATCCTTTGACGAGGGGGTCGGGATAAGTCCGCCCCTTGCTTATTTTCCCTCCCCGTGGGGAAGAAACAATAGGAATCGCCCTAGGTATTGTCCCGTAGGTATTTTTAGCCCGAGGCTATTGTGCTTCAATGTAAAAAGGAGTTTAGCGCTTTTGCGTACTCATCACATGTGGCAACGAGATGGCACATCACGAAGCTTATTGTAGGTACTAAAGTAATCAGACTGCTGATTAGACGATATATGTGACATCTGAATTATATATAGGAATAAATATAGAGGAGCAATTGGAGGAGCGAAAAGAGTGAAGATAGGGGTATGCAAGGAGTAAAGATCCAAGAATTAGAATAGCAAGCCACCTGTACAATGCAGTATTTGGTGGACTATATAGGTGTGAAATAAGTAATCACAGCACAATCCCAGAAAATAAAACCCAAATGTGCTGAAATAAATCACTCATACGTCAAAACAAGTCATCCCAATCAGATCATAAATAAAAACAAACTCGGTTCTGGAATGCGCCTAGCCACGTTTTCTCATTGAGTTCATTATTTCGGATGCATTTAAACTACCAAAACTTCTTACAGTCAACAATCTAATACGACATGATATGTACCCCTCCATTCCATGCCTTAGCCGCCGCGTCTCTTAAATTGCGGTTTGAGAATCGTCGCATAAGCATCCTTTAACTTGGGCAAGCAAGCTAGAATTTCCTCGTCTGACGTGTACACCTTATATTAACCTAGAACCCCAATTGAGGGTTTTAGCGGTGTGCGGACGCAGGCATAGCTATAAAGCTCTCCAGCGGGTTTGAAGATTGCGATTTAAAATCAGCAGTTTAGCAGAACCTTGACGTCCAAAACAGCACTCTGGCCACCCTCGACAGCCTTAATAGCCTCCTTAATCGTACCCTCTAGGTCCGCTACCTTATCAACCTTCGCGGCGAAAAGATCACCACCGGCAGCCGCCTTAGCAATGCCCGAGTAATCCGGTACGGGGTCGAACGAGATGTTAATTTCCTCGTTCGTCGCCTTGGAACCGAGACCGTTAGGATGCACGAGAAGCATTGATTTGCGAGGGGCATTCCAGCCTATTATCTACAATTAGTCCTCATTCACGAGATTTTGAAGTGATTGTGGTGGACTTACCCTTGTTATTCAGCACGATGGTCAAGACGGGAATACCGTAGCGTTTCGAGACCCAGTAAACGCTACCAGGAACCGAGAATAGGAACGTGCCGTCGCCAACAATTTGCACGACGAATTTACCCTTGCCGCCATTTTCGGTATCGGTTGCTAGTTTAATGCCGAGCGCGCCACCACCAGACCATCCTAGTCCGCCTCCACCGCAGTTGATCCACGAGCCAGGGGTCTCAGGTCTTAAGTTATCGTGCACGAACGCCGTGTTCGTAACCGCTTCAATGGCCCAGATTGTATCTTGAGGACATAGAGAACGGAGAGTCTTGCAGAGATGTCCCGTACCGAAAGAGCCATCGTCAGTGGGGGTCGTCTTGGATTCGATAGTGGCTAGGCGTTCCTTGTACGACGCCTGAAGAGCTTCCCATTTCCTATTGACAACTGCAGCGTCAATACTCGCGCCTTGACTCTTGGCCTCAGCCGTAATCTGCTCGACGGCAACCAATGGATCGGCACGATATCGGTGTTGCGCCGGTACGTAGAAGAGTGGCATAAGTTGCTTTAGGGGGTCAACATCAATATGGAACACCTTTGTTCCATCCTTTGGCTTATTCAGAGTAGGGATCCACGGGACATCGCAATCCACTATGATGATCACGTCTGCCTTTTCTATGGCGGGCTCGATACCAAACCGAAGACCGAGCCAAGCCGGATGAGACGCGGGGAAGCACATGTCACTACCACCAGTGTCAAGTACGCGCAGGCCCTTTACGGAATTTGCTAATTCCACGAGGGCAGCGGGTGTATTCTGATTTCGACCCGAATATCCGGTGATTAGTAGTGGGTTTTCAGCTCCAAGCAGTGCTTCGGCGATTTCCTTTGAGGCTTTCGGCGTTAACCCGCCTAACTCTACCGCTTCCCAAACGCCTTGATCGAGTGAGTAGGGTTCGATTTCTTCTTCCATTACCTCTCTTGCGCCGACCAAGTACACAGGTCCTTGAGGGGCGCTTGTCGCAAATTGCAAGGCGCGGTTTACCATTTGCTTGATATTCTTACCCGTCTTGATTTCACTTGCGTACCTGCAGTACTGGCCGATGATTTGTTTTTGGTCGGGTACATCTTGGATCCAGTGGATATACTCTGTCCGCGAGCCACGCATTTCACCTTCTAGCGTGAAGGGACTTAGACCCGCAAAGACGAGAATTGGTGCGCGTCCAGTGCTGGCATTGTGGACTGCAGCCCCTAGGCCTTGAGTACCGACGTCGACGTGAACGATAACACATTGCGGTTTACCGGTTAGTCGCGCGTACCCATCAGCCATTGACATTGCTACCATCTATTATAGTGATGTTAGCTAAGCGTTTCCCGATTAGCAGGTAAGTACCGCGAATGCAAGCCGAAGCCGGTCCTCCGCTACTAAAGTTGCCCATGAAGAATTGTTTAGGGACGTACCTCATTTGGGCAAGTGATAATTCTTGGAAATTTGCCTTTGCTCTCCCTTTGCCCCTTTACCATGGCCTCGATGATACTAGGATGATCCGATCCTAGGTTGACAAAGCAATGGGTAACCCCAGCTTCCCATAATGCCTCGAAAAAGGCAGACGATGCCGTATACATTTTCGGTTTCGATGTGGATAGCGAACGGGGTAGATGGTGACCTGTCGTATGTGGTGTCGGATATTGCCGATGAGTAGATGAAGATAGGAGAGATGTTATTGGTTTTGGTGGAGATGACGAGGAAGGTGAAGATTGTGAGCGCGTTCGAGTGCTATATAACTCGGCACTCGTCCCCTTATAAAAGGAACTTAAACTGGAGATATGAGAATTATTAGTATGAGTAGTGGTATTAATGGCAGTTGCTGCGCAAGTATAAGGTAAAATATTGGTTGCGCCATCCTTGAATATTCTTGGAATAGCCTGGGATAATCTCTTGCCGAAGAGAACCCCTCTGTACCTAGGTACCGACTGCATGCGCTACTGGTAGGTTGCGGTTTCGGTCCAGGAGTACGGGATCAATAGGATCAAATTAGGGGGTTACGAGGGGGGGATTGGGGTTATTCTGGTCTAGACTAAACCTTGGAACCAACGCGCCGTGATACGTATGGTACCTAACGTAATGGTGTGTATAGGGAGTTTGGGGGGATCATCTACCCGCTGTGGAGATGAAGATAGCGTAGAGGATAGCGAAGGTGGGGAAGAGATGCGTGCCTAGATACCTAGGTAGTGGGGGAGGGGCAGGTTCGTCGGGGATGGTCGGGGCGGGGTTACCTACAGGGATACGGTCTTGGGGAAGTTCCCATGGAGTTCCCTCCCGAACGCTCCTCCTCGTCTAATCATCTTGTCGGCTTGTTGGAGATAACCTAGGTAGTACCTAATTAGTACCTATGTAGGTAATTTCCCTTTTACAACCTGGAACTGTGGGGAAATGAATTGACCAGCAGGGCGTGGATTTGTGACAGTTGACAAGTTACAACTCATCCGAATTCGTTCTATAAATCGGTTAGCATAGGTAAAGACGAAACAATTAATAAAATGTAACTAGGAGTCGTTATCGGGTTTAACAAGGACATGTATAACTTTATACTTAACATGACAATAGGGCTGAAGTGACGATATCATGGAATTAACGACATACGAAACTTAGCCGACACTAGGCGATGACAGTATAGACTTACCACGTACTTGGTTCTAGTCAGATAAGTAAGTTGAGATCCAACAATGGCTTTCTTTTCAATCGTCTAGATTGTTTACAAGGAATGTAAACTGATCAGATGGGGAGAGAAAGCGGACACCTAAAATGTATAGGTTGGAATGCGTACACACACCTAGGTACAACTTCGGGGCGTATCCAAATACCAAAGACAAAACTTTATGTTTAGGTGAAAAACGTTAGGCCGAGAAGGAGAGCTTCAGTTGATTAAAAGAGTTAAGGACTATCCAACCATCTAATGCCAAACTGCCTACCTATACGGCAGTTTCCATACGTATAGTACCTATTAGTTTCCATGTTGTTAGTCAAGCGAGCATCCGTTCCCGGGTACATGCAGATTTAGGTCATGAGGAAGATAGGAATGGAGTCCATCTTTCCCTATTTGTTAGCTAAGAGGCACCGGCCCCATCTTACTTACATGCGTATAGATAACGTATTGTGCCTAGATTTATACATAGATAGATGTTGATACTTACAATAAGTCTATAGTTACGACTAGGCAGTATATAAAGATATAAGTGTACCCGTATCCAATCATTTATTTTGGTACTTCGTAATGTCAAAACCTTGGAAGTTTAAAGTATTTGTTTCTTCCAATGCATAAACACCAACTGTGGTACCTACATATGTACCTAATTAAGCTCTGAGACAAGTACCGACGTAGTGGAACAATGCTGCCTTTGTATACATGTATACATGGCAACTGTTGGCAGGTTCGATGCTCCACGACGCGCTTAGTATCGGTTTCCTGGACATCGCGAACCTTAATCTTATCATTAGGTAATAATGGGTCTTATTCAGTGGAGTAAAGTGTTTTGGCCCAATCGGGTATAAATCCTTGGTCAAGTCAGTTCTTCTAGTTTTAGTGCAACTTAACTCGCTCTCAACATTTCACAACTCAATCTTACACAACCACATTGATGAGTAACACGATAACGGTCACATTCAAAACACTGTGTTTCTCGAAATGCGGCTCTACAGGAAAATGTCTTGGCGAAAATATTACTCGCATATCACATATGTCATGTCTTGTTTGGTGTAATTATTGATTGCTCTTTGTTAGATTTGTCGGTAAATTGACAATCAGCTGTCAGCTGCGGCGCATCGTTCCACGCGGTCGCTGCAGAATCAACGGCATCTACGCCGCCTTCTTTTATACACTTTCCTATTTCTTCCCCTTGTTATTCTCCTTTCGGTGAATACGAAGACATGCAATGTGTAGAACAAGACGAATAGGGGTAATTCCGCTATGTTTCAACTACGGCCCGTCTCTCGTTCGATTTGCTAATAATCCTGGAAATGTCAACGTTACCTCCAATGAGGTCATCTCTCAACCCGACGAATCAGAATCAACAAACCAAACCCCAGAATGCAGACCGGTGACGATTTAGGACCATTAATTGGCCAGGGTAGCGCCACGGGGTTCAGCATAACTTTTCCTGCTGGCAGGGTCCTTGCTATGCCTAAAAAGAAAATGGGACGATCAAATCTTGCTGATGAATATGGATATGACAGCATGCTGCAAGCCCGCAAGCCAAAGTTAATCTTCCGAAGCCTTGACAGAGCTTTGGCCTGCCAGCTTGCCCAGATCGCCGGCAACCTCTTTGACGTGGCGCCAGCCATAAGCCCTAAAAGATGGCTTTTAGCGGACTTATGTGGCTGGTCATTGTCCTCGTAAGCTTAAAAGTTGATCAAGATTTTTATTGTTAAGGTGCTCTACCCGACCTGTTTTATTTGCCTTCTTTCATCCAAGGTTGGCGGCCTCTTCATATGATTGGATTGTTGGCCACAATGACGACCAAGGAAGCTTCCACGCCGAACCAATGTGACGGCGAATCCCATTGAAATCAAGTGGCTTCAGCTAAAAGGTGACCCCATAAGGTGGGAACCAAAGCGGTACCTGTGGATCAGCAATTAACGCGATGGACTTGGCCGACGGTCGCGACCCATGTCATAGTTCCCATGAATCCCTATTGGGCAAGTAGTATCTGTAGTATCCGGGGGTTAGCTGGGGGTAGTACGCATAATGTAAGGTATAATGTAATAATCCTGGAAGCAATCATATGCGTAGGAATGCGGGTGTAAATATTAAAAACAACTCGACTGCGACTTCTAACAAAGTCGGAAAATACGCCTTTCTCTCCTACTCCAACGGGAGTCACGGTTCCCAACAATAAAACGACCTCCTCCCCTGTGTTGGAATATATTCAAGGGGCCCTTATTCACATTCTCGAGTGATTGGGCTCATGATTTCTTTGACCTAAAGCACCTACTTAACTACATACACCTAGGAGAACATTGTTTTAGGTCGCATATTTCCAACTTGTTATCATTATGATGGGGCAAGCGCCGAGTACAGCTTTATCAGACTGTCTCAACGCCGTCTGCAACAGCCGAGACAGTTGTGTTGCCTATTCCGACAATCCTCTTTATCAGATTTCATGGGTCAATCGATACAATCTCGATATTCCGGTGGAGCCCATCGCTGTGACGAGGCCGGACAATTCTCAAGATGTTTCCGACTTTATCAAATGCGCCGTGGCCAACAACGTCAAGGTCCAGCCTAAATCCGGCGGTCACTCTTACGCGTCAGTACATTCACATTCTAATCCCGCAATTAAAAGATAAAATAACAACAAAATTGCTGACATGAATATAGAAACTATGGTATGCGCAAATGCCGAAAGAAAACTTGAGTTGCGAATAATGAAACTAATATTAAAAACAGGTGTGGGCGGCACAGATGGCGAACTTGTCATCGATCTAGTGAATCTCCAAAACTTCACCATGGACAACAACACGTGGCAAGCTACGATCGGCGGAGGTACCAGGCTCAGTGACGTAACGAGTAGACTTCACGACAATGGTAAACGAGCAATCGCGCATGGAACCTGCCCTGGAGTTGGTATTGGCGGCCACGCGACTATTGGAGGACTTGGTCCGTCCAGTCGCATGTGGGGTTCTTGTCTCGACCACGTCGTTGAGGTAGAAGTTGTTACCGCGGATGGTACTATTCAGCGAGTCAGCGAAACTGAGAATAGTGACCTTTTCTTCGTAAGTTACTTAGGAAACTTTCTAACGATAAAACACTTACACGTACAATAGGCATTGAAGGGTGCTGGTGCAGGCTTTGGTGTCATCACTGAGTTCGTCGTCAAGACACACCCAGAACCCGGTGATGTCGTCCAATACTCATACTCGTTATCTCTTGGCAAGCACACCGACATGATCGATGTTTTCCAGAAATGGCAGGCTTTGATTGCGGATCCTAACCTAGACCGACGATTTGGTACCGAATTTGTTCTGCACGAACTTGGGGTTATTATCACCGCTACCTTCTATGGCACCCAAGAAGAATGGGAAGCTACTGGTATCCCCGACAAGATCCCAACTGGGAACGTTTCTGTGGTTATCGATGATTGGCTCGCCGTTATTGCGCAACAGGCCGAGGACGCTGCTTTATGGCTTTCGGAAACTCGCAGTGCCTTTACAGCTAGAAGCTTGGCTTTCCGCGCCGACGAGGTCCTTTCCCAGAACACGACTACGCAACTCATGCAATTCATTGACGGTGCTGACCGAGGCACTCTTATCTGGTTCCTGATCTTCGACGCCAGTGGTGGCGCCATTAGCGACATCCCCATGAACGCCACGGCGTATTCGCACCGAGACAAAGTCATGTTCTGCCAGGGGTACGGCATCGGTATCCCGACTCTAACCCAGGCGACCAAGGACTTTATCAACGGCATCATCGACACGATCCAAGGTAATACCGTGGAGACTTTGACAACTTATCCTGGATACGTCGACCCGAACCTAACGGATCCCCAAGTTTCGTACTGGGGCCCCAATCTAAACACCCTAGGCCAGGTTAAGACGAAGTGGGATCCTAATGACGTGTTCCACAACCCGCAGAGCGTGAGGCCGGCGGAAACTGAGTAGCAATCAATGGCCCATAGGAGATTTTGTTTGATACCCCCCCTTCTCTGTAATTAATTCGATAGTAAATACTTAGCAAGAATAATTTGTGCTCATTGAATGCGCGTTACTCTCGTCTTCGTGCATGTTTGCGTCTGTTTTTCTTCTCTTTTTTTCATTTGATTGTTTCTGCATGTTATATCGTTTTCCTTGGATGCGCCAGGGCGTCTAAGCAAACTCCCTATTCAGGGCTTGGCATCGCTTCGCTTGGGGGTGACGCTTCACCTATCGGTGGGGTTCCGGCGTCCATGTGGTTGGTACCTAATCCCTAAGCTGCAGCGCTTATGTTTCCTTCGGGGAGTTGTTAGGTAGGGCGAGAGCTGAACATGAACATGGGACGACCTAGCAGCCTTGATGCTCCCTAAAAGAATACCTCCCCACAGGCCACCTAGGTACCGGTTAGCGGTAAAACAGGAACACTATACCCATCACCTAGCATCGGTCGCACGGCTAGGCCCCTGGATTCAGGGTAATCCACGCCTATAACCATGGCGCCCTAATTGGGGGATATCGAACAGCGTTTCTAGGAAATATCAGTAGCAATGTACCACCATCTTATTGCTTACATAGCCGAGGCTCGTAGTTCGCATACGATAGATATTATTTGTGACTCGCCGATATACGTGTACCGATTCTTTCCATCATTTCCAGGCGTTTTGGGGAGGCGCGAGGAAACTTGAGATATTCCGGGGCATGGTACGTAGGATATCTGAAAGCTATTCGAAATACTCGGTGAGCGGCCGCCGAAGCGTGGTTACCTATTTCTGCACAAATGTATCAGCATTGTTTTTATATCATCAAGCAGCTAGGTGATTGGAAGACTTACATTAGAGAAAATACATTAATTTCTAGAAAGAAGACCATCGCGCACCCGGTTGCCCACCTTGATAACATGAGGGTTCCCTTCAGCGAGAGCGGAAGAAAATAGAGTTGTTAGTTTCGCGCTCGATACAGTGTCGAATAGTTCAACCAGGCCAGAGAACCGCGCTATTCTACAGAGGCGTCCTAGAACATACGAAGATGAGCATTTACTAAATAGTCATAGGTGAATCTATCGAAACAGTCAATGTTTATTCCAAAGAGCTCTCGTGCGTACCTGGTCCCGCTGCTGCCTGTCTATTCTCTTTACTACTGTAGATCTCATCTTGGAGATTATAGTAGGTAGACTTAGGGGATTCGGATCCATTAGCAGTGCTTCCGTCAACTGAAAAGGCATCCCCCAAAGCCTAAAGGCCCACTGATAAGACAATAGTTCCCCCGCGGGCGCCTAAAATAGAGCCTGCAGTCAGCCTCTTTCCCTACCTACCTAGGTAGGTAGGTATTTACCGGGTTCATGTCGACAACGAAGATTCTACACGGGGTAGTAGTAATTACAAGTGGAAGAAACAGGTAGAAACGTAATTACTCGATGATCCAGCCAAGATCATATGGGAACCCCCCATTTTTCTTTATTTTGAGGGTTGATCTTGACAGATAGTCGAGGAACAGAGGAGTTGTGATATCAATAGAAAAGAGGATTAGAGGATAAGCAGTTCATCAGGGACGATCAGTGATAAGCCTTCCCTGGCTTACTTAGGCATTCAGTTAACTCGGGTCGTCTTACGGCTTCTTTAGTAGAACAAGAGATTGCCTATACGACAGGAACACTAGGAAAATATCTTGTAGATCCCCTTTATTTCGCCCAAGCCGCTTCCACCTTTGAACGACGAGGATAATGCAGTATATGCTATGCCTATTAATATTACCCCCTGACTTTTTTTGCTGCCCAAACTAGGGTTTCGTTATAGAGGTTGAGTATTAGCTGCTACTTTTTCTCTCTAATTTTAAAACTTGGGCGGCTAACAAAATTTTCGGTTGTCATTCATGGGGATTTATCACTTACTTAGGTATCTACCTATACAATATGTTATTATCACAATTAAATATCGATATGTTCAGCAAATGTATAAAACTGAACCTCATCGCCGAAGTACGATAAGACAGCAAAAATAAAGGGGCAGGATACCTATCAAAGCAATTTCCAAGACTCAAGTCCCACCTTGTGGATTGATACATGTTTAAACCTCTAACATCCTGCCTATTTTTATTTCGGATGTTGAGGGAGTTCTCACTAAGCATCTTATTACTTGGCATTGTAGATTGTGCTGATCTTATGGAGCGAAGGATCTATGGTATATCCTTATACGGTTACCCGTCGGTGCGTTTCATCCGAGCCGTGCGTTTCTCAGGCCAATCCTTGCGACATGTTTTAAAAATTTTAGTCACGTCTCCATTGTGTCGGGCTCGATGCAGGGTTAAGCACTTTGTTTGCTGACAGCTTGTCAACGACATCTTTCGAATATCGTGAGATAGACATTAGAAACTTCATCTTACGGTCGAAAGAAAGATATTCTCATGACCAATGTGGTAAAAATTAATCAAGAAAAAATCTCGGAATCCAAGATGGGAGACGTACGAATAAACAAGACTTTCAAGCCAAGCAACTATGTAACTATGATCACTGCATCGCCCGGCTAGTTGCAGATCCGCGCGCCCTTCCTGTCAACATAAACCTGTTTTACATCTTAAAGCAAGTCAATTGTCTAACATATAAATGCCAAATAACAGAAGGTATAGTTGCAATGATATTCTAAAACTTCTGATAATTTTATTAAAGAATTAGGTCAAGTCGGAAGCAATTGAAGATTAGGATGGCCGATATCGAAGCGACGTATAAATCTCTTATTCAATGTGCTAACGAGCGGAAATGGGAAGACTTGGCAAAATATATGAATTCTCACTTCACCAAGGATGGCCAAGACTCTACTCTTGAGAGTTACGCCACATATATGAAATCAACAGGCAATTTCAAGGCCAATATTGATTCGATTACAGTTGACCGACATTCTCAGCGTCTAGGCGCCACCGTCCTCGTGGACTTCAAATTTTCAAAAGCAAACGATGAGGGCACCAAATCAGCTGGCAGAACCATCTCTTTCTTGGAGCAACAAATTATTTGGTTCGTCGAGGGTAAAGTAGCCAAGGTGTTTATAGTAGCAGACCGCGACGAGATGCATCGCCATATATCAGACCCGAGTGTCACTTTCACACCAGACCTCATCCGCGAGTATAAGCTGCCAAGCGCTACTTCGGGCATAAAGCTTTCCGCGAGCAAACTGGAGGACACGTATAGGACGTACATCCGATGCATTAACGCGCAAACAATGGAGACGGATCTGCGCAATTTCTGTCATTCCCAAGTGGTCCACAACACCAAGACCTTAACGGAAGAGGGTTACCGGCTTCTGATACAGGAAGCGTTCACAGCGATCCCCGATATCACTTTCGATCTCCACACCGTAATCGCGGACGAGGAGGCGCAGCGGGTCGCCGCGCGAATAGAATTCACGGGAAAACCGGTGGGAATGCTAATGGGCGCAAAACCTAACGGTCGTGCCGTCAACTTCTGCGAGCACGTCACCTACCAATTCATGGATGGCAAAATCGCTAGGGTATGGAGTATTGTGGACTGGCCGTCATACCGCGCGCAACTACAACCGGATCAGCAGTAAAATGATGAGATGCAAATACCTAAGACCGATTTTAGGAGCATGCGGTGGTAAAATCATCAAAGAATAACAAATAACAAATATAAATAAATAAATAAAACGGGTAGTTGTATGCATAAAAAGTTTGGAATGATATAAAAATATCTGCTGCTTCACCTGCCGCCAAGACGGTTCCGAGATCCATTTTGACTGTTTCGCATGTGAAAACAGTTCTCCCCTGGCAGCCCTGGCTAATGAACTACCGTCAGGATCTCAGAGTGACGACAATGGCGCCGGCTTCTGAAGTCTGGGCGACCCACAATGCCACGCCCCGTGTTCAGCGTTGGAAGAGCTTGTTTAAGAGCTCTGAGTAATGTAGAATTGTAATGCTTACTTACAAAGTACAGGGAGTCTGATAAACTCAACTATTGATTTTAAGACCCAAGACAAGAAAGTCTTGGCTTGTTCATCACTGATTGCGCGTCGACACTATTTCTTCTCCGCCAACATTGGGCTGATTTTTTAATCTAGGCGCAATCGCCACTGCGAAGGTGAACAACTTGGCAAGTTCGCATTGCGTGGTCAAATCATGAAAAGGAAGAAAAAACATATAATAAACAATTCATATGAAACATGAGCATCTGATACGCTATGGCTCCTATATTACTGGCTCCGGGTGTTTTCGGGTGCTCTGTTCACCCTTCTAAACCCTTCTAAACCACACCCCCTATTTCCTTATTCTCGCAGCCCCCACTGCGCCTACAAGCCAAGAAATATAGCCAAGACTTTGTTATCTATGAGGCTCATGCTACCCCTGTTTTAACCGTACTGCCCTAGCTGCAAGTTCCCTAGCGTACCTGGTAGGCTAGGGCAGACCCGCCAGATCTATTTCGTTTGGATCCGACCCACCGGCCTCAATCATCTTCATGTTTGACGTTGTCAAGTAAGAAACATCGGCCGGGATCGCGCCCGTAAGGTCCAATAGCGTCGTCGCTTGGCGCCGTGAGGCTCCATGGCCATCTCCCTCGTGCCAAGCGGTCGCCTTGCCTTTTTGCCCTCCGGTTGAGGACGGGATATCTGAAGGTACTTCTTTTGCTTTACTGTCCCTCTTCCGCCTTGGCTTTTTATGTGTCGCAGATAGTGATCACTACATGGTGCGCCTTGGCATCATTTCTATTTTCGAAGTCGTCGTCGACTTCGGGTGTTTTCAAAGCGTGGATACTTTGTCTTAACTTTTTAGGAGTTCATCTCATGAATAGCAGGGCACGCAAAGCTTTGAGTGAGTGCAATGTAGTATCTACGTGGGTCAAAACAGATTGGATCTCAACCATGTCCTGGAATTCTCAGGGAGTGTAAAATTCTTGTAGAAGTGTACGTATATGTAAAAGTCGAAGAGTTTGTGGATCCATACCATAGTAGATATCCCTCGTTGGGCAATATTGAAGATCGCAATGGGAGCTCGGTCATACATGCCCAGGCTTGATTTGACGGGTCACCTTATCGAGACCCTCCTATCTGAGTCGGGGCCTGGCAAAGCCCATCGTCCTCTATCATTAGTTGTTTCCTATTTCCAGATGTTTTCTCAATTTCTTGGCTCGGCCCAACCGGGGGGCTGTGGTGCCAATCTCTTAAAGGCTTCGTAATTGCCCAGTCTCTTTTAACCTCATACCAAGAGTTTGTCTCTTTGGGTAACCATATTTATTCATCTTCATTTCATCCCGAGGCCGGTACTCTATAGTTTGGGTTGTGTCCATTTTTTCCTTTATTTTCCTTAGCTTCCGCTTCTCTAATCTCGAATTCATCTGTTTCGTTTCTCTGTGTAGTTCTCCTTTTTTTCTTTTTTGATTTTCTCAAGGAACAGTAAAAAAAAAATCGTCTCAACAATGGAGCGGACTCCAGAACAATCTCCTTACCCTCAGGAGAACGTCTCATACCCAACATCATCAGCGCCATCTTTCACGTTTCCTGACTCAGAATCGACAACGATACGATATCCCGTGGATGAGAAGAGACCCGATGGCCTGATGCCGGGGACGCACGCAACGTCGGCTGCCAACTCGATCATCGATGAGAAGGAAGGCCACGGTCATGACCTAGAACATGGCGGCCATGGGCATGGAGATGACAACCACATAGATATTAACGACCCGAACCGACCGAAGTATGGAATTCGGCAAAGATTACACCATTTCACATGGGCTTGGTTCACTTTGCCTATGAGCACTGGTGGCTTGTCACTACTGATCTTTGCCCAGCCTCACCAATTCCCTGGACTTCGACAGATCGGTCTATTCGTATACATTGTCAACATTATTATCTTCACCACATTAACATGCCTTATGCTGGCAAGATTCTTCCTTCACCATGGCGACTTCTACAACTCACTGTCGCACCCTCGTGAAGGATTCTTCTTTCCAACATACTTCCTATCGATTGCTACCCTAATCACCAGTACTGAACGATACGCCATTCCAGACGATGATACCACGTTGAAATGGGCAATCCAGACAGTCTTTTGGGGCTATGTCGTCGTAACTCTCATCTTGGCCGTCGGACAATACAGCTTCGTGTTTGCTAAGCACAACTTCGGCTTACAGACAATGATGCCGACTTGGATTCTACCGATCTTCCCTATCATGCTGTCAGGAACTATCGCTTCAGTCATTGCCGATACCCAACCTGATATTGCTTCTGTACCCATCGTTATTGCGGGTATGAGCTGCCAAGGTCTGGGTCTATCGGTCGCTGTCATGATGTATGCTCATATGGTTGGACGTTTGATGTCTTCCGGTAAGTGAATTTAAATATTGAATAATGATTCTTCGACCTGCATATGCTAATCGATTGAATAGGTCTTCCCAACCGCGAGCACCGACCCGGTCTATTCATGAACGTAGGACCACCGGCCTTCACCGCGCTTGCGTTTATTGGAATGGCGAATGGCCTCCCTGACAATTTCGACCGGGAAATGGATGGATTTATCGACGTTTACCTGATCAGGACTTTCGCTATTATCGGTGCTATCTTCCTTTGGTCTCTGTCGCTCTGGTGGTTCGGTATTGCACTTATCGCTGTGCTGAGCTCGCGACCCAAGTATTTCCATCTCGGCTGGTGGGCAATGGTCTTCCCCAACACTGGTTTCATTCTGGCAACAATCTCGATTGGAAACGAATTCAAGAACGAGTCCGTACTATGGGTCGCGACTGGAATGTCTATCTGTCTGTTGTCTACATACCTCTTCGTCTTGTACAGCCACATCAGGGCCGTCATTATCCAAGATATCATGTATCCTGGACGAGATGAAGATGTCAACGATCATTAAGAAAATCCTTTTCGACTCTTACCTTTACCACTGAAGGAAAAAGTGGCTACACAGATGACGCGTGATGTTCTTTTTTTTTCCTTTTAACAATTCAACTCATTCCCTCGAAATATCTCCTTCGCATACATATAATGGTGTCCGGGGGACTCTTGGTCCTGGTCGGACTACACTGAAGCAATCGGCTGGTTTTCCTTTTGGTTTCTCGAGATATCCCAATATTTATAGACGGGCTTGGTTTTTTGTCGCCTTATTGGATATAGACAGGCGAGCAAGAGCTAGGCGTGGGCTTTTTTTGCATTATGGATATAGAACGGTCTTATAAAAAATCAAATTGTAATATTAGCCAAACTTCGGCTGCTTTTTACCGATTATGAGAGAATGGTGATATTATAACTTACAGGCTGCATTGTCGATGCTATAGGATTTGACGGTCAGCTAACTCGCGAATAGTTAGGTACCTACATCAGCGCTAACAGCACTGAGTGCCGACGATATGTGTCTACAGGAAGACTTGCAGCGCCAGCTCCAGAATTCAGCGCGTAGTACCCGCCTGTCTATCTGCTTAGTGGGCGCCTGGAATGGGATCATACAGGGCATATCAGCACTATCGCCCCTCGTAGTAGGTGCACTTCGCTTGCCATTCTCAGTGCTCTAAAGTACCTGTCGCAATGGATTAGAGTCCCTGAATACGGCGGCAGATCAATGGAGTGCCCTTCGAGGTTTTTCAAATGCATCTATGCGCGCCAAAGCACCATCAGGTATTATTATTTTGCTAACTAAAGCAAGAATGTTATCGTCGTGAGTATTGAAAGAAAATTCTTTCAATCCATTGGTAAAAAACCACATAACGACGATTTAAGCAATCCAAATCGCACGGTCGTTGAGTGGCCCTCTTTTTGCTGATTCCGAGAGCCGGTCTGCGCCGCTCTTGGCTTCAAAAACCAAGAGTTGTGTTTCTTCCAGATTGCCAAGTTTGCGATTCCATGCTCGTCATTCGGAGATGCATTTTGATCGTTAATTCTGCCTATCAGGTTGTGTAAAATCGAAGGAACAGTATCATTCTTTGTTAGAAGTGCGCGAGTCTGTGCGAATGCTTGTCTTTCAGGTCTAATATGTTCCTAGTTGTTCTACTATCGCTATTGCTAGAAAAAATGATGCGACTTACTGACG
The DNA here is from genome assembly GCF_022578975.1 of Hypoxylon trugodes. Taxonomy (NCBI): domain Eukaryota; kingdom Fungi; phylum Ascomycota; class Sordariomycetes; order Xylariales; family Hypoxylaceae; genus Hypoxylon; species Hypoxylon trugodes. Next base: position 244,790 of record NW_026250024.1, on the reverse strand, counting down.
CGACGCAATTGAGATGATATTCTGGAAACTTGTGTTCCGTAACCTACTCTGCCCTTACGAAGATTTCATCAAACAAGCAACAATATAAGGGCACGGAACTAACCGCCTAGTTCTTATCGCCATGTCAAGGCATCCTATTTGATGGCATCTGAGATATCCAGTGTTGTTGGTGTGGCGTGGAATACCTACTGTCCTGCTAATATTGAGCAGATAATTCTTGTATGAAGAAGTTGAAGCTCGATTTAAGACCTGGCCGGGGGGCATGTTAGTTGTTATGTAATGGCTATTGCTGTGCCCTAAAGGTACCTATTAGAGATCGAGATGGTACTACGGCGCGACTCGTAGACAATTGCTGGGATCTCTAAGCGCTATTACTGTGGCTTTAGAGGCCCGGAGGATCTCTACCTGGCACCCCGCTGCTGGTGAGAGATTTCGTCCCTTCTACATCATTTTACACATCACCAGTCTTTGATATAATTATTTCAGAGCCGCCCGCTAAGATGGGACGAGACGTACGTGTTCACCGTCATAGGTTCCATGTACTACATCGAACCAAATAAATTAGACGATTCCGTCGCGCCGGCTTCATTTATGCCTCGTGGATGAAATGAATTGCCTACCCACCATTCCAACAAGTCAACCCGCCTATATTAATCCGGGGTTATCATCAAAAGAAGCACGACATCGCAAAGGGTAACATTGACATGCCAAATTTTGCGGGACTCTACTCATTAAAAAGACACACTATATCAACAACCAATATGGACGGAAAGCTTTGCCGTCGCCGAGCCCTACCAAGGTGTTTATCTTAGGAGTGACATGCCTAGAAACCCGAGCTTCCCCAGTCCATTAGGTATGACCTCTCATTGCCATCATTATTGTACCCAATCGCGCGCATTAAATAAAACTATCGCTAATTAGGGAGGTAGCTTTCTACTCTTGTATATGTAACCCATAGGTAATTATCATGTTGGACTCACCTGGTCTCGTCTTATCCTTTTCAATATCATATCGCTGTGCCGTGGATGCAAACCCGGGATGTTCTACCCCATGTAGGCATGCCTCCGCAAATTCTCTGCGCAGGAACAAATTGTGTGATAGCACCCCAGCCAGGTTCAACTCTCTTTGCTTCTAATCACTACTAAAATTGATGGGGAAGAGTAAAGGAGCGCGGCTGCGTAATTACTACGGAAAATAATGATTTCGATGATCATCGTCAACTTTTACGGTTCACTTAATGAGTATTGTTCAGGCTCAGCGGAAATCTATCTACTCAAGCCTAATATGTTTAATCCCATCTGTCCAGTTTTGGGGGCCGTGTGCACGGCTGCTATGAGGGGAACTACCTGGATAATTTCACCATCGACCAAGCATGGCATTGCCTAAGTAACGACCGGAATCTAGGTCCATTCCTAATCGTGAGCCCCCCTGCCAAGCTTCTCCAGATCATAGAGTCGCCTCTCTATTATGGTCACCCACCTGCCTCCCCTGTCCATCATGCATCTCCAATACTACCATGAAATCAACGCTGATAGTGACGAACAAGCCAGCCAGCCAGCCAAGCTTGGAGGTTTTATCAAATCCTCGTCAGTCTTTACTTTCTCAATGCGACGCGAGCGGGCGGCACGATGGCACGCCCAATCTTGCATGCGATGATCCGCAATTTGGCAGACATTGGATGTTCTCAGCTCTCCCGGAATGCTTGGCTTCGGTATCTACAAATACCCATGGGGGGTCTCCCACTTTCATCCGATGTGTTTGTTCCCTACTCCTCTTAGTCTTTTCTTGTCGAGTCGTCGGGTTACCAAATCCCCCCCCCTTCGGTCCTTCGTTTTTAGACGTTCGCTAGTTGGCTGCAGCTGGGCGTATTGGTACGCGACTCATCAACAATGGTTCGAAGCAGCTTCCTGTTGCCGCTGCTCGCCAGCGCGGCGAGCTTCTTCTCAGTCGAAGCGAAAATAGCGGGAGCGACGAAGCACATTCCCGGATCGTACATTGTGGAATTTGAAGATTTGCAGGTATTTAGCCTGAACACAGAGCGAAAGGAAAATACGTGCCGTACTAACCGAGCGCAACTCGTTAGGACTCGGCGGAATTCTTTAACCACATTGGCGCGAAGGCGAAAACGCGTATGAATCTAGATTATAAGTTGTTTAAGGGTGTGTCAATTCAATTCGATGATATTCATACCGCCGAGGAGGAAGCCGCGAAACTCAATTCCCTCTCCAGCGTCAAACAAGTATGGCCGAATCGAATGTATTCTCTCCCAAAAGATGAAGTTGTTTGGACGGGGCGAAACGGTGGAGAAGCCTATATGAAGAATGTCAAGAGACAACTCGGGAATGACACTTTTAACCCACACTTGATGACTCAAGTGGACAAGCTTCGAGCGAAGGGCATTACCGGGAAGGGGATCAAGATTGGTATCATTGACTCAGGTGTAAGTTTTCATCCTCGAAAAATGATTTACGCCGATCGCTTATAATTCTTAGGTTGATTACACCCATCCAGCTTTGGGCGGCTGCTTCGGTGAAGCCGACTGTCTATTCACGTACGGCACTGACATCGTTGGCGATGATTATACCGGCGAGAATACTCCAAAGCCCGATCCCGATCCGTATGATGGCTGTGGAGGACACGGTACTCACGTCTCAGGTATTATCGCAGCTCAAGCGAACGAGCTCGGTTTCACAGGCGCGGCGCCTGGCGTCACCCTTGGAATGTTCAGGGTTTTCGGCTGTACTGGTAGCGCATCTAACGATGTCTTGATTGACGCCTACATGCAAGCATTCGAGGCCGGGTCGAACATTATTACAGCATCGATTGGAGGCTCTTCCGGCTGGAGCGAGGATCCATGGTCCGTTGCTGTATCCCGTATCGTTGAAGCCGGTGTCCCGTGCACGGTCTCGGCTGGCAACGATGGCGCAACAGGTCTATTCTACGCTAGCACGGCTTCCAACGGAAAGAGGGTCACATCAATTGCTTCTATTGATGCTGAGGTTACTCCGTTGCTTCTCACCGATTCATTTTTCGCGATCAACAACGGCACCCAACAGCAATTTGGCTACGCTCTCGGAGAGCCAGGCGAGTGGGCTAATGTCAGTCTTCCACTCTGGGCACCTTCATACGATATCACAGATACAGCTCAGGCCTGTGCGCCATTCCCTGATGATACTCCTAACTTATCCGGATATATCGTATTGATTCGTCGTGGCACTTGTACCTTCGTAGAGAAAGCGACCAATGCCGCTGCATTCGGTGCTAAGTACGTCTTGTTCTATAATAATGTCGAAGTCGGAGCTATTGGCCCCGCTACCACAGGTGTGCCCGACGTCGCAGGTACTGGTATGGTGAGTAAACATGATTATTTCGCTATCCTTTACGCAGTCACTCACGTTGAAATTAGGTAATTGCTTCTCAAGGTGAAGCGTGGGCCGCGGCTTTGAAGAATGGGTCCAAGATTGTCCTGAATATGCTTGACCCCGAAACGGCACCTGTCAGGTAAGGTTTCGATAAAGACGCGGAAATACATGGCTAATCAATTTAAAGCTTGACGTACCAGAATAATTCGGCTACTGGTGGATTTGCCAGCTCTTACACCAGCTGGAACCCTACCTTTGAGTTGGATGTTAAGCCGCAGCTGGCTTCTCCTGGAGGAAACATTCTCTCGACCTACCCGATACCACTTGGTACCTATGCCGTTCTTTCCGGTACTTCGATGGCGTGTCCATTAGTGGCTGCTATCTTTGCCCTCGTTTCGAATGTCCGTGGCACATTGGATCCCGCTACCATCGAGAACCTGCTGTCAGCAACGGCAAACCCGCAATTTTTGAATGACGGGAACCAAACCTTCACAACTCTCGCTCCCATATCGCAAATCGGTGCTGGTATAGTTCAGGCATATGACGCTGCGTACGCGACCACATTATTAAGCAAGTCTAGTCTCGCATTCAATGACACGGACCACTTCGTCGATACATTGAACTTCACCATCACGAACCTAGGCGACGAAGACGTCACGTACGAGCTTGGCAGCGTCGGCGCTTCAACGGGCTATACATTCACCGACTCTATATACCCAGAGCCCTTCCCTGGACTTGAGTTGACGGATGAATACGCCAAAGTCACCCTGAGTGAGTCTACGGTTACCATTGCAGCCGGGGATGAAGCCATTATCTCAGTGACAATCGTTCCTCCCGCTCTCAATGCGTCGCGACTGCCAGTCTACTCCGGTTATATCACCTTGAACGGTACCAATGGCGATAGTCTGTCACTCCCATACAATGGTGCAGTTGGTAGCTTGCACGACACGCGGGTCCTCGACGTGGGCTACCTCTCGCTTTCGTCAGACCAAGAACTCAACCCCGTCAAGGCTAACACGTCATTTGTGCTACCCAGGGGCAATACGACGCTCAACACGACATACCCGGTAGCCGTAGCACTGTTAGCCTTTGGTTCGCCACGGATCAATATCAAGGTAGTATCGCTTAGCAGTAATGCCGACCCCAGTGAAGATGTCTCTAGACATATCTTCGGTTCGCCGTATCGATATGCGTCCCGCGATCCCCTATTCCTAGAATGGGATGGTAGATTATCAGATGGTACTTTGGCACCAGCAGGCTCGTACAAGCTGCAATTTGAGGCGTTGCACATCTTTGGTGATGCTGCTAACCTAGATGAGTACGACACTGATGAGTCCGTGCCATTTTCGATCCGCTACGTGTAAGGTAGTCTTAAGGAGATGGTATGCCTGTATAGTAGCGAAAAGAAGAAGCAATGAGCAAAATGTATGCATCGTTATGGATTAGCAAAATTAGTAAATGAATAAGATATATGTTTCTTATACACAGTTAGCGGAACTCTTCTTAACATCTCAGAGTCTATAAATCCTTATACCGACAATTACGAAACCTCTCTTCCTACATACTCTTTTCAATGGGATAGTCCCGAGTTATGTATAATTCCCATCGCCCATCTAACCAATCAGCAACTTCACGATAATGATTACCCAGACCGTCGGAATAGGGCATCTCTGGTGCTTACTAAGTACTTAATCTTATCTTAGCTTATGAATCTGGAGATATTTTGTCTATTTTGAGAGCTTCCATGTTATTTTTTTATTTTTATTTTTAATCATCATCCAGTCGCATTCAACTTATATATTGTATTACAAGTACCTAATTAGCAGGAACAGGTCCTGTATTCTACACTTCACCTTAAGATAATCTCATCTCGTTTAAAGTATTATAATCAATAAATTTGTCAAAATGTTGTGTCACCACTGCCGTCGCCTCGTCGCGACAGTGGTCCGACGAGGTCCTACTACGATATCGGGACGCGCCCGGCTCATACATACATTTACCTCGACAAATAGTCTCCCCAGGGCTGTGTTACCATCAATAAATAGCTTAAAAAGTTCCCGAAATACTATTGCGCGATTTTATTCCCCCGCTTCCAATACAGCGGCAGCCCCGAACGCCTCCTCAACTGTGTCACCCCAACCCGAAAAGCCCGACTATCTAGACGACGCCGAATCGTTGATATGGGACAAGTTGACAGCCGAGTTCGCCCCAACAGAGCTCATGGTACAAGACATATCAGGAGGCTGCGGGTCGATGTATGGGATTGAGATCACATCGGAGAAATTTCGAGGTGTGAACATGCTGAAACAGCAAAGAATGGTGAATGCCGTCCTGGGTGATCAGATGAAAGGTTGGCATGGCGTCCAGCTTCGCACTAAAATCCCTTGATCTGAATCACTATCGAAAACATTCAGAATCGGGAATGAAACCAACCCGATGGAGAAGGTGGCAGATATTGAAGCCACGAAACCTCGAGAGTTTTGCTCCTTCGATCATCGGTTGCTTTAAATATCACATGCTTCATTACGCTATATCGGCCATCATACCCGATCGTCACCGGAACCCTTCAACGAAGCCGTTCATGTGATATATTCGATATTGTACATATGTCGGTGTGGATAAACCGAATCCATTACACCAAATACAATCTCCCATCGCTAAAGCCACCGTGACGTCGTATAAAAGTGCATAGGATAAGGGAGGTAGTTTTGGCATCGTGCTGATGGATGGCTTATAGGTAATAATCACCGATCTAATCGCAATTTATCATATTTTGTGTAATGTACCTACAATATCAGCGTCAGCCTCAACGGTAGGGTAACCTTTAACGAAACTATGAGTCTAAAGAAGAATCGATCTAAGTCATGATCTAGATCAATTTCTGATAGTATGCCAATCTGGCATATTCTAGGCTTACAGAAATCGCTTCGGAGCCTCATAAACGCCGATCTTCTCCGAATATTATTTTCAATTAGATCACTAGTTCTGTTGTCTTAGATTCTGTCCGACGATGTGAACGGTGACTAAATTAGCCCAAGCCTCTCGGAAAGTTCGAATCGTTCTAGAATATTACACGCAGACGCCGCCGTCGATCTCGTGATATCGAAATTGATGACCCGCGACTTGGATTGGGTAGTGAAGATGTAAAAAGTTTGAACCATTCAATGTCTTCATCGTAATCCATTCGTCGGCTCGTTATTATAAACTTGGAAATGCAAATGAGAATGCTTTTGCCTTGCCAAATCATCATCTGCCATCCGTCCGAGACCTTTATAGCGCCTGTCAGCTACCTAAGCTACTAAGTGGCTGCCGGCAGAAAGATACCCGAAGCCAATGATCACTGAAGAACGTCCACAAGTCTATCAGGACCCGCATAAAGCTCCCATGAAATTATCACAGCAAATTTTTATATCGAACTATACGAGGATTATTCTCTTTGCTTTTCTTTTAGCCAGGTACGTAGATGTATCTGGTCACTGTATGGCATGTGAAAGTGACAAAAGGGGGGATCTTTTGATCTAGTGAGTAATTCTTTTTTTCTATCCAAATTAACGAAAAGAGAGAAATATTTAGTTGTGAAAAAGTCCTATGCTAGGACAGTGTGAAATTCAACCCGCCCCAATTTTCTCTTCTGGTATTTCCATCTCCCATCGGGCCCAGGCATAGTTTCAACAAATACTAGTGGTCAACTCCGCTGAAGCAGCAAAATACCCATCCGCCGTATCATTTAGGCGCACGAGGGACACCAAATCCACCATTACGTCGAAGTCTTCGTAGTAGGGATTGTTCGTCAGGGGCTGTACACCGTGAATCGTTAATATTTACCAGTATCTTGTTGGATAAGGGAAATGTTTCAAACTTACATGGGATCTCCGAAGCGACGCATTGGTCGTAGACGATAATCTGGGTTGTAGTTGTGGAAGCAGCGATGATTGCTGCTGCGCCGTCGGGAGACGCGTAGTCCATACGGATAGCGCTCACTTGAAGATAGTATGTCCCGGCATAGCTGACAATAAGATCCGGGAAAACAGAATACTCTGTAGCTCTGTTGCTCCTCGAAGCAGACCGATCACTTAGACTCTGACCGGACATTGAAAGTGTACCATACAGTTGGTCTTCAAGAACGCGTCCGTAAGGGTCGATAAGTGCCACCTGTACAAAGTCGTAGGCGTCATCGCTCTCCGAGCTTATGACAAGTGGCGGGTACAAAACCGCTCCTGCTTGGGCTTGCGCCGGAGGTTGAACTTCGACGGTAACCATGATTGCGGCGGCTTATTCCTAAAAGAATTGTGGGCTAAAGTTGACTGGCTGTAGCGAATACAGAGTTCCCTTTTCGCTTGCTCGACCATCTCCGGTCATCATCATGGAATCCTTCGCGGCCCTTTTAAATCCACTTCAGTAACACCAAAGAACTTAGAGCCTCATAACTTGGCAATATGAGAATGACAAGTACATAGCAAGATGAATCATATCGAATTGCCTTTGTATTGACCGGATACTTCCGCGGAGGAAGAAATATTTAGCTATTGTACGTCTAGGAATCCTGGTTATTCATAACAATCCGTGGGTTTAGGGGTGCTGTCGTAGAAACACGACTCAGATAGTTCTCTGATATTAGACTTAAGGTGCATAAGTCTGTGACCCGAAATATCAAGAACCACCTGAATCCCCACATTCAACGAAACATTTGTTCGCCGACCATCATCTAACAGGCATTGTAGTGTTATTTGAAGTCCGAGGAGATAGATAGAAGTCGAGATTGAGAATAGACAGATCATAAACATATCGTCATGAGAACAATGTGATTTAGACTAACATTGACCATGCTATCCTGGAATTTAAACCCAAGCAACTTCAAGAGGCGAATATGATACTGTAGTCAGGGCGTATAATGAAGGGATGAGCCATGGACATATCGAGGCCAAGGCGATATGATTCACAGAGCGAGGCGCACTAGTGTATGGAGAAAGTGAGGGTGTAAGACTAACAACTATCCTACTGATCAGTAATCAAATAAATTTGAGAAATCGGTAGACAAAATAAGAACAAGTATGAAATATTATAGTCTTAGCCCCTTCTATCGAATTCGATCTTCACAGGTATGTCAAATGTACAAATCGAAAGTAATAAGAATGGCAAACTTGTTAACAGGGGTGCTAAAGCTCGATGTTGCGTACAAGGGGGGGCTGGCAAGGGGTACCGGACTCCTGGAATTTCAAAGCCACTATGATGTACATCAGGGTCCTTCACCGTTTCTCCCCTTCACCCCTCATGTCGAATTATAAGTAGCAGTATTGAAATTGATCTTTGGTTGGAAATTCATCCTCGTTGCCCTAAAGAAGAAGCAAGCCTTATAGTTGGATATGAATATATGCCTACGTCATTTATGCTATCTAGGTAGATTAGCACATGTTTCCCTCACATCGTATAAGACGAATGTATGATAAAATAATACCAATTACGGCCATCAACAATTAAACGGTAAACTTATAATACGGGCCTCATTTCGGTATGATGAAGCCTCGACCCGTAGCTGCCATACGCCGAGTTGCATTAGCGATCAAACTTGCGTACACCACCAAAACTATGGGTTTACATAAAAGCCCTATGGGATTTCAATGTGAGGCCTAGAGCACCTGTAGGTAGCTAACGAAAAGTCATTATTATAGGTTTCGAGAATGGTAATTCTAATAGATAATGTATGGCATAATAAATGTTTAATTGTGATATACATAGCTGAAGAGTCCTAAAGCTAGGCGATCACTTTCTCAGAAGCAATTACTTCGCAGGCATTATGATGTAATATGCGTTGCTCATACCTCATTCGCTCGCCACCTTAGTTCTAGGCTTTCGTTTAACCGTATAGCGTAATGAATATTTTACCAAACGATGAACAAGCGAAAACAAATAAGAACCTATGACCCCGTTAGCTTCCTTATAAGCAACTTCTTAATCAATGATCCTGCGGCCGATTACGCATTAGTGTATCATTGCTTTTCGGTTGACGGAGCTGCAGCCGGAACACTGTAAGCCAATGAAGTAAACCCCGAACGTCAGGGCTTTCGATAACCGATCGATCTAGAAATTTTAGCGATCTTGCATGCACTAGATCAGTGACGAGAGACCCACAGATAGGGCTGACATTTCGAACAAGTGGGTGTGTTTTTCTCCATTTTTTCTTCCTCTATTGGAAATGAAATGAGAAGCCTAGTGTAGAAATGTATCTAGAAAATGATACTGGCTACCTACCTAGGTAGTTAGTTACCTAGGTACCTAAATCTGTGTCCAACAGGAAATTTTTTCAGCTGAAACCGCCCTTATTCCCCCCGTTGCGAGCGTGTGGATGAAGTCATTTATCCCTACTAACAGATAGGTGGTTTCACGACAGGGAACCCCGACCTGGCTCCACAAGCAAAATATGAGTAGTGGGAAGGGATTTCGTTCCTGGTCATTTAAAGATAACAGCTCGGAGGTTAATTCAATCAAAATCCATGGAGGACAATAGTCGGCTGTGTCAAACGATTGAGGAACCAGCCTCGATTTCATGGCCCGCAAGTGGATTGGGCCAATATAACAATTCTAATTTCGACATAAAGTCAACAATCCTTCCGATAGCTTTGCGTTATGATTAATCTGTCTATTCTTAACACGCTTAATCCCCCTGGCATACCTACAGGCGCTTTGGATTACACCATGAACTCCTCTAAGCTTGAACAGAACGAACCAAATCCGGGACCTTAAGTAGGTACGTAGGTGCTGACACATCCACTACCAAGGTCGGACTCATTCGGACGCTGCCCGACTCATCTTCCTATTAAAGATTAAGCTACTCCGGACTGTCCCCGGGTTTCTCCACTTTAACTCCGGAACTCCGGAGATAGCCCGGTACCTAAAATTACCTAACCTATAGCGAGGTACTGTACCCCACCTTGTTTTTACTACGCTACCTACCTAGGTACCTACACATACAACCTGTTCCGTCCCCATCTTTTCTGCTATATTATAGCTACCTCATCATTTAATAACACAGCCTTGAAGTCATCGCCCAAAATGGCATATACTTTTCAGACCTTCATTCTGCAACCTTGTGACTTTCCCCTTGGACAACTTGATACTGAGTAGGTAAAGAAGTACATATCCGCCACAACGACAAGAGCTATACTGAACTATTCGCAACATAGATCAACATATCAAAAGTTAACGCATCCAGTTTACTTATCAAACTATGACAATACCCGTAATATCCTAGCATAAAATTCATTAATTCAACGTAGCTCCTCTTTCAAAACTGACTATAGAAGATTCCTACTCTTTTTTCCGCCGTATTAATGTGTCCCGTTCTTTAGATATTACGTCGCGTGCGATATTCTGCAGCCTAGTTATCTATAGAGCCCTCGCGGTTATGGTATAGCGATTTCAAACCGGGGTACTCGGACCTGTCCCTGGTTGTCCTACCTCCTTTCCTGGAGGTGTAGTCCCTTTCGTATCATTTTGAGATCTGTGTAAGGTTGTTAGGGAGAGTTCCGATACGTAATAGTTCTGGGAGGTTAGAGCTTACCGGTTTTCATCATCCCCTGGTGGGGCAGGGATTTTGTCTGGCACGTCGTCTTTCTGCGAGAGTTTGTTGACAATGTTGACTGGAGGCGCATACAGTAGCACAGTGGCAATCAGCCAGACACCAACGAAAACGCTCGGGATGACAATTACTACCACTGTCGATAAGGCTGCAACGTCCGGGCTCCAGACAACAAATTCCGCAACATCAGATCTGGGTTGGTTGGTGTCATCAAGAGCAATGTTTGCTAAATCACGGTCGGCTCCGGCCGGATATAGAGTCAAATCCGTCAAGCAGTTGACGGTCGCTACATACGCCGCTTGCACTAGTCGTTCGAGATCGTTGTGAATACTGCTTGCCTCGGCGTTGAACACTTGTCCGTTCGCCGTGGTTGCCGATAGTAGCGCCGAGGCTTGAAGGTGCTGCCCGACTAACAGAATCATTGGGTTACTGAAGATGGAACTAAGAATTCCTTGAAAATCAGCCGCTAAATCTAGACCTGGGAGTGCATCGCTCCCGAGGTTGACAATTGTACTATTACGACCACCGTATGACCATACATCGTCCTATATGTACATTCAATTAGTAACTACAATTGCTATGCGATCAGGGTGGGATATTGCGTATTACCTCCCAGCAGGATAGGACAGGGCGTCCTGGCAATACTGAGTACCCAGCGCCTGTCTCGCTTTGTCCAGGAGCCGTAAGGTACCACGGGTCAGTTCCGGCTGTGAATGACGTTCTATTGACGGACGATACCACTGCTGCCCATGTTGTGTTGCTATCAGCAAGCGTGCCTTGTGTATAGTTTCCCAGGAGAAAGCTTGCTGACGGCTGCCGACCATCGAAGACAGATGCCGATATCAACTCTCCAAAAACATCGTAATCGTCTATGGCAAGCGTTCCTTGAGAGCCTCCATCGAGAGTAGAGCTGTCCATAAGCCATCCATACTCCGTGGTGCATGAACCCGCAACGCTAAGGGTCAAACCAGGGTATTTCTGTAATCCAAAATCCGTTCCAGTGGCAGTATACCAATAGTCGATTCGTTGGATGTCATCGCCGTTGCTCGTCTGTCCCAGCGGTACTGGCGTGCTTATATTTACTTTCTGGCGCAGTGCGTCGCCTATTGACGTGCTGCCTAACGCGCGAAGAAATCGTGGTACTTCTAACGTAAAGAGAGTTGCCCGTGAAGCATTAGTTGTTCCAGAGTTGTCGGGCACGTATATGGCGCTGGGATTCACGGGTGCTGCATTTCCGAGGAGGATGAGTGGAGGGACTAAGCTTCCGGCGGCCTTCTGACCAACCCAGGCGATGAGAATCAAGAATAGTAATGGTATTGCCATCCTCTGCTTCCATTTCCCCGAGATCACTGTTGCCAATATCAAGTCGATGAATTCTCCTTTTTTATTCCAGAAAATATACGCCAAAGGACTCAAAGAAGCCTTCTCCTTATCCCCTCCCGATATCTTCTTCTTTCTCCATATGTAATAGAATATAACGAGGCCGAAGAGAATCGTCCAGAATTGGAGTATTGCTAAATCCAATATGAGGGCATAAGCGGAGTTGAGATAGTCGCCTACCGACTTCGGTACTGCAATAGCGTCTATAGGACCCTTATCAGTAGGGTAATGGAATCGTTGCCAGAGGTTGTATGTTGAGCGAAGCTGTGTAGTCGTCTGCACAACCATTTTGGGCAACCTGTGTCTTGCTTGCCTGTCTGGATTGAATATAGTTACAAAGTTTAAAGGGAAGGTGTCAAGTCGGGACCATCTAGTAGGGGGAATACCCGATTATATCATTACCACCATCTTCTGTTGCTATTACACCCATATATATAATGAGTAGGTAGATAAGAGCGAACCCTAGGGATATACATCACACCCCCATAGTCGGCCTTCGGCAGTGTCATTAGAATGGAGACATGCCAGGCTTCCAATAAGTGGAACTAGTCCCCAACCCGGACTATCCCTAATATAGGTGTATGTACCTATTCAGGTACCTAGTTGCCGAGCTGTGGATATTTAGTAAGACAGGACGGCGATATGGCGTAGAAATAAGAGGCATAAGGAAGGTGACAAAAAGCAAGTCTGCATAATATCATTATGTAAATACCAATACGAACCAGCCATCTTGATTATTCAAATTACTTCAGTCGGAGCCTGCCTCAGCTGTGATGAATCCTGGTGCCAAGGTCTACTCGAAATGGTTGTGCCCTTTGAATCACATATTTGGGTGACGAATAAGGAAAGCTTCACCATATACATAGTAAACTGTATTGCTGCCCTACCACACCAGCGCATGAATTCAATATTGTAACTCAGGCAAACGTCCGATCATACCTACAGGGTACAAATATGGGTACAATCCATCCAGCAACAGGCATGCATGAAAATGTGATGTGTACCGAGGCCGAGAGTGTTACTATGTACTTATTTCCCTACCTAGATTCAAATAAAGAGACCTCTGTGACTGTTGTAAGTTTCTATATTTCTCTTACCGGCCTCATAGCTCGTTTCTGAAGTTACTATACTCTTTGAACACTCGTAAGCTTTGTTTGCGTAATTAGGAAACTTGTTACAATATGATGTTGCTACTTGCTCTTTCTCTGCTGGGCGTTGCCACGTCGGCAGCATCGCAATCGTTGCCTGGACTCATAGATACCCTCGTGGCATCTGGAGCCTCGCAATTTGCGGACTTCATTCAATCCGACCCGGAGACCTTGCAGTTATACCTTTCAGACCAAGTCCAGACGGTCTTTGCCCCTCTAGATTCAGCTTCGGGTAACGAAACATTGCAAGAACGAGATCTGTCTCCGGCACAACGACGTACGGCAGCATTCCAGTCGGCTAAAGGAACGACAAGCATCGATCTTGCCAGTCGCTCGCTACCTGGCTTGATTCTCAAGACAAACAACAATGCTCCGTTGTTGAATAACCAGCCACAACGAGTAGTAGTTGACACAAGGCCTCGCAACCTAACATCGCCCACTAAGCGGTGGAATCCATCCTCCATTTCTCGACGAGGAGATAACGGGACATCATTGCTTAGGATCTCATCCGGACTCGGGAAAACCACCAATGTCATCAAGGGAGATATTCAGTATGATGGTGGCATACTCCACATCACGGATGGGTAAGAGAGATGCCCTCCTTTAGGAACACTAAAGTAACCATCTAATACATGCCATGCGACTATAGCTATTTCACTATGCCAGAGTCACTATCAAGCACATCTAAATACACCGGTCAGACGGCTTTCAATAATTTGCTTTCAAGCAGTAACTCGACAAACACTTTAGACACAACGCCTTCCGTCACAGTGTTTCTTCCCTCTAACGCCGCCATCTCTGCTTCTAACTCTAGTATCTCGGCCTCGCAGTTAGTATCTGATCATGTTGTTGCTGGCACCGTCAGCTATCTACCGGATTTGAAAGACGGAACTGTTTTGACCACCCAGAAAGGCGAGACGCTCGCTATCAGCGTTCGTAGTGGGCGTTACTACGTCAATGGCGGACTGATTACACAGGCAAACCTCATCCTCGACAACGGAGTTGCACACGTGGTTAACAAGGTAAGCCATCTCACATCCATAGGCCAGATACCTTGTCATGCATTTGAACTAACACATGTATGAATCTAGGTCTTGAAACCTACACCGGCAACAACCGTCCCAGGGGCTGCGTCGACCAGCTCTATGAGCTTCATCGGCGTGTTCGGAGCAATCTGTGCCGTCGGAATCGCGACTCTAATTTGATTTCCCAGCTGTTGTTGGGGCTGGTAGAACGGTACAGGGGTTATTCGTAATAATTAATTAATATTCTCACTCGGTGGCTTTGGATTAATTGGTTGGAAAGGCTTTATCCCATGTACGTATCTGCCTACCTAATGTACCCAGGTAGGCAGTTCAGATGAATACTCATGTAACAGAATGGAAGTTGAATAAATATCACCCAATGAAAACACTCCTTAGCTCCAATATAGAGATGCCTTAGGTAGTCCTAGACAATGTACCTCAGGTTATACAACATATGCAATGCCGTTACCCGTAACTTCATACGTGGACACGACATATGCGGCCGAAACAAGAAAGAAGCAAAGCTATCCGGCATTAGAAACTCCGTAAGCTGACCCGGTGGTTAATATTCAAAGCCATGGCTTCGTTCAGCTGCCGATACCTTGAGGACGGATCAGGGTCTCGATGATTGCTTTTTTGTCCTTTGTGCATGAAGTATTGGCGGGGGCAAGGGGCATGGTCCCCGCTCACGGTCTAAGCTCCCCGAATTTAGATGACCAAATCTGCAGATTCAAAGCCAGCTGGTAGACGGCGTTTGGGTAGCAAAAGTGGGCACCGTAGCCGCAAGTACCGAGACGTAACAGGGCGTATTTTGATTCGCCAAAGAGTCAATATAATGAGCCAGACAGGCCCCAGATTTCCCCGTTAAGTATTGATCTCCGGGCGGCTTCAGCTGAATCCTCAGAGCCTCATGCATTATCACCAGAATATGGCTGTTAAGAGCGTATTATTAGTAATAAAGTCAATAGACTTATGGGACGAAATATTAAACTTGGAGTTATAGCAGGCAAGGTATGTTGCGAACACCTCACTTGTCCAATTTTGTGTGCCCAACCCAACCACAGCCGCATGAGGGCAAATACGGGCTGTGTGATTCAATCTGCACTTTCAGATAATAATTGGTCACCTATGGCTGGGTTGTGTTGTTCATTATGGAGGTCGAGGTATGTGATATCTGGCAGCCATATCATTGATGCATAAGACATGCAACTTTTCATCTCGTATTTACGGCCTCATAGATGACGCGAGTCAATGATTTTCCTTTTGCAACCCTTGACTCACGTACCCCAAAACTCGGCGCTGACGTTCATGCATCATTGGCAGAAAGAATCCTTGTTGCAGCCTTCATTGTACTGCTTTGGTCGGGCGGGCGTCGTCCAGACCTTCCCTACCTAAGAATGACACGACTTGATCGAATTATGAGCGACGTGGGAACACCGGCCGGGTTTGTATTGGGATGAAAACCACGTAACAAAATGCACATTTTAGCTGACAGATGTATCAGTTCCTAGCCGGGTACCTGCATAAGGATGGAATTCAAATATCCCACACCGATGGACATAAACGTACCCATTCACCGGGTTATGATATGACTCAGAGGAATATCCATGCTATTACAACAATTCGCGATTTCGAGCTACCTAGATCTGGAAGTTGAGGCGAACAGTGGCGTACGCCCGATTTGATATCGCAATTATAATCAATTATACTGATTGCCCAAAGCATCATTCATTGAACGTGCTGTCCTTCGAGGCTGAAGGACTCCTGGGCTCCCGTTCTCATTTGGAGAGCGACAGGCCAAGGTTTACTCTCAAGTCGGCCATAAGAGTGAGCAATGGACTTGTTCCTATGAGTGGCATTGGCGACAACGAGAGACCGATATATAAGCCAACAGAGTCGTTGGCGCGTCGCACTACCATGCTTAGGAACTCATCTAGATGCCAAAAGCAATGGTATCAATCCCATAGCTAGGTTTATGGCTAGGCCGCCATCCGATGCAGCAGAAAGGCTCTTGAGGAACGTCTACGTAGAACACATAATTCTTGCCATGGTTGAGAGCTGGGCGCCGATATTCGGATTGACCGGCACGACGACAACGACCATCCTTCCTTCTTCCAAATATTGTCCTTGGACCCTTCAATGGTCTTGGAAGTGGGTATACACGCTGTTTCCCATAATGGTTGTCTTGAAGATGTTTCACAGTCAATAATGAAGACTTTGGGTTTGGACTCAATTGCCCTGATTATTTTGGCCATTGAAAATGAAGCATTCATAGACATACTCAATGATACCGACAGCCTCGTGCGGCTAGTTCCGGTAGTTGGCGGATGCATGTAATTTTCCCCCAAGACCTTTACCCGACGGGAAATACTAGGAATATCAACTTCCCTCGTCCTCGCACCTAAGGTATCGGTCCATCCCGGAAGCAAGTAAGAAAGGGTTCCCATGCGAAACCTCAACCATCAAGATTAGCAATGGAGTCTTGACAACCATGGTACTATGCCCAAGAGTTGATAATATTTGGGTGATTCGCAATCACGTAAGTTGTCCACAATCGATTCTTAAAGGATGAATAACTCCGATATATTTAGCTAGGTATACTTAATCATCGTCTTTATTCTCGAACAAAAGTCGAAAGGAAAATCTTTCGACGCTTCGTCAAATTCCGATCACTGCGCGAATTAGCGGGGACTTTCCATTTCATAACTCACCTTCTACCAATCTCCGCTGTTGAGTGGTTCAACATGGATATTTGATGTTTGCGCAGAAGCAATTTTTTATTAGCACTTCGTTTTACACCCAACGACAATCATCCAGACAGAAAAAGTAGCAGTTCGAATTTCGAAGACGGTAGAGAACGCCACCCCCTCCCGATTTCGGTGCCCAGTATCGTGCATCTCATTCGTTGTATGTTTCGCTGAAGGCGGCTGAATAAAATCAAGAAGCAGAACGTTGAATAGAAAAGGTGGTTGGGATCCCTGCTAGCCCTGATACTAACAACGTCCGAGCACTTGGGTCGAGAGGATCTATTCTGTGGAAGCCTGGGGAGTTGGGCAATTCTTGAAACACTAGACAGGGCATAATCAACCGCTCTGGTTAATATAAAAAATGTCTCAAGCTAGGTGTCTGTTCGCATTGAATGATCCTAGAAGGTCAACGAAAAAAAAACAAAAAATAGTTAAATGTATATACCTGGTTGGTTGAGGCGGTGAGATGCTGATGTCGTTGTTAGGATATTTGAAGGTACGAAGTAGAAGTAGAGAAGTAGAGGAAGAAGAATGAAATTGTTGTTAGTATTGAAGATTTATTCCCCTTACTTCCTTTACTTAGTAGAGTTTCGATAGTGTGTCCCATTTAGATCTAATAATAGCTGTTGAATAACATTTAATGCGCGACGTAAACTTAAACCCTAAATAATAATAATCAGGTATATTGTTCATGCGGTTTGTAGACTTGTAATCTGAAGTACTCTTATAACCTACCAGATCGAATGAATTATGTACATAAGGTTTGTTGTGGGGTCATTTGCACTGGTCGCATGTGAGAAATAGGTACATATACGCAAGTACCCCATAACACGCACGGCGAGTGGCTGTTGTCCTGGTAGCGGGCAGGAACACATGTCCCGCGCTAAGCTGTAATAGGATTAGTTCGTCTGCCGTTTGAAGGGGGGAGACGGTTGGAGAATGTTGACACTTGAAGGGAAAGCGCTACAACAATTCCCACATGCATCTTTTCGACTCATCCGGTTCATCGTCGACAACTTCCCAAGTCCATCCTCGCCGGACGACACGACAAGCGACAAACGGTAAGTGAAACGGCCAACTCGACAAACTAGCGATAACGACGAATATAACGACAATCCCCGATACATACTCTTATTAACCCCGACGGATATTTCGATTCTCACCTTGTTTTTTTTTTTTGCGACGTAATAATTCATCACCACCGATCCTTATTCTTTTTTTCTCCTCTTCCGCCAGGAAAACAGACGTGTAAGTTTGTCTTGGTCTACCAACATCTTTTCAGTATAGATATTTCCATAGAAAGAGATGCGTATAATGGAACAAAGAGGAATACGTAGCGCTGATGCTTGAAAGGAATAGAACAACAGTATTCCCAAGTCATAGTCATATCGCATTCACGACCGCCGTTCACTACCTAATCATCCAACTTCTTACTTTACGACCTACTCCTCCGGTCTTCATATCTCTTTTGTCACACATTACGATATTATTTTCTCTATTCATTCTAAAACCCCGACACTATTGAAAAAAAGGTGTCGTATAGTAGTATATCTCGACAAATTGTGACATAACCTTCGATACCTGGGATAATCCCCCTCACCGCCGATGCGACGACATCTTTTTTAGGCGGGATTGATTTGCGCATACCGCACACCATCAAGAAAGTAAACAAACATGACCGAACCACCATCTTCACCCCCAAATGAGGCCGCCACCCCGGAGGAATCTTTGGCTTGGTATAAGAGGCAATATGAATTATTAGGCGACGAACTTGCCGAGTTTCGTGAATCAAGTCACGAGCTTGAAGCCGAACTAGAGAAGGATCTAGATGCCGCCGATAAGCGACAACGCGAACTCCAACAAAAAGCAGAAGAATTACAATTTGAAGTCGACGAGTGGAAAGTGAGTAAATAATATTTATTTTCCTGTCGCATCCCTTGCCTCATCCACTGATCAACATATTAACTTATTCACTCCTAGGAAAAATGCAAGAAAGCAAAGTCCGAGGCAAACTCGGCGCAGAACGCGTTGGAGAAGGAGATTACGACTCTCCGTGACTCCAACCGTACCTTGCAGCTGAAGTTACGCGACATAGAAGTAGCCAACGATGATTTTGAGCGGCAAGCTCGAAATACTACCTCGTCCCTCGAAGATCTGGAGTCCAAGTACAATGTCGCCATCGAAAGAACCGTTATGATGGAGGAAGAGATTAAGCTGGGCGAACAGGAACGAGAGAAGCTACGAATCGAAGCCCAGAGATTACGCGAGGAACTATCAGACCTCAAGGTCGAGGCTGAGATTATGCAAGATAAGATCAAGAAGGCAGAGAATCGTCACTTGTCTACTATCTCTACAGATATCTCGGTCCCCGAGTCGCCAACGTTCGAGGATTCGCCCCGATCGATGGCAAGCTCTCCTCTTATTACAACACCTCCCGACGAAGTATCTTTGCCTCCTTCAGGCAAGGGAGCGCCTACAGTCAATGAGCCTCCATCACCACCCATGTCTGACGCATCAGCACCCCTTCCTAGACCTTCCTCAAAGATGAGGACACCCGCGCCCGCGGCCCAAAGGAAATCACGCCTTCCTTCGGCGGACCGCAGCATCACCCCGAAAGCGAGAAGCACTGCTTCAGGCACCGTTCGGGCGCCAGGCTTGCGCTCTGTTACTAACACACGCACTCCGGCTCCCACGCGTACCACTACTACTCGTGCAGCTTCTCACAGGATACCCGCTTCGACGTCTCTCACTCACGTACGCTCTCTCACTGCTCAGATGCAGAAGTTAGAGGCTCGGGTTCAATCAGCGCGGTCTAAGCTACCTGCTCCTGTCAACACACCACCGCGCGCATCACCTAGATCATCGCTCATTGGCGCAAGTCAAGTACCGTCCACTGTTACGATGCGATCACGAAAGCGCACCATTGGTTCCACCGCGTCGTCCGTGGCGGATGAAACACCAACGCAGTCCACGAGCAAGCATGCACCCAGACTTAGTACCTCTGGTATATCAAGACTGTCGTTCGGTCCATTGCCAAACCGATCCGGCAACTACGACCCGGACTCGTCTATCAGTATCTCACGTCCCAGCAGCCGAGCCAGTGTCTCGAGCTTTGCGAGACCTGAGAGACCAGCTAGTCGTTCGGAGATCGCTCGTCCTATGTCTCGCACGAGCGTTTCGGGTGCAAGGACGCCTCTTGGAGTGAGACCCAGAAGCTCTCTCAGCGGTAGCCTACACAGCCATTCCCAGAGTATCAGCCGTATGGACCCGGACGAGTTTGACGAACGCTTCGAAGAACGAACCCCAAGTCGACGAGGAACTTATAGCAAGTTTGATAGCGATGGCTCAGCCAGTGGCATTCCGGGTCCTAGTGGAATCCCGATGCCTAGACGGCAGAGCGGCGGAATGCATTCAGCCCGTCGAACTAGTGGTGGTGTGGCGAATGAATCCGTTAACGGCAGGCCGAGAAAATTGAGCGACCTTGGGGAAACATACTAGGTCACCCCTTTTAATTCTTTTTCACTTACTCTTCTCTTGTACCTGTTTCAAGCGCTGCATATAATGGTACCATCGAATGTGCTATAGGAGGCACTAGTGGTCATTATACCTTCGTCGAGGCATTGAAGCCGAGGCGTCACGAGTTACGGACGGATTTGCATACTATCTTCGCTAGCATACGTGCTTGCTTATTTCATCATTCAGGCGAAAGGGGGATTTTCGGCCGGACGGTGTGTCGGACACAGCATTCTCCTCGGTCGGTCCAGTAGGACGAATGACGGTGTTTCGAGGCAGGCATGGGGGCGTTACGGAAACCTGGAAAGGGGCTGGCATTATTTTTCGACCTACATCCACACTTCTCAGACTGATGCTAAACCTTTTTTTCCTTTCCTTCCATACAACCCCCTTTTTTATTACATACCCCCGGCGACTGTAGCGGCGGCGACCGGCAGTGTTAGTTGACGAGACGATTCCCTTGAGTTGAAATTGCGTGCGGTAATGGAACTTCTGTACATATGCGCGTGCACGGCGCTCCCGAGATGATACGAGATTCAAAAGACTGAGGACCGAAAGACCGAAGAACCGGATGTGTCGAAGAGTCTGGATCTGTTGTAGTAGTAGTAATACGAGCCTGAGCGGCAAGATATTTTCCCTTTGTTAAAAATTGATACGTCTTTGAAGTTTTAGGGTTTCTCGTCTATGTATTAGATAGAATAGTGACGAGAGGAAGCGTGATGGTGTGATGTGTCCTCGAAGGGGTTGTCGTGTAGAAGTATAATATGTGGGTTGATATTCGTTTCGGTTTGTATGAATATAGGTGTCGCCCTTGGTAAGGGGGATCTATCATGTCTTATTCCTGTCTCGTCAGGGACGCCACAGAAAGCACTCGGGCATCACAGGGTATTCTTCGAATCTATATAGCCATACCACTAGGTACCTAGGTAGATCCAGACAGGTATTGGACTTCACAGGTCACATCAGTAGGTAGACTGCAGACCCTTTATATATACTCGTGGAATATCTACTTTGCTCACATCCGGGCTCCCTACTAGGGATATATATCATGAGGCTTAGGGCTAATTAGCCTCAAGAAATACGTACACACCTACTTATAAGGTGTTACACTCCCCGTGGCCAGTAAGCAAATTCGGGGGACTACGTATGGACGTGGTACTTCTTCTATGCCGGATTCGATGACAAGGGCGACTTAACAGGTAACCGGCGAGGGAGTTCACTATTTAAATACATAATCTTAGGTTACCTCGTTCTTAAGGGGGTGTCTATATATATGCGAGATCCCCCCGGATTTTCTAGAAGCTTTCTGAGCAGGTGCCATATACAGATCCCAAGAAAATCGTACGATTTTTGCAGACGGACGGGATGGCGTAGTAGATCCCTCCCGCCTACCGAGTTAGACAGGATAAACGGGTCCCTTGGCTAGGTCCACAGATGCCGCTCTTAACCATACCAGTTCAGGAAGTGGCATCTTGCGTAGGAGAATAATATTTACATTTTCGAGTATCTGAATATCTTCTTGGCTAGCTAGGTAGACACGCGCACAGGTCGAATAAGGGCACTGGAGCTGAGTTAGGGGAACTACTTAAAATATGTGCCTGAGACTATAAATTCAGACTTTATCAGTAGGTCTATAGGGTAATGGCCCATCGCTATATTCAATTAAGAGGCAATTTAGCTACTTGCTGGGCAGACATGAAGCAGGTCGAAGACAATCGCACAACAAAACACTGATGTCTCAAAATTGCTTACGGGCTTAAAACTCTAGATTCCAGTTGAATCCTCCCTTGAGCAATTGCCCATGTGTCAACGTTGGCACCAGAACCCTCGCAGCACGTGTTTGAGACCTGCCATCTTCGTGGCCCTCACCGGCCGCTCTGCCGAATTCCAGAAAAAAATATTGCACATGTCGTCAACAAGAATTCCCTAAATGGGGTGGGACAGGGCTAGTTGTTACTAGACATAGTAATTCCTTACTACGACTTTGATGAGGGTGGCCCGCATCTGGCGGACCAGGTACTTTTTCACATTCGTCATAGTTGCATCGAAGTCGAATTTGTGGTGGACCTTCTAATAATTCGAAAGCTGCAAGCTGACGGCTGTGTCCCAGTAGCCAATCTAGAAGCTAACCTTTCCTATCAAGTCGTAGTAAAGGATGAGCTTGGCGAAATAAGTCTATATTTAGGCCTCTTCTCATATTAAGGCGGGCCATCTTTCGCTTCAGATTATCGAGCTTAGAGGAATTGGAACCTGGTTTTAGGTAGAGACTAAACGTCTAATGACGATTGCTAAAAATTCCATTCGCTGGGCAACTTTCTTCTCTTGCATATACCTACATGATGCTAGTCATAATTAGACTAGACGAGCCCGCCATCTGTAGAGCTTCGAAGATTCTACAATGATGCTTAACATGATGCTTAGCGGGACGGATCCATCTTCGGGCTTCAAAGCTTGTTACGTGTTTGAT
The DNA here is from genome assembly GCF_022578975.1 of Hypoxylon trugodes. Lineage (NCBI taxonomy): Eukaryota > Fungi > Ascomycota > Sordariomycetes > Xylariales > Hypoxylaceae > Hypoxylon > Hypoxylon trugodes. The sequence goes on along the minus strand of NW_026250024.1, from coordinate 221,572 downwards.
GTTGGTTCATCCTTAGAATCTCTAGTGAGACCAAGATGAGCTTAATGACGCTCGGGAAACGGTTATACAGGGATTGTGTCCAGCGCCGGGATAAGGCTGAGGTTGTTTTTGGAGAAAGAAGAGATATTACATTACATACATTCGCTGACTGGGAAAATTGCAGGGGACAATTACCTACCGTGCTCCGTACCAAGGGGGTCTAGCAAGTAAGAAGGTGACGCGCTTGGGTGTGTGTCCGTCTATCTTACGGCGCATTGTTTAATGAGACCAAATTAGTGGCCGACAATGCACTTGCTGACATGGGATGGGATGGGCACCGCGATCCTTTAGGAGTTTCTTAGTCAGATCTAACGGAGATTCCCCATGTGGTAGGCGGGCAATACACCTAGGGTACCTCGACGAGGCGCAGATAGAGCCGGCCAAATACGGAGTAGGAGTAGGAGTAGGATGATAAGATATGGGATGTGTGTAGTGTATGATCGAGATGCTACGCTTTCATGCGTGCAGACGGGCTTTATGCAAGGCTTACGCACGCAATATTGGCCGCTCCGAATCTCGCCGGACATCATATTGGGGACTTGCGCTAAGTATCGTGAAGTTGTAATTCGGAATATGGAATATGGACAAGAAAAAAAAGGGGGAAAGAAACAAAGACATTTAGTTTCAATAAATTGATGAAAAGTGCCGAAGGGAGATAACTAGATCGATCCAGTATCTACCTAGGTAGTCAATAAAATGCCCCCGGTAAATCGAATCGGGTTGAGGAGGAAAGAAAAAAAAAGAATGAAGATCGTGTCCCACAAAATTGGAAGTTCTCGGTATCAACCTGGTTTAAGCGACACATCTCGATAACTCACTAATTCGCTAACTCGACAATTGCCTAGTGGCCAGGAACCATATCGAATGGAACCGATTGACTGGGTTGTTACAAGGGAATAGTGGGTAAATGTTCTCTTTTTAGTGTCATCCATGTGGTAGTTCACCCCAACAATTGAGTTCAGCTCCGTTAAGATTGGATCTTAGGCACCGTCTGTTACAAACTTAATCTCTATCCACGAGTTGTGCCTGCATAGGTAGGTACGTACAGTAGTATACAAATGTATATACTGTAGGCATTTCTGCAACGTGACATAATGAAGACGGAAGATCAAAGATAGAAAAATGCACCGATGTAGATATCAACTGGATAACTTGGGCTTGCATAGGACAATTGAATCGAATACGACATGGGTAAGTAAGCAAAAGTTCGGTATAATGGCCAATATGATTAAGATGACGGGGCGTTGATGGCGTTGGATGGGTGATACAACAGTAAGCGTTAGTCGCGGTTTTAGAGTCAATGAGAAAGAATGTAGGTGGCGTCCGGCCGCCCGGTCGAAGGGGAGATAAAAGAAATACTAGTTAGAAATTATTTCGTAGAAAAGGAAGAAAAAAACAGAATAAAAGAAAAGATAGATTAATAGTCCCAACCAATCTCGTATTGGTCTTCGATATAAACCTTTCCGAATTAGGAAGGATTTGTTGAGCTTCGGGTACCTAAGTAATATGTGGAGATAACCCACCGCAGTAACGTAATAAGATCTTATTGTTGTAGGTATCGTGTCTCCACCATTGTGTTACATAGTATACAGCCAGACAGCTAATAGTTTGGTATTTCGGTCAACAGTGAAATGAAGAAGAAAACATCCCAAGTGGATGAATGATGGGAATTCAACATTAGGAGATATTGCCTAATAAATAAAATTGGTGAAATCAAAAGACGATCTAGATCCGATTATCTAAACCGAAACAGAGGAAATTAGTAGTCTGGAAACTACCTAGGTACCTAGGTAAGTATCTGTAGGTGTTACCTACGTCTATAACTCCGTTGTTCCGGTATACTGACGAACAATGATAGACGATATATCCATCACACTGAAATCATATCTGATCAAGAATATTTCCCTTCCTCTAGTCTTCTTCAAACATGAAGGATTTAATTTGCCCAGTTAAATTCAGTTAACTCATTGGATCAGGATGCTAGAAAGCAACCTGCAATTTGACATCGTTAGCATTATAGCATTATAGCATTACCCGTCTTTATTCGGAATACCCTACCTTGAAGGCTTGAAGGACGAGCTAACTAACAAAAATGCGCCACCCTCTCCAACTTTTCTCCCTGCTCCGGACTTAAGACAGATTCAAGCCAAAGCAATTTGAAATGTTCCGCCTCTTGATCCATTCTATGCCTCCCAATTGGGTCTAAAATCTTATTCAGCCATGTGGGAAGCTCAGGCTTGCTCGGTCCTGTTTACTTACTATGATGGTACCCATTTGTATGGAGCTGTCAGAGAATTCGGCCCTGAGTTGTACGGCTTACAACACCTACACGCCTTTGGAACGTGTACCTAGACCGGTACCTATACCGGTACCTACACTACCTTAGCGCCTTAGTGCCTATAGAAAATACATGGGTACCCGCTCCCACGCCGCGCCCGCAGTAGTAGTAGACCCGACCCGAGACGCAGAGTCTAACTTTGGAGGGCGCTAGGATGTCCCCAACATCCTGGGGAGGGTCGCGATTGGTCATGGTGTTACCTAGACGTCGATCACCACCTTGTAATTAAGTTCGCTTTAGCCATATCAGCCTCGCTACTCCCAAGCTTGATGATCCAGCTTTTTTTTTTCTCTCTACTAGTGCTAGTCCCGTTCCTCTTTTTTGTTTTCTAGGACATACATTACGATATCCCATATATCCCTTCCTTGTCCTAGAATTGGAAGTCCGTCCTTCTTACTACTACTATTCTTTCCTCTCTTACTTCCAAACTTCTTCTTTCCCCGACGTAACTCTTGGTTTGTGTTTTTCTTGCAAGCAACCGTTAGTCGGTATCCTCAAACGTTACCTCACCTTATCCTAAAAAGCTTCCATCCACTCAGCGAAGTCAATGCTTGGACATATTTGAAGGTTAATTATTCCGAATTGTCACCGCGCAGCAATCAATGTAAGTTTTGTGACCCGTCTACATGCATATGTTTTTATGCGTACCTACCCACCGTTAGTTTTTTGGGGCCGTCGTTGCTACCGTTGTTGTTAATTGATGTTGTACGTCGTATTGTACCTTACCTACCCACTTCGTCCTGATTGACGGGGAACGGGGGAAAGTGCACCTCAACTTCTTTTTTCTTCAGTGGATCAAATTGGGAACTCAGCAAATCCCGCGAATTATTCAATTCTTGACCATGCAAGCTGACTTCACACTTTTTTCTCACGAACCAGACCTCCTCTGATTAGACCATTCCGTCTGATTTCTTCACACACGCACGAAATTCTTCTCTTCTTCCTCCCTCACCTAGACGGAATTGCGCGAACTCAGCCGAATTCTTGCTATCTATAAACCCGCTTACTCCTTCGTTTCGACTTAACCACCGAAACGTACTTTTCCACTCGAAATCTCCCGCCAACCGAGATTTCCCGTCCCATTTCCTCGCTAAGACACAATTGCGAGTCTTTGGCGCCTCGGAGGAGCTCGATTCGGGCATCCGTTGTACTTTGATGACCCTTTAACCATCTTATTCCGTTTCATCAGCCCGACTCCCATCACCTACACCACCGAAATCTCCTGCTTTTCCTCCACAGACATAATGGCCCCCTCAACAAACGGCACTGCCGTCAATGGCAACCGGACAGTGCCTGTCTCAAATGGCAAGCCCACCTACGCCGAAAAGCACAAGCTGCCGGAGCATTTTATCGGTGGTAACAAACTAGAAAATGCTCCTCCCTCCAAAGTAAAGGACTTTGTCGCAGCACACGACGGACACACCGTAATCACAAACGTAAGACCATTGAAAATCGCACGATTGGTGAAATGCAGGAGTCGCTAAGATTTGTCTAGATTTTAATCGCCAACAACGGTATTGCTGCCGTCAAGGAAATCCGATCAGTACGAAAATGGGCGTACGAAACATTCGGCGACGAGAGGGCCATCCAATTCACAGTGATGGCAACACCAGAAGATCTTGCGGCCAACGCGGATTACATCCGAATGGCTGACCACTACGTGGAAGTTCCTGGTGGCACAAATAACCACAACTACGCGAACGTGGAGTTAATTGTGGACGTTGCTGAACGGATGAACGTCCACGCTGTGTGGGCCGGATGGTAAGTTTTCGGACATTGACTTCCGTCGCTTTTGGGCAGGGAATTGAATTCTAACAATTGTTCTTAGGGGTCACGCTTCCGAAAACCCTAAACTTCCCGAGTCTCTCGCGGCGTCGCCGAAGAAGATCGTCTTCATTGGTCCCCCGGGATCTGCGATGCGCTCTCTTGGTGACAAGATCTCTTCTACTATTGTCGCACAACACGCCCGAGTACCGTGTATCCCGTGGTCCGGTACTGGTGTCGACCAGGTTCAGGTGGACGGCAAGGGAATCGTCACAGTCGCGGACGACGTATACATGAAGGGATGCGTTAACTCCTGGGAAGAGGGTCTAGAAAAGGCCAAGGAGATCGGATTCCCTGTCATGATTAAGGCTTCCGAAGGTGGTGGTGGTAAGGGTATCCGAAAAGCTATGTCTGAGGAGGGTTTCGAGCAATTATATAAAGCCGCTGCGAACGAAATTCCCGGCTCGCCCATCTTCATCATGAAGTTGGCGGGCAATGCCCGACATTTGGAAGTACAATTACTTGCTGATCAGTACGGTAACAATGTTTCGCTTTTTGGCAGAGATTGTTCCGTTCAGCGAAGACACCAAAAGATTATTGAGGAGGCTCCCGTCACAATTGCTAAGTCGCCGACATTCAAGGGCATGGAAGAGGCTGCCGTTCGTCTCGGACGTCTTGTGGGTTACGTTTCCGCTGGTACGGTTGAATATCTGTATTCGCACGAAGACGACAAGTTTTACTTCTTGGAGTTGAACCCTCGTCTGCAGGTCGAGCATCCTACCACGGAAATGGTTAGCGGTGTTAACCTGCCGGTTGCCCAATTACAAGTTGCTATGGGTATTCCCCTTCACCGAATTAGCGACATTCGGTTGCTCTACGGTGTTGACCCTAAGCTGGCCACCGAGATCGACTTCGAATTCAAGAACTCTGAGAGCGACAAGACTCAGCGACGACCGCAGCCCCGTGGTCACTGCACAGCTTGCCGAATCACATCAGAAGACCCTGGTGAGGGTTTCAAGCCTTCTAACGGTGTGATGCACGACTTGAACTTCAGGAGTAGCGCAAATGTCTGGGGTTACTTCTCAGTCAGTACCGCTTCCAGTATCCACAGTTTCTCGGACAGTCAATTTGGTCACATCTTCGCGTACGGAGAAAGCCGAGCTGCCTCTCGGAAAAACATGGTCGTTGCATTGAAAGAATTGAGCATCCGTGGTGACTTTAGAACCACCGTTGAGTACCTGATTAAGCTTCTTGAGACGGAAGCTTTTGAAGAGAACACCATCACAACTGGTTGGCTTGACGAGCTCATTTCTAACAAGCTGACCGCCGAGCGCCCGGATCCTATGCTCGCGGTTGTTTGTGGTGCTACCACCAAGGCCCATATTGCCAGCGAGGGTGTCATTGCTGAATACCGCTCTGGTCTGGAGAGGGGTCAAGTCCCTTCTAAGGACATCCTGAAGACGGTGTTCCCGATCGATTTCATTTATGAAGGCCATCGGTACAAATTCACTGCCACCCGTGCAGCTATCGACAGCTACCATCTCTTCATCAACGGCTCAAAAGTTTCGGTTGGCGTTCGTGCGTTGAGTGACGGTGGTTTGCTCATTCTTCTAGACGGCCGAAGCCACAGCGTCTACTGGAAGGAGGAAGTTGGTGCCACTCGTGTCTCTGTTGATAGCAAGACGTGCCTCCTAGAGCAGGAGAACGACCCCACTCAACTGCGCACGCCCAGTCCTGGTAAGCTTGTCAAGTACACCGTTGAGAACGGCGAACACGTCAGAGCCGGCCAAACATTTGCGGAGGTCGAAGTCATGAAGATGTTCATGCCTTTGGTAGCCCAGGAGGATGGTATTGTGCAGTTGATTAAGCAGCCTGGCGTCACCATTGAGGCTGGTGATATTCTTGGCATACTCGCCCTCGATGACCCGTCCCGTGTCAAGCAAGCCCAAGCCTTCCTTGGGCAGCTCCCCGAATTTGGACCTCCTCAAGTTACGGGTAACAAGCCTGCGCAGAGATTCGACTTGTCATTAAATATCCTTAAGAACATTCTCTTAGGATACGACAATTCCGTTATCATGCAACAGACCTTGAAGGAGATAGTCGAAGTCCTGCGAAACCCCGAACTTCCATTCAGCGAATGGGCAGCTCACCACGCTGCTCTCCATTCTAGAATGCCTCATAAGCTGGACACCCAACTGACACAGGTGGTAGACCGAGCTAAAGCTCGATCTTCTGAATTCCCTGCCAAGACATTGTCAAGAACAGTCACGAAATTCCTCGACGATAATACTACTCCCAGCGAAGCTGACGCTCTGCGAGCAACGATTGCGCCTCTGCTCGAAGTTCTCGACAACTACGCCGACGGCCAGAAGGTTCACGAGCTAAATGTCATCGGAAGTCTACTACAAATGTACGCTGACATTGAGGGCCGCTTCTCGGGCCGTCGTAGCCAGGACGAGGAGGTAATCCTCAAGCTTCGTGAAGAGAACAGGGAGGACATCCTTAAGGTTATCCAGGTTGTCTTGTCTCACAGCCGAGTCGGCTCGAAGAACCACCTAATCCTTGCTCTTCTGGAAGAGTACCGCCCCAACAAGCCCAACGTCGGCAATGTTGCCAAGTACCTGAGGCCGGTTTTGCGGAAGCTAACAGAATTGGAGTCGCGTCAGACGGCTAAGGTGTCTCTGAAGGCTCGAGAAATTCTGATTCAGTGCGCATTGCCGTCTCTAGAGGAGCGAACAGCTCAGATGGAACATATCTTGCGCTCTTCCGTTGTCGAAAACAAGTACGGCGAGACTGGCTGGGAGCACAGAGAGCCTAACCTTGATGTCATCAAGGAGGTTGTCGATTCTAAGTACACTGTCATCGACGTGTTGTCAACCTTCTTTGCGCACGAAGACCCTTGGGTTAACGCCGCTGCTCTCGAGGTATATGTCCGCCGAGCCTATCGTGCATACGACTTCAAGAAGGTTGAGTACCACGACGACGAGACTGATTCGGTTCCTCTGTTCCTCTCTTGGGACTTCTCTTTCCGCAAGGTTGGGCAGACTGAATTCTCCCTTCCCCTCCAGTCCGGCAACCCTTCCGTTCCTGGTACTCCCACACCGGAAGCCAGCGGCTTTAACCGGATCAGCTCCGTTAGTGACATGTCTTATCTAAACCGCCGCACTGAAGAGGAGCCTACCCGCCGTGGTGTCGTTGTTCCTTGCCGATACCTAGACGACGCCGACGAAATGCTCCAGAAGGCCCTGGAAGTACTACCGACTAAGAAGCGCTCTGGACTTATCCCTGACCTTAGCGGGAAGCGTAAATCGTTTGTTCCCAAGCACATCGAGGATGAGTTGACCAACATTATCAGCGTGGTCGTCCGTGACGTAGAGTCCTACGATGACCAAAACATCCTCGAGCGTATTGGTAGCATAATCGACCCATTGAAGCATGAGCTCGTCAACCACCGGGTCCGTCGTGTTACCTTCGTTTGTGGTCACAACGATGGTGCCTACCCCGGATATTACACTTTCCGTGCGCCTGACTTCATTGAAGACAGCAGTATCCGTCACGTTGAGCCCGCCTTGGCCTTCCAGCTGGAACTTGCCCGTCTTGCCAAATTCAAGATCTCCCCGGTCTTCACGGAGAACAAGAACATCCACGTTTACGAGGCTGTTGGCAAAGGTGTTGACACCGACAAGCGTTACTTCACACGCGCCGTCATCCGACCCGGTCGCCTACGGGATGACATCCCAACTGCGGAGTATCTTGTCTCTGAGGCTGACCGTGTAATCAACGACATCTTCGATGCTCTCGAGATCATTGGAAACAATAACTCGGATTTGAACCACATGTTCCTCAACTTCACCCCGGTCTTCCAGCTGAAGCCCCAAGAAGTCGAGCAGTCTCTCCAGGGATTTTTGGACCGATTCGGTCCTCGTGCTTGGCGACTACGTGTCTCACAAGTTGAGATCCGTATCATCTGCACGGACGCGGCCACCGGGATGCCATACCCTCTACGTGTTATCATCACCAACACCTCCGGATATGTTATCCAGGTTGAGATCTACGTAGAAAGGAAATCCGAAAAGGGTGAGATGGTGTTCTACTCGATCGGTGGTACCACCAAGATCGGATCGATGCACCTGTTACCCGTCTGCTCGCCGTACCCTACCAAGAACTGGCTGCAGCCCAAGCGTTACAAGGCCCACTTAATGGGTACTCAGTACGTGTACGATTTCCCCGAGCTCTTCCGCCAGGCTGTGGAGAATACCTGGACGAGAGTTACCAAAGCGCACCCGTCCTTATCCGATAAGAAGCCTGCTCAGGGCGAATGCATTGATTACAGCGAACTCGTCCTCGATGACCGTGATAGGTTGATTGAAGTTTCCCGTGAGCCTGGTACTAACACGTGCGGTATGGTCGGATGGGTCATCAATGCTCGCACACCTGAATACCCTTCGGGACGTAAGTTCATCATTGTCGCCAACGACATCACCTACAAGATTGGTTCCTTCGGTCCTAAGGAGGACCACTTCTTCAACAAGTGCACGGAATTGGCTCGTAGCATGGGTATCCCTCGTATCTACCTCTCAGCCAACTCTGGTGCTCGACTTGGTCTTGCCGAGGAGCTGATCCCGCACTTCAAGGTCGCTTGGAATGACCCCGAGAGGCAAGAGTCTGGCTTCAAGTACATTTACTTGGATGCGGAAACCAAGAAACGATTCGAGGACGGTGCCAAGCGCGATGTTATCACCGAGGAGATTACCGAAAACGGTGAGACGCGCCACAAGATTGTCGCCATTGTTGGTGCCGAAGACGGCCTTGGTGTTGAATGCTTGAGGGGTTCTGGTCTTATCGCTGGTGCCACCAGCCGAGCCTATAATGACATCTTCACTGTTACGCTCATTACGTGTCGATCTATCGGTAAGTTTGATTGTGGTTGTATGTTTCTGAGGTTGATTGCTAACGTTTTTCATAGGTATTGGTGCCTACCTTGTCCGACTTGGCCAACGTGCCGTCCAGATTGAGGGTCAACCTATCATCCTTACTGGTGCCCAGGCTCTTAACAACCTTCTTGGTCGTGAAGTGTACACCTCTAACCTCCAGCTTGGTGGTACCCAGATCATGTACCGCAATGGTGTGTCCCACTTGACTGCTAACGATGATTTTGCCGGTGTCTCCAAGATCGTTGAGTGGCTTTCTTTCGTCCCCGCTCAACGTAACTTGCCCGTACCTATTTCACCTAGCCTCGACACCTGGGATCGTGAGGTCATCTACACGCCGCCCAACAAGCAGCCTCACGATGTTAGATGGCTCATTGGTGGTAAGCAGGATGAGGACGGCTTCCAGTCTGGTCTCTTCGACAAGGACTCTTTCGTCGAGACTCTCGGTGGTTGGGCCCGTACCGTTGTCGTTGGTCGTGCTCGTCTTGGTGGTATCCCAATGGGTGTCATCGCCGTCGAGACTCGCACTGTTGAGAACATTACTCCTGCTGACCCCGCCAACCCTGACTCCGTTGAGCAAGTCTCCAACGAAGCCGGTGGTGTTTGGTACCCCAACTCTGCGTTCAAGACCGCCCAAGCCATCAACGACTTCAACTATGGTGAGCAGCTTCCTCTAATGATCCTTGCGAACTGGCGAGGTTTCTCTGGTGGTCAACGAGATATGTACAACGAAGTATTGAAGTACGGTTCATACATCGTTGATGCCCTCGTCAAGTTCGAGCAGCCCATCTTCGTATATATCCCACCTTTCGGCGAGCTCCGTGGTGGTTCATGGGTCGTGGTCGACCCGACCATCAATCCCACTGCTATGGAAATGTACGCCGATGCTGAGGCCCGTGCCGGTGTCCTAGAACCGGAGGGTATCATCGGTATCAAGTACAGGAAGGAGAAGCAATTAGAGACCATGGCTCGCCTAGACCCTGTTTACGCCTCGCTCAAGAAACAATTTGTCGACACCAACCTGTCCAAGGAGGAGCATGCAGAGGTCAAGGAGAGAATGGTGGAACGCGAGAAGCAATTGTTGCCAATCTACGCGCAAATCAGCATACAGTTCGCCGACTTGCACGACCGCGCTGGTCGTATGAAGGCCAAGGGCACCATCCGTGAAATTCTAGAGTGGAAGGATACTCGTCGCTTCTTCTACTGGCGTGTGCGCAGACGTCTCAACGAAGAGCACATCCTCAAGCGCATGGCTGCTGCTACGGCCTCGCCCAAGACTACCGACACGACCAGCACCGCCGCAGCCGCAGAACACCGCCAGCACCATCTCCGCCTACTTGCCGCTTGGTCTGGTGTCGTTAACTTTGACCGTAGCGATAAGGAGGTAGTAACCTGGTACGAGGAGAACGCGAAGACAATTGAAGCCAAGATTGAGCAAATCAGGTCCGACGCCGTTTCGCGCGAACTATCTGATCTCCTAAGAGCAGATAAGTCCTCAACCCTTAAGGGTCTAAAGGATATGCTGCACATGATGCCCGTTGGCGAACGGGAAGAGATCCTTAAATACCTAAAATAGACGAAGAAACATATACTCATTTGGGAGATGACTGTAGGATTTGGCACGAACATAAACGATAAAGGGAAAGAAAAATGGGGGTGTATATCTTAAATAACGGGGATTATGGACAACGCTTTTTTTTTTCTGTTATTGTTCTGATGTTCGCGGCGGCATGCTTGGCTGGTGTTTGGTTCTGCGGTGTGTAAGATCTTATACAATTTTTTTTATTTTCGCGATTCGCGTAGATATTATGGAATTGAGAATTAAAGAATCAGTCTATTTATTCATGATTGAATTTTTTCATGGGATGTGAGATTTGGAGTGATCGTGCCTCGTTATAGGTACCTAGATAATTGCTAGCGGTTTAGTTTAGGGGGTTGGCAGCTACCTAGGTAAGTAAAGCAGCTAAGTCAACTATCAGTGGCTTCAGTGCACCACTTCGCACCACTAACCCCTCTATGGGAGCGACACTATGGGGGACGATACTTTCACCTTTGCTAGGCGGACGAGCACGTAACAGCGGAGGACGAACTTTTTAGTTGACCGAATTTCCATTGACGAACCCTTTCCCGAATCATCTGAGTGCCAAGTACATGACATTTGAGAATGAAGAGCTGGCAGCAGAACTATGCCTAGACGCGCAACGCCTCTCATCAATATGCAACAACCAATAACGCCAGATGATGCCCTCATTCCTATACATCTCTCATATCTGGTTTCCATCCCTAATTCCATCATTGCTTCCCTACACATGCTTCCCTTCTCCTTTTCAGTATTCCTTTCCGTTCCCTGGTCATCGTCAATCCAAATCGCAACGCCGCGCAATTGAATGAGATATAATCAACTTAAACCCCCGCATCGGAGATTTTTGGATACCACAATATCTCACTCATCATGAACTAGACAGTCCCTAAACAGAGGATTCATAGCGGCGGAAGTAATTGCCTAACCGTAATATAAGGTCTGACTAAGAGCCACCGTCAAATCAGCAAGATTCGGCTGGGTGAACACGGGGCGTTCGGTACGAGCCGAGGCGCGAAGCGTCTTCTCAACATCGGAAGGGTCAAGTTGAGGGAGGGACGTCTCATTTGCCTGTTTGAAACTGTCTAGTCCATCCGCGATACGTGCCATGTCGAAAATTCCGAATCCCTTACAAAACTCCTCGTCTCGTTTCAGGTCGTACATTGTCAGCACTCGGTTAGTGCCTCCTGAGCCACCAGGATTAGTAGAAGAGGTAGCTCCGTTGGTCGTGTTAACCTTTTCAGCAATGTACTCATAGGCGTACGCAATCCACAGCGGTCTTTGTGGGTGAATAACGTCCATGAGGAGGAAATAGTTGGTTGAGAAGGTACGCGGTGGCATACCATTGACTCCAGGTTTTCGGACGTAAATCTCACCCAAGAGATATGCATAACGGGGTGAGCTGCCGAACCCATTCAAACCGAAAGGTAGACCACGATATTCGATCTCGACGATGAAATCGCAGCAGCAATTAAGAGAGGTCGTATCCGCATCCTCGTTCAAGTCACGGTAGCCTCGATTCTCGCGGGGTAGCACCAAAGGGGCCGGGGGGTCTTCCTCGAATTCCATATCAGAGAGACAAGTATCCTCGGTTCCTAATCGTACGAAGTATGTTGTTCCGTTATCTAAAATGCACAAGGTATATTCTTTTAGGATAACAGGCGTGTTAGCGTGAGAGTTCATCCCCTCGGGACTTTGGAAGTCTAGGCTCTTGAGGTAAGCTACGAAGTTATCACGCTTGACAACTTCCGGTTGCGGTGGCCCCTCACTGCTTGGAGTAGTGCTATTCTTAGTTCGCTGTCCTAAGAATACCACATCATCGTTGTCGCCGTCATGCTTTTGTGGCGCAGGTGCTGGAGGCTCAGTGACCTCTTTCGTTGGGAGCTCACCAGTAGCAATGATAGTATCCAAACGATTGGGGTTATTTTGTGGGTGGCTGGGCATAGCTTCAAATGTAGTCTTCATGTCACGGAACCTAGCTTCCAGGTCATGCAATCTTGTCTCCATTGCATTGGCCTGGCGTTCAAGCGTGGCTAGGTTGTTTAACTCTCGTCGCGTTGCTCTGGGTTCAATGGAGCGGATTTTGTCAACGGAGCTTTCTAATGACTTATGGGAAGCCTCTAGTCGCTGCATGCGGTAGACTAGGTCAGGGTGGTTACAAGTCGTGGCTGTAGTAGCCGGGGGGTCTTTTGTATCTCTACTGCGAAGCTTGTATGTCTTCGAAAAGATTTCGTCAGTCGCTTGCTGCAGGGTAGGCTGACGGGGTAAATGCAATCGCTGAGGACCGATCGGTAGGCGTTCAGCAGCGCTCAGCTTCGGCTTGGACTTGGGCTTATCGACGTAGTCTGCGTCGTTGGGGTCGTCATCTACACCTTTTTTTGTTGTGGTTGGTGCAGGCACCTTGAAGCTAAACTTCAAATTGGGTACAGGGAGTACTGGGTTAGCAAATAGAGACATCTCGGATTTTTGTCTCTTTGCAGGGTAGTCGTCATGTGCATCTCCCGATGAAGCTTCGCGCTTACGACTTTGATCCGCCATGGCGACTGTGTTTGGACTCGGAATCAACTGAACGTGTATTGAACAGAGCTTCGATTGGAGAGGGGACAAAATTTGAAAGAGCGTGAGCGTGAGCGTGGAATGTGCTTAAGGGACAGTGCTTGGGGGGCAGCGAAAGAGTTGCTGGTTATTACAAGAATGCGCAACTGCTGCTTCGATACCTTAACAACTTGAAAACGTGGTGTTTAGACAGTGTAGGTTGGTTCCGCGGTTGAGAGGAAGGAAATGGAAATAAAACGAGTGTGTAGAGAAAAAAAAAAGGTTGTAAAGTTTACGGTGTTGACGAGTGTTAAAAAACGCGTCCTGTTGTGCTGTGCTGTATCGTAATTGCCAGTTGCTGGTTGCTGTAGAAGTAGAGGCAGGTGCTGGGTTACCGATTAAGTAGGCAACAACGCTCCTTGGAGGACCGTTCTCAGTACTTGCTTAGCGAAACTTAAAGTGTGATCCCTTATCAGAGGGCACTCGCGAAAGATACGTACTTTTATTTGATACCTAGAAATGTAGTTCTTGCCAAATATATCGGGGGTAGGTTGCTTCCTTCCCCTTATCTACCAGCTAGGTACCTGTATGTAGGCAGGCCAGTGTCTTGATCAGGGGTATCGATTCGATACACAATGTATTTTCCTAATAATATCGTTTAACAGCCTACTCATTATACTATACACTTTTCTTTTGCGTTTTCGTCGATCCAGTGTCAAGATCCGTCGATGCATTAATCCTGCTTCATCCACCTTTCTCAGATCATCCTATCCTACATGCTCAACTTAGTAGATACCAGGTACGATCCTGTATTTCACAATGCTCTTATACTTCTCCCAGTCCTCACCATACTTCTTCGCGCACTTCTCATCATCTCGGAGGTCACGGTGAACCAATAAGACAGCAAAGTAGACAACGTAGAAGTAGGTAAAGATCATACCCCAATACTTGGCAGGGCCTTGTACAATTTCCCTTCCATCAAGAGCCTTGATGGCTCCTTCAGCTTGAGTGCCGGCTGACAAAATGGCGTAGCCAGCGAAGCCAGTAGGGAGAGCATATGGGAAAGACTGTAACCAATCACCGAGGTAGTTGATATGTCTCGCAATACCCCACCAACCCGACGTCATTAGTCGTGACCCGGTCTTGGTTTCGATGTAGGTGATGTGAGCAACGCGTGAGTCGTTAGGGTTAGTGCGGAAAATGTTCTTCTGCAAGTTGCTCAGGCGGAAAATAGAGAAGGCCGCAATTAGGACAACGGACACCGCCGTAGTACCCGCCCAGCCGAGCGTTAATGGGTATGTAGACAAGTATCGCGTCTGTTGGCTGTACATAAAAGGAACCCAGACGATATCTCCAAACGACAACATGAATCCGAAACCATCATTGATGATGTCGATTGTCGTAAGAATAGCAGGTTCCATGATTACGGAATCCAGAACGTAGACAGCCTGTACGATAGTAATGAAGACAATACTGTCGGTCACAAAACCGAAAGTGCGGTATTGCTTAGCAATAAAAGCACAATTTAGGATAATCCAACCAAGCATACCCGGGCGCAACTCGGTCCATTCTTTGATGTCAATCTCACCAATGAGAGGAAGCGTTACACGGGGGTTAAGCTCTCGTCCCATATAAAAGTCATAGATGAGATTTCCGGAGCAACCACCCGGGGCAAGTCGTCGGAGTTCGGCATTGCCCGGCTTCACGGAAAAGCTTCGGACATACACGAAGGTCGCGAGGGCGTAGGAAAAGATGATGTTGGCGGTGAGGATTTGTACATAATTATCGGCAATGAAGGTCCACAATGGGAATTCGGCACCTTGGGCAATTGTACCAGCAAGGCAAATGACGAGGGTAAATATAGCGGAGGAGAAGCCTATAATGACTATATTAGCTGGTGATTGCCTATGAAGTTATACAGATCTTAGTCGGGTTTCTCACCGTTAAATCTGTACTTGAGTCTGCCACCACCCGATAATTCTGTACCCTCAACCTCGGTAGCAGGTAGAAGACGATATAAAAGGGCACTGAAAAGGTAGTACGTCGCAGTCCAGCCGGTGACTCTCCAGCTAGCTAGGCCCCAGATACCATCTTCTGGCCATCCTACCTCGGCCTTCAATTGTTCGATGGATAGAGTTTTCGGGCTTAATAGCGACGGCGCAGGACAACCGGAGACATCGTTACAGGCAAAGGTGAATAGGTAGAGGAGAACTGGAAGGCCGAATGTGATCGCGGCGGTACCAAATCTAAGCAAAATATCTTCAATTAGCTCCAATCACCTCGGATTCGAAAACCGTCTATAGGACACATTGTGAAAAGTACTTACGGGCCACCAAATTCATAACCATGAGAGCCATGAGCGTCGTGCGCAGGCGCGGGAGTAGGCGCTGATTTCTTCGATTTGGGCGCCATGCTCGAAACTATGCAGTTAGAGATATGATACTGAAATTTGTGTCTCGTCTTATTCTCCCACAGGAGCGACCTCCTTTTATAAGAGGAAGTCTTTTTCGCTTGGCCTCCTTCACGACGCGGATATTCGACACGGAGCCAATCCGTAAAATTGATGAGGAAGGAAGACCGGCTGTTGACCGTGCCGTATGGTGCGATGATAGAGAAAAAGTATTGTAGGTGGTTCCTACCGGTAATCTTGGCTTCCGGGTGACACCATATTCTAACTTCGCTACTACCTACCTTCCTTAAGCTTTTGTAGGGATGCCAGAAAATTACATAACTTTAATATTGGACATGATGCCCCACTTGAAATAAGCATAACGGTTCCACAACGGTTCTCTAGGTACCTTAGTACTTAGACTCTTCATTCATGAGTCTTGACTTTTAAGTATCCTTTATATTCCATTTCATCAGTTCGCATACTTTGGCAATCCAATGTTCAACTCAGAATACCAATCAATAAACATATAATAAAATCAGGGGTAGTGTAGGACTTATTTCCTCAAAGAAAGCCTTCGTTGCTATGACCAATCAAGAAGGTCTTAATACATACTTGTAGTAAGTACTAGTACCCGATAAGTTTAGTCCCATCATCTGAAAACCAATCATGGAGACTAGCGGCAACTAAAACGTGTACGTACCCGACTCTTAGTCTCAAGCTCTTACCCGACACCCTCACCTGTTTACCTTTTACCTCATAGGCCCACAGGCTCATATGTACTGTAGGATCTTCCATTCAGGGGTCCCGTTCGATTTCGATGGGGCAGTGCACTAAGAATAACACCGGCAACTTGGCTTGAACATTGATTTGTACAGACCGGAACGAACTTCGAGAAGAAGTTACATTATATCCGAAAACGAAGGCTAAATAGCATCAAGCCCCGTCATCACGAATGTTGTGTCGGATCGCGATACTATCCCCTAACCGATGAACTAGACCATTCCGATACCCGCCCAGCGCAGCGAGCGCGTTCCACTAAAAATCTGTCGTTTCGTGATATTACAAAATACACCTTTACGACAAAACCTCAACGTAAAACACGTTTCGTAATCATGCGCTTCTCTTCACGGTCGGCGCTGGCATGCTCGGCGCTACTCTCCTTCCTCTCCCTCGCCTCCGTTTCCCTTGCCTCCGATGCCGATAAGACGACCACGTCCACAGCTTGTACAGCTACCTCGACGTCCGGCGCCTTTTTCGACCTAAGAGCCGATATAGCTATCCAAGCGAACCCAGACGGCTCGAAACCCGCGCATAGCAATGGAGCACCTATAGGGAACTACCATGCTAAGGGATACGACTACGGTTCCAACTTCACATTGAACATATGCGGCGCCGTAGTGGAACCAGTTGAAGACGTCATCGGCGTAGAGTCAAGCAAATGGCAGAACGTCAGCGCGTACTATACTTCTAAAGGCGATATATATAGCTTGGGTCTACAATCCGGCGCCTTGGTTTCGAGGGGTAAAGAGCTTATCCTACAATATACCGGAGGATCACCATGCGGGAAGAGCAAGAAGAGGGAAACCGATATTGAGGAGAGAAGTTCCATCCACGAGGGCGCGGCTTATCGGGGATCTGACTACGAGCGCGAAGAGGAAGAGGATTCGGTGTCGGCGACGAAAACTGCCACTGCGACGCCAGCTAAGGAGACGGACGAACCGAAGCGGAGAAAATCGGCTACGATATTCTTTAGTTGTGATAGAGATCCGGGCGCTGGTGTGGCGCAGGTTTCTTTCATTGCTACGGATCCTGAAGAGTGTTCTTACTTCTTCAAGGTCAAGTCGCAACATGCCTGTGCCGGTGTAGAACCGCATTCACCTGGCAGCGTGGGACCGGGTTCGATTTTCTTGATTATATTCGCCATTGCCATCCTAGTGTACCTACTTGGTGGTATCTTCTACCAGCGAACAGTAGCGCACGCAAGAGGTTGGAAACAACTACCTAACTATACGCTCTGGGCTAGCGTGTGGAGTTTCATTTGTGTAAGTGGCTCTTATCACGACATGGAAGTCTCTACATTTAAAGTGAGAAAATGGGGCTAACTAAGATGCTCAACATAGGATTTCTTCGTTATCGTCACATCTTCTTGTGCTCGTTTCCTCCCCGGCCGAAGAGGCTACCATTATGTCTCGGGTTCGCCGTCCGGAAGAGGTCGAAGCAACCGCGACGACGAAAACCGGCTGATCGACCAATACGACGAGGAGTGGGAAGATTGATTTTATATCTATTCGTTCTCGGGCATTTCTTTTCTTTCGTTTCTTGCATGTTACTATGCTACATAGATTCCTAGCACATTTATCTGGTCCTTAGAACTAGACAACATTTCAGTAACCAAACGTTACAACGATTTGGTGGGCGTTTGTTTTCATCAATAGGACGAAAACATGGGATCAACGACGGAGAATTCGGGATGCTCTGGGATGCTTCATTGGGTGTTATTATTTTTTTTATTGACGCAGGTAGGCGGCGCAAAATGTATGTCTTGGGAAACTGGGAAATTTTTAGCATGTTTCAAGGTCAATCATCTCACGAGTGAGCTTGTTCGTCATTCGATTACACAATGCTGTACGTATGTAAGTATGTACGTAAAAACTTGAAGACAAAAAAAGGGACATGATATAAGAACTCCTGAATGGTGCATATCTCAAATTTGCTGTATCTTGCAACGTATAAATTACCAACCCTTCCGAATTCATCCAACTCGACACGATCATAACCCGATCTAGTATAACCAAGTATCAACATGGCGGTGGCTCATCCGTGACGACTGTTATCGTACCTATCTAGGTAGGTAATGGCCTTGAATATATCTAACCCGTTTGGTTAGGTTGGTAGTAAAACTCGGGTGGTCTGGCCGAATTTTGATCTCAAAATCTCAATATGAGACACTTCGCGTTTGAAAATCCTGAAATCCCACCCAACGAGGGCCCTGCCATCCATAGCATGATGTGGGCTTGTTCTAGCCCCATTACACAAAGCTGATAGATTTTTTTTTTCTTTAAATCCCCGATGCGAGTAAGACGGATCACCCATCATGGATCCGATGGATCAACGTCTACGTTCTTCTGCTTGAGCCTCACGACTCAGCTCTTTTCTTTCGCTTATACTTTCTACCTTTCGTTTCTTACCTTTACGTTCGTTCGTCGGCGGGACCTTCACTCGTTTTATTTTATTCTTCGCCATATCATTACTTTCATTTCGATTCGTAGGCATCTGTATTAAATATGCATTTTAAGACTTTTTTCTTGGTGGCCGCCGCTCGTGTTGTTCTTGCCAGGGTCCAGTTTTTGGTGCGTATAAGTTGTGCGGTTGTATGATAAATGCATAAATGCTGATGGGATTTGTAGGGAGTCGCCATAGCCGGAGGAGACTTTGGATGTCAAATTGATGTAAGGAATCATTCAACTATGAATCGATAATTAAGTTAACTGGGGATCAAGGGGTCATGCTCTACGGGCTCGACTCAACTCCCATTAAACAACGATGGGATTGCGCAAATGCAGCACTTCGTCAAGGACGACAGTATCAACATCCTCAGATTACGTATGCCCATCCTTAATTCCCTATACTCTACCTAGAGAACGGCGTGTTGACGAACCCACGTAGCAATATCATGGCAGTTTCTGGTGAACAACAAACTTGGAAGCAATCTTGATAGCGGCAACCTAGCAAGATACGACCAGCTGGTGCAAGCTTGTCTCGCAACAGGGGCACACTGCATGATTGATGTCCACAACTTTGCCCGTTGGAATGGCGGTATTATCGGACAAGGCGGGCCGACGGACGACCAATTCGTTAGCCTCTGGAAGCAGTTGGCATCGAAATATGCCAAGAACCAAAATATCGTATTCGAACTCATGAACGAGCCACACGATCTCGATGTCGGTGTGTGGGCGAGCACTTGTCAAAAGGTCGTCACTGCAATTCGAGAAGCAGGTGCAACGTCTCATATGATCTTGTTGCCTGGGACCAACTTTGATAGCGCAGCGACGTTAGCCGACAGCGGTGGCGCGGACCAACTATTGGATATTAAGAACCCAGATGGGACGACGGATGATCTGATTCTAGATATCCATAAATACTTGGACGAGGACAATTCTGGGACGCATTCCAAATGCACAACGGATAATACCGATGCATTTACCACTATCGCACAGTTCTTAAGAGAGAAGGGGAGGAAAGGATTCATTAGTGAGACGGGAGCATCACAGGACGCCTCTGTAAGTCACGAAACTGACTCTCCGAAACAATTAATAAGCGGCTCCTAATGAAGCCCATCATAGTGTCTCGGCTCGTTTTGCGCACAAAACGCTCTCATCAACAAAAATTCGGACGTTTTTGTAGGCCTAGTGGGTTGGGGAGCCGGTAGTTTCGACACTTCGTATGTTATGAGCATGACACCCTCGAAGCAAAACGGACGACTGGTCGATAATCAATTGATGTCCCAATGCCTCATCGCAACATGGGTGAATTCTAAGGACACCGGAGCGGCAGGCCCCGAGCCATCAACACCACCGTCATCTTCAACTCTCCCCGCCAATCCGACTTCTGCAACTACATTGGCACAGACCAGTGTACCAGTAGTTACGGTCAAGATCGATCCAGAAACCACCACGCTTCACACGACATCGATACCGTCTAGTTTAACAACTTTGATAGTCGCGGCCGGGACGCCAGGTAGCCAGTCGTACAGTATTGATCTGGCCAGGCCGACAACTACAAAATCGCAACCCCAGACCCAATCCCAAACTCCGATTCAGTCACCGACTGCTACTACAGCTACAGGTGGATCTTCTTCGACTCGGGTATCGACGATTCTTCTGGGTTGCGCGTTGATTTCTTTGCTTTTACGTTGAGAAATATGGCATTTCGAAGATCGTAAAAACGACAGATGTTTTGCCTCAAGTTAGGGAATGACGGTCGGCACTTACACCTGACGGAAGTAATGGCTTCTCGGTAGGAACTATGTTCTCATGAGATTATGTCTGTAGTATTAGCGATTATGCAGCGCATGTATATACTTTGATCGATAACGAGTATATGGTTATTACGGAACCAATAGTGAAGATGCTTCTAGTGATGCCGTAATCCTCGGCGGTCTACATATTGGTGGTGGATCGTCGAAATACCTCGTATAATTCACCAACTGTTTCCTATTATATAAAAAGAGAATGAATAAGATGACGGTATAATCCATTAGTGGAAATCTATATATTCAATTGATCGTCGCTTCACCCCTGACTTGGTTTAAAACTCGAGTTCATGTTCTTTTCTTTGTGAATGTTGATGAAGGATGAAAAGAAGAGAAGAGCATCAAGTGTCGAGTTTTAAGTTTACCGAGTCTTCGTTCGCACTGTATTTGCAAGCGTTAAAGACGGGTATTACCCGCAGTAAGATCCACTAAGATGAACTCTAAAGGCTTCCAAGGATGCAAGTGGTACGGTTTAAGTGGAACTGTATACACTGTAGTTCGTACCTTCCTGTATTTAGATGGAGCTGAGAAAGTACCTAGACCTGTTTAGGTACATGTGATGTCCCCTCACCCACGTCATTGCAGATCCGCTGGCGCGTTTCAACGCTCTTTCCTAACATTCAGATCGTCAACCCCAACCGCTAGTCCGATTCTAGATTCTAAGCCTCGTTCCTGACGCTTTGTTCACTCTTGTCTTATCTTGCACCTTCTCTACTTTGATATTCCTTTTTTCTAACGATAAATCGCAATTTACCATACCCCGCCAAACTCTTAATAAACATATACATATACAAGATGCCTGAATTGGCGGAGTCCATCAAAGCCATACAAGAAGCATCAAAGGAAGATCGCTTCACGTACCTTACCATTCTCCAGTACCATGTTACCTCTCCGGAAATCCTACCCGCATTAGACGAAATTCTCCAGAATGCCGAACTCACCCAAGAAATTGGTTGGGATCTTGTACAGATGCTTCTAAACATAGAGGGATCCGAGGGATGTCTTGAGACAGTAGCTCGTCTAGGTAACCCCCGCGAAGTCGTCATCAAGGTCATGGAAGCTTTGGAGGGACTTGCTGTCGCTTGGAATGATGAAGTGATCGTCGATACCCAAGATCCCGGAGTCATCCCTGATTCTAAAATCCCCGGAAAGTTCATCATTCTACTTGGCATGCTAGGTATTCTCCACCAGCGTATCAAGACCAAGTACCCCTCCAGATTTCTAGGACCCTCTCTAGTGAAGGTGTTTGAGGCCTATCAGCCTAC
The DNA here is from genome assembly GCF_022578975.1 of Hypoxylon trugodes. NCBI lineage: Eukaryota > Fungi > Ascomycota > Sordariomycetes > Xylariales > Hypoxylaceae > Hypoxylon > Hypoxylon trugodes. The sequence continues at coordinate 199,697 of NW_026250024.1, read as the reverse complement.
GCCAGAGATGACTGCATCGGTTATCAACCTAGTCTACTCCCTCTCAGGTCGCAAGAGACCACCTCTACCTAGCCGAAAATCCAGCATTAATGTCGTCAACCCCGATCAGGATGGGGACTCATCAAAGAACGCACCTGATCCTGAGGCTGAGCAAGAGGATCCGAAGGAAGATGCCATGCAACGAAAATTATTGCAGGCCTTCGTCACGTGTATCTTACAACGATTTGTCAATGCGCATGATATGTTATGGTCACCCCGACTGTTAGAAGTCTATAACCCGCAAAAGACAATACCAGGCAAGAAGACGACAACAGAAGCCTTCCGGGAAAATGAAGAATTGCAAAAACGTGATGCAGTAGTTGGGCACTTAGTTGTAAGCTTCCTTCAGCTCCCCACATCCGATTACCTCGTCCATGCTAACATCACCTAGGCCTTATTGCGAGATCTTGGCCTAGATAAATGTGAAGGCCAGTTCGTGAAGAGCATCTTTGAGGGTCCAGTACACATTGACCCTCTAGCAGCTTTCGACGACTTCTCATCGGCCGATGAGATTCACCTGTCCGCTGGTGGGGCAGTATGTCTCATCGCTTACTGGATCTTCTCAAAAGATGTCTTCAGTTCAGACAGCCCACAACCCGACATGCATATCTTCCCAGATCACGCTTCAATGCTGGGAAGATTTCTCGGAAGGGAAGTACAATCGGAGATCATTTCTAGCCCTGGAATCGCTGATGCTTTGCTAGCCATCGGCCTTGGACTCGAGCATCGCAATTTAATAAAGAGGGGAGAAGAGCCAATTCTAATGGCGTATCACCACAACCTAACACTCATCTCCGTATTCCATCCAGACATCCAAGTTAGGAATGCCGCTACCACCTATGCTGGCTCCCTTCTCCACGCCGAACCCGACGACCAGATCCGATTAGAAATCCTAGAGGATTTATTAGAAAATTGCATGTTTGCTTCCCTGAAAGCGTGCGCCATCACATGGCTTAAAGAAGAAATCATCGCTGCTAAGCAAGGGAACCGATCAAATCAATTTTCATCGCCCGACGTCATTGAGAAGCTTCAATATTTCTTATTCCCCGACATGTTGTCCCTTAATGGATCGAGTGCTGAGGATCTAGTGGAATTCTGGGCCCAAAATCACATATTCCTCTTACAGGTCGCGAACTTTGCTTACCTACTCTTCACTGGCTTCAAGGAGCTCGTACCAGCGGGTATGGGTGCTGCTGTCGGACAACGATTTGTGGAGCCTTTGATTGCTGCGACGGAGAAGCTCCGGAAGGCCGATGGTGCAGATGGCGAAGATCAGATGCAGCTCAGCATATTAACGGATCGACTGCGAAGCCTAGGTCTACAATAGAGCGACACCACGAGCCGGCTTTTTGAGAAATTGGAGCCTTGGTAAAATCGGACTTAATCTTCTGAAGATAGAAGTAGGATAACTACTTGTGTAGGTAGTGAGATGATCATGACCTGAAGACAGCAGATGCAACTTAGTTTGTCGTATCGTGGGGTGTTTTCCTTTTGCAGATCACTCAGCCATCATGAAGGAACTTATACTCGCCTACGAAAAGGATTCTAGTTTAACATAAAAGCTAGAACAGCTAGTTAGACTCGAGTCAATAGCGACAAATGTCCAAATGAAATCAATCGAGCCTTTCATATCACCCCGCATTCACGGTCTTTCTATATAATGCTAATCGCCGACTAGGAACTACTACCAATGGATCACTCTAGAACCATGGTTACTATTGGTAACCAATATTACACATTCACAATTGATCCGTACCGGTTTTAAATTCATCGAAACGACGCTTCTAACAATCCTATGCGACGGTTAAGTAACGCACCTCCTCAACTTTAGCTGACCATCACCTCCACGATCAAGTTTCGCAGTCCGTTCACCCAGTATACCCTGTAACTTATCCGTCGACTCCGGGTATTCCACGTCGGGTTCCCCTCTCCTCCATCCCTCGAGTCCGTGGGCTAGATAAGACAAGATCGAATTCTTGAATAGCGGTTGATGACGACTAAGCGCAATAGATGCCGCAAGGAAGATACCCGTCAAGACAGTTTCGAGGATAGGGAGGATAAGCCAATACCAACGAACATGGATGTATACTTCTTCATGATATGCCTTTCCCGGTACTGTTCGAAGATTTTGGCTGCGAATGGTATTGTTGCTTGTGACTAAGTTACTGATAGTATCTGCGATATTTCTCGTGAGGTTCTTCATATCAGGCGCACTGGCGAGAATATCGGAGGTGAAAGAATCCTCCAGGAAGTCGAACCAGTTAGGCGCATAAGAGTAATACTGTAACCCAGTTGATGGCGCTTCTAGGATCCAACCTCGATCCGTCGATTTCGTTACCAAATTCTCTTCGGTCATAGAGTGGAACTCGACACCGCCGGGTGTAGCTGTGAGGTTATGAACTGTCCTTGCGCACCATTGCCAAGTGATGAGATAAAGCTCAACTTCGTCGGGGGAATAGCTTTGCTGAATTGATGGCGGTCGTACAATACCAAGCTTCGTCCCCGCGAACCCGCCTTCTTCGACTGACGTCCAAAATCCGTACTGGAGATTCGGTTTGCATTGATCTCCGAAGCCGGATAGTAGCATGGGTACGACGTTACTGCTATTATGGCCGAGATATATTGGGGGCGCAGATGAATCTAACGGAAAGGTGTAGTTGCATACTTGCGCGTCTTCGGTGCTGCCGCATTGAGATGCTATGGTGTTGTTAGTCCAACACGTTACATTGACCGCGCTTGTGTTATTACAGAAATCCGTTATGTCGCCGCAGAGAGCTAGGGTCGTGAAGTCGTCCCAAGAACATTGCGTCGCCGGTGTGGGGCAGTAAAAGTCGGCTGGCTGAGGCGAACCAATACCGCCATTTAGAACAGCGGCTTTGAAACGGGTCCATGGTAATGATGTGTCTGTGGAAGCTGGATATAAAGTTAGTCGGGACCCTATCAATTCATATTCCAGAGCAGCTCTTACCTGAGGCCTCAGTCGTCCAATTTGTCACTGCACCAATCCCCGCCGTGATATTGGGTAATTGAGCTTGCCGTGTTGGAAATGCGAGGATCTGCTGGGCGCTCGGTTCGATCCCTAAAGCCAGAATGGTAACTGCACCAAGATAAAAAGCAATGGTCGGCCCCCAAAGCTTGATGTCGAAAAGTAACATAAGGGAGCCCCATGGCCCCCGACTTGCCTCGTCCAGGCTTTGAAGGTCCTTCAGTTTCTCGGGCCGTCTGAAGTGCCACCACTTGTATTGGCCGATGCATGATGCTACCGGAATCATCATAGATGATCTAATAACGGTGGTGAGGATGGATATTATAGTGTTGGGCTGAATGCGCCGATTCCAGTCGGCCAAGGGCATCCCGTCGATTCGACTAAGGAAAATGATGACGAGGATAACGGTGATGAAACTGAACGCTGTTGCCCCTATTTCCCACCACCACCAAGCATCGAATCCTTCTTTCTTAGGCTTGCTGCGGGCTTTATTCGCTGCCTTGCCGTCGCGGGCGGAGAGGTCATCGTTCGGTACGGGAATAGTCGCACTCGTTGATCGAGAATCCTTCTTGGAGATTAAAAGTCCGGTTTTTCCAGTCTCGTAAGATTGTCGGGTATCATCGGTGACCTCTTGCCCATATATGACCTCGATATCCCCGCGAGCATCTATTTTCTCGAATGCGCGGGGTGGCGACCTTGAAGGTGATTCATTCGACTCGGAGTTTTCGGCGCTCGATAATAAATAGGTTGACGCACCAGCATCACTCCCGTGTCTAACATTTCGTACCGTAGATTCAGATCCCGTATTCCTGTCAGTCATTGTCATCGTCATCGTTAAAAATTATCATGGCGCATTTGAAATATATGACAACGTGAAGAAATCTAAGATAGGAATCCATGGGAAATCTACATGCGAAAATCATTTTGGAATCACTTGATGCCCTACGATTAAAGAGCAAGGGATACTGGGCGCTTAAGTGTCTTATACCTTCCCCTTGGGACTGATACAGCGAATGCGATTGGAGCAAACCCACACTTATGCAGGTGCGTCGTATCAAGTAGGATCGTAGATCGAAACACGTTCTTGGGTTTCTTCACGGGGTTGCATGACGATACGTTGTTGCATAGCCCGTCCGCCTTACGAGCTATACCCTGAAGTATGAAAGTAAGGATAAGATATAGACATCGAGTTAAGTCGAGTCGAGTCGAGTCGAGTCAAGGCATTCCATTGCAAAAATACGAGCGATAAAGTGCTAGCGACCTTGACTTCTGGATTCGAAAAAAGAATGGCTGGTGTTGCTGATTTTTGCTTTTCTCTGTGTTATGCTGTGTAACCTGCGAGGCTTGGAGTTGACCAGGATCTTTTGCCATCACATTTTCATGGATGGATGGATGGATGGTGCTATCTTCCTAATTTCTTTTTGTATCGCCCCCAACCCCTTCTCATCCTAACCTCTCATTCCTCGTTTACAGCAAAGAGATATAATTCATATTGTAAGGTGGATATGAGATTACCATTTAACACGGGGAATTTGCCAATCGTCTTGTTGACCCGAAGAGGTTTATACCTTTTAAAGATGGCATAGATTGACTTTGAAAGGTTAAAACGGATCTATAAAACTGAACATTGCCCAATTAAGCTTGTCGGCGCTAAACTAATTTAGGCTAAAAAGGTTGCTACTCCTATATCTGTTAAATGTACTATGATATTAAAGTAAATAACGTTATAAGGAATTAAAATTATTACTTCTTAAAGAGATAAAATAGATCAAATGTTTTTTTTTTTTTTTTTTTTTCATTAATAATTTATCAAAATTCATTTTTTTTATAAGTTTCCGTTACAAAGTACATGTACGTTTTGATATCTTGATGATACATATGAATGTATCCCGCTACCTGCCTAGGTAGGTACCTAAGTATATAATATAGCAAGGGGTATATATCTACTTAAATACCCAGGTAAGTACGTAAAACTTATTTGTTCATAATTACAATTTAACACTCGATCGCCTTCCCATTGCAAACCTCACTCCCAAGCCCGACCGGTATAGATTGAATATCAGGCGATTTAAAACAGGTCATTGTGAAGACGTATTTGGTCCTATTTAAGATGAGTGAATTCAAACTTCTAAAGACCCTTGGGGTGGGACAGGTACAGTGAACAATCAAGTACACAGGTTAAGTATAAGGGTACCTAACACTGGAAGGGCATTACCATGCAAATTAAAATTGACGAAGCCGAGCCGGAAGATTCGATCAATAGATATGCCATGGACACTATCAGTATCGGCGAAGAAGCTCTCTATATCCCACCCCATTGGCACAAGGTTAGTAAAGGAAATGGTCAAAAAACGGCCTAGACACGTTCGATATCACTACATATGGACTACATACTAATGCTTCTTTGTAGGATCATGCAGAGCACCTGAGCGTCCTCGAAGGGAGATTGGAAATCACTCTCAACGGAGAGAAGATTATTTTGAAAGCTGGAGATCCCGAGGTACTCATACCTCGTCGGGTCGTCCATGGTGTCAGGGGTTTCAAAGGCGAAAGACTCTGTTTCCGGGAGAGACCAGACCCTGCGGGCATGTACAAGGCTTTGTGAGTGTGTCCATATGCTTAGTATATCTTCATGTTTGGTATACAAAGACCCAACTCATTCCTGCAGATTCTTCAATGATGTTTTTTCGAAGGGGAAATTTGGAAACATTTGGCACCTACTAAGGGCTTTCTACGATGCGGAAACATACCTCGCCTTGCCTCTATACTTCCGATTTTTTGATGAAGTGGTCAGTCTCTATTTATGAAACGTCGTACTAAGCATCTGTTAATCTATTGTGAAGTTCATCACGGTGTTCGGAGGCATTGCCCATCTCTTCGCACCCCCAAAGCCCGATAGGCTATAGAGAGGCTTTTGAATGAGGTATCAGGTGATCATTCAAGGTACAACATAGATTGAACAGTTGGAACGTATTCGAGTTATTATGTATTGACATTACTTGATTGGAATTCATAACCAAAAGATTCATTACTTATCTCCCTGCTCTTCCTTATAACCGAAAAGTTTTTTTTTTTCTGCTTCTCGTTAATAATAACGGGGAACAATAAATTTACCTAGGTAGTTATACCACCATATGATCACTCCATGGGGTAAGTCCTAGCTCATATATTAGAATCGTTAAACTCAACATCCACAATTGGCCCTTGGTTGTGTACCCTATCTGCCTCACCTAAAGCCGCCACTGAATCCGAGCCCTTCATTTGTTACCCAGGCATAAGGCGCCTATTCCTCCGAGTTTGTTCGCATAGTAATATGATTCGAGTTACATATCATAGTCCATAATCATCTGCCGTCGCTATGTCACACTAGGGAAGTTGTGGGCTCGCCTCTTGACAAAGTCCTTGCTGGTGCTGCGACGGAGAAGTTATAAGAATTCATATCATGCACGCCTTGTCCCGCTACGCGGCTCTCCACTGTAGTAGTGGTGTTCATATGTATCGACTGAGATTGCGGAACTAGGTGCTTGTGGTCCTCGAGGCTTATATCCGCTGGCCCGCTACTATTTTCGCTATGAATACGCATAGCGCCAGTGTCAGAGCCCTTCGTGATGTGGCTTTTGATTCGTTTAACGAATTGGGTGGATTTGATGCCAAAGAGTCGGCTTAGAAAGGGGAGACAACAAGATATTGTAGCTAGCGGCGCCTCGATATACACCCAAATCGACGCGTTATAGTCAGAAACTAGTATACTCGTGTTAGCTTCGGCTCCCCTAGAATAGAAAGAGGCTCCTTATCCTCTTGATTAACATACTGCCAAGGTTACTTTCGTCAAATGTGCTCGTCTTCACCGAGCGGATCGTGCTTGCGATGCATGCTCTATGGTAAGTATTAGTAATAGATAGTCTAGGGCGCGGGTAGATGCTCTGATAGTTCCTTGGTAGGGGCCAGACTTACAATGATCCAAATAAAAAGGACAGTCCTACAAGGCTCTTCTGTGTGAGAGAAAGTTGCAGCCTGAGGACCGGTAAAACAGGTACAGCAAGAATTAACCAGTCTATGACGAAGTTTGAGATGGAGTTCCCCCACAGAAAAGGAACTGTCGCAAAACAATGCCCTGGTTTAGCCGGAATCCAGGCCTTATCGACCGGAGTGCACTGAAATATGATTATGAAGAAAAACACAATACCCCAGACCCAGGTAAGCCCTAACAGGGCGTAGATATGGTATCTTGTCGTTTTGACGCGCCCAAATATGCGATTATAGGAGTATAAGATCGAGGTCTTGATCAATACGACCACCACAGTATAGCTGAGCTCCGGGAAATAGATCAACTGTGGCGGTGAGTTAAAACGATTTGGTCACTTTATACCCCATGATCAAATGCGACGACTGACCTTCAGAATCCACGTCACTCTTTCTGGTCGTTGGACCAAATCCTCGGTTTCCCAACCTTCTCCGCTTAGAAAGCCGACTTTATCAGAAGATTAGCAGCCATATCTAGGTCCAAATGTGGTGGTGGTGTTAACTAGGTATAACCAGGGGCCATAATCAATTGGAGTAAAGATGCCCGTCCCGATGTGATGTAGTAATCAAGAAATAGCATACTCATATAACAAAAGGCAAGTTGAAGGGATAAGAAAACAAGTGCTGCCATTAAAACATAGTCGTCAACTCCGATTGCTTCCCTTTTTCGAAGCTTGAATCGTAGAACAGCTAGGATGATACCTAGGGCCGTGAGTATGGTAGTAATTACTACGGCATTGACAGCGAGCCTAGATATGCCGGTAGGAAGAACCTCGGTTTTAGTAGACATGTCGAGTTTATGTTCAGATACGCCCAGTTTTCAAGATAATTAGCTGTTCAGTGTTCAAAGCCGGCGAAATAAAAGCGTACGTTCCGCATAAGAAGATATGTTAGTAAGAACTAGCGAAGGAGGATAGGAAGAGGATGTATTTTAATCATTACTTGTTAGCTAGCCTGCTTTAAAATAATAGTATCTACTTAGAAACCGTATGAGTTAAAAATTAGGATATTAAACGGTTGAGCATATGTTTCTATATATATATATATGTATTGATTTATGTTTCAATTTTACGTTAGTTAGCAGCCATGAAAGGGGTCGCACAACAGTCTAACGTAAGCCGAAAAGATGTCTTGCCGTAGATTAGGCAGGCTGGTAGGTCGCCGACCTAGAACCAACCAATCCCCTGGTCGTATTGGGTGCAGGCTGTCGGTGGTTATTTCTATTCGTGTATTAGTATCTAAAGTGTTACATGCGAGTGTTACGAGTAAGCGTCGGGACAACCAACGAGTGCAAGTAGCCTGCTTGAATTACGGCACGGATAGCGCACACGTACCATAGCACGAGCCCGTTGGTTCGTGTAACTTCCGCCGGGGCACAGATATCGCGACTTTTAGATGGATACAGAGGCTCTAACTTAGCTCGGTAAAATAACCCGACGAGCAAAATGCCAGTTGGGGTCCAGGTATAAGTAACAAGAGGTATTCCTGCAGAATGATGTTACTAAATACGGATATCGTTCTAAACAGACTAATTGTGTGCTCCTTGGATTCATAACTCACTATTGTAATATCCGTCATGGCTGCAGCAGAGTTTATGATAAATACGCGGAAGATGAGGTATACAGGGGATGCCATGGTAAGCGACAATGAAAACTGACACTACCTAGGTACTGCGCACGAGGACAATCGTTGACAGTAAATATAGGCTGCTCTGAAGGGAAGTGGTGTCGACGCCAACCTTGCAACTCATGATCAATGTCCAGATAATTCACCTGTTGTTGTAAACAACGGAAATGGGCCGGGTCATTGCTGCCCCGGGCGGGTATGGCTAGAGAGCGAAGTCAAGCCATGTCCTCCGCGACCAGCAACAGGACGACACATTGGGACCTATGCATTGACGACTGATGTCGCTCAATGGGTCAAGAATGCTTTGGCAAATTATAAACCAGGGACAGAAGTCCTGGAACTTGTTAGGCCGTTTGCTGCCGAGTTCCATACATTGGTTGAAAAAGAGAGGAAGTCCAGTTTTGGCTTGCATGATCTCGACGCTATCGAACTGACATACCAAAGTACTCTCGAGATTGGCGCTGCCATACTCTTGGCTGCGAATGATAACAACGATCCGGTTGATTTATCAATCCAACTTCATGCATCAAGGGCTGGCGGAGATGACCACTTCAAATCCTGGGGTAAACTGCTTACCGGCCTTGAGTGTGACCCTCCGATCATCGTACAGTTTCCATTCTACTTGATGATGTGTCAAGCTTTCACCTTCGAGCCAAACACTCTAAGAGAAGATTATGTATACTCGGCTATGACTGGTGTCGACTGGGTACGTCTCCCCTTTTTCCGATTACATCGCGGGCCAAGCTCCCTGTTATGACCCACATATAAATGAGATTCCTTGTATCTCTCCCATGTCATATTTGAACTGGAACTCTTGATAAAATATCATTTGTGGGCTTTGTTAACCGCAATAATGCTGCAGGCAAAAGGTCAGAATAAATTCAACGACCGTCTAGCCGCTTTCGAGGCTCTCGCACGGGAATCTGTGCCGACACTCGAAGACACTAAATCTGGCGAAGACCGTTGCTTCTGGAGGATTGCGCTCGCGTATCTCCACGCTATGAATGGTTGTGAGAACGCGAGGTCCTTTAAGACACCAAGGAAAGCCGCTATCGAACATGGGTTAGATCCCGATCTTGTTATCGCAGCTCGTGCTTTGGATACTATTGGTTCTGCTTATATGTGCCGTGATGGTGCTGCGTGGCTGGACAATGAGGGCATGGACTCCCTCATTGGGTCTGCTCTGCCAAATGACGTAATGGACCTTCATACCGACATCTTTACTGGGGAAACTCGTAACTTACTCCGTCTTTTGTATCCACCTGGAAACAATATTACGCAGACTATAAAAATTACATCTACTATCCTGTCGACCATGCTCTGCGAAATATTCAGGGGCCATCATCGAGCACGAATGCATAATCGTGAGGATGGGCGCATCTCATCCACTTCGCCACCTTATAGCTTTTGTCGTGCTCGTCACAGGCGGGTCTTTGAGACACTAGAGCTATATATAAACCGATATCCCCAATTCTGGGAATGGTGAGTTACATCCGATGGGAACTCATATCTAGGATATAGGGGTAGATATTGCTCCCGTGCAACCCGCATATGCGGAGCCTGCCTGGGCTCTTCCCCGCCATGACCTCCCTCTTACATTTTTATTCGTATATTCATCAAGTTGCTGATATTCCGAATGCAGGACATGGGAGATTTACCGTGCAGCCAAGTCCCAGATAACAGAGGCCGCCATTGCTGAACCGATTGTCTGTGGGCTCAAGAGAGCCAGGAATCAGACTAATTTGCCAGCATCTCCAACTGGTAAATTTTTCAAATTATGGTATGACATGATCGAGGATGGCTCTGCGCAACTGGCAAAAAAGCAACCTCTTGGTGTGAGCGAAGACTTGGCACCTACAATACGCGACCTCCACAGTCTCTGGCATCAAGAATTGCTTCGCGATAACAAGGGGTCTGGATGGGGCCGCGAGTTCGATCAAAGGTCAGACCGACTCTTGGGCGAAGCAGGCGACGTCCTGGCCAGTAGAGGTGGTATATCGGAAGATATGTATAAGTTCAGCATTGCTTATGGGAGATTGAGCATGGGTTTACCGTATGTCGCTTACCATACTGTGGACGCTATCATTATGGCGTTTGGTGCCTTACCTTAACCGCCCGGGCCTTAGCACACTGCGCATACCCTGTTTCTGGGAGGTACTTGGATAATTGAATTTTTTTTTCTTGTATAAAAGTTCCAAGTTAATAGTTCCAGTCTCCTGGGAAATAGAAATATGGTTTGCATTTGAATTGTGAGCTGAAATACTTACGGCCTCTCTAATACTTTCGCTAATTTCACTCCTCTGTCATGCCTTTGCCCTTCTTTTAATCTTGTGCTATTTCATCAATTATTCCTATTCTTGGGAATACTAGGTAGTTGATATTTGGAAATCAATACATAAGTCTCTAGGAGATATCTGAGAATATCTAGGTACTAAGCAGGAACATATTCAGGTCAATATCTATGGGAACGATCCATTGACTCTTACCTAATTATCCACATACGTACTTAACGGCAGGCCGTCAGGGACCTTGATCCACTGCTTAGTAACAGGGTCGAGGAATTCATTCTGCAGCTGTTGCCATTCCTGTCTTATCACGTTCGCCCTTTGCATGTCTCTAGGCTTCATATAGCATTCAAACGGCGCGGGGACCATAGCAAGCCCGCCTCTAAGATCCTCGGTATCAATTTTGGAAATATCGGGTGTTTCGATATCAAAGGCCCACAACATAGAAGCAATAGCCAAGAATAAGCTGCGCTCGGCGATGTGAATGCCCTGACAAAGGCGCCTCCCCGCGCCGAATATATAATTATGTCGTAGGGTCGCAGGATCGCCAGATGTCGCAATCTCATGCTCCGACCTTATGTCATCCTTAAACCGCAAAGGGTTAAATACCTGCGGATTTGGCCATCTTTTGGGGTCCTTGTTTAAGGCCCAAACATTCACGACTACGGATGCGCCAGCGGGAATTATATAATCCCGATACACATCGTCCCTTAGCGGCGAATGAGGTATCAACAACGATGAAGTAGGCATCCACCGCAGCGTTTCTTTGACGCAACCGCGGATGTAAGGAAGCGATACCATATCCTCAATTTTGGGTAGCCGGTCAGTTCCAACTACAGAATCCAGCTCTTCTTGCGCCCGCCGCTGGATATCTGGATGGGTCACCATAGCCATGAGGAAGCCGACAAGTTCATCAGAGGTGGTACTACTACCTGCTTCGACAATATCACCTGCCATGTACGACGCCAACTCATCGGAAAAGTCCTCTGCTTTTTGCGCTTGGGCTAAAGATGCGCAGAAGCACGGCATTGCAGTACCGTCCTGGGCTTTCTTCTTCCCTTCAAGCCAGCGGTCGAGAAAAAGAGTCATAGAGACGCGGTCGAGATTCATGGCTTTCCGACAGGCAGGCAGGAGATACTTAGGGATTTTTTGAAGTATCGGATAGCAGTCCATAAGCCGGGCCGGGACAGTAACGGCTAGCTCGCAAACTTCAAAGAAGATAGAAACCACACTTTGCAACTTTGGATCGGAGAATGTTGTTGTTCGGAAGCCGTATACCATCTGACAGGTTACGCTGTTAGAGTATCGCTGGATATGTTTCTCATGGTCGCCGGGATTGTTTAATATGTCCACGAGCATCTGGCGGCTCTCGAGGGTCTGGTAAGGTGTGTATGCTCGAGTCGCATTGGCATTCAATATTTTGTGGTTGATTCGATGGACCTGCCGCCAGGTTGGAGTATATTTCTAGCAATACTTAGAACTGGCCAACCAACAGTATATGACGAGCTCAACTTACCATTGCAACCTGTCGAAGCCCGCGACTGCATAAGTCAGACAAGATGTACATATCTGGTCGAGAAGAATAACTTGACCCCCGCTTATCAAGCAATTCTTTCGCAATCTCTTGTGATTGCAACACAATAAGAGGACTGGATCCAACCATGAGCGAATAGATTGGACCATATCTCTCGCCCCACTCCGTAAATTGTTTGTATGGTTTGAACTTGGGCATGAGATGCAGATTTCCGATTATAGGGAGAGTTCGAGGGCCCGGGGGTAGGCCCGCAGCCCGTTTTCCGACTTGTAACAGCCTCATAATAATGTAAGCAATCGTGAGAGAACATATTGTCATAAAGGTTAAATTGATGGGGTTCACCCCCGAACCGACAGCCATGGTAACCTAACGATGGCGTTTCAACACGATATTGGAACCGCGAGCCTGGGCTAAATCACGACCTGGGAGGATAAACACAAACCGAGGTTGACATAAAAAGGACTTTATCTTACTGCTCTACTAGAAGTAGCCCGCCTACCTAGGTAGGAACTAATTAAATAACATCGGGGAGAAAATGTCGGATTACCAGCCGCTACTAAGCAATGCCTACAGAGTACCTGGAGTATGGCCCTGGTAGACACCTGTCAGTCACACTTTGCGAGTATATCGGCTAGGGGAAAGGAACTTGCCGCAAAGCCTCTCGATGGGGCGTATTGTTACCTGCAGTGCACCGCACCTTGCAGATAGACTCAGTCATACGAGTAGCTGGCGAGCGCGGTCGGGGCATACAGCCTGCCTTAATTAATCATGTGGCTGCATAATATTGATACAGCTTGGAATCCTATTCGGGGGTAACACATAAGACATAAGATGCAAATGTATCACAACATCAAATCCTTTTACAAATTACCTATCGGCCTTATTTGCACTGTACTATTTGTCACAGTACTAGGTAACTTATATCTGTAAATTTGTACGTTTAACTGATACGGTTATAAAGACGGTACAAGAACGATAATAATAATAATTATAATAATTATTATTATATGTATATTATAGATATAGGAACTTACCTACCTCGGTAGGTAAACATACGGAATTACTTAAGTACATACTTCATTACCAATATAGAAATATATGCATTTACTTGATCGTGTAACATAATAATAGGCGTGATATACTCAGTACCACCCGTATTTATTAAATCCCGCTGTGACTTCAATATTTTGACATCCACCGGAGTAATAGTCGCACTTCTATGTACCAATCAGTTTAAGGTCGGCATTGTGTAGGAATACGCCATCGCAGTGCATCGTACGTCCGAACGTTGCGATTATCCATAGACATCCCCTTCTGGAATGCTTCGTGAAATTTGCGCCATGAATACATGCAGAGGAAGAAGTGCCACGCCTTGTCGACGTATGGAGTAACGTAGTCGCCTCGTTCCCAAGCTTCGCGGGATACTTCTTCAGATTCCAAGGTTTCATTGCTAAGATAGGGCTTCCAGTTCGTGCGCGAGGGGGTTCCTCTACAAGCTCAGTGTGGGAACAGTTTGGGCGCTGCCATGCCCATGACCTTTATAAAAGAGAATCGGTAAGTTATACGTCAAGGGAAAAAAAAAACGTCCCGTATTACATACTTGAATCAAACACACAACCCAACCACTTTGCTTCAGCAATGCTAGAACCACAATGGCCAAATTCCTCGCCTGTCAACGCGCTTGTAGAGTCAGCATGAGCCGACTTAGTTGGGGTGGACGTGAGGATGCGAAGGCTAGCTATCTCATCTCAAGCCTGTGAAAGAAGCCGGCTCGAAGTGACGACGTCGACCGAGCCAACCGCTACCAGAACTAGAAAAACGATGACTAACAAAGTAAAAGAAGCAACGGCATCTGAGCTTTCGTCACTCAACAACCTATGGAACTGTTTTTTCTCTTCGTTGTTCATTTTCGGGGTTTTGGCGAGAAAAGTACTTGGGGATGAGAGTTCTGGCGGTCATATCTGAATCCCGGATAGCTACCTCGGTACGCTAAGTAGCCCATGGCTATTCACTCGGATTTTGGTTAGAATCCGCCCGGATTTGAAATATACGCCATTTGTATTCTGTCGATCAAGCCTCTTTGTTATGACTACGTGGTTTTTGTGTAGAGAGATAATTTGAACTACCATAGAAATCCGCCAATCAACCACCTTGTCATTCGGCAATATTTTCCCAAATAAAATTGAAAAAATAAATACTCGGGAGATTTCTGTATAGTTTCTCCGTGGTTTCGAACCACCAGTAATTGTTATTTTAGAGAGAACAACGTTACGGGGGCGATGGAAGTCTTGTTGGTTTATTCCTATGATGAGTGGGCCGTTGGTTAGTAGATCCAGTTCAAAGCAGTTTTTGGAAGGGTATGCTGTAATTATAGGTCGTAACCAACCGAAAATATAGCGCGTAGCTCCTTAAAAGTGGCGCACGATGCCCTCAAACAATAGCAATAGTGGCTCTGGTGAGCGCCATGCAGCGGGTACCTAGAAACTCAATGATTCCCGCTTAGGTACCTTCTATATTCGCTGAAACCTGCTACACTTTTAGCTGATAATGCGCTATACACTTTATTTCTAGGTACTATATACGAGCCCTGGAGCTCTTGTGATATTCTCGTGGGGGTGGCGTAATGGTAAGCCCACTTTTTGATGACAGGTTCTCCGGGCTGTACATGGGGGTTGGAATCTGTATTAGGCGGCCTGGCTTCTCATTTTTCACTCCTACAATAACAAACGACTACCGACATAATCAATGTTATTAGAATGAACTGTACCGCCCAAGCGGATACTCTTTTCGGTCCAGCCGTGGGTGTCTCTTGTCGCGGCGGCTTCGATTTTACTCTTTTATTCGAACAATCTATCCTTACTATCCCGTTAGCTGGGGCTTGTTCGCTTGCCTTTTTAGCTCGATTGAGATACTTGTCTAAGAGAGAGCCCATCACATTTGGAGGATCAACTCGGCTGGCAAAATTAGTAGTCGCTGCAATATTCCTTGGTGTCCAGGCCTCTTTACTGGCGCTTTGGGATGCTAATAATGCCTTGAAGACGAGCGTGTCTATTGCTACGGCCTCCATCAACTTGGTCGTCGCGTTTCTGGTGCTTATGTTATCATGGCTTGAAGATTCCAGGTCTGTACGACCATCAAGCGTGTTAAGTCTCTACCTCATTTTCTCGGTATTACTAGACTTTCCGCAGGTTAGAACGCTATGGCTGAAGGGATCGAATACGGTGTTGGCGAGTTTGTTCACCGTTAACATCGCGACGAAAGCTGTACTCTTATTTCTTGAGGCGCAAAGTAAAGGAGATCGTCTAAAAGAGAAACACAAAAATTTACCACCGGAATCGATCAGCGGTATTATCAATCGCACCCTTCTTTGGTGGGTGAATGTGATCTTCCGTCGCGGCTTTCGCACTGTCCTTGCAATTGATGATTTATACGAAATTGACGAATCTTTATCCTCGAATGTCCTACATCGGAAAATTACTGCCTCTTGGTCGACTCGGCATATCCCGGAGCGGCGTCTTGAGTACCCCATAGCTGTCATTCGCGCGTTCCGAATTCCTCTTCTCGTAACAGCTATCCCACGCCTTTTTCTCATAGGGTTCACATTTTCGCAGCCTTTCCTCATTTCGCGCACCCTCGAGCTCTTGGGTGAACCAGACAACGAAGCCTCCCGTCAAAAAGGTTACGGCATTATCGGTGCTGCAGCACTTATATACCTTGGCCTTGCGTTTCTTACACTACACTACAATCACAATCAAAACCGCTTTATTACTATGTTTCGCGGTGCCACGGATTTGTTAATATACGAACGTGTATTATGTGTTCAGTCCAGAATCTACGATGAGACAGCAGCAGTAACACTCATGAGCACAGACGTGGATCGCGTTGCTTTCTCACTAGAGAGTTTGAACGAAATTTGGGCTCGACTAATTGAAGTGGCGGTTGGAATTACTCTCCTCGCGGTACAATTGGGCTGGGTCTGTATTATGCCTATAGTTATTGTTGTCCTCAGCAGTTTTGGAGCAAAGCAAATCTCAAAGCATATAGGAGAACAGCAGAAAGTATGGATGGAAGCCGTGCAGAAGAGAATTGCCGTAACTACGAGCGCATTGTGTGAAATCAAAGCAATTAAAATGATGGGCTTTACTGATATAGTAACAAAGCGAATTCAGGAATACAGAATTGATGAGACACACCGTATGGCTGGTTTTCGATGGAGCATCGTATGGCAGAACGTGGTACAGAATTTACCTTACGTTGTGGCGCCTGCGTTGACCTTCGCGGTATATGCCGGTCAAGCCATCGCTCTCGGAACAGGCTTGATAGGCACCACCAAAGCATTTACGAGCTTGTCCATTATCACTTTGCTTACGACGCCAGTTTCAAAGCTTCTTAGCGCGATTCCTAATACATCGGCGAGTCTGGGATGTTATGATCGGATTCAAAATTTTCTTGTCGCACCCCCCAGACAAGACTACCGATTGATTTCAGGGTCTAATGGGAATTGTCAAGACCCGCGCTCTAACAATGATGCTGAACCCGGAGTAGTCGATATCAACGAGGATGTTGCGATTTCTGCCGAGAATATATCTTTGCGACCAACCCCTGATTCTGGTATAATCCTCGAAAATATAAATTTGAGGGTAAAGAAGCGGTCTTTCACCGTGCTGCTTGGGCCTGTGGGTGTTGGAAAAAGCACCCTCATCGCTTCGCTTCTTGGGGAAGTTCCTCCTGAGCATGGATCAATCACCATAAGTACTCCACGTATAGCCTTTTGTTCGCAAACACCATGGCTGCCAAATTCGACCATTAAGGATGCCATCTGCATGCCCAACGAGGCAACCACTTTCGACGAGGGATGGTACCAAACCGTCCTTCGCGCATGTGCGCTCGACCAAGACCTCAATCTACTGCCGGCCAAGGATAATACTGTCGTCGGCAATGGGGGCGCGGGATTGAGCGGAGGACAAAAAGCTCGTGTCGCATTAGCCAGAGCGGTCTATAGTAGATGTGAAATACTTGTGCTCGATGGAGTGGCAAGTGCCCTTGATGCCAAGACCAAGTCAGATATTGGTCAGAGACTACTGGGCGAAGATGGTTTACTAAGGCAATTGGGAGCATCGGTTCTGCTAGCTGGTTCAGGTGAGTTTTTTTTTTTTTTTCGATTTTTCTATGGTAATTGTGCTAATTCTAATAGATGAATACCTGGATCTTGTTGACCAAGTGTTAATCCTTGGTGATACCGGACTGCGATTCGCGGGGAGTTACGATCGCGCCTTAGCCGAGGGCCTTGTAGACCTAAAACAAGGATCGAAACAAGACGACTTAGGCGAAAATGAAATAGTTAGTAAACCACTGGATATAGAGGAAAAGGCAGAAGAAGTCTCTAAAGCGGATGAGCTTAAGGATTTGACGAGAGCCACCGGCGATTTTGCGGTTTATAAATACTACTTTAACTCGATCGGGCCATGGAAGATCCTCGTTTTCGTATTTTTCGTAACGTTGGATGTATTTTGCGCCACTTTTAGTCGTAAGAAACCCACTCAACTCAACCCATACATCGTGTACTTGTGCTAACAAGTTAGAAATTTGGCTTAAATGGTGGTCCGAAGCTGGGGGCGGCCGATTAGGGTTATATATCAGCGTCTATTTAATACTCGCGATATTAGAATCTATTGGAAATGGGGGTTACGTCTGGTATGTGCCTACCATGCCGAGATGCTTTACGCCACTAACCGGACCTACAGGGGAATCCTTATTTTGATATCCCCACCAACCGCGAGGAAGCTACATCATACACTTCTGAAAACCGTTATGCGGTAAGATACTCGATTTCTTCTAATTGTTAGATTCTAAACATAATAGGGCACCACAATCGTTTTTCTCCTCGACGGATAACGGTACAATACTCAATCGATTCAGTCAAGATATGACCCTCATCGAAAGCCAATTGGCAATTGGCATGCTTATCACAGTGTCTAGTATGGCTGAGGCCCAAGTTCCTTTTCCCAATTTTATGCTAATCGCAAGTCGTAGACTTGTTTTCTGCTATAGCCACCGTCGCTCTTGTTGCTAGTGGCTCGTCTTATATGGCGGCTACCATTCCTTTCCTTATCCTAGTCATCGGAATCATTCAGCATTTTTATCTTCGAACGTCCCGGCAACTACGTCTTCTCGATCTCGAGGCTAAAAGTCCCTTGTATAACAATTTCCTCGAAACTCTAGCGGGGCTAGAGACCATTCGGGCATTTGGCTGGGAGGAGATGCAGCAACAAACTAATAGGAAACTCCTGGATCTATCGCAGAGGCCATATTATCTGTTGTACTGCATCCAGCAATGGCTAAATCTAGTGTTGGACCTTATTGTTGCAGCCGAGGCAGTACTGGTCGTAGGTCTAGCAGTAGGGTTGAGGGGCTCGAGTACTAGCCCAGGCTCGCTAGGTGTGTCGATGAATAACATATTAAGTAAGTTCAGCACATCCGACGATATGAGGTATATACTAACAACCCCAGGCTTTAACGCGTATCTTGCCTCCCTCGTAACAGGTTGGACGCAGCTTGAGACTTCATTAGGATCTATTGCACGAGTAAGAGATTTCGAAATGGAAGTGCAACCGGAAGAAAAGAGCGGAGAAGACCAAGAACCGCCGCCGACATGGCCTGAAAAGGGGGCGATTGAGTTTCGGAATGCAACAGCGTCCCATAAGTAAGCAATTCACCGCGTGCAATAGATACGCGTTTTTAGACAACCTACTAACTATCTACTCATAGCCCTACCTCAAATGCTCTTCGTGATATTACACTATCCATTTTGCCAGGCCAGAAGGTTGGCATTTGCGGTCGAACTAGCAGGTAAATTCCCCCTATTCTAAACCCCTATTTTAGATTAGTCAGCAATCGCTCACACATTAGTCACCACAGCGGTAAATCATCATTAATTAGTACAATCCTTCGACTGCTCGAAATCGAATCCGGTACGATTACAATAGATGGTCTTGATATTTCGACCATACCACGGGAATCGATCCGCTCCCGTCTTGTGACGATTCCCCAAGATCCACTTATTCTCGTCGGTACGGTGCGTTTCAACATAGACCCTTTGTCGCAACATACCGATAACGACATAATCAACGCTCTTGAGCGCGTAAGCATGTGGCCTGTGATTCAGGCGCGCGGTGGACTCGACGTCGAGATCACGGCGTCGTCATTGTCTAAAGGCCAACAACAGCTTTTCGCACTTGGACGTGCGTTACTAAGGAAGGGAAAGGTGTTGCTGTTAGACGAGCCAACTAGTCATGTTGATCCCAAGACAGACGTGATAATCCATAAGATCCTTAAAGACGAATTTGGAGGTTGTACTATGCTCATAGTAAGCCATAAACTTGACAGTATTATGGACATGGACTCGGTGATTGTGATGGATGAGGGTAAGGTAGCGGAGGCGGGAAATCCAGTTGATTTATCTAAATGCGGCGGGAGGTTTGCTGCGCTACTTGAGGCTAATGGTTTGGCCAACGGGTAATACCCTTCATTCTTCATGATCACCCAACTAACATCATCGTGCTCTAGTTAGGAAATGAATTACTACTAGATTACGATGAAAGTGCTTACAGCAACCCGGTTATATTATTCCCTTTTATACACTCGCACCCCTGGGTGTTTTATCCAATTAATTACAACATCGGACCATCTTGCTTAGGGAATTTTCGAAAAATGTCAGCGACCTTGTCAATAGGCGCAGTTAGTAGCGCGGCCGCCGTCTCGAATGGCGGTGATTTGGGAGACAGTGGATGACTACGGGTAGGTACTAGCTCTTTTGTGCGCTCGAATGATCTGCACAGCTGTACCACCGAGTCATCGTCGAGCTTATTTTCGAGTTCGGGCAATTCGCGCTCCTCGGCCTCTTTGGCATACTGCTGTAAGTCGGAGGATAGGCTGTGGAACGTCGATTCAAAGTCCGGATCCTCCGCCTTTAAGTTCTGTAATCGGTATAGCTGTTCCTTGATCTAAATTCGAAAACTGGTAAGTGTGCTGAAAAGATGTCCTAATTGGTGTACTTACTGCCTGATGCTGATCGCGACTTTTTCGCGCTACATCCCGCCCATCTCTCAAGTGTTCCTCCATCGCCGGGTACACAATAAGATCTTTGGCTACAAGTTGGCGGGCTAGTTCCCACACAAATAAATTCCGATACCTTATTCTCTCGTCGGAGTTTTTGTTATCAGCGATGTGAGGGTAATAAGACTCGAGTTCGCGATGGTCATTTTTTATTGTATTTAGAAGGGGACCCCTCAACATGGCCGCGGGGGAAAATGAACGGGTCGGCAGCAACAATTGTTGTGACCCTTTCGGGATGGGTAACGTGAGGCGTCGAAACATGGCGATTTGATGCGTTCAAACAAATCGTAAGAAATTGCCAGAGGTGATAACCTTAAGGTAAATTCATGTTCTTAAATGGAAACATCATTGTTAGGCATGGTTAATAATCACCAATTATCCATTCCAATTGGGCCGGCTACGGCAATGATGATGCAACGATATTCACATCAACACGTCATGAGTATCTTATCAATACGCATCACTCCAAGTATTACAAATATCAGTCACAATAAAAAAGTATAGAAGCAATTGGGCCAATGATTATCTGAATAGGTAGCTACCTGAATTAGTATGGATTTTCGGTCTTGGTCTAGCCCTCGAGGTTGAGCTTGTCAACTCATGTCCTTAATCCCCCAACACATCGAGTCAAAGAGACGTCCTGTTCCGAAGCTAATTGATTCCGCCGAAGTCCATAAAGTACGCCGTTCCTTTAGAAAATATTTGCCTAAACCTGCATAGCTGCATTTCGTGCCTCGACTTGATGCTTGCGTAGGTGGCGGTAAACGGACTCAGTTGTCTTGCGTCGAGGGTTGTTACAGCCCACCCAGTTGCATCTGATTTCATCACCGATAGTTTCTTCCATGTTATGAACCTTGAGGTGCCTGTTCATATCCCCTTCGGTGGGAGTGACGACGTTGCATCCAGGCCAATGGCAACGGGTTCCGACGTGAACTTCTTCCATGTGTCGCTGACGAGTCTTGGGGGTCTTGAAATTAGCTTTGCCGCAATCCGGGCACGGGTCCGCTTGGTACGGCTGGTGCGAGGGTGTAACCGACCCGTCTTGGGAAGCTGAGGGTCGGACGGTGTCCTGAAACGCTCGGTGATCTAATAATCGGGATTAGCATGAACCATTCCAAGCAGTTTTCCGTAAGGAGTGATATGGTATCACCAAAAATACAACAAAATAGGATCTTAACTAATGTTGTGTGTACGAACCTGTAGGATCTTGGGCACTCTGGGCGCTCTCTCCGTTCTGAATGACGTTTCCAGCTGTTGCGACTTGCTCAATTGCAAGCGGCGGTAGCGTGGATGCGGCTTCTCCTCGTTGTTCAATCCCACACAACTCACACATCAGCGTGACGAAGGGGATTGCCTCCATGGTACTGTTAGACGACATTTTGAGGGAAGGTTTATGGCCACCTATATGCGTAGACGTAAAGAAGGATAGGTGTGAGTGAGGGTAAAAACACGGAGCAAACAAAAATGACTTGGAAATTTATTGTAAATAAATATCCGTGGCCCCAAACGGCACCAAGTTTTGATTAATTTGTTAAGTGCTGAGGAACCGTACGTGCACGCCCCTACCTACACTACCATGTTTCTTTGGCTGTTATCTAGGAAACCGCGATTTACCATTTCTTTAAAATCCACCGTGCTCCGTGCATATTCAGGGGCCAAGGGAATAACGTGTTGAAGTCATTGGCCTATCAACGCCGTGTACTAGGTAGGCGCGTGTAAGTACCTTTCGTTACTACTTAATCAGATACTAGGAATCGCGTAACTACTACCTAAGTACTTGGTAAGGGTTAGTGAGTATCTAACGAGGCTTGAACTAGGACGAACGAATACACAGCGAGCCCTTATATAACAACTCACCAGAGAACATTTAGCATACACATTTAGGTACCACGCCAGAAAACTAATAGGAGCAATCATCGCCTCGGAACTAATATGAATCAACTTGTAAAATCCCCTAGTTAGACGTAGATGAGCCTAGGTATCGGATTCATTCCCAGTCAATGGCCAGCCCAATAGCTCTTCCCATTAATCCCGTCGCCAGGTTCCTGCAACTTTTCGATAAAGTAGTGCTTGAACGATATTAGAGGCTACAATGGAGTCCGCTTCAAACAGCTTGTAGGGGTGATAAATACCTAAGCAGGTATTCAAATTCACTCCAATTTTTCTAGGTCCTCCCTAAGCAAGCTGTATAGTACTTGGTCAACGGATTTCCCGTATTTATAGATAGCTTTCCTCCTTACTCCCTCTTTCGTATAACCCACTCGCTCCAGCACTTTCATACTCCCAAAATTGCCATCAAAGACACCGGCCTCCAGCCTGATAAGCTCGGGAAACTCCTTAAAGGCCCATTCCGAAAATCCCATAAGAGCGCTCGTCGCGATACCCTTGCCCCAGAAATCCATAGCAACCCAGTAGCCGACCTCCCAGGTACGGGATTCGATATCCTGACCAGGCGTTAAGCCTATACCGCCCGCGAAGGTCCCATCTAGGTTGAAGATGCCGAAGTTTACTATGGGAGTAGCATTTATAGAGAAGTTGATCCAGAATTCGGAGCTCTCCAATGTATAAGGGTGAGGGAAGCGGTTGCGCATGTAGGCAACGATCTCGGGATGGTTTGCCGCTGCCGCCATGGGTGCGGCATCGCTAGGGGCATAAGCCCGTATGAAGCATTTGTCCGTTGTGACGATTGGGGTAGGGATTGTTTGGAGGGTAGCGGTAGCCATAGTGAATTTCGGCTAATGCGAGTCGATGGCACGAGAAAAAGAAGTATGCTTGAAAAAGGACGCTGGTGGTAAAGATGAAGTTGTAAAGAAAGAAACGACTAGCACTCTTAAGTCGTGCTGTTTAGATAAGGTACTGCGAAAACGGATACGGCATTCAGCTCCTGCATGCTGGTCTGACTCACTCCTATTCGGGTAAGGTTGGTGAGATATTCTAACTACCGAATATTCTTGGTGTTAAGATACGAGAAATATAGCAACGAATCTAGACTCAAGGGAACAGTCAGATCCAAAAATGGAGGCTGCATGCTGTTGACTCACTATAATACCCACCTGCTGTATAAATTTCATCGAGGCGAAGTTTTAAAACTACACATTGTTAGTGATATTTCGAACGCATTAAATCTTATGAAATTCATAGTCATGTCCCTTTGGTGCAACTCTTCCACTATTAGAAGGAGAATGCGGATTTTATTTTGAGGGGGTGGCTTGCTCTTGTACTGAATGTGGCTTATGTGGCTTCGTTAGTATATTACCTAATACTCGGTTACATACCCCTGCTGTCTTGGCGACGCTACACTGCCCTGACATGTGGCGTCATTAGTGTTCTTTAGTGATGTCACTAAATCAACTAATTTTCAACTAATGTCGGCATCAAAATTTAGCTTTACCCGCCTTGCCTTGATTGCTCTTTTTGGGCATACATTATACAGCTACACGTACCTTATTGGCGTACCTCCAATCAGAATCATGTATCTAACAAGGCACAACCCTGGGTCCGTCCCTCTAGACTTAACCTTACAACATTTTGAAGGCGAATAACCTTAACCTAACTGTGGCCTGATATGTACTGGCATTCCTCTCGCTGCTTATTAACGTTCCATATTTAGTATGTTGGTCTTTCCATTTCCAAGGAGACAATGAGGATGGCTTCTGCAGACGGTAAACCGAAGAGAGGGAATTGATGGGTCCTCGTATCGCGTATCGGTAGCACTTTCAGGATCAACACTCTATGACCTATCAGCATCCATTAAGGAATATCAACGGCAATCATGGCTCCAGTTGAATTCGATAAGCCATCTATGGCGCCAATACACGAAAGCAATTTGGAAGACAATCGACTTCTTCTACACGACGTGGATCATGACGGACGCCAAGTGACCATTGTCCGAGATCAACAAGGCAACTTGGCCTACCCAAATTATGTTCCTCCTGATATTGAGTTACCCACTTCACGCAAGAGGGCTACTTCGGAAGGCGTACCAAGCGATACAAAATCCCCCGATCCAGCGTTAGGCCCCAAGAAGGCCAGGTCGGAGCCGGTCAACACGCCGCACCCCAAGCTAACACAGTATTCTCCACACATTCTTCGCCGGAGGCGACGTCGGCCCTCATCATTCTCGGCATTTCCTCTTATGAGGCGAGTAAGGGCGGATGATTCTATGCTTGATACAGCGCTGCGAGAGGCCTGCGAACATAGTAAGGATGACGATACGTCTTGTTCGTCTTCATCCGATGTTGAAAACGGGGAGACAGATGAAGCACTAGGTCAACCAAAAGAACGACCCAAGCGCGAATCCTCTCATGATAAATATCGACATTTCCGAGTAGTGAACGAATTATACAAAACAAAGGGTAAGGTTTCCAAGAGGGATGGCCGATTGAACATTTCGGTAAATGATACCAGCAGCACGGGGTACCTAGCTAAGGCACTTGGCACCGCCGTGAAGAAGGTCGTGCCTAAGAAAGACGAAGAAGGAAAGGAAGGTCATCGGCCATCCTCCCGATTATCGTCAGCAAGCACCGCAGATACGAAGCAGGTGAGATGGCCTAAGTTGAACATAGTTATTATGGTCATTGGCTCTAGGGGGGATGCACAGCCTTTCCTAAAAATAGGGAAGGTGCTAAAAGAGGACTATGGGCATCGCGTACGAATAGCAACGCATCCTGCCTTCCGTGATTTTGTTGAAAAAGACTCTGGGCTGGAATTCTTCTCCGTTGGTGGTGATCCGTCGGAATTGATGGCCTTTATGGTCAAAAATCCAGGCATGATTCCTACGCTCGAGACTGTGAAGGCTGGGGGTATTGGACGGAGGTACGTATTAAATATGTCTTGGCCTTAGTTTTGTCTTTTTTCGGCTCGGAAAACTTTTCTCGCTCTAGCTTTGAAGTAACTAGGTTGCTAATAGTTGTTTGCAGGCGCGCTGCTATGGCTGAGATGTTCGAAGGGTTTTGGAGGGCCTGTATTAACGCAACCGACAATGAGAAAGACACTCACAATCTTAAAATGATGGGTGAGAGGGATCCATTCATCGCGGATGCTATCATTGCGAATCCCCCAAGTTTTGCGCACATCCATTGTGCGGAAGCCCTGGGGATTCCCCTCCATCTCATGTTCACGTTCCCCTACACACCTACCCAAGCATTCCCACATCCGTTAGCGACTATCAAGAAATCCAACGTTGACCCAGGATATACCAACTTCATCTCTTATCCACTTGTGGAGATGATGGTTTGGCAAGGACTTGGCGACCTTGTCAACGATTTTAGAGTTAAAACGCTAGGACTAGATCCGGTATCAACCTTATGGGCCCCAGGAGCAACTTATCGCCTCCATGTGCCATTCACCTACCTGTGGAGTCCTGGAATCGTACCTAAGCCAGAAGATTGGGGCTCGGAGATTGACGTGTCTGGCTTTGTCTTCCTTGACCTCGCGTCTTCATTTGAACCGCCCGAAAAGCTTACAAAATTTCTTGACAACGGCGAAACTCCAATATATATAGGTTTCGGATCTATCGTAGTCGACGATGCTGATCGATTTACCGAGATGATCTTTGACGCTGTGAAGCTCGCCGGGGTTCGTGCATTGGTGTCTAAAGGCTGGGGCGGACTGGGCCACGATAATGTACCCGAAAGTATCTACATGCTCGACAATACCCCCCATGACTGGCTATTTCCTCGGACTCGGGCTTGCGTTATTCATGGTGGCGCCGGCACGACGGCTATTGCACTTAAATGTGGCAAACCAACGATGGTAGTACCTTTTTTTGGTGATCAACACTTTTGGGGGTCGATGGTCGGTACTACAGGTGCCGGGCCTATGCCAATACCATATAAAAAATTAAGTGCAGAGAAGCTAGCAGAAGGTATCAGATATTGTATGACGGATCAAGCGGTTAAAGCCGCACAGAAAATTGCTAGAGACATCGATCTCGAAGGAGATGGTGCCAAAAATGCTGTCAAATCATTTCACCGCAGTCTGACACTTTCGGGTAAGGGTTCCGTGCGATGTTCGATTCTTGATGATCGCGTGGCAGTATGGCGTGTAAAACGAACAAGCATCAAACTTAGTGCGTTAGCGGCCGATATTGCTGTTAGTCGGGGGCTAATATCTTGGCGGAGATTACGCCTCCTCCGTCACAGAGAATGGAATGATTTCGAAGGACCAGGCGAACCTATCACAGGTATTGTCGGTTCGCTTATAGGAACTGTGGGCGACGTTTTTGGTGGGATAGGTAGCGTTCCGTACCGGCTGGCTAGGACATCAAATAAGAGAGCAGAACAGAAAAGACGGAAAGAAAAACGAAAGCAGCAAAGTCAGCATGCACAGCCTGGAAATTTAGATGGATTCCCATTCCCTAGCCAAGGCGCTGGCAGTCAAATTTTTGTAGGCGGAAACGATCGCGTAGAAAATACTTCGATCCTCCCGGCTATTACACCCGGGTCAGCCCCTCTTGAACCTGCCCAGGAAGAGTACCTGAATGATGTCGAAGAAGGGGTAGGGAAAACAGGTCGAGCTTTGGCTCACGCGCCTGTCGATCTTTCCTTAGCCCTAGCGCAAGGCTTTCATAATGCGCCTCGCCTCTATGGCGACGAAACCGTGAGGCGTCCTATTCGCGTCACAGGAATACGATCAGGTCTGAAGGCTGCGGGCTACGAATCTGTTTACGGAATCTACGATGGATTTACTGGTCTCGTACGACTACCAATCCTTGGTGCTAGAGAAGACGGTATCAAAGGTGCGCTTGCGGGCGTCGGCATGGGGCTTACGGGGTTTGTGCTGAAAGATATAGCGGCATTAGTCGGACCCATAGGCTATGCCTTGAAAGGCATTGCTAAACAAGTCGATCGCGGAAAACAACCTCTCAAGTACCTCCGCCGTGCACGTATCGTCCAAGCCCAACGCGAATTTGGTGCTTTACCCGAGTCAGAGCGCAAGGTGGCGCTCGAAGCCATCCTGAAAGGCTGGGATGTTATGCACCAATTATCAGCCGTAATCATGCAAGAGAATGAGAGGAGTCGCCTAGTAACTCGCTTCCGTGGGAATCGTCATGATAATCCAAAGAATGCTAAATCATTGGGTAGATATGGTAAGGGTCGGGCCTTTGAGAGCGTTTCGACTGCAGAGAAAGCTATTGAAGACATCGCAAAAGGGGAGAGTATCGACGATGTGCTTGGAAAACATGACAAGAATACCCGCGGGTGAATGAATTAATTGGGATAACTCTCATGTATACGAAACTGCGGGCTGAGAATATCTGTTGTTTATAAGGTGTAGCGCCCGGGTGTGATGCTTTTCTGGAGGAATTGTGTAGTTAGTTACATAGACACCAATTCGTATGGTAACCGCCCAAGGTACCTCAATTAATCTACCTACCTGCTCGCTTGGGTACCTACTTATATTGATGCGCCACCATTCCTCAGGTGTCATGATACCAACCTGTTGTGGTAAAACAGATGTGATAGTCAGCGCCACTTCAGGGGTTTAGGCTTAGAACGTATCCGCTAGCTCCTTTATTTCGGATGTAGGCTCGTTTTCACCTAGCGGAAGCGTGCTAACGAAAAATCACACGCAACAAGTTCATCCAAGGCTGCGACGGAAAGTTGAGATGCAGAAGTTGAATCTCGAGCCCTAGAAGATCCTATCGTAGGTTTTTCCGAACGTGCAAAACTACCTTCGCGACTTGATACCAAAATTTCCCCCTCTAGCTTTAAGGTGAAGAAAAGAAAGCTAGAGGCAACGTCGAGTAGATCACGTCGAGATCTTCTAGGTCTGATGAGCAGCTCCTCCTCGATTTTAAGCAGAAAATAGCACCGAAATAGGTATTTCTAAACGTCACGGTGCATCGAGGTTGCCTGACCGGATGTCTGCAGTAGGGACGGCGAAGCGAGTGCCACCGTACGCTGTTCTTTATCTAATCCCGGTTTGGACTTATGGGTCAGGGCTTGGGCATAATGAAGAGGTCAGCTTCCTTTTCAAAATCTGGCCTTGTGTTGTCTGTGCTCGCGTATTTCGTCCATGCGGGCGCTAGTCCCACCTTGGGTGAGACTATTCATAAGAAAGTCGCATATCGAAGGCGCAAGACGCGACCATGGGCGATTTCCGCTCTGTTTCCTTCTAAATTATTTAAAACACTTGGAGGTTTCCTGATAAAATTCTTTTTAAATGGTATGATGCTGATGCTGGTGAAGGTTGGCGGGTGGCCTCAAAATTGTGGGAAAAGACAACAGATGATCTTCCTAAATAGCTTCGGTTTTGCTTTTGTTGTCATTGTGATATGTCACATCAACAAGTCTCCAAGTTCATGTAATGACACCCCCCTCTCGTTGTTTGCGCTTGCTTTTACTTAAGTACCTATGCATATGTTAATTTATGGCCAATGAATGATCATGTGTGCGGTAATATGGCAACCTATATCTGCACGGCATTCTTGATTTCCAGTACACACCAACCGCGGCATCCCATCTGTATTGCGTAGGTACCCAGGTAGGTATAGAGCTGATGTTCCATGTGAAGAGAGGGGTTATGATCGGCTTTAAGGAGGGCAACATTCGAACATTTGAGTATATTATCACTGAGTCTGCTGGTGGTTACCTAGGTAGAATTGCGAATACCTACCTCGGTAGACAGTTGCGGTGAGATAAAAAAGCTTAGACCGCTTTTTTCTATATCGTTCGACTGTTAGAAGTGTTTGCATCTTTGTTTGAGGGCATCCTGGCTATAATTCTCATTTATTAATAAATCCACTCATATTTTAAGTTGAAAGCTTTAAGATCGTTCCGAATTTAGCGCAGATTAGTGTAACTCTACTGATCTGTACGGGGGGTTGGATCCGCTCTACTAGGACCCACTAAGCGGTCCGTGCTAAAGTGGATAGCGTGGGGCACATTACAGCGAAAAGACAAACCCACATAGCTCCTGGGCTCGGAGTCTAAAAAGTACCCCTAAAGCTTCCCGTCTTTCAAAGTTTATCTCATCTCCATGCTGTCAAAATTTAGTCGATTTAGTCGATTTAGTCAAAACCTTAGCTCCCGCTTACAAATGAAACCCAATACCGTTCCTAACCAGCAGAAAAGACAGGACCAGTGCTACCTTCCACATCCCACTGGTAAGATTTGTATTCCGAACTTGCCCATAACATAACGTAACCTAGCGCATAGCGCCTTCATAATCTCATCTCATTACCAACTCTGTCTCAACCCCACCAACCCAACTCTTAAACTCTTCAACTTTTTCCTACAGAACTCTTCCTAACAACTGTCTCAGCAACCAATTTAATCGGCCTCTCTCCGCTCATAATCTCAAACACACTCAACTTGGCACTGAACTCTCGGCCAAGCCAATTGCGTATATCGATGGCCATCAAGCTATCAATACCATATGACGAGAGTGTCCTATCCGGGTCTACATCATCGACTGACATAGTCGTCACTCGTGCTAACTTCTCAGAAAGCGCCGATGTCACAACAGATACGCGTGCTTTATCATCCTCAGCAACACGGAACAGAGCACCGTGGTCGATAGCCGCCACTTTGCCTGAAGCCGCGTTGTTCTTGTTGCCCCTTGAAGACTTGGTGGGGTCAATGTGCTTAGCAAAAGTTGATAAGAACGGCCTATCTAGGACTGGGGGCAACGGTCGCTGGTTTTTAGATAGGAAATCAGCTGGCGTACGGACACCTATCAGGATCTGTTGTTCCGTTGTCCTTTCTTCGCTCTCTTCCTTCTCGGCTCGTTTATTCCCGCATACCATTCCTATAATGCCGAGCAGTTCGGTTTCTTCGATCCTCTGCATGTTATCCCATTCGTTTAATTGCCTCTGGTATGCGGCCGTCTCGGCGATTAGGCCGACGTCCGACATCCAACCAATGTCCAAAGTCGTGGTTCCGGGGTAGCACCGCGTCAATGCATCCTGGAAACTGCACCCCGCAGCATAATTCGAACTGGCCATCTGACCATTGACGCCCGCCAAAGAAGAGAGATGGATAAAAAAGTCTAGATTCTCATGGTCCGGTAAAAGGCGATGGAGGTTAGATGACACATCCACTTTCGCGCTCACCGCAGACCACCATTGGTCATAAGACATATTGGCAAATACGGCGTTGGGGAGAACCATAGCGCAGTTAATTACGCCGCGGATTGGGGGCATTGTTTGCTTCACTTCTTCGAGTAAGGCGGCCAATTCGGCTCCGTTGCCGGCATTACATTTGGGCGTGACAAGCTGCACGCCACTAGACGAGAGCGAATCTGCAAGCCTGGCTGCTGCAGGAGCGGTGGCGCCGCTACGTGAGGGGACAATTAGGTGCTTAGCGCCGTGGGCCGCCATCCACGCGAGGATAGATCTGCCCAAGCCACCGAGACCACCCGGAACAAGATACGATGCATTCTCGTCTAGTTTGCAACCCTGCAAGGCGTTCGGGTTTAGGATAAATTGCGGAACAACATCACTTGGCTGTGGGACTACGACAACACGGCCGGAATTGTCTTTGTCCTGCAGCAATTTGAAGGCTTCCTTTACTTCGGTTGCCGGGAATACCCGCACTGGCGTTGGGGGCGTGATCTTGCCCTCATCCAATAGCGTCACTATGTCCTTCAGCAATTTTGCCGTCACGTGTGGTGGCAGGTACATGACGTCGACAGTAGAGTAGCTTGTGTTTCTCGCTAGAGAACCAGCTCCTGGCAATGAGCCGCCTCCACCGGGGCTAATGTCGACGAAACGCCCGCCAGGACTTAGCAACTCCCAACTTGCTTGGAGCTGGTCACCGGCCAATGTATTAACGATAACATCAACGCCGTAGCCGTTGGTGGCCTGCTTAATTCCGGTCGCGAACGATGTGTTGTCTTGACTAGCCGAGAAGATATGCTCTGAGTCAATTCCCAGTGCGCCGGTAAGAAGTCGTTTCTCCTCCTCTTCCTCTTCGGGCGAGGGAGCACGTGTCGTAACAAACACCTCAGCTCCCTCTCTCTTCGCGATTTGGATCGCCATCTGCCCTGTAGCGCTTGCTCCTTCATGCACGAGAACTTTGTCGCTCTGGTATACCCTCGCCACGTCGATGAGAGCACGATAAGCGGTCAGCGTAGGCTCCAGAGCTGCTGCCGCTACCTCAAAGGACGAGGCACTTGATTCCGAGGGGATCTTAAAGACGCGTGTTTCGTGCGCGCGAGGGAATTTACTTATACAGCCATGCGCTAGCATGACGACTCGATCGCCTGGCTGCGGTCCCTGCGCATCACAACCCTGGCCGACGCGGGTGACCACACCTGAGCAATCTGTGCCAATATCGCCTCCGTCGTGGTCATCGTCAACACTGCCCTGAGCACCCAGAACATCCTTACGGCTGAGACCCCATGACTTTGCTTCGATCTCGATGTTGTGCGGGTCGAGAATTTCGGCGTACCTCTCGTCTTGCTGGAAGCGCACCGACTCGAGACTTCCTGGGGTACCAAGCGCTAATTTTATAGCGGGACTATCCTCCCATGTGAGTTCTTGGAGACGGGGATAGAGCAGGGATTCCAGTGTGTTGTTGCTAGATATACTCTCGATGGCACGCGCTGTATGGATCGTACCAGAGCGGAATACGTATTCGAGCTCTGCCGATGGAGAATCGCCAAAAGCTGTCTCGATGGTTCTGTTGATAATCTCTCCCCTTGTTTCGCCGCTGGTGACGTCTTCGATAGACAAAGATACGATATGGGACTCAGGCATCTCGGCCCTAACCGTTCTTAGGAACCCTTGCGCGATAGCGTAATGCGGGAATCGGGCGTCATTCGCACCCTCTTGAGGAGCAGTGACCCAAATAAGGTTTCGCGCTTGCTTTAATAGAATTTGCACCCGCGAAAACTGTTCCTCGGAAAGTTGGTATAAGAGGGGGTTGTCTATCTCAACGAGCGAGACGGCAACGTCGCTGCTGCTGAAAGAAGTGTCGCCGAGTTGGTTTAGAGGGACAACAATATCTTCGCCTTTAGAGATAGCGTCCGCAAGATTTTTCTGGCCTTCATATTGAGGATCGACGACGAATACCCGCCTAAGAGGAGATGAGATCTTCTCTTGCTTCGTTTCCTCGAGAGCGCTGCTGACAATGACGCTAGCAATATTGGCCTCACCTTCTCTAGTGTTCCTCAACACGAGATCATTGCCCGAAAACCCGTTCTGTTTCAAGTACTCGTCCCACTCATTCTCACTCACAAGCGGGCTCTTGTTCTTTGTCCGTGCCTCTTCCTGGCTAAGCCACCAACCACTTGCTAGTGTTGCGAAGAAACAGGACGAAATGTCCGTAGGTTTCGTCATCTCGAGTAAGACGAGTTTACCACCCGGCTTCAGTAGGCGCCGCAGGTTCGGCAGTGTGTTACCCAAGAGCTTCGTGGCGTGAACACAACTTCCGCCTATTACCAGGTCATACGAATTCTCCTTGAACCCCTGACCCGCGACTGGGTGCTCCATATCTAGGGTCTTGTAAAGCATACGATCGCCAAGACCCTCGGCATCCCATCGCTCCTTGGCGGGTTCGAAGAACGCCGGGGTGATGTCTG
The DNA here is from genome assembly GCF_022578975.1 of Hypoxylon trugodes. NCBI lineage: Eukaryota > Fungi > Ascomycota > Sordariomycetes > Xylariales > Hypoxylaceae > Hypoxylon > Hypoxylon trugodes. The sequence goes on along the minus strand of NW_026250024.1, from coordinate 166,561 downwards.
TGTACATGAACTCGGTAAAGGACAGTGCACCTGTGCGCTTCTCCCTTTCCTTTAGCGCGTTTAGGATGTGCACCGTCATACCACCGGTACCGGCGCCAACCTCTAGAATACGCAGAGATGGGTTTTCGTGAGCGGCAAGGTTGATGAATTTGCTTAGCCTTCCATCACCGCAAAGCGGTTGGAAAAGAGCGGCGTAAAACTTCCTCGCGTGCTCGGATTCGAAGATGACTTGCAGAGGATCGATCTCTCCAGCCATGATTTCCGGCAAAGCGCGCGCGACACGCGGATATAGTGTCCAGTCGGGGAAATCGGCGGCAAATTGATCTAATTGGGCCTCGTACTCGGAGTCCGTGATAGCTTCAGCAGCTTCCCGTTCTTCAGAAGGCAATGAACGCACATGCTGCTCCATCCAGTCCATATGTTGGCGGAGGGTACTCGGGAGCTTGGTGCGCTTCTCCTCCGGTACGTTTCTAACGTGACGAACGGCGGTGAGATTAAGTACCGCAGTACGCTTAAGATGGTCGGCCAGGGCGGTGTCGGGGTCGTGAGTGAAAATGTCTGCCTTGCAAACCTCGGAGAGTTGCGCCGAGCTTAATAGACTGAGCTGGGGTTCCCATTCGATTCCGTATAGCAAGGTCTTATGCCTAGCACCCGCATTTTCAGCCAGGGGATCAGAATCTTCTCTGGAAATCGCAGCCGTCACTAATTTTCCTATTCTCGCTAGCACGGTGTCGTCATCTCCTAGAGCCGAGACGCTACCTCTCTCTCCAAGGGCTCCTTTGTCCCTTCTCCCCTTAGACGAGGCAAGCCAGCTCAGGTTTCCCGCACCCGGCGCCGGCCATCCAGATGAAGTAAACCATGCATCCTCGAGTCTCAACGGAACGTTGGCAGCTTGCTGCTGGCCGGCGCTTACTCTCAAGGCATGGAACATGGTATCTAGTACCGCTGGGTGCACAGGGCTTGCTGTCTCATATCTCGCGTGACCAGGTACGGGCACTTTTGTGACCGCTCGAGCTCCTGATTTGTCCCACTTAATGTCCTGGCAAAGTCGGAACGACTCCCCGTATTGCAGGCCATGTTCAAACGCATCTTCGTACAATACTTGTGCGTCGACTGGAAGATTGCATGCCTCCTGAGCCTCTCGGTGCTGCCCTCGGATAGCTTCATCTACCGCATATCTTTCTGCCTGCTTGGCGTCGGACGCAAAGTCTACCTGCAAAGTAGCACGGAAAGCTTCAGTCCAAGTGTGACTTTCTTTCGCATAGGCAAAGATGCTAATGTCAAACCAATTCGACGGTGCTTCCTTACCTTGGGAACGGTTCTTGACCGGCCGCAAAGAAATCATTGTCTCGATCCTGTCGTCTGAATTTTCGGGAACCACAACGGGACTCAGGAAATGCGCTTCTTTCACATAGTAGCCGGCGACGGTCTTGTCGGCTGGGACAGTTTCCTGTACGGCTTCGAGGGCGGCAATCAACATAGCGGCTGCGGGGTAGAGTATCATGTCGCTGACGACGTGATGCCCGATCCAGGGGTGTGTCTCAACACTCAGAAAATTCCTCCATCTTGGCTGCAAAGCATTCCAATCTGGCGCTTTCTGTCCCAATTCCCCGCCTTTAGTAGGCTTGCGGAGACGATAACCTTTGCTAATCCGGCCTTCGGCCCAGAACTTATTCGAATGGTCAAACGGATAAGATGGGCAATCAACTAGGAGAGGCGTCGATGTAGTCTCTTTTCCTTGCTGGTTGTTTACCGTCGTCAGTGAGATGCTATGGCCGCGACAGAATAACATTCCCGCAAGCTCTAAGGCTTTCTGGGCCGCGGAATGGTTTCGTTGAAGCACGGCTGAGTAATATATTCTGTCTTTACTGAGCGTGTCCTGGATATACCGCCTGAGCGCGGGATGTGGTCCCACCTCGACCCAATCCGTTATCCCTAGATTCGTTGCTTCCGACGCCATGAGACTCACGGCGGAAGCGAATTTGACAGGCGAGATCATATTGTCAACCCAATATTGGCCATTTGCTAACTCGGTAGGCAAAATCGGCTTGCCAGTCACTGTAGACCACATGCGAATCGGCAGTATCTCAGCGGGCTCAAGTACCCCCATCAACGATAGATACCCACTCGCTACCGAGTTCATTGCCGAGGAATGATAAGCCACACCTGTTTTCAGTTTCTGAGCAAATACACCTTCTTGATCAGCCTGTTCCTTGACGGCGTCAATTCCGGATTCGGGACCTGATAATGTAACATTCAGTGGACTATTTTGGCATGCGACACCAACTCCCTGTATCCCTTCGACGTGGATCCTCGATAGGAAATCGGTGACCTGGTCAGGTGCGAGATTGATGGAAATCATGGCACCCGGTGAAGACTCATTGGCAATGCGTAGCTTCCCGGTCTCGCGGCCACGGAAGTATGATACCTTGCAGGCAGACGTAAGGGAAAGGGCACCGATTGCGTAGCTATTTCGATACAACAAATGTTAGACCAAAGCTCTTCGTATGTAAGGACATGGGGGTTGCGATCACAATCCGTTGCAACTTTGAAATTCCGAGTTGGCGGAAGATTTCGTCCTCACGAAGAATCTCAAATGTTTGCAAGAAATCTTACCATGACATCACAAGAAGTCATATGGTTTAGGTAGGGTTATATGAGAACGAAGAAAGATTTTCACGTACGCAGCAGCGATTTCTCCGGACGAATGCCCAACGACAGCTTTCGGAGTGATGCCAAAGCTCCGCAACAATTCTACAAGCCCTATCTGGACAGCAGTCGATAGTGGCTGGCTGTACTCGGGCTTGTTGATGTTCTCTTTCTGTCGGAGCTCATCTAAATAAAGCAGGACTCTAGGTTAGCCATGCGCATCTATACCCCCTGTGTGTTGGGCGTGGGGGCGGGCGCGTAGGATAAGACGGCGAAAAAAAGGGGGAGTCATGTGCTTGCTTACCAAAGATGGACCAATCGGAACCGAATCCCTTATATACTTCATCTACTTTCTTCAACGTCTGTTCGAAGACAGTATATGCTTCGATCAACTCCCAACCCATATCGACATACTGCGCCCCTTGGCCAGTAAACACCCAGCACAAGGTAGGATTCGACGCGACCCGAATAGGCTTGATCGGCGATAGCCCCTTCGAAACTTCCTCATTTCCAAAGTCGCCGTATGGGGTTTGGCTCTTATCCAAGGCACTAGCAACGGCAAAACTACGCCATCGCATATGACTGCGCCGCACGGCAAGCATGTGTGCGGAAGCGTCCAACTTGACGGGGTCAGAAGAGACTTCATTGGCCCGATACCAAGAGGTGTAACCCTTTGTAACGCGTTGGGCAGCCTTCTCATCAAAGGCAGAGAAGACAAGGAGCTTATGTCGACGTAAGGTCTTGGTCTTGCCAGGGAAAGGAGCAACTTTGACAAGTGCTCCTTCTTGGATGCTTCCATTGTGGGTGATTCCGTTGGTAGTAGCCCTGTTTTCGATGACCCCATTTTGAGTGGTTTCATTGTGGGTGATTCCATTCACACGTTCTCTCTTGCTGGGCGGGGGAGACCCATTCGCAAGCGACACGCTAATTCCCGAATCTTGGGATGCGGTACTGGAATGTCTTATCCCATTTGCTTGCCTGGGTGTCTTGGGTGTCGAGTCGTGGGCATGTGGGCCATTTACTCTTGTCACCGCAGGGAGGGTAGCGGTGCAGTGATGCCCCCGTAGCCCATGATACTCGAGGAAATGCAATGCATCTTCCAAGATAACATGTGTGTTGGAACCCCCGAAGCCGAACGAGTTAATGGATACACGCCGAGTACCTGTTGAAGGCCAAGGGATGCATTTATCAGGAACCTAAAAATATGTAAGCGGGAGCTACTAGCTAAATCACAATAGGCGAAAGGACACGATTAAGAAAACGAGCCGTAAATACGCACTTTTACTCGAAGGAATTCGGCATCGATCGCAGGATTGAGCTTCTCGAAGAGAGCATTAGGTGGAATGACACCCTTTTCGAGAATAACTATAGACAAGTTAGAAGTTAATTTCTAGGGAGACCGATATTGACTTACGAATAGCCTTAAGGATACCAGCGAGGCCACTAGCGCCTTCAAGATGCCCAATATTCGACTTCACAGAGCCGCTGTAGTGCGTTTAGTCAAAGAGCCTCAACGAAGTAGAATGAAGGGCAACATACACATAGAGCGGTTCATCCACGCTCCGAGAATTTCGGAATGCGTTTCCGATCGCCTTCATCTCGATAGGGTCACCAACCGGTGTACCCGTCCCGTGTGCTTCCACATATCGCGTTTGCGCCATCCCCAATCCTGCTTTCGCATATACGAACCTAATTAGATTCTCTTGGGCTACAGGATTCGGCTGGCTTAGTGACGGAGTGTGTCCATCTTGATTGGACGCCACCGCACGGACAACGGCCCGGATCATATCTCCATCCCTAAGAGCAGCTGACACCGGCTTTAGCACGAAGCTAAGAACACCTTCTCCTCGAGCGAACCCGTTTGCTTTGTGGTCAAATGATTTGCTTGTGCTGTCCGGGGATAGCATTTGCAAGTTACGAAGCATCTGATACACCCCCGGTTCAAGGAGCAGATTGGCGGCTGTCACGAGGGCCTTTTGAAGTTGGAGTTAGCCACTCAAGCATTTGCAATACGGAAGAGAATCCACATTACGGCGGGGGTAGAAACGGGATAGGGCTGAGGATGGTCTATGCGGCAGGCTATGAAAGAATGGATACCGCAAGAGACGGGAACATAGTCACGCGGGGATCCACTTACTGCGTCTGCATCTCCGCTTCCAAGCAGCTTACAGGCGATGTCAAATGCTGACAGTCCACTCGAACAAGCCGTATCGACATGGAAACTTGGGCCCTGCATGCCAAAGAAGTAGCTGACCCTGTTTGGTACGATGCTGGCCATGACTCCGGTAGCGCTCGTCCTGTCGTAATTGTCCGGGTCCATGGCGGCCATTCGAACATAATCTTCCGTCCAGGTAGCTGATAATACTGCCGTCCGGGAACCTTTCAACCTATCGACCGGGATTCCAGCTAGGTGAGGAAGGGTATTAGCACGGCCATAAGGTAAGTTTAAGCGTTTGCACTACTTTACTAACCATTCTCAAAGGCCCGATACGAGACTTCTAACGTCCATCGCTGTATGGGATCCACTAAAATATTCGGGGTCAGCAATTGGCTATCAATCGCCGAATTTCGTAATTCGAACAAAATAGCGAAAAGAAGTTATCGACACGAAAATTGGACACAACTTACTACTCGCAGCTTCTTTAGGTGTGATTCCAAAAAGGGGTGCATCAAAGCCGGCCGGATCTTGCCGGATAAAATGCCCGCCACAACTGTGAGTCTATTTCGTCTGTCAGTTTTACATCGTTATTTTTTTCAATTCTCCTTCAAACTGCATGTGCGTCACGGCCCAAAAAATGGGCAGGTTCCAAGTCGTCGGGACTACTTACCCGGCCATTCCTAGGGTCTGGGTGTGCATCAGATCTCACTAAATCGTCAATGGTTAGTGATAACCCATATTGGTCTCAAGCCACATGAAAGCCGGGAGGATCGGTCGAAGAGAGTCCGGGCAATTACTCACTCCGATTCTCGGGCCATCCACTTGAAAGATTTCTCGCGCCCTCGAGGGTCTCCCAGAACGCAGAGTCGTCTTCAATATCCTGGGGGAGCTTGTAGGCAAACCCCACTATGGCAATGTCGTTCGATGCCTGCATTGTCCTAACCGCAATACTGAACGAACCTATGTGACACTTCGCATATGACCTAGTCGATTAGTATAGAAGGACCATACAGAAGACATTATTCTTTGTCTAAGACGAAGGAGGACTCAGGGACGAGAGCAGAGAGAGGGGTATTAATAGGAGTCCGGATTCACTGCATGTGACGATGCGTAATACGTAGAGGAGGATGGGCACCAATGCCCTACTCCATAATAATGACATATCGGCAGTATTGAGTATACCCGACTCTCACCTGATAGTGTATAGATGTCCGTCTTATAAAGCTCGCTTCCTACCATGGAAGGTAGATTCTTCCGCTTTGGGAAAAGTGAGCCGGGGCATAGAGTGGTCGGTGCATCGACTTAACTGAAGATGAGTTAGCAGCAATGCAAGTCCGTGGCGCAGAATCTTTTGCAGGAATCTGCAGCGCTACCGAGCCCTGGTGGCATGACGCTTTATTTTCACAAAAATAGAGTAATAAGAAGCATCGTCATTAATATTAAGGACATTTACCTAAATATCGGTGTATAGTAAGTCGCTACATATCATGACTTTTTCTACGTGCTTTTTTTTTCTAAATTTTTTTTGATGCTTCATTATCTAAATATATACATGTGTATTTTTAATTATACCTTTTTTTAAGGAAAATGAATTTTAAATGATCGCGACTAAATTGTCTCTACCGACATGCCCAGCATGAAGGTGTGAAGTTAGTTATACCAACTCCCATGAACGGGTTGGCCGCCGATCCTGCCTCGTGACTTGGTGTCATTCTCCGCAGGTGTATCCGCAGTAACCTGGACGGTGACCTGGGTCGTCTTGACAATCTTTCCTTCAGCATCCTCTGGACGCCTGAGTCGCTCTGTGCTCTCTGTCTTCATGTCGCCAAGAGGAACGCCGCCACGTTCTTCGTCCAGCTTCCTATACGAGTCCCCGGTGCTGTACTTGCTACCGTATCCATACTTGGCAGCTTTGGAGTCTCCACCGTAGCTCAGACCCTGTTGGGTAAGCTTCATACCTAAGACCTTCTTGATCCTATGTATGATACCTTGTTCCCTAAGAATCTTCGGAAGACATGGCATGCAGACGATGAAGAAAGCGCATGTGCTTTCAGCATCTACCCAGAATACCAAAGGACCAAGCGCATACATCTGATCGGGGTTGTAGCCAAAGGTGACAGTGACAGATAGACGAACCGCTGCTGAAACGCAGGCGCTTTAACAACATATTAGACTTGCGTTCAAGCTGAGGAATTGGAAAACTTACAATACACCCAAGCCGAAGACAACACTCACACCCAATCTCTTCTGCCAGCTCAATTGCAAGGTCCAGATAGTCTTCTGGGGAAGTAGCAACATGGCGACGTCACTGAAGAGCTGGATGGAGCCACTAGCTAGCTGGAGGGAGATCAGGTCAAAGCACTTCCGCTCCGGTCGCCAGAACTCCCAGATGGATACGTGGGGCGTGCATTGCATGTTAAGCAGGATCACGCAGGCGATCCCGAAACTGACTTGAATAAATATAACGCCTACGCATCCCAACCAGAAGAACGACTTCCATCTATTACCAGGCGGCGTAAGTAGACGACACCATTCGAGCAGAATGGCAGTCTTCAAAAGCGGGAGAACAGTTTGGTAGAAGCAGCCCATGAGTAAGATAGTCTTGCATTGAATTAGTAATGGATCGGACGATGAGCGCATCGGTGGGGAGACTAACGAAGGTTGGCTGGACCATGTCCCTCATCTTGAGGTTGTATTGGTGAACAAAATAACCCGGCTGTGCGATCAGCGCATAGCCAGCGTACATTTGCGCGATGAAAACGGCATAAGCAGAGAAAATCAAAACTGAAAATGACGATTGATTAACAAACATTATACGATGGAAAAACAGGTTATAAAAAGACTAAACTCACTCTCTTCGACTTGAACTTTTCTCAACAGGTAGACTCTCGCATACGCTCGTAGGCAGACGCAAACCGTCGAAATCACCAGACAAACTGTCAGAACAGTAATACCAAGAGAGTTCTGATTGGGCGGGTTGTCGAAAACTGGAGTCACGCCCTCAGGAGCTGGCATGGCTGGCGTATCGAGGAACGCCTCGAGAGTGGCCGCATCCATCTTGTCCGAATTGTCCCTCTCGAAGGGATCTCGCAAAACTTGATCTGGTAGATGCTAGGACGGGGAAGGGGCTTTAACGTGTAATGATGATCATAGATGTAAGAAGGTTATATATGTACAGAGGAGACCCAGTGGGAACTTGGCGGAGATGTGGAATTCTTTTTATCTGGTAACATTGCTATCTCTCGTAATAACCAGGGGAGGCATCCTCTGCAGCAGAAGGTTGAGAATACCCCCGTAGGTAGCACCCCCGTGAAAGCGCCCCTGCTGAAAATTTACCCCCGTTATTTAATACCTAGTCGAATACCCCCGTTGCGAGAAATGTGACATGTTACATACTATTCACCATAAATATTTCTTTTACCTACCTAGTAAGATAATATTCATGTAAAAGTTCATAATAACCTAAAACGCGTATATTATGAGAGACTTATCTTCCCTAATTTCTCCGATTTTGTTCATAGCAGTATAGTTGACGAATATGCCTGACTGAATACTCGAATAGATACATCTGTGTCACCATCTACTAGTGTTACTTAATTATAAAAATAAGATAAAAATTTTCACGAGAATGTAGCCTAGGAAATAGAGAACTTATGATATCCGGAGCCATTCCGCTAGTGCTCCGTCTTCGGTCAGTCAGCTAGGAGTTCTACGTCCGGGGTAAAGATCAGATCATGTATATTAAGTGTTCTGTTAAGATAGCGACATGCTTTAAATTTCCTCTCCAGATTGCGCCAGTCTTATGCACGACAGGTGCGCGAACCTTCAGTCTGGAACGACAAAGCGGTAGACCAGGGACTTTTTCGAACGGGTAGGGGGGAGGCATTGGAAAAAATCTGCTGAGCGAGAGGCGAATAGTGCATATTTTCCCCCTGAACAGAGATTTATCTGGTTCGACCAGCCTTCTGTCGACATTGTATTGCCCACGATCACAATAATGCAATTCGTACCAACGATGCGAGTTTACGGAGAGGTTCCCTTGCTTATTCCAATTACTCAAAGATATCAATAATTTCCTCCTTTCGAAATATCGCGGCGGAAGTTTTTTGAGGATTATTTTCATATGATATTCCATTATGTACTATTTCAAGATACTTCCGGTACTTAGTCATAAGCATGTAGGTACCTACCCGAATAGAAAGTAGGCTAAGGCACCTAATTCTTAGTATATGTAGGTACATAGTAGGCTAAGAACTGCATAGTATAGTAATGTTGCAGCGCAGGTGCACTACGAAAGTTGGTAGGTGCTCTCCGAGTCCACCCTTCCCCGAAAAGCGTGCGCTAGGACCGTCTTTTCCACGCTACCCCCGTTCGGCCCAGGGACCCCAGTCGGGTCGGGGCCCACATACGTCCCGACCCTTAGAAGCTCGGGTACGGATAACGGAAGTGGGGCCGTTTCACTCTCCACGAATCAGATCTACGGCCGTTGAACTGTGCCGCGCCCCTGCGTCTAACCTAGGGTAAACCCATGGCTATAGTATATGGCGTAGTTAATAATAAAGTGTTGGTTATCAAGATGATCCAAGATGGTTTAGTTAACATCCCAAAAGAAAACCATGTACATAATTTTACGATGAGTGTGGCTACACGAAACTCATCTCTAACTTCTGATATTTCCCCACGTGTTCTTCCAGTAATGCGCGCGGATTTTCACCGCTATGGTAAATTTCCCCGGTCATTATTGCCTCCTTGGGGTTACATGGCGGCGTGGCAGGCGTGGAAGCTCAGTCTGGAATCTTAGTAGGTATGGCGAGAAGGGCTCATTAAAAATCCCCCTTTACCAGTTATCGGTAAGGAGACTTCATCTAATAAGCTTATCTATCTTGTCTGCTGCGCTCGACAAGTTTTGCTTTTTCTTCATTCTACATACAATACACCTTGTACTACACTTTGTGTTACACTCTGTACTACCAAAATCAAAATGCCCAAGTCTCAAGTCTTCGATGTGTATCCTAAGGGATGGGAAAAAGACCCAGCCAACGAATACATTAAATTAGCCCCCCTCGATTACTGTGTGGGCCAAGTTTACACCAACTGGGCTCTGTTCTTTAAACTTTCCGATTCCGATGACCGCAATGCCATCATTGAGAACCTCAAGCGCGGCCTTGAAGTTACTTTGAGCCAATGCCGTCAGCTATGCGGTTATGTCGAGGCGCATCCCGAAGGAGGCTTTTGCTTCCACAAGAAGAAGGAAAGCACCGTTGAATTTCATGTACAATGGTTAGACGGCCCTGAAGATGAGGGCAAATATCCTACTTTCGCCGACCTCGAGGAACGCCACTTTACCACACAATCTCTTGGCAACTTAGATACTTGGTGCGTTGCTCCAATGACCTATGGCGAAAAGCCGGAGTCGCAACCGACAAGCAACCCAAAGGCCTCTGCATTCAAAGCAAGCATCATCCGCGGCGGTATTGTTTTCATGATGCACCACCACCACTACTGCAATGATATCAACGGCTGGGCTGGCGAACTATACCAGTTGGCAGAGAATTGCGCCGCCATCTGGAAATCGCCAGAGAACCCCGCTTACCCACCATGGGACCCAGCCTGCTTAGATTACTCCAGTGTCAGCAAGCCTGAACCTGCACAACTTGTCGATGGACCAGTCTCGCCTCCAAGGCACCCCGATCACGTACAGGGCCAGTGGCTTCTATTCCATCTGCCTAAGAGCAAGGCGGCGGAGTTGAAGAAACTAGCGAGCCCCGAAGATGGAAGCTATTGGATTTCCAGCTACGATGCGTACACAACCTACATATGGCGACTACTCACTAAGCACAGAGCTGCTTTCTACAATGCGGACCTAGAGAAGAACATTCTTTGGGGAGAAGCCGTCAATATGCGAACGCGCATTCACAAGAAGCCCATAGCAGAGCGCATTCAAGGAAACGTCGTGTACGTGCCATTGAGCATGACCAGCGCCGTCCCACAATTTACCACAGCGGAAGTTATCTCGGAAGCCCCCCTGTCCAAGTTAGCGTGGTAAGTCCCATAATTGCATGCACCCCCATGCTTCGAGACCATCGTTTCTAATGCGCGTGATTGTTTTGCAGGTACAACCGTCAACTTACGAACAGCTCAACGGAAGAGAACCTAGATGCGATGCTTAATATGATTGCTGCCGTTCGAGACAAGACTACACTATTCTTGCGCATGGACAGCTTCCCGCCTCTAAGCAATATCACGACCGATTGGCGTGATTCTAAGCCATTCGATGCGGACTTTGGTTTCGCGAAGCCTTACGGATTCCGTCACCCCTTTGATAAAGTGGACAATGGTTACGTTATCGTGTATCCCGCGCGGACCAACGGCGGCCCGAACGGTGAAGATGAAGGCAATGAGATTTTGATTGGATTTGAGAAAGCCATTGTCAACAACTTGTTGGAGGATCCCGAATGGAACAGATACTTTGAATTCCGTGGCGTGGATGGTGACGATAAATCGTTCAAATGATTTCAGCGGCTTGTCTAGGAGGGTGTTACCCCTCAGTAATGTATCAACCCCTACCATAGCATTGGCTGGAAGCAAATTAGCATTTTCGAAATAGGCGCAGGTGGTTACAGTCCAAAGCAACAGTCCATATTAGCAATACATTGTTTCTCATGCTCACGTTCATGCTTGTGCTCATACTCATACTCGATAAAGCTACAGTGACATTAAATAAACTGAGACAAGCATGGTTGGCTGCAGGTATGGTAGCGAGGTCGATCGAAAGACATCCCCCAAAGAACTCCACTCGCAACATGGGTGTAAAATCGAGACTTGTAAATCACATCCTGGTCTCCAAGGTTCTAATAAAGTAGTGGATTCTCCATAATTGCGGGACTACTTTAAATGTACCTAGGTATGTAGATTAGGTAGTCTGTTAGTGCACGTCCGAGCGGGCAGGCGGGTACGCCGAGACTAGAATCGGAAGACGCGGCTAACGAGCCTAGACGGCCCGGAGCCAGTAGTTGTCCAGAAAAGGAAAGTGAACCGGAAACCACCTTAGGTAAGGGAAAGTACCTAATCTGCTAATCGACAGAAACAAGAATCAACTCATCAACCAATCTGCGTATTCACCGTACTAAAACCCACTACCGAAAATCATTACTCCACTATATCCACTTGAGATGCAGTGCCTAGGTACCCAGGTATTTAATTATTCAAGTATACATGGGATATTGATAGAAATGTTCAGCATTCTAATAAATACTGAAGTAGGCATATGAAAGTTGAGATACTACACTTTCTCCTCCCCGCTACTCGAGAGGGATCGCAAATTCTTACGCAAAAAGTAAAAAACGAAAGTAAGTACCGAGAAGGAATATAAGCGAAGAAATATCATTGGCAAAAGTTCCGTAGATTTTCTAGGACCGCGAGTTTCATGTTCTGCTTGGTACCTATGCAGGTGGCTGTAATTTGACGGACCTGCCTCTTTCGAACGCTTAAGTAATTATTCACTCACATGTATGCACATTTTCAGGAGCCAACCCCCTGAATTCTAGAATACTCGAGATAAATTCTACGATAGGATGGCATAAATTTCCCGTGGATAAACCTCGGACCCCTTAAAGCATAAAGATGCAACGACGACGCTCTTAGATATTGCTATAAGAGCTAGAGGCGGGCCAGGTCTCGCTCTGTTCGCTTGTGGGAGGTTCTGGTGGTATTTCGGTAGAAGAGCCATTGCCGGACCCCGTAGAGTAACAGGCACTTCTCTTCGCTGCCAGTTCCCCTGACATAGATGATATGCATAATCAGCTAAGAGAATGTCGTCACTAGTGAGGTGAAAGAAGTTACAAGCTATCGGATAACTACCCTTGCATGTTTGCCTATCCAAACGTTCGATCTATCACCTGTGTATTCGTCTAAAGTACCTAAGCGGAGTTCGTATTGATTTGGCTTTACCGTGGAAACAAGATGTTCGCACCCTTGCCCCTACTGCAACGTCTGACAGCATGAAGAACCACAGATTCTACAGGAACGAAAGAAGTCCTATTACTATAGCCTAAAACAGCATAAGCCTTATAAAATCACGACGATAGGCCTCAACCGACAATAGGATTGTAGATTCCTCCCGTATGCGTGACATATACGCTGGAAACAACATGCGAAACATTTTTCAATAACCTACCTACCTATATAAGTTAAGCCTCTCTGGCTGACGTGGAGTTCACGGCTAGTCTGTTTTATAAAATGCCAGTCATCCCATCCTCCTTTTTAGTGCTGACGCCAGGTACTATACCCTTGCTTTCAATGCTATGGTTTTTCCCCGGGGCGTCGCCAGGGGATACCAATTGTGATGATTTCTCTTCTCGGAAACACGCAGCATGTTGTCTTATTGATTGCAACATTAATCAGGACTTAACTCAACAGATATGGGACCGGCCTCAACTTTTTATAACAGTTTAATCACGTAACATATAATCATTTTACATGAATAGCCTAAGGCAGTTGAACATAATTCATGCATAATAGAGAATAATTATCCCATCATAAGTATTCTGACCAAAATTGAGGCTATCCTCAAGGCGTTGGTCCCTGTCTTCAGCGCGGGACACAATGTCTTAGATCTAATCTAGATGTAAGCACTGAAAATTAGTACTGGCATATGTTCGCAGCCTGCCAACATGTGTACCCCCACCAGAAAGAAAAGCACCCTTGTTATCAACTTGGCGTGGAAATTTCGCTAGCATCGAGAAGCGTTTCAAGGGCAAGAGGCTGCTTACTTTGCAGGGCCAAATTTAAAAGCCTCATACCGACAGAGCGTTTTCCCGAACCACTGCAGAGTTTTTCCTCGACTCAATACGACTGGTCAGGGATCGCCTGAACTAGTGACATACCCGGTCTAGCACCTAGTATACCAAGACAAATCTCAAGGGCCGGTAGAACTGGCCGCAAGCCCTGAAAAATTCCCCTGCCTTCAACTTAATATTAACCCCTGAAGCTCCTGATCTCGATGCCGAGGGAAGTCCCAGAAGATGGCTATAGCTGCTTACAGCGCCAATTCGGACTCCCCATGTGCAGCCACCGCCCTGACACTCAATCGCGACACCTCGGCGAGCTCGCCACTAGGATCGCGCTGATGGATACAGCATGCTGTACGACCAAAAATTCTTGTGATTGGGGCTGCTCTACCCTAGTCAAATCTGCCTGTTGTCGATTCTCGTGCACACCGACAATGATCCCTTACGCTCTGTCGCTATGGCCGGTGCCGGGGTACCGAGAATAACCACAGAGCAATAGGGGATGGATAGATGGCTCGGACTAGAAACGTACAGCGAGCTAACTGTTTAGATACATGTCTAGGCATCTTTAGTGTCCGTCGGCAAAACAGCACAAGGATCAAGAAGTACGGCAGTCGGTTGGCAAGGGTGGCGATGAGTTGCATTCACACCTAGGTCTTGTTGGCGACCCAACAAACTTGCAATGGGTGACAGACAGAAAGGACAGTATCATCAAAACCAGACATTCTTAAATATCCACATGAACTGGTTGACGATGACCCTTGGAATATACGTCCATCACAAGACAGGATTCTCCAGACCTGACTACCAAGGTTGGTAAACGATCTCCCCGCTTCGAATTATCCGGGGGGTCCAGAAATGTGCATTTCTAGTTCGAAATATCGACAGGGGAAGATTCATGAATTTGCGGTTCCCACTTCAATTCATCGGGATCCCCATTCCGATGTGGACATCTATGAGTTTCATTAATTTATATTCATAATTAATAGCTAGAGCTGATCTATTGGCATATAGGTCCCAGAACATGTGTCGTCTGGAATGTTTAATTCATCAGGACAGATGAATCCGCGACAATAAAAAAAAAATCATCGTCAGTAACAAAAGGACAAAGGGCATTTAACACTTGGCGTATTAGATAGTCTAGGGCGACGATCAATGGAGAATTATTTTGCATCCTTTTCCTGTTTAATGACGTAGATGACCGCCCTGAGTCCTGCTTTGGCATACTCCATCCACGTTCAACAGCATCATCTTACTAGGTAGATGCGTAGATAGAACACTTTCGCTTCTAGGACATTGTCGGTGTGCCCTGAAGATCTATATGCTTCTATTTCAAATTCGTTGTTGATGGGGAGCAATGAGGTATACGTAATTCTCAGTGACGCGACGCGGTAGGGATGAACGGCCAGACGAAAAACACTGATTGGTCCAAGTGCCATTGTAACCCGTATGTCCGACCGCTTCAGCTAGTAGATAGTTCAAAAGAAATAAGGGGTTAACCTGAGGTCATGCCTATGATCGCCGACCTCCCGACCAGCATGTAATCACTTCGCTATACTCCTATCTTCTCGGAAGGAGCTTCGTATTTTCGTGCATGATTCGAAGGTCGTGACTATGATAGGTAGAACGACTTATCCCAGTACACCGAAGAGAGAATCTTCGCAGGGGTATTCAGTCAATATAGGTAGATAATAGCATGTATAGCGAGCGCGGTCACTTGCCTAAGGATTCCTAACGCATACTCTATTATGCCTGAGCCCACCGGCTGTAACACAACTCAATCGATAACGCGAGAGGGTCGCCATCTGTCGTCGACGACGCCTTAGTAGCTTCTTCGACGGCCCGATGTAGCAAGGCTCCCCATACACGGCTTGCGACGATTAGAATTGCCGTAGGCTTTTCAAATCGTCTTCTAGGCAGCTGGAAACCCCTATCCGACCGCTTCCCCTATCTCAAAAACCTGAAGAGTCAACATGTTCAAACTTCTTGTAACCCTTCCGTATTCAGGCAGAAGTAGGCTCGTTCCGCTCTTCGTTGTAAACCTGAAGGCATTGTTATATTGTTAATGCTATGTTTTAAAATTTCAGCGATGAGGAGAGTACGTATTGTTTGATCGGGGTCATCTGAATTCTACCCGAGTGTCCGGGTCTGTAGAACATTCTTTTACAGTATCGCGCCTGTTCGCCGATCGCCCATGAATATCATCAGGGGACTGAATGGCTAATAGTCTCGCGCTTGTCTCAGCATCGCTGTCATTATGCGTCGATCTCGAAATTCGATGAGACAAGAAACAACCGGTCCTTGATCCCTGCGTATTCACATGGTTCTTCTAGTATAATACCAATGCTAGACGAAGACGGCGAAAACTCTCGTACTAATCTACTAATATTAGTATTTATCCCGAAATATTACAGGTCCCAACTTCTCAAACCTATATTGTTGCATTAAATAGCAGTAATTTCGACGGCCATACAGCCCCCTATTTCGCGTTAGCAATAGATATGAACCTATTATCCGCACATTGACACTATGGTGTATTTGAGTAGGTATCATAGGTGTTTCGGGACTGGGTAACGTAAATAGGCTCAAAATGAAGTTACCGACCACAGTACCTCTAACCATTTGCCCCCTTTTGTATTATTTCGCAACATCCCAGACTAACTTACGTCTTCGCGAGACTTTCCCATGTGCTTTGTTAAAGGCGTGAACCACGCACTGTCGCGGATGAGTATTCTTCAACTAAATTTCAATTTTCGATGTATTCGATACCTAACATGAGGGTTGAACGAAACTAACCGCTTACTTGCTTGCTTGGCATATTATATCTTATATCACGATGCAAATAAATGGATCGGACGTACGGCGGCTTTTGGGTGTCGAACGTTGAACTCGAAGGTTCAATGCTGCTCTAGCAGTCGTAAGCAGCTCCCAAAATCAGTGATAGCTCACTATATGGTACCTACCCAGGTAGGTATTGCTGACGAACCATACACTTTTATCAATCAGACCGAACCCGCCGCCCCCAAGCAACCATATTATAAAACTCAATTCAAACCATTGCACGACATAAGACTACCTCGCGAGATTTCAAGATATCGCTTATCTTTTTTTCCCCTTATATAAAAATGTTATGAGTTCAGAGCTGATGTATAGGACGTGGCCAGGTATGGACTTGCACGTTACAACGCAATCTCGGCGTCCTAATCCTCGAGTGATTGAGCTCAGAGCTACTTGTGGAGTTTGATACGCATTAGAATAGGCTCCTTCATAAATCGCAACCTATGAATCATGCTGTCTAGCTCTTAGAGTATCGTAACTTGCGATAATGGATATTTTTGACAGCTTTTTGCAATTGCTAGGAAATTCACTTATTTGGTATGCACATGCGGTATTATATATGAGACTTAAAAAGCAAAGCCCTCGTGTACCTAATGGCTCGCATATTATCTCCTAAATCGGCAGTGAAGACAAGGGTTTTAGGCACCATACGAGCCCTAAGCCAGCGGAATTCGGAGTTTCTAAGGGGCGCCTAGAAACCGTACGGAGTATTTCTAGGCGGATGTTTGAACCATTTCCGTCGCGACATGCCAATTTTAATTCCCTTCTTTATTCCCGATGGAAAGCCTGCCATTGCGAAGCTACAGTCCAACGAGATGTTGCCGTTGCTTCGTTGCCAAAGCTTAGGAAACAAGTTTTTTCTCATTTTGTAAAAGCCGCCTAGCTAGGTGCAATCCTTTGATACTTAATAAAGACCAAGCTATATCAATTTTAGACTAGCAGTGCGGAATTGATGCTTGTGAAGACCACGCATTGTCCTATCAACTGCTTCTTCTAAAAAGTAGGGTTACAGGTCAAGATATTAGCGGGATTCACTACGACTTTATCTCTTCGAATTAGGCTTAATCCTCCACCCAATGGCACTATGATATTTCGCGACCATACCTTTTATAGAGAAGGATGCAGTGAGTGGTCTAGATGGACAAGGGTAATTATGCCTGGCTCTCATCTTAACGTAGATTCACGACGAATGAGTAGTCCGTTATCTTCAGCTTCTTGTCCAACCCATCTACTTGCTTTTGATAGCTCACCTAGAGGTTTCCCGATGCCACGATATACCCGGTGATGTATACCTCCTCATCCCGACATCGCGCAAGAATCGGGGATCCCTCGCCGGTATATACGGTACCCTCGTATCGATAGACGATGAAAGATCCTCCGGCCTTCGAGTCTAAGCCAGAATTTACTTGTCCTCATTCATACGGGAAGGGCGCGACGATTTGCTGGGATTGTGCTGAAGGGGGACACTTTAACCAAGGTGGAGGAAACCCACCAATATCAGAAAGTTATATAATGTCAAAGAATGGATTCAACCCTATAAATGGCAGCAATTCACCAGCAAGTAGCACATTTGCTGGAAGCCATTTCTCAGCGCCAGAAGTATATCCGCCGCCAGACGGGCTAGAACTCAGTCCCCATGATCCACGGAAGAATCAACCCGGGTTAGAAGTTCTTACGGGGCCACGCATTACAGGTCCGGAAGATATATACTATAAGGTTGAAGGACGAAATTGGGACACCAAGCAAGAAAAAGAGGCCATCGCTACTCGCTCGCCCCCACCTACTATTCTTAGACTTCGAAAGAGGGCATTTTGGTTGGTTTTAATATGTATATTGGTAGCATTGCTCGTTGGAGCGGGTATCGGCGCGGCGGTGGGTGTCACGCGAAAAAATAATTCCACCAAAGCTTCGTGAGTAATATCCCGGAGCTTCCGGATCCCTAAAAGAAAACATATGCTGACGGCAAACCCCCTTAAAGTGTACCAGCAACTTCACCAAGCGCGAGCAGTGACAATCAAGTAAGCGGAAGTTTCCTACCTTCGCCCTCGATGGCGACCGAAACTGTGTCTATTCTCAGGACGGACGCACCTGGGGCTATGACTACCGACTCGGTGATTGCAAGTGTCTTGTCTTCAGATCTCAACACTGTGGGAGGTGCCGTCGAGACGGAGTCTTCTCTATCTACTGTCACTATTTCCTCGACGGACGAAGGGGGTCATTCCGTGGAGAAAGTGACTGTGACTCTTGTACAAACTCAGTCGGTGTCCACTACTAACCCCATCCAGTCCGCAGCTTCTCCAACGACTCCCACCGCAACGACTGCGCCGGCCTCAAAGACGAGTACAGGGCCTGCGGCTACCCATACATCAGCTAGTTCGAAGGGAAAGTGTCTGGCTGAAGACGGAAGTACTTATACAGACCCTGGGACAGGGTCACAATTTAAGATCGAATGTGATGTCGCGCACCAGGGCAAAGATATCGATAATTATGAGGCCAGTTCCATGGAAGAATGCATATCGATGTGCACTAAGAATACGGAATGTGTTGGGGTTATCTGGTACAGCGCAGGGCCACAAGGGACCGATCTCAACTACTGTTGGCTGAAAAGTACGATGGATGATGATCTCAAAAGCACAAAAGACGCGCAATCAGCAGTACTATTATAAAAATAACAAGTACATACCTAATTTAATATCTGTGAAGCGAGATCACAACGCCTCCATCCGTGCTAGATGAATCATTGCTATGCTTCGGTTCGGATTTAAGTCAGGGGTTATGCTATATAAAGCAAAACAGCATACGATTCTCCCACATACGACCATAGAATCTGGAAAATTCGGGGTCCCGTCTGCTCCCCCAGAGACAAGCCGGATATCGCTGAACTAGTAGTCGGGTCGGTGACGACCGGCGAATCCTCGGTGTTGTATGTTTTATTTTATCATTTTGCTATTTTTTGTGCCTAGTCCAGACTTATGAGTTGACTGCTGACACATATGAAGATTACATCCTACCGAAAAGGATCATATGAGGTACAGAAGTTCAAGTGGATATATATTCTGCCGCTATGTGGCACATGGCGAACCCCTGACTATTAATAACACTAAATTCCCAAGTTACGACGAGTACTCCACCTGATCAAAAGTTCCTAATCTTCATTTCTTGGTATAACAAAGCTAAAAGGGGACCCTTGAAGCCTAAGGATCCTCAATAAAGCTTTGCTATGTAACTAACCCGAATCAATATGCATATTTAAAGGGGTAATGGAATAGGTCTTATTGAGGCATCATAATATCTGCCTTAGAATTCTCATATTCGAAAAAGTGGGCTGGTGAACTCCGAGTCGGAATAAAGACGCATCGGAATTCAAGGAGGTAGCAGGTTACATTCGTTCTGTTGGAGAACCACTGGACCGGTAAATATCTCCACTTGGCATAGTAGTAGACCAATCTAGATATTCGATGAGTATGAGTTGAATACTATCGTAATAGATTCATCGTAGGGTTTTAGTTTCACCTCCATTCCATGTGTTAAGGCTACTGTACATCATGAGTTCAACGACCAAGCAAAATCCATGGGTTGGCCATCTTGGGCCTGACGCTTATGATCTCAGGAGTAGGTTAATGAAGATTTCAGTTTTCAAATACCTATGTAATAACTGTTCTGTTTAGGTGACGTAGCGACAACCCCTAAGGCATCAATGCTTGCTGCAATCCAGACATGCACACTCCTTGACGATGTATGGCAAGAAGATCGCACGACGAATGACCTTGAAACTTATTGCGCCTCCCTCACAGGGAAAGAAGCAGCTCTCTTCGTCCTCTCCGGAACCATGGGTAATCAATTGGCATTGCGATCTCTTTTAACACAACCGCCCCATTCTGTGCTATGTGACCATCGTTCACATGTATTCAAGAGCGAGTCTGGTGGAATTGCTTTGCTGACCAGCGCAATGGTTAACCCTGTCGTTCCAGAAAACGGTCTTAATCTGACATTAGAGGATATTATGGAGAATTTCCAATCTGATGATAACATAGTCGGATGTCCAACAAAAGTTATTAGTCTAGAGAATACTTTATACGGTACCGTTATGCCCCTTAACGAAGTCCGACGCATTTCAGATTTTGCGCGGGGGCTAGACTATGGGAAGCGGTAGCTACTGGCACTGCTAGTTTAGTAGACTTCACTTCTTGTTTTGATACAGTGAGCCTTTGCTTCTCGAAAGGACTCGGCGCCCCGGTCGGGAGCATTCTTGTCGGAGACAAGGAAACGATTAGGACTGCAAGACATCTAAGAAAAGCAATAGGGGGCGGACTACGTCAACCGGGGTTCATTACAGCGGCAGCGAGGGTAGCCCTAGATGAGACTTTCGGGAAAGGGCCCAACGGTGAAGGAGGATTGCTCCCATTCTCCCACGCTACAGCAAAGAAAGTCGAGAAGATGTGGAGAGAAATAGGGGGCGAAACTAAATACCCTGTCGATACTAATGTTGTCTGGCTTGACCTCAAAGGGCTAAGGATCTCCCTATCACGATTTAATAAGATTGGTTAAGAGGAGGGGTTACGACTAAAAGGAGAGAGACTTCTCATTCACTACCAGATATATCAGAATGAGCAAGATGTATCGGAGAGGGTGAAAAGGGTTTTCGAAAGAGTATGGGCAGAAAGGGGTCAAGGTAATAGCTCACGTTCAGATCCCAGCGTATCGCTCTACTAATACGAGCCAGTATATGTATCCAAACCGGTCTAATGAAAAGACCGTAAAGTTGTCATTTTCCTTCGCGATACCATAGTCGTTCGGTCTTGTTATCGGTGTGATTTAGTCTGTCATGCGAAGAGGCCTAATTATTATGTACCACTACCTTCTACCCCGACTCCGGGATACGGGATCCGCTCGGACTAGAAATCGAATCGGCATTTGATGTAACGTAACCAGAATAGTACCTAGGTAGTTTGGCTTCTATATCTGCAGCGTAGAGGGGTACTCCCGTCTTCGGATTCGGGGCTCTCCCTACCTGGGTAGGTGTTTACGTACGTATCCGCTTATCCATAAATGGATTATAATACTCGCACCATATGAAATCCTCAACGTGCAGAGTTGCGACTAGAGGATTGGCTCACATAGTTTTGAATTCGCTATGGCTGCTGGATATGTTCATAGCGAACCGTTTGACTCTGGTTATTTGCCGGTCGGGTCAATTCATCAACTATACTACGAACAGTATGGATTGAAAACTGGTCTTCCCGGTAACTCCTCGTCATACTTTATGTTTTTTGAGATCAGTCACTGATGCTGGATTATTCATAGTCGTCTTTTTACACGGCGGACCAGGAGGCAAAGCTGGGTTTTCCAACACCAAATTCTTCAACCCTAAAGTGTATCGCGTCGTGCTTTTCGACCAGCGAGGGGCAGGAAGATCCCGTCCCCGAGCGGAAACTGCGGAAAACACTGCTCAACTTCTAGTATCAGATATAGAGACCCTCCGTGAACATCTCGCTATTTCGAAATGGCATATGGTATTCGGCGGGTCGTGGGGCGCGACACTAGGTTTGCTATACGCGCAGACGCATCCTGAACGTGTAGGATCGCTAGTCTTACGCGGCGTGTGGACGGCTCGGGAACAGGAGCTCGAAGGTCATAGGGGGAATTCGAGTGTTCCCGGTAGGGTGTATCCTGATATGCGCGAGAGATTCGTCAATTTTATACCGGAGGGCGAAAGACATGATCTTATCGCAGCGTACTACAAGCGTCTTACATCGGATAACCCGGAAGTAGTTTCCGCTGCCGCTCGAGAATGGAATAGATGGGACTTGTCGCTTGGAAGTCTAAGGCTGGACCCGAAGGTTTACGACGCGTTGGAAGACGAGGAATGGTGTCTTGCCCATGCAAAGCTGGAGGCACATTACGTCTTTAATCACTGCTTCATGGAAGAAGGACATCTGTTGGATAAGAAGAATATCGAGAAGATGAAACACATACCAGGTGAATAGTTTCCGACGTATTCATATCATCACTCTTCCTTCATTCAAGGACGTTGACGTTTCTTTCTAACATGTTCCTAGGTGCGATCGTTCAAGGCCGATATGATCTTGTAACGCCGCCTCAGACGGCATGGGATTTGCACAAGGCGTGGCCGAATTCTATCCTACACTGGATACCGGATGCTGGACATAGCGTTTGGGCATGTCTGCTCGTCTATTAAGTCAGTAGCCGGAAGAGATTGCTAACTCGGTGATATATAGGAACCCGGAACGTTTGCGAAGTTGGTAGAAGTTTGCGACGACTTCGCAAATATTCACAAATAAGTTGTAATAAGAATGATTGTACAGGGCGAGGTAATACCTATATCGAGCGCCTAGGCAACTGAAAGCTACGAATATAGTGGCCTAGTATGGTGGCGTAACCACCCACAACAGCAAATCACTGGCTTGAAGGACTTGGGGAAATAGCTCGGCAGGGTAGTTAGGGAACACGATAGGGGATGTGAGGGGTGATAATTGCTAAATATCAAAATAGGCCCTATAATAATCGAGAAGTAAGCGAGTTCGACCCCTAGAAGGCTCTATAATACAGTGACGAGTAGCCTAACGTCTCGAGTAGGCACAGCTAAGCTTGTAGGGATGAAATACGGCTTGGTCCAAAGAAAATTACAACTCACTCTGCGACAAATGGTTACACGGCGAAGACACCAATAGATCAAGCATTGCGAATCTCCGAACAGATAGAGTTTAGTGATTAAATGAATCTTCGTTCTCTATTCCGTAGGCTTATTAAACCACATAACTAGAATAGAAGTGGAGGGCTGCCTATTACTACCACTCCCCCCTTTAACATAACGGCGTCTCAAGATCCGGGCCTACTAGGCAACGGCCTCGGACCGACGATCTGTCTCCTCCCAGCCCCAATACCTGCATTTCCTTTATTCTGGCTGTCGCCTCCGGTGTATCCACTCCATTGACTAACATCCCAACGGCCGCCGATACCACCACCTATGCCATCTACACCATCACCTGACTTAGCTGCTTTTGCTGTCTCTTTCTGCGCTTCTTCCCATTCGCGTTGTCTCTGCCGTTCCATCTCCATCTCACGTTCTAATAGGGACTTGCTAGCCCAACCACCAGCTTTGGTCTTAGTCTGCGACTCCGCCCGTCTCCTATCTTCGGCGTCTCGTTCCGCCGTAGCACCGAGTTCTCGGGAGTATATTTGCTGCGGTGGAGCAGGGGCGGGAGCGGGGTTGGAGGAAAGGAAACGGTCTGTGCGGGTATTGTTGGGGTTCGGTGACGGGATAGGAAGGGGCCGTGACGGCGGAGTTGAGCCGGAGACCTGGTTCTTAACCCGGTCCGGGATGGGGAGGGGCCTACCCTCACCAGTCCTTTGAGGTTTCACGGGCGGAGGAGGTGGTGCCTCTCCAGTACGTTGCGACTTCACCGGCACACCGGGTACAGGCAGTGGGCGCGGTGGGGGTGGTGGAGCAATGTCTTGTTCCTCCTGTTCCCGCTCTCGTCCACGCTCGCGCTCTTGTTCTTGGTGCCGATTCCATTGTGTACTTAAGAATTCGCGTTCATCTCGCGGCCGCCATGAGTCTTGGCGACTGGGCGGCCTCTCTGGCTTTCTCGGTCGGCTGCGAGACCGCAATCGGTTCTGTGAGCGCTTCTGTCGCTCTTCTTCGTATTCTTGCTCCCGCTGCCTCGCTAGCTCTAATTCTTGTTCTAATTGTTTAATGCGATCGCTATAACCTCCGCCTCCGCCACTCTTCTGTGGTACGATACCTTGCTCGGCCTGGTATTGACTAAGAAATTGTCCTTGCAATCGGTTATCGTTTTGAACTCTTGAGCGACGACGTTCTTCGGCTAACTTTGCTTCGGCTTCCTCTTCATCTTTTCGTCGCTTTTCTTCTGTCAATTTCCATTGACGTTCTTCCTCTTCCCATCGGCGTTTCTCCTCTTCCGCCTTGCGCTTCTCTTCCTCGCGAAGCCGCTTTGTTTCTTCTTCCCACCTTCGCTCCTCTTCTAACCGCGCCCGTTCCTCTTCAGCTTCGAGCTCCGCCTTACGAACGCGCTCTTCCTCTTCTGCTTGTAATTTTTGGCGTTCAGCCTCAGCCTCTTGTTCTTTACGCTTGCGCTCCTTTTCGGCTAGGCTGGGTACCTGAGGACCGGCCGTAGTAATCTGTCGACGACCTCCGAATGATATACCTAGGTTGCCTTGACTCGCGCCGCCCATGTAGCCGTACTGCGCAATGTTCCACGCCGGGCTCGTAACCCCTTCGTGGTTTTTCTTGCTCCAGCTTGACACACTGGGCGAACCGACTCGCTCGCTAGTGGGAGTTGGGCTCTTGGTAGGACTCCATCGCCCGGAGCCAGAATCACCGGTTCTCGCGGGAACTATGCCGGACCGCGACCCGTATGTAGAAGAGTTATTGCTGACATTAGACATGCCTCGATTTCTCGGTGTTGTCGGTCCTGTACTTTGCGGGCTCATGGTAGCCCCTCTCGCTTTCGGTCCGATGGGTGACGGAAACGTGGAAGGATTGACAGAATGTGCGGCGCGTGAAAAGGCGCCGAGGCATTGAAGGACTTGGGTGGGGTCTTTCCGCTCGTAGAGGTCGACGGTGAGAAATATGTCGTGATCTTGTAGATTTAGGGGCGGCGATTGGCAGGCACGGAGGAAGTGAGAAATATTCTCCATTTGGATGAATGGCATGGGGGATTGTTTAAACTTGACGCCCGGCGGACCGACAGCCAAGTTGATGAGTCTAGGGCGAGTAGCTAGTTAGTCGAGTCACAATAACTAAAATGTAGCCATTTTTGTATATACATACTTGCAAAGAGCAACACCATCTTTTAGTCCGTCTAGAAGATCGCTAGAAGGTAACCTATCACCCAAAACACCTTCGATCCATGATCTCGCTTCATTAGCAGCTGCTGGTGTGTATTTATCAAGGCGCATTTTGCGCAAGTCCTTGTCTAAGGACGTGACCGATGCCATGATGGCTGATTATGTTGCTCGGATTGGCTAGATAGGTAGGTAGCGGTGTATATGCTACCGAGTAGGTCTTGCCGGTTGGTGTAGAGAGGTAAGTAGTTTAGTTATATGTAAATGTATAGCGTGGCATCCAGCGAATATTGGTTGTTGGTACGCAAAGTGATTCGTGTAATTCGTAGGTCGGAGATTTTGTTGGGTGGAATGGAGGGTGCCTAGGATTATTAGATGAGACGACGTCACTGGTAGTGTTGGTATGTGAATTTGAAGCAGAAGTAGAAATAGAATAGCGATTGCACAATGACAATTTAACCGTAGAATTGATTGGTAGGATTCAACTCGATCCAATCATGATCTGGCGAAAGAGAAATAACTTTAGTAAGAAAAAAAAAAAAAAAAGAGACGACAACTATGTTGTACTTAGGTATTTGTAAAGTTGAATAAGTAAAAAAGATTACGGTTGCACCGCGCAAAGTCTAAAGAAATAAAACCATTCACCATTTACAACAAGAATTGGAGGTGGCAGGGCTCTTCCTTCTTTCCCCCACCATCCATGGATCACATAATTAAATCGATTCAAGTTTCCAATGACAAGGATGCGCTGGTTCCCAGCCCGCCGGCATTTCTTAAATTAGGACGGATGGGGCTTACGTATGTACGTAAGCAAGTCTTGGCGGGGAACAAGCTTAAACCTAACTGTGGCTCGTGAGTTAGAGATAGCAATATGTGGCCGTGCTCCCTTTTTCTTATCTTATCGCATCTTCAATAATTCTGACGTAGGCTTTTTTGCGTTTTCTTATAATTTCGAGCTTCTAAAGTGAGCTGTTCCGAATTCACGTAATTCCCACGTCCCGTCCAACCCCTATGTATGTGCGTCAGTAAAAGCCTCAATGTCGACGGCAAAACCAATAAGTCCCATACGAAAGGCGTGGTACCAATGGAAGGCTCTACGGTTTCCGTGGAGAAAACGTTTCCTAATCGGTTAGTGTTCGCATCACTTCATTTATTCTCGCTCGTCTTGTAGCTTCGTAACCCTATTCCTTACATATCGGTCGCAGGTCTCGACCTTCACGGTAACACGTATTGGGAATTCCGACTTGTCCGAGGCGATCCCTCCCTACCCGATTCTAGATTCCGCCGCATCGTCAAATATCCGCGGTCGATACATTACAGCGAGGTGAAAGTTCCACCGCAATGGCACCAATGGTTACGATACCAACGCGAACAAGCGCCTACACTCGACGAGCAAGCTTCCGAAGTGGTCCGACAAGAGCGCATGAAGCTTCTCGCCGCTGAGGCGGACGCCCGCTGGGAAGCCAAACCGAGACTGTCAGATGTGCCGGGTCGGGAAAAGGGCCAACCAGTGCCAGCCCTAAATACAGGCCAGACCCAACCTCAAGAGCGGGCCGCTAGGGAGTCTCCAACACGAAACGAACAAAATGAGGTGACACAACAGAAAGATGATCCCTGGAAGCAGGCTAGGAGTACTGGCCCCGGTGAGACCTGGCAGCCAGAAGCCTGGAGTCCAGCATCGACAAGAAAACGGTGAAAATCTCTGCATTGTCGCGACCGTGGTAGCGTTGCATATCTGTACAATAGTTGTGTATCATCATGTCGTATATTAGCGTCAAGAAGCGGCAAGAAAATCTGTGTCAATGTATCGATATTGCTATTGCAAAGATTTATGCTCAAACATAAATGCCGCAGACTTGTGTCAAGCCGGTGTTTCGTCGTTGTCCCGTGGCTCAGCACACGGAAACTATTTTCGTTTCCTAGGCGGGGGGTTCTCGCATTCGGGGCACAACCACTTTCCCTTAGGCTTTGACTTAAGACCAACACATTTCCAATGAAACCATTCATACTGACAGGCGTCATTGTCACAAGTAATCCTTTTACCGGCTTCGTCGTGCTGACATGTACAATGTATCCTTTCGTCTTCATCTTCGTCGTCTTCGTCCTGGTCCATATTATCGACAGCCGTCATAAAAGTGGCATCAACATCACCTATACGCCAAATTAGCATGGTAGATACCATAGCGACACCGGTATAACAACCTTCATTACCCATATCTTCATCTATTTCTTCCACGTCCATCGGCTCGGCTTCGTCTCCTTCGATAAGATCGACCAGCATAGCCAACCTGCGTCCAGACATATCCAGGACCATGCGGGCCTCAATATCTGTATCTTGGGCATTCGCTCGTCCTCGCGCTGATGTCTTTTTCTTCTTAACTTTTGCCTCTCTTGCGTCAATTCCCTTTTCGACGATAACCCTCAAATTCTTGCTAAATGATTCACTTCCCTCGCTCCATACGATCTGGAGTAGATTTTCCAGGAGTACAGAAACCTTAGCGTTATCCTCGACAGCGATGGTGTTAGCAGGATATGGGAGGAAACAGCGTTCTAGGATTTCTGCTGTGATGCCATCCGCATCTTCCCACGTACGATCAACCTTGGCAGGTGACAAGGCCGATGTAGGCATTAAGAGTAATAGAACACCCTGTAGTGTCGATATTTGTGATTCCAACTTCAAGGTAGATGTATGATGGTTCACAAATGCGGTGAAGAGGGGTAAAGGTAGAGTCTTCACCGTATTTTCGTATCTTTGATAGAGATCCGAGAGGTCCAACGGTGGTTTTGGTAGGTAGTAGCAGATATATGATAACTAGTCATGTCAGTTCACAACCATATTTTGCGTATTGGGAAACGAAGTGTTAGCTTACTAGAGAGAAGAGACGTTGGCGCAGAGGGATGGACTCTACATAGGCAGGTTCCAGCGCCTGGAAATCCGGGTCACCGAGATCGCTCGAATTCGTTCTACGTTTTTGTGGTGTTGGAGGTTCCGATGCTTGAGACGAATATACCGACTCGTCGTCGAGCCAACCTCCGAAGTTTCCCTTTTCGATATTTACTTCCTCGCGTTTCCTCTTTTTTACAGTGTTCTTGGGGTTCTCTTTGTGTTCCTTCTCCCAAATTTCTTGGAAGCGGGAACCAGCAGCAACGCTACCATCGGCGAATATGGCATCCACGATAAACTTCAATCCTCCCACAGAGTGGCCGGAACGTTGGCTGACATAACTTACGAGAATCGAACCCCGAAGCATAGGAGAATCCGATTCACCATTTTCCTGATCCAATCTATTACGCTCGATGAGGTCCTGTTCCAATACGTCCAACATGAATTGAAGCCAGAGTTTCCAATGTCGCCATCGATTCGGGTATAGAACGCTGCAGTTGAAGGCCCAACCAGCTACGTGGAAGAAATCTTGTCCTCTTCTCCAAATACCGTCCAAATGATATGAACGCTTCATTTGTGCATAGCTTCCATCACCATCCTCGCTATGTTCATGATCAAGGTCATCATCGTTATAGAATTCTGGCGTACCGTGGCGCGAGACGTTTATGAAACGAAAGGCTTCCTTGAATCGAGTGTTTATAGGTCCGAGACGGGAGAGAAGGCTGCGAAGATAGACGAGAGATTCGGCGGATACTTCGGACCAGCCTTCTTCCCTTGGCCTAGTTGTAAATTTTGGGTGCATAATGGCAGTGCCGAGTAGGGACAGTTGGCTCGGAGGAGGGCAGTAGTTGGGGTCATTCGGACCATCTCGGATCGACGATAACAAGCTGTTCAATAGGGTTAGGGTAATTAGATCTAATGATGTTTAGTTACTAAGATCAACTCAAGGTGTATTATGGAAAGATAAGTGGAACATACATAGGTTCTCTTCCAAGTATATCTGACAATGTTGCTGTAACTCTGGTGGTAGCTGGTTAGCCTTACTGAATGGTTTGTTTGCGCCATCTGGGGTATCAACAACAGGACTGCTGATGTCGGTGGTTAGATGTTCCAATGGATTTATCGGAGACTCGGTCGCGGTGGCAAATGAATCAGGCGAGGAAAGAGGTGATGATATAGGAGGAATCCTCTTGGGAGGCATTGTAGGAGAGTTCGGCGTCGGCTCTATATCTTGACGCGTGAATATATCGAAAACGCGACGAAACATCCCGGCGACTTTTTTTTAAATGGGAAATCAAAATACCTAGGTAGGTAAAATGGAGCAGCGGGGTCAGCGGAGTTGTAGTTCTAGCTTGGGCCGGTGGAGCCGCTAAAAGGTGCCTGGGCTGTTCCTACCCTACCACCCACCAGCCCTAACTACGGGTATCGACATGCTCTAA
Source organism: Hypoxylon trugodes (assembly GCF_022578975.1). Taxonomy (NCBI): domain Eukaryota; kingdom Fungi; phylum Ascomycota; class Sordariomycetes; order Xylariales; family Hypoxylaceae; genus Hypoxylon; species Hypoxylon trugodes. The sequence goes on along the minus strand of NW_026250024.1, from coordinate 136,975 downwards.
AAGGGTCCCGGCCTAGCGGCCTAGGTACCGACCCCTCCATGATAAAACCCCTGTGAGGAGATGATTCTTTCCTCTTCTTAATTCAATCATCATATAATTAACATCATAGTTCGCTCGATTTAGCAAGAAAGCTATCTAATTTCTGTTGAAGAGCGACTCTCTTCTCACATATATAAACCATCATGCCCAATTCATTTTCGGCTATATTAGCTCCAGAACAGCAATTGACTTGATTCAGAACATGAAATACGCGTTTCAATGCGCCGTGAGTGGCATGTTTTTCATTTCATTTAACTAGAACGCAATCGATCAACTACCGAAGCCATAGGTACTTAACACCATAGATCTCATTATCGCGTTCATAAACCACGCCTCTTTCAATTAGCGGTGCGAGATATCCTTCGAGAACCTGTTGCTTATTTGAATAGGTAGCCTTAGATCTGAGCCTTGAGAGTCTTGAAGGCATCATCCCGACTTCCACCATATCGAGCCTCGGCAGTCTTCCAGTTAATCACCTTCCAGATGTTGTCAACGTACGCTGCCTTACCGTTGAGGTATTGCAAATAGTACGCGTGCTCCCACATGTCCACACCGAAGAGGGGAGTGTCGCCAACCACGACCGCTTCCTGGTTTGCCAGCGTCACGATTCGGAGTTGTCCGGTAACCGCTTCCTTTACGAGCCACTGTCATGTCAAGAGTTAGACGTAGTTTATAATCAACATAAGAGAGGCGACATTCAATTGTGTGGAACATGGTTCCCAGGATAATTCCAAGATGCAGATCATAAAAAGAGCAAGTTGAAGATTGGAAAAAATACTTACACCCCAACCGCTTCCCTGAATACCGAGCAGGGCCGCATTAAAGGTATCCTTGAACTTATCAAAGCTACCCCAAGTAGCCTTGATAGCGCCGGCGAGCTTAGGAGCAGCATTGATCTTGGAGTCGGGAGAGGAGGCAGGTGCTAGACCTTCCCAGAATAATGAGTGGTTGATATGACCGCCACCATTGAAGCGGATGGCCGATAGTTGGGCTGCGGCGTCTTGGAGCTTGCCCTCGGACTGCGCCTTGGCGGAGGTCTGGAGTGCCTTGTTGAGGTTGGTTACATAGGTCTGGTGGTGCTTGGTGTGGTGCAACTCCATAATCTGCTTGGAAATGCTAGGTTCCAGAGCCTATCCGAGTCACATGCATGTTAGCATCGGGCATACCGAGGTGCGAAGGCGGATGTCGACCGAAGGGGAGGACCGGAAACATTGCAAGTGTTTGGGAAGGCGATACTCACATCGTATGCGTACGGCAGCGGGGGGAGGGAGTACGTAGTAGCGGCCATCTTCACGGATGTTTTTAGAAACGTTCCTTTTTTCGACAAATGCTGTGACAGATGGTACGAAGGAAGGGTAATCCCGCAGTTAGGAAAGCAAGCCGGTGTAGATACGACGGGTGTGACCTGGATGGGTGGTTTTTCTTTAGTGTGAAGGAGGTAGTTTTGGGATGATAGGTTTAGGTGGAGGAAAAGAGATATGAAGAAAAGTAAGGGAAAGGGAAGTGGACCTTAGGAATGAGAGGAGACCGGGAGGAGAAGTGACGTGCTACGGGACGGTAGGAAGCTCTTTACACTTTGATGACAAACGCAAGATTGCTAAGTGAAGTAGGTTAAGAGGGATGAAGAAGGTAGGTACCCGACGGCCATCAAGGTTGTCTTTCCTTCAATGTTGCTCTTCCCCCCCGCGTCTTTACTTTCTTCAGGTGCTATCCTCTATTATTTACCATGTATATCCATGACTATGAGCATATTACCTAAGGTACCTCCTAATACCCACTAAACTTACCTTTTGACCCTTCTTTTGTAAGCGGGTCGTGAAACGGCCTCAAAAAGCGCAAACTTGCTCACTTTGCGTGTAAAGCTGTAACCACTTCTTCTTCAAACATGTACCGCACCCGGCCATTGTCGCCTATTGTTCAACATGAATCTACATACATATATATTATTCTGAATCAAAAAGTCAAAAAGTCGTTTGATCAAAAACGGCAATGCGGGTAAACAGTTGCCTTAGATGGATTGGTGCCGTTGTTAGTACGCCGCATCGTGGAACCTTGAGGGACAAACCTCCTTGTCATTCATCACATCAACCAATTCCTGACTAGAGTCCACCTTGAAAATGTCTTATTTGGCAGATGAAAAATAGAAATTTCTGGTTGTTTTTCTCTCTCTCTTTTGAATATACCATATACCCTTACCTAGCAACATAAGTTATCTTGTAATATCCATATACATCATTCTTACAACTCATCATATCTATCTTCAACAAAGGCGCATCAAGAAACACTACGAAGGGAAAATGTGTGGTGATCATTCACGACAGTCCTGCGGTGGTGCCCTCGCTGTACTCAGTCTTCCGCTTCGAAGCACCCGTTTCTTACCGCAAACTATGGCAGGCCGACTCGTTTTCCATGACTGTGGAAAGGGAGGTTTAGTTGCGACCCACGCTACATTTACACCGGACGAAAGCAGTATTAGCAGTAGCGTTTCCGATATAGATACATGTATTGTGGGCATTCAGTAAGTGTTTTGTTCGAACCCCCCTAGGTCGAGGAGAGCTAACAATAAACCCGTAATAGCGAAACTGGCGACCTCACGAAATCTGCCATAATAAGTCCATTTCTCTACAAGTTCAGCATACCTCAAGGTCGACCGACTTCCCAAGACAGCTGGCAGGAACGGTCGATAGAAGTGCCACTTAGTCATCCGATGAAGATTGAGGTCGGCGGCGACGGCATCATTGGTCGACGAGTTACTATATGGTCACAGCATGCAGTAGATCCTATTGCGGAAGGAATCATAGGATATAATTGAACTAAAGGCACAGCACGATCAGACATGAACGGGGATCACAATTTGAGCCGAATAACCAGGTAATCCAGTGGATTAAAGAGGCTCTCAAGCTGCCTGAAGGTTGGCTACGGTCGCAGAGGGCATACAGGATAACTTACCTATATATCGCATAGACGAGTATGATTAGAGCCTTGCTCCTCGTCATCTTTAGCTAAATATAGAATAAATTTTAAGTTAAAGTATATCATGGATCGTGGTCTTGGTTGGCTGAGTACGAGCACCGCTAGCATACGCCACAGTGTGGGAGGTTCATAGGCCCAGTGCAAACGTGTGTCACTATGCGCGCTGGGGGAACAGGTAATTGACACATCCCGTAGGCCGCCGATACGCCCACTCGCTCCTGGTCTTATGCGCCTTAAGCACCTAGAGCCCCTATACCCACTGAGGGTGTTAGACACCTGAGTACCTAGGCAGGCGCTACTAAAAGGCCGCAATCCGACTTCCAGCGCCCTATATCCGTTACACGCAAGGCGTATAGCGACCCAACATGCCTAATACCATAGTACCCCGATCTCTAAACACCACGCAAATATAGCGGGGAGGCAACTCAACGAATGCTACAATCACAGATCGGCAGATATACCTCTTTCCACCCAGATACTATATCAGAACAAACAGCCATTGACTCGGAATCTCCATCTCACGCTCCGAATACCTAGCTCCCCAACCCGAAATCACCTGCCGCTATGCGATGTTTCAAATGTCGAATGGCACATAAAGAATCCACGTTGGGTTCAAGGATAAAAACGAATACACTCAACCCCCAACCAAGCGTCGATGAATGGTGGCGACGATGATGGGACCACACCACATTCTCTACACCGGTAAGAAAAAATAAAGATCAAAACATACAACACTGAGGATTCGCCGGTCGTCACCGACCCGACTACTAGTTCAGCGATATCCGGCTTGTCTCTGGGGGAGCAGACGGGACCCCGAATTTTCCAGATTCTATGGTCGTATGTGGGAGAATCGTATGCTGTTTTGCTTTATATACCTTCTTGTCCCAAGACGATGGGATGGATCCTGGACCATGTTTATCATCATCCCGCCAAGCCCTCGGGATCCTGGGGTTCTCATCCAATACCCATTTAGATACCTAGGTATCCATGGAATGATTCCTCAATTTTCATTCTAGAACCGCTTAGGCGATCCTCTTGGGTACCCGTCCCGCGAGCGATCTCTCTGCTAGTTCACTAGTTCAAGAGGTTGTGATTCAACGCCCAATTAACCTAGACATGGTAAAAAGTGTAGTGGGGAATTAACTACTCAAAGGAAAAGGGAAGCTGTCAGCGTACAATCTTATAATAATGGTATAATTCACGAATCTCTAGACGGTATTTTCGTACTATTGAAGTTGTGATTTTAAGAATTTACGTAAATAGTAGTCGTGCAGGTGAAGGCAATCTCCCCAGATATTTCATTGATGGGCTGCCCAGACTTGGCGCTGCGGATCAAGAGGATGGGAACCATGAATTACAACTCTTAAGGCCACATGGAGATTACGAAGCACCATTAAATAGCAAATGCGACGGTAGATCTTATACAAAATGATCCGTTGGACGAAAATCTAGGGAAGGAAAATGAAATTCCGGATGTCGTGCGACCGTTATGGCACCAGTCTTACGGATTATTCTGGTTTTGGGTAGGTAGTATTCACCATGGTGAAGGATTCATCGGGTATCGAAACCAGCGTGCTCCAAGATGCTCCAAAAGATGACTCTCGACGAGGCCAGCTTGTAAATATATATGGTGGGTCGTCAGGGCGTCGCAAATTACACGCCAAGGGTCTCCCAGAGAGAATAAGTAGTCGGACAACAGTCGTGAATATACATCTCAAGTCTGCAATTACATCAAATTTGGCTTACCTCGACTCGATTCTGACTTATGGCATCTAACTTTATGGCCTTACTAGACAACGAGACGCCGCATTACCATACAGATCGGCGGGGGAAACGAACAAGGATTCCAAATATACGAAAATATTCGCCGTTATAGACAACGCTCTCCGGGCACATTTATAGTGACACCATTCGAAAAAGGAATAATGGCCAGTTTCACTGCTGGACAAGATGGTTGGATATATGCTGTGGTGGTGGTGCCTCTTACACTAATGTTAATGGCGATGTGGGCCGTATGGGACAATACAACACAGCGCGACTTGGATGAAGAAAATGGATTCGGAAACCTAAGGGCCCATAATTCGAATGGCAAGACGATAAAACAACATTAGTTCAAGGGTAACTTTCTTCATTGGGTGAATGGTGGCTTGGTGTATTCGTCGTTTATGGAGTTGGTTCTCGATATAGTTACCAAAGTGCCTAGGTTTTAGATCAAGGTGGGAGAATTCACGATTTTGAAAATAATCGGAGGGTTAAAAATTCGGGCTTGCCGTGGTAGACTGGGGTATTAATTAACTGGGAAGCTTTTTGCGCGTTACAGGGGTTCACTATCTGACGGTAGACTCACCGACTGGCCCCTCACAGCCTCAGCTATTGCGGTACGGCAAAGACAGCTTCCGAGGGCAACTAAATAGCTTGCTTGGCGCACTGGCCAAAGGGGATTCGTTCAGTAGAGGTAGTGGTCCGGGTGGCCGCTAAAAAGTTGATTGGGCTGAGCTCCCGGGGTAAAATATGATCACGTCTTACTTGGTCTTTGTGGAATAATTATCTCAACTTAGAACTAAACTACGGCGCAGAAGAAGTACAAGGCCGCTCTTTCGCTTCGTACGATAATCGACCGAAATACGAACGCGGTATTCTTTCATATCACACAGAATCATCTCTAGATCTTGTGACATAGACGTATAACCAGCCGATTGGGAACCGGAATGAAGAGATCTGACAGTGCCACTTAATGCAAAATCATAGCTATTCTGTCAGATGGTCTCACCACTATGGAAAAGACAGCTTAAGTTTAACAGTAACCTCTCTTTATCTACCTACCTAAACAAACGGTAAGTGGCCATCACATGCGGTCAGCAAAGCTGGGGTCGAGTCAACACGGAAGTTGAAAGAGGCGTAGTTTATTATCTGGTGCCAATGAAGCTGCCACTCTCTACGGCACGCAGGGGTCCTGACCCATGAACGTCACCATTGGTAGTGGAGCGGAATGCCATGTATAAATGTATGTCAGAACTGCATGTAAGAAACAAGGACCTCTTTTTGCCATGGTTGGTATACTTCGAGAAAGAATGATATGTAAAGCTTGCCAGTCCATTTTTTTATGCTTTCCGTATTCATTTACCTACTGTTCAACGATTTTCCTGTTTTTCGACCAGCGCCACCATGAAACCCTCGAGGGGATAGATGTAAATCGCAAGTTGAGCGATGTCGTACCAATTGCGCCCAACACAACCACAACAGCAGAAACAACGGGAGGAGGATGGGGGGCAAGATGAATATAACACCTATAGCACGGATGGTTACGGCCAACAGGCCTATACGCATGCCCAGCCGGGGCAGCAGCCGGAGATGATGCAAATCCAGCCACAATTACCTTCCCCGGTGGCCTATCCAGCAACACCGTTCTACCACGACAGATCTTCGCGTACACAGACATGGGCGTCTAACCAACCGTCGGCCATATCGCCGACGACGATGGGTAACACACCTTTAAGCGAATGGGCTGGTAGCCCTTTTGACTACCACGTACCCGGAGGCTACTCTCCGACGATGCCGCCACAGAATAAAAAACAGGGCGCACGGGTATGCGGCCTACCAAGAGGCCTCTTCTTTATCGTCTTGGCCATAGGATTGTTTGGTCTTGTTGTCGCCATCGCAGTCGGTTTAGGTGTGGGTTTGGGTGCGAGAAGCAACACCATTTCCGATTTTCCAGCTGAAAGTTTGAGGTACGTTCCGTTTGAGGCTTTTTTTCCTGCATCTTCTACCTACTTGGGCAGGTAGCTTAGTTGGGGGTTTCAAGTGGCCCTGTTGTCATACGTTGGGGGCTGTGTGATAGGGCTGGTGTTATGTCAGCGGCCATGAGCGAAATCGAAAGAGCTCACATCAGCGTAAAAAGATATCGCCCACGCCGATTCGGGTTCGCTAACAGTAATGTTATGTAGTGGCATGTCTTCGTCATCGTACTTATCGCCGACACCAACTACGCCAACAGCAACGGTCCCAACGACCCCAACTAAGGTGGCGCCGACGCCGAGCTTCACTGGTACTTTGATTACAGGTCTCATACTTTGTCCGGAGAACAACAATACGGTGTACGTATCAGAAGGTACATCAAAACCGTTCAACATACAGTGCGGGCGCGATTATAATTCTGATAGGGGTGCGGAAGATATCACTAATATAGAAACTTCCAACATGGCTGATTGTATTAATGCTTGTGGCGAGCGCGAAGGATGCGTTGGCGTCGGCTGGGGCTATACCTATGGCTCTTATCAGTGTTGGTTGAAGAGCAAACTTGGAGAGCCAAATTCGAGCCCCCCGTGGTATTTTGCTCAGTTGCAGAACATGACTCTTGCATATTAAAAGGTGTTCGGCATCAAAAGTATTGGGAATGATTACGCCCATGGGAAACGCATTTGGTAGAAGGGTTATGGGATTAAAGGGGACTGGTTGGATATTTTCAAATTTCAGCAAGGCGTCCGGCGTCGTGAGTGTAAGACAGCATTATTTTATGTTGAACCTGAAAAAATAGGGAGGAAGAAATTAGTCCCAGCACCTTAAAGAATTAGACATATTTATAATGCCCCGGACCCATCGTCATTGAATAAAATATTCCTCAAAATATTTGTTACACTTACAAACCTCGGCATCATCTAGTTCAATCCGTTAGGATATCTTTTCAGTAGGGTTATGATCGGTTTACGACTCTGACTGGTTCCTGCGGATCTCGCAACCTAAGGACGGGCAACCGTATGTATAGGCATCGCCGCCCGAATTGAAAAGGAAACCCCGATGACACTTGTACTCCACGTAAATTTCATAAGGATGCCATATGGCCGACTTCATCGGCGACTATATCCCGCCACAGGAACCGGCGCCGACACTCACAAGCTCTAAGTATTCCAATGGTTAATCCTGATCAGGAACGATAAACGGCGAAGTGGTTCGAATCTATTGAAGAATATTAGGCGCAGGGACGCCGATGGCTGCTGGAGAATCGCCGAATCTCGAATAACGCCGACCGTTCGACAAACATGAAGCCTCAAATACCCCAGGGCAATAATTTGATCCCCCGAACGGTTTACTCCGCGACACTATAACTAGTACGCGAAAGGGACCCAGAGTTCTATCGTCGGCGACGTTTAGAGGGGTATATGGTGTTTTTGGTGATTTATTGAAAAAGGCGGGGATGACTGTGAATTGGGTTGCATGAAATGACGCTCATCGGATAATAGATCGCCATTATATGGTCGGGTAATAGAGAAATTTTCTAGAATCAGCCTTACGGTCGGCGAGGGCAAAGCACACATGTGAAACATCGCCGAAGATGATGGCTTGGTTCTATCCTTTTAAAGAAAACACGGTGAGTTCGGCGACCTATATATCGGCCACTTGGTGAAATTCTAGTTGATAAGTGTAAAAACAGAACGGCGAAGTCACAATAACTCGGTTATTTGGCCTGTAGCATCACGCTCGGCGACCCTTTACGTAGGCTTGTCGGAGCCTTCGGCATTCATTGGGCATATAAGCTGTAAATATTAAATGCCAAGACGGCGGGAATGTCCTAATCTAGGAATCTAGGGCGGAGAAGAAGCCGTAGTTGGGACGGACGACATTTAATATCTTACCTGGGATCTTCAGTTGACCCCGTCTATCGCCGTCCATTCTTATGCGAGAGCTTAGCGGTAAAGTCGTTGGTAAACGTGAGTAACCATGGATAACTAATCTCTAGGCGTCAAGTCTCACTAGAGGGAAAGAGAAAGGAACTCTTGAGCTATTCGGTGACCTGTGATAATAACAGCATTCCGGAATTCAAGTTCTTTGAGACATTGTCGGACTTACATACGAGTCGGCGTCCATAGCGGGGTAGAAATACAATAGTCGCCGTACATACCTGTAAGCTCACCAGTAGTAAGCCCTTAGGGGTCGGCGACATAGCACAGACCCGCTAGCAGGTCCCCTACCAGCGTCTCCTTATGACGATCTTAGTTCATGCTAAGGTCAGACGGACCCCATTGGGCGCCGCCCTTTCAAGCCCCTAACCATCCTATCGGGACCTACTGTACGTGTTATTGGGATCCTATGATCCTCATATACGAAGGAGCGTGGTTAGCATGTGGCCGTTCGTCGACCTTATCTGACAAGAACAAAAAGAAACCCGACGGTTAGAGCCCCATATAATAGCGGCCCATTGCGAGTATACAGGTCAGTTTTAGGAATGTATCTGCAACAATCATAGCGACTAACGCACGCATGATCGATATATGGACGGCGACCTGCTTCTGCTACGGCTCCGCCCCTCTCGCTGCCGCCAACAACCTGGTAAAATGGCGGACTTATCCATTTCGTCTAACGCTAGTACGTTGATTAGATCTATACTATATTTATAAAATCATGTTCAAATAGGAATGAAGGGTCCGAGGGAGTGGAAATACAATTAATTATTTATTAATGCTTACTGAATAGGTATGGTACAACTAGAGGTCGAGTAATATAATATGAACAATGCCCGTCCACATTTGTTTTTTCCCATCAATTTAGCAACGTATACGAAGCGAAATCGGGTGATTTTGGGAAGATAGAAAGAGTGTTCGTAAGTACATCTATATCCAAATTGTCACTTAGACTATTCGGTCTCAGACCTGGTTTCCTGTTTTCGTCCTGTCGTCTGTTGTGTGCTACCTGCAGCCCGCCATTTGCCGCCGAAGTCCGCCTACTTCGTGAGATTATCTTACGCTCAGCTATACATCACAACTATTAGATGGAAAAAAGACATATTCTCCTAATAGCTAGCCCAAACTCCAAGCTAAAGGAAAGTGATGGCTCCACGACTTCGTCTCCGACGAAATATCGCACCGCTTGACTGCTCTGCACAGTCTCGTCGCATCATGCAGACGATAGTCACTTAGCAGCACCTCAGGGTGCACTGCTGGTAAGCATGGTGTCGATCTCGGACATTATACCCTCATCGGCTGCCATACTGCTGATAATCTCCTCCTGCGTGAACCCGACCCAGAACGACGGGTTGCTCTGTTGCGCTCTCTTGGCGCGATAGATCTCTTGCGCAACACCCTTGACCTGGCCCGAAGCGTTGTTGGCCGCTTTCCAGACGCCGCTAAGCTTATTAAGAGCCCCAATGTTCAATCGGATCTGCTGCCGGAGGTCGTCCTCGTCGTGGATAAAGTACTCGAGGGCCCACTTGCTAAGATGGACGATTGAGGATAGTGTCAGCACGCATGTGAAGAAGTGCGTGTGGCTTGTTATCGGCACGTTATATGTCACCATCTTACTAATCTCACAGGCCGCCGTAATGATGTGTTTGGTGTGTAGGTTGAAGCGATCGCCGCTTTGTACCGCTCGATGAGGCGCACAAGCTGTCACCTCCCGCGCAGGTGACGAGTCGAGTTGTGAGAGGGGTTGATGAAGAATTATCGAGCATCTGGAGTACCGCCTTATCAGTCTGGAATACCCAAAAGACCGTGGAAGGAAGAACTCACGCGTGATTGATCATATGTGCCTGAAACATCATCTCATCTAGCTGGCAGTCCTTGTTCAAACAGTCTCGCTTCGACGGCGGCAAGTGCATCCTCCAGTTGGATAGTAGCGACTCGATTCTATTGACGTTTTCCTCATTCGGAAAGCCGCTGTTTGGAAGTCGCATCATCCGCCCAAGATTCCGGATGGAAGCGATTCGATACGCAAACGAAGAGAATTCTCGATCTATTCCAGAGAAAAGCTGATCATCAAAATCCTCCAGGAACATTGGACGTGGAATCATCTAGGGAGTCGTCAATCAATTCATCTGTCAAACAATGCACACTCGGGGAAAACATACTCCTGACGTGTATTCGTGCTCCTCGCATGGTAGACCCACGTCGGCTACGATGTCGAAGAGGAGAAAGTTCGTCTGACGATGTACGCCAGCGACCATTCCGTCCACCACGAACAAATCCCACCACGTTCGTCGCCAGCTCTCTTCCAGCCTCGGGATGGCACCACCGTGGTTCGTCGCAAAGGCTCTAGTATATAGGCCGATTTCTATGGCGATCCGCTCGACGTCGGATAGGATCTCACGTGCTTTTTCCTGTTGGCAACTGCCATCCAGTCCTATGAGAATTATGACCATGGCTTGCACTAGGTATCCGTCTTTAGGGACGTCCCGAGAGTAAGACAAACGCATGGCCTCTTCGAAAAATGTAGCGCGAGCCGGGCCGGCATCGATGTACAACGACCCAACCCATCTCATGGCCGCTAGTAAGTGATCGATTTTCCCATCCTTTGCGGTCTTCAGCAGTTGTTCCTTTGGTAAAACAGCCGGATGGCCGGGGTAAAAGTAGTAATAAAAAGCGTCGATACACCGCTCCGGGACGGTTTGGGGTCGGGAATTTGCTTCGACCAGGGCGCCATTCGTACCGTTGAGGTAAGGAGTTCTGTAGAGTTGAAGGCTATTTATACCAGAAGGGGTATAAGGCGTAGCGGGGGATTCAGGAAGTACCAGGCCCGGATTAAAAGTCGGTAGGCTCGGGGGCGCAGCGGACGAAACCGTTGCACCCAGGAGCATCGGACAGCTATCGCCACCAGCGGAGGGCGGAGATTCAGAATCAGATGCATGTCGCTTGTTTGGATTTGGAGCTGCGTTTCTCCTGGGGCCTTTGTAACCACGACGAGAAGCTACGTAGACACATTCACCGGAATCAGATGTTTGGCATCGCCCGCATGGGTTTTTCCCATCGCATTTCAAATGTTTTGCCCTCTATTCGTTTAGATTATAGTCAGCAAATATAAACATTACGCGGAAGTGCTTTAATTTTTCTTTTCTTTGTTGAGACTCACACAAGCAAGGCAAGCCGCCTGCACAGTGTTCGGAGGCGTCCGTGAGTCGACAGCGCCCGAACCAGAGGATACCGGTGTTGAGTGGGGTGGCTGATTGGGTATATCCGAGCCAAGGCCATTAAATAGCTCGGTTGGAGATCCATTTGACATTGAGGGCGCGACGGCGCGCGGGTGTGGGTAAGAATCCATTAGAATCGCTGTCCTGTTGCGACTAAGAAGCAAGAGCAGGGAAAGGAGGAGGGAACTAGCGACTCTAAACTGTAGAAAATTTTTGAAAACGAAGTCCTAGGTTGTTGTAGTAGGGTGGGTGGGTGAAGAATTGCAGAGAAGACATCGAAAGGTCAATGGCGACAACACCAATTGGATCTCGAGCTGCCACTACTGCCACAACCCGGGATATACGATGACGGCTGTCTCTTTCCAGCCAGTGCCCCCCTTAAGCAAGCAGGCTGCGCGCACTAGGGTATTATAATTTTTTTTTTTTGCTTGAGGATACCCAGCTCAATAAAAAAAAATGATGGATGCCAAGTAAAGACGACTCAAGCTCAGTATCAATGTCTTATTCACAATTAGGTCGCTAGGGATGATAAGAATAACAAATTTCGACGTAGATTAATATTATCGGTTTCCAAAAACACGTTGAAAATCCGATCACGAAATCCAGTAGTTCAAAAGCCGGGAGTTATGCGTGTAAAGAAGATCCGAGATGGAGATTCCGGTAACAGCGGCTTTTCAGGGGAATCAGGGAGAGGTATGTATGTACTGTACATTGGTAATTAGTAAGTAGCGATACCTATCTGCTTAGCTACCTCATACCAACGTAGCTAAGGGGAGGTAACGAAACTATTACCATAATCACCTAGCATACATATAACCGGGACGATGTAGGCGGACAGGGGTATCCAATACTAGGGACTGGGGGGAGGGTAATCGAATGGGATGGTAAAATTTCCCACCTCCTCCTCTTTTCTATTTAATGAGGAGATCGGTGGATTTTGTTTTATTTTATTTTTTTCGGACGAATAGATGGACAGAACTAGCTAACGTCCTTGGATCGGGGTGAGGGGTTGAGATTCGTGATGGCCGAGGCGCCATGTTCAACCCCCCCATGCTTGGTCCAACATGGCCCATGCAGGCAAATCAGGGACACGAGAGGTGGGCTGGTAAAGTAGATGGAATAGATCCATAGGATTATGAATACGTCTGTAATAAATCAGGAAATATTCTGGACGGAGGACAGGGATAATCGAGTAGCGTCCGCCGGCCGCGTTGAGTCTGTACCGCAGCGGAGCTCAGCTCTCTGTTTAAAATCCTGTAACAATCGTAATAATCCTTCTATGTGGTATGTAAACTCAGCTGGGTTAGATTTAGCGTTGAGCACTTGTCTAATTTCAATGCCTTTAATCTATCTCGGTAAAGGGCGAACGAGGGTCGATTGGTCGTTGATGGGATGAATCCCCACGAAGGTCCACTGCCACGAGTAGGGCTGTCCCTAGCAAATGGATCTTTTTTATTTACCGGGTGGTGCTACTTGCGTACCAACCATTCCTATCTGCGCTTCGTACGCCCAATTACCATGACATGCCTTGACGTTTTGACCGCGTTGATGAGTGTGATCGGCCATCGCACGCGAGATATCGAAGTGCTCGGATCCCCGGTAAGAGGGGCACCACCATGTTACCTACATGAATATGGAGCACCCGTAGAACCAGGGCCAGACGTTCGGCCACGTCGCGCAATCGTGAGTATGGCTTTTATCGTCTGTCTACCTACCGTTCAGAGCGATAGGCATCGAGTGGCTTGGTCACGAAATTTCACGGGACCATTCTTTCTCCATAATCGAAGAAACGTGCAACATCTTTACTTGACGTATGTATGTATCTTTCCCAGAAGAATTAGTAGAAGGATGAGACTAAAGGTGGTGAAAAAACGACTTGTCATTTTTCGCTGATCTGCTACTTTTGTAAGTAACATGAAGCATTCGCAGAAGAGAGCGAGGAAATGATGATTTCGTAGGTCAATGTACTGGTTACATAATAGGCGTAATGAGCCAATAGTAGGTGAATTTCCCCCGCAAACCGTGCAATATTCATCCCTTGTTTTTATAGGTCACTATCTCGGGTTCTGCCAGCGTCGTACTCTTCCCTGCGAGTAATGGCATGTGCTAAAACATACAGGTACCTATACATGTGCTGTACCAACAGTAGACGGGCTTATCCTAGTACCTACATACACCACTACCACACCTCCATGCACTTTTTATATTATTTTGTACCTTGTATTTATTTATTATTTCTTTCTCCTTGATATTCCAATCAAAAGCGATACGCTCTCCAATTTCATGCCGTCGCCTCATCTTATCTGATGGTAGCGATTGTCAGATCCTGGTTGCTTCCACGCGAATCTTGCGTGCTACCGACAACCATCGCTTCCGGCTCACCGTCATTACACACCATCATGGGCGATGGTATCACTTTGCGTTTCCCCTATTTCTGTATTTTTATTTTTAAATCTACTCGCGACTTGTTTAATAATCATTGACTCAGATCAAACTCTCCGAACCTATGTATAACCTCCTATGAACCCTTCTTCATTCTCCGAGAACCATTGGTACAACTTGACAGCGATAGGAAGCTCGCATATCCCGGAATAGGCAAACTAACATACGACATCGCGATCTCAATTATGCTTATAAGTCTCAGATCCTTAGTACGACTTCACCACTCAGCATCCAACAATATGGCGTATGCATGTAACCTCTTGACCCTCACCTTGCCGGATCCTACGGCATTCACATATCTTCTAAATACTACTTCACAGCCTATCGAATTGAGAGAATCTGCTGTGTACCCAAGTATCTACCTAAGCACTACATGAGTGCTCGATACCTAGGTAATCTAACAAACCCTCGAGATATCGAAACTCATCACTTTCTAGGTGAAGGACCAAGTTGCGAGAGAGCATATTGGATATGCTTACGGTTATAGAGGTATATACTAAATCCATTGGCTTCCAGGTACCCTCGTCCCTGTTATTAATTACTATTTCATTTTAATCTGTCCTACCTCGAAGAAGATCCCTGACCCGATGGCTATTTCCGAACGGATCCCCTTGATCCTAAAACACCCCTTTTCAGCTCCCAGTACTCTGTACGAACGTTCACCGGCAGCCAAGAGACATGGGCTATTTGTCGAATATATATCAGTCCTTGGCTCCCCTTACTTCGATACACGTTCTACTCTCATGATTTCCTCTGGGAGTCTCGTCTTTCCCTAGGCGCAAAGAGAGTATTACCGAGAGGGTGTATCATCAGACCTTAGTTCTTCTAGGCATCATAAAGATAAGAAACATTATAAGCGGGGCGTTCGTAGTGGAGTGCTTCCGCTTGCCGTCGATCTGGCTGCTGTGAGGAGTCGGGAGCGACTGATTCGCAACGACGAAGTAAGCATGATAGAAAGCAGATTTGAAGTGCTAATAGAAAAGAAAAGGTGATAAACTTGGTCATCACAGTCGAAGTACGATTTCTGCTAACTCTCATTCGGTTCTAGTATAAAATTTATTTTGATGTATATGTTGAAGTACAATTTTGGCTACCTAGGTACCTATATAGCTTAGAAAAAGAAAGACCCGTCCAACACGCATAACTAATGAACAAAAAGAGAGAAGTGAATGGCCACTGCTATGCGAAACATAATCAAGTTTTCGTAGACCCATATGTCGAATTCATGAATGCCACACCTCCACATCTCATGCTATATCGACTTAGAAGACATGTACACGGTACTGACCTAATCTACATCCGCCGACACAAACGTCCTGCGTTTAACGAACTGAGTGGAGATCCCGACGGCGAACTATCCCCGTCACTATCGGATCCGATGCTAGAGGAAGAGACCGATCCCGCTAATGAACATGTTGCGGCGCTTGTATCACTGCCACGGTCGCTACCGGCGTCGTCATCCCGCTTTTCGGCTGCCGCGGCTGCTACTACCGCTGCGATCTCATTCCTATCCATTTGCACTAACGATTGATTTTGCTCCTCTTCCTCGTCGTCCTCGCCCTTGCCAGTTTCCCACATCCGGGTTATGACTGCTTCTATCTCCTCGTTGCGTATCACAGCATCGAATTCAAACGGTGCCGGCTTAGCGATAAGGAGTGGCGTAAAGTCGTTCCAGTGAACTGGTACTTCGCTACCGTCAGCCCGACGTTTCTTCCGAATGTCAAACGCCCATGCCATGCCTCCCATAGCTAGGAAGAGATCCTGATCCACGATCGGGATGCCTTGGCATGTGCGACGACCGAAGCCAAACTGACTAAAGCCGACAAGAGTTGGGTATACGGTCAATGGCTCCTTATATGTCGGGTACTTAGGATCCAACCATCGGCCGGGATTAAACGTGTCAGCATCAGAGTACACATCCTCGTCGCGGGTAATAGCCCTGTTATGTGGTTAGGGTGGCTTGAGAATGCGATGAAGTCATGGATTAAAGCGAATTGACTTACCATTCCAACGCGTGAATGGTAGCACCGGCGGGAATGAAATAACCATTATACACGTCAGACTTTTCGATCGCGTGGGGAATCCCTTGCTGAATTGTTAACGAAAAAAGCACGACGAATCAAGGGGTGGTAAATCACATCCCCTAATTATCAAAAATTCCTGCGGGGTGACTTACCTGTTGGGACTGGTGGTCTCCACCGTATCACCTCCTTAACGACGGCTCGGAGCATGGGTAGCCTTTCGCGGTCGTCCCACTCGGGGCATCTCCCTTCACATACCTCATCGATTTCTTTTTGAAGTTTTCTGAGCCAGTCCGGATAGTGTAACATGGCAAGTATGAAGCTTTGGATCGGGCTGCCGATCGTCAAGGCTCCAGCAATGGCCATTTGTCCGACGACATACGTAGCCTCGGACTCATCACCCCATTTATCTTTCTTACTCTCGTCGCTTAAAGAGTTGATGAAAGTGTGAATAAAACTGGGCTCGGCGTTTCCCTCGTCAATACGATCGTGTACGTACTGTACATTACCCTTCAGTAAATCTGCTTCAAGCTCATGTCGAGCCTTCTCCTTTTGCTTCCACGGGCTCATGAATGTTGGGACATGCATAAGCCATGATATGACATTTGGGAGTGCGCCGGATGGAGATATGGTCTCAAGGAGGCCGAAAGTGGTTGTTCGTAGGATATGAGCCGGATGGGGACTGCCCCATGAGAGACGAGATACCGTACGTGATGTAAACTGCTCGATGTACTCTCGATATTGTGATGAGTCACGCGACAGTAAGTATATAAACCGATCTCGTTCCTTTGTTGGGTAGTCATGCAACGAGCCTCTGGCTGATACAGCCATAAGTTGCTGGCAGAGTTTCCGCTGTCGCTTCCATGTGTCTGGCGCGTATTAGTGCTGAGCTCTTTCTCCATTCGGTGCCCACATACCATTTCTTCCCGCCAACGCGAGATATTCGCCGCTCGTTTTATTATTTGGAAGATTTGGTATTTGCGGCCGGTCGGAGTAGTTTGCCGCTCGTCTCGAAAGCAAATCATTCGCGATTCGTTCTGATGAGATCCATACGTGAACCGTACCAAACATCTCCGTCTGATATATCGGCCCAAACTCTTTACTCCACTCGTAAAATTTTAGCCATGATGTTTTTGACGGGATATCGTGTACGCGGCCGACGATAGGGTAAGCTGCGATTGTTAGCAGGCGAGGTCTCTCAAAGACGAAGGGTGAAAGGGGCATTCTATGACTCACATTTTGGACCTGGGAGTGGTCGAGCGTCCGGCGGGACTCTATTTTGACTGCGTACATGCCTCTTCCAGTATACCAGGCAGAGTAACAACGCCGAGAATAGAATCCCAGTGATAACCGCCATCACTGCTGCCGTAAAGGCGAACTATAGCGTAACGGTGATAACAAAAGACTTGTGAAGTCTAGGGAGGTCGAAGCTTAAGAACTAGGACTAAGGTTCTTCTCTCATTTGGTCTCATGAGATAACTTACTTTGCCGTTCATCTTGGCGATCATTCTACCTTTCAATGATATAATTTCTCAAGGGAGGGACCCCCATGCATCCACAATGAGCTGATCAGATCGATTCTGGCATTCTATTTGGAATGCCTGATCTAGTGCTGTCTCACGAGCGCCACTGCCAAGTGTACAATACACGGGATATAGCTTCGAGATCACAGCGAAGGGATGCCGTGTAAGATGAAATTCATGACTTCGAACCCCACCCAGCCGGAACTCGCGCATGTTGGAACCACTCAGAATTCTGCTTCTGAGGGGGAGAATCCTTTCTCTCCCCTCCATCTTCTTTATAGGAGGGATAGAGCACCTTAAATTGGATGTGGAAGGTTTTGAATATCCTCATGGAGGGGTCACCTTAATGATACCTTGGGTACGTTTTTCGTTAGTTCTCAGCTCATATCGCGTTGCTGTCGGCGCAGGACGAAACTAAAAACATGAAAAGTTAAGAGGCGTAAGATTAGAACAATAGATCCTACGATGAAAGGTATGTACCGATTCAGATCCAACACGTGCTAGGTAGTTTCTCAGGGACTTGCCAAGGTTCTTTGATATGAAACAATCCCCACTGAAGATGGTGTGGACGAACCTACGGACAATTGGCGTTCGCTTAGAAATATGATGGCCCCGAATATATTTCCATGTGCGGTAATATCCAAGGCTTAGATGGGCACTTTTGTGACTTATAGGGGATATCGTGACATGATGTGAGATCAATAGACGACTCGGACAATCAACGTTGTCGTCATGCTCACAGTCGATAAGATCCTATACGTGATAATCTATATGGGGTAATGATGTTGTGGCTTTAGGTAGGTACCTGGAATCAAATAAGTACCTAGGTATTCACCTAGGTGGGTAGATATCTAAGACCTGGACGAGTCTTAAGGAACGAGCTCCGGAGCATGCACAGCGATATTGGCTCGATGTTGCCACATTAGTTCGTACATTTGCAGGCATCGACGAGTAGTCTCGGTGATGGACGGAAAACTTCAGACAAACCCCACACGGAACGGCATGCGAGGCTGGTTAGAAAAGAAAAAGTAGACAAATGGAGGGACCTAAATCTCTATTTGTATGGGCAGTTGTGAGGCACCTAGATGAGTTAGGTAATTAGTGGGCTCTGATCTTCCACATCGATACAAATACACGGGATCAGAGCACGGGCCAGAGCACCAAGTACTTGGGTCACGATCATTTAATCATTTAATAACACCCTCCCACGCGGTAGGTTATCTAATTCAAGTTAGAGTAAACTATAAACGAGAGACGATCTCGCGTAGCACCGATGGACTTAAAGCCGTATCGTCCTTACTTAGGTATCTAGCCAGTTACTCGGGTGAGAAGTTCGTTTCATTTCTTAAGACGGTGTGAAAGATGATCGTGAGCTATAGGTCTTGGCTATCACCTTAAAAGGTGATACCTACCCGCAGATAGGTATGGCGACCAGCCTCGCCGCCCGGAATCTACCGCGTGATTCTCAACATGCACCTCAACCAGGGAACATCGTTGCATATGCTTCTGGTCGGTGCCCCACGACTTCCAATTCCGTATCTTCAGCTCCTCTCGTAAGCGGCTCAGGAACGCCACCAATCAATACCCTTCGTCATGCCTTGAGTATCTCATTATATCTTGTCAAGCCTCTATACGGGGAATACGTCGTATCACAAGATCTGCGACATCCATAACGGCTTTGGCGCCCTCAATGTCTTGATCAACTTGAAGCTACCTGTATGTTTTGAAGCGTCAAGATGTACAATCTCCGCTGTCGGCGATATAAAATATCAGTATTTGACCGAGGCCAGCGTATTGCGTTTTAAGATGTACCTAGGTCTGCCCGCGCGGATATGACAGCTTTCTAAGCCGAGCTCGGTCGCGGCGGCGAACTAGTTACACCGGTGAACATTATCATAAATCGGAGGTCGGAGTTTTACAGATACCTAATTGTATTTTGGATGCTCGCGTGATAGAGCATCGCATCTTCAGACGAACATCAATCTTGCCAGCAACATCTGTTCATGAGAATACGTCCCCCACCCTCATTTTACGGAATTTATAAATCTCGGGATTACTCGAGGCTCTGATGGTCTACAACTAGGTTGTAGAGCCCTACGCTGATCTAGGTATTCAGATGAACAAGAACTATCAGATTATTGCTTATTTCTCGAGCCGCGAGGTTTTGTACCAGCTAAGACCCGTAACCCCTCATCGGTTACGCCTCATTGATCATCATTTCACCTTTCGCACGTTCGTGGACATCGGTCAATGAGGTGTCTTGCAGCTACCAAAAGTCCGGTCAGCTGAGAAAGGCTGACGACTTTACGCGGCGGGGGACGAAATTCCCCAAGATTCATCATTGGGAGCCATCCGAAATGTGATGGAAACTCGCCTCCTTACAATCCCGGATAAGCCGTGGGAGTTCGCCATCGTCAGCACCGGTTTTTGAACGAATATCTTACAAGAATCGACCCTCTTCTCGCCGAGATAGCCAGAACTACCACACTGCGAAAGTGCAAATGCTGACACCCATAGTCACCATTCGTGTTACCGGAATGAGTATACCTGCAATTATGCGTAAGTGGCATCGCATCCCTACTAAACAAGTTGGTAAAGCAAGGCGAATCATACTGGAAGAAGAAGCGATAGACACCTGCCTACTTGCTATCTTCTAGGTTGGCTGATGTTTCCCCCGTACTCTTAGACGCGTAGTAGCATCATTCTACTAACCGGACAGTGGCGGTAACACGAGGCCACTGTAGGGCTGCATGTCTAAGCAGAAAATTGTTCGAGACCTCGCTTCCGACATCATAGTGAGACAAAAAGACCACCGCCGGAACTACCCGACTTGTTCAGGTAGCCTCAATGAGCCCAAGATGGCAATGTTAGACAAACATGATCCATTAGCACAGCATTCTCTCCTCTTATGTCACCGAATCATCGCTGTGGCTTTGAAGGCGAACTGTCAACTTGTAGCAAGAAGTGCTGTCGTTGGTTCCTCATTGGTCGCCAATCATAGCGACACACTTAATTGTAAATTTGGAGAGATAATAGTGATATGTGATCTAAGTCACTACGGGCATATGAGCTGATTCCGAATCAATTAATTCTATGGCTGGTATTATCCGTATTATCAATACCTCTTTTCTCTTGGTTCCTTGACTAAAAGCAGTACTCCTCCACATGCAAGAAAATTCCCTGGGCGCCGGTGCCCTTATGTACGGCCCGTTCATCACTTATCCTAGCCACACTCGTCCTTGTTTTCGCAACTAGAGACTGTCCGCCGCACACGACCACGCCCGTCTCCCCTCCGGTGGCCTCGACCGCCGCTCTTATAAAATCTGACACATCAGGTCGTGTCGCTGAACGATGAACATGCGGCTCGGAGCCGTCCGAGAGTCTGCTTCGTGACTGGCTCATAAGTGGCTGAGCGATTCCTTCGGTATTTGCTGAAGCCCTAACCTCTTCCTCTACGGTTTTCTTCTCATGACTCGCGAATGATGCTAAAGATGCGGGGAATGACAAGGCGCCCAGCGCCCCGAGTTGCCCGTCACCAGTCACGGCGATATATACGGCTAGTTCGATGCCAACTGACTTAGCCTTTTCGATAGCTTCAAGCAGACGTTCATGGTAGTACCCAATTTCCTCCCCATGCCTTGCTGCTAGTAGGAAATCTACTCGCTTGGTACACGATGGCGCCTTATTATTCAATACACTCTCCAGAATAGGAAGCGTGTAAGATGCGCCAGTCGAAGCAGAAATAAAGACTAACGTTTCGAATACGTTCCATCGGGGCGGATGTCCGTATGGACCTATAACCATAGCCGTCAAGGTTTGCTTCCTCCCAGATGCCTCTAGCTTTCGCGCAAAATGGTTGAGCCGCCTCGAAAAGCCCGAATGCGAGCGAATCACCAATTGAATGCTATTGCAGATGCAAGTATCCGGCATCTGATGAGCGGAGGCTATCGTGTAGGGATGCACCTCGATCGGCGCTACTCTTGGTAGCCATAGGTAGAGATGCTGCCCCGCTCTCCATTTGAAATGAACATCTTTGATGGTAAGTACGGTTATTGACTCGCCGATCGGGGAAAGCTGTGTCTGATGACCAATCCATTGTCCACCTTCACAACAAGAACGTCTCGGACGGAACTTGAGATTCTGCCAAATGAGAAGGCCAATGCGACAAGCGCGATCGAAGCACAATGCTGAGATTGCGAACCACACGTTATACCGAGCAGAAGCGGGGACGTGAACGTAGACAGCCCACAAGAACATGATGGCCGCGAGGATATGTTGAATGACGAAGAACTCGTATGCCATAGACCTGAAAGGCTTGAAGGATGTAATGGTCATCCAAAGTAGGATTCCCCAAGCTGCCAAACCATAATTGACCATGTTACCCATCATATCAAATTCTATATCCAAAATATCGGCTTTGGCCCAACCGTACCAGAAAACCCAGCCGTGAGCGGTGGCAGTGATGAACATGGTGCGGGCTACCCATCGATGAAGCCAATTTAACCTCTCATAGCTTGTACCGACAACCAGTGCGATAACGTTGGTCCTAGATGCCAGTAGGTAAAGAAGCGGTACCTGAGTAACGGTCACCCAAGCGTTACGATACGCAAGGATTTCGAGGTTTTGTTTCACGGAATCTTTGAATATCATGTAAACAACCACAGCCCAGTAAACCATAAGAATATAAATACAGCCCATAGGTGGTGGCGTCATCCATGTCAAATTTCGTATCGAAACATAAAACTGCGGGTAACTCATCTCCCTAGCAACAGCAGTCAACGTGGCCCATAATCGCGAGAACTGGTTTGTTGGCCTCGTAGGGAAGATTACCGAACGGGTTCTGGATCTACGTAGCCTATACGTAGAGTGATCAGCATGATGGCTTGACCAAAGATTCGATGCGGGGTCAGTAGTCGTTGATAGGGCCGGCATACCTTGACCAGAATATGATGTAGTTAACGGCGCGGATGGCAAGGAACAAGGCGATGGCGGCCGAGATGAGATACCAAAACCCTTTGGCATACGACTTATTGATTCCGGTGTCATCTCCGCTCATGTCACTCATACTATCCATATCCATCTTTGCGTACTTATTCTCGTTTATTATTGAATTGGTTGGTTTATAAGTTCACGGGACAGGCGAAAGTAGCGAACTAATTGTTTAGAAAATCGGAGAACGAAGGTGAAATCCTGAATTGACGGCGTTCGATGCGGGTGAGATGTTGGCAGACATTGCAGACTTCTCTTTGGTCGCGGATTATTCTGCCAATAACGATCTCGTCGGGTATTGAAGTGGGATAATGCGAATTATTCTTGTATTTTCGTTGTGATCCCGAAGCGCGAGTCACTCTACTTGAAAGTTGGAGTTGAAGTTGTAGTCAAGGGATGTCGGATGTAAGTGTAAAGATTGCGGAGGTGGAGGTGGAGGTGGAAGTGGAAGTGGAAGTGGAGATGAATGTAAAGCGGGTACTATCATGGAATAACTTGAAAGGGAGGAACCATGCAAAGAAATACCTAGGTAGTCTAGGTACAGAAGAATGGCGAGCAGGTTTCAGAACCAGGTAGGTGGGCGAACTGGTGGTTCTAGCCCTGCATGCAACCTCATACTTAGGCTAAGATATAGGTAGGGTAGGTACCTCTAGGGCTACCTCATAGCGGGTATAGCAGTGATTGCGGGATGGATTAGATAAGGTCGGTACCTACTACTTCATTGAGTACTTCTGGTGGACTCACATGCGCGCGATTGAGCACCACAGGATTGATTGTTGGTTTGATCCTTATACGTAGAATTTAGTGCCTTGCAAACATCACCCACCTGGTATGATATAATTGGAGGTGCAACATCCGATGTTTGCAAGAAGCCTAAAGACACCTAGGTACCTCGATATGTCTTGTTTTAAAGCCCCCTCTTGTGTTCGTATCCGGTATCTGGGAAGAGCGGTCTACTAATGTAACACCTCGAAATTTGAAACAATGCTGCGATCCATCTGTGATACTTCTCCATCAAGTTGGAGTTGATATCTTTATGTATTCAGGTTGTTATTGGTATTATGTAAATTTAGGGAGATTGAATAGGTAGGCTAGAACGATTAAGAAAGAGTAGGGATTCTTTCTTTGTGAGCTAAATCTAACGCTACCATCTTGCAACTTGCTCAAATAGCCTCAATTGGTAGCCCCCAACCACTTAGAAGTAAAAGAAACAAGGTGGGGGCTGGTAGCCGTGGTATGCATAGGGAGCTGGGGAGTAGATGGGCAGGGGGGCCCCCTGTAAGAAGACCCTAGAAACCAAGATCTATCCATTCAGGATCGGAAGAGACCCCACACTTTTGACGAGAATAATAGGAAATAGCAACCAATTATCGCGATTCCAGAACTACATGTCTTTCTTTCATACACCTACGATGATGTTATCTTTTTTGCACAAAGGGTACAGAATAACTAAAATATTTGTCCAAATATATCTATGTACTTATGAAGGTATGTAGTAGGTACATGTATTTAATTGTAGGGTTATGTTGGTTACGCAGGTGTAAAATATCGTGTATTATCGAGGGAACACATGTGTTTCGCGCCTGCCTAGGTACCTACCTAGGTAGGTAGGTAGGTAGAGATGTTTTTAAGTTTCCGGCTGGACTACCACAAACACGTTCCGGAGCAACGGCCGTAGACTTCAATGTTGTAATGTGGTACCTGCTAAAATAATGTCGCTGCCAATTTAATAATAGTGTACCTGTACCTCGGCCTGACCTTCTTTGTGCAACCCTTAACATACAGCGTAGCGCCTACCTGCACCTAATATCTACCTACATACGTAGATTATCTAGGTACCTGAAGCTAGGGGGTTCAACCTTCCTTCCCAACTTTGGTAACCTCGAAGAGTGCTTCTCATTTGCTATGCAATAATTCTCTCCAGGTACATGGGAAAGCGCAAGGGTTTTGTTGTTTGACACCTCAAAAATTAATTGATAAGGTAACCTAACCCTTTAATCTTCACCTCCCACCCGACTAATCCATGTATCTCTCTCTCTTTTTTTTTTTTCTTGCCTCATTCAACTTCGTTCACTCTTGACTGAACTTCACAATCACTACCATCAAGTTCACCTATCAGTATCGCATCCCGTCATACTTCCGCCCTGTTCTTCCTGAATCGACGCGACCCTACTTCTACTACAAGCCGACCCGTCGACTTGTCTCACCTATCTATTACAGGTTACGCTACGTTGCATCGGCAGGTAGTGTATATCCCCCTCCCTTCGTCCAATTTTGATCATCCTCTTTGTATCTTTAATTCAGCATCCATATTGTTTACATTATTCGTGATCCTAACCAGCTATCTAGATAATCAATCGACCAAGATAAACACCAAGATCAACAAGCACCATGTCTCCCATGGCACCTTTCGCGACAGCCATGCTACTCCTTGCGGGTGGCATCCAGGCTCACTTTACCGTCCAGTACCCCGAGGTTGTCGGCGTCTTTGATGACGACAAGGAGGGTACCGCCCCTTGCGGTGGTTACAATCCTGACATCACCAAGGTCGCCATCACCGATTTCCATGTTGATGGTGATTACATCGCCACTACTCTCACCCATCCCGAGGGTGATTGGCTTTACCGTGTCACCACTGACCCCGGCGCAAACGGCAACTGGACCAAGATCTTCCCCATCTTCAAGCAGGACGGCGCCGGAAAGTACTGTGCCCCGCAAGTCACCGTCCCCCAGGATTTCGTCGGTAAAAAGGGTTACCTTGGTATCGTCTCCAAGGCCGTTGACGGAAAGCTCTACCAGGTATGTCGCACTCATTCAGAACCACATCTCCGTAAAGCATATTTTTAATCAAATCGTTCTAGTGTGCTGGTGTCAACTTCGTCAAGGGAAAGATCACTGCGGCCTCGCAGAACTGCACCAACGGTACCGGTGTCACGGCTACTTACACTACTGACGATGCTTTGACTGCCGAGCTAGGCACCCCTTCCCCCTCTTCGTCGGAGCATGCTACTAGCGGTGGTGTCTCGAGTAAGGGTGAGACGTACCACGTCCTTGGTAGCATGGTTGGAGCCGGCTTAATGGTTGTTATGGGTGCATTCTTGGTGATTTGAGACCCGAGGAAATGGATGGGGTTTGGAGTTTAACAGGCACGGCGGGTTTCCTTTCGCGTAACACTTCGACTCATTCTGCGACGCTTTAATCTCGCGATGTTTATCAAAGATGCAGCTTGACACACTTCGGTAGCACTTGGTGGCAGTCAATGAGGTCACAGGTTGCTTTGTTTTTCACCATTCATATGATATAGGTAGATACCCCAGAACGAATTGCGAGTTGTATTCCCTATGATTTGTTTTGTCTTTAGTAAGGTCTTTTCGTGGTGGAACGCCCCCTGTGATTGTTAGTGGTGGGGTTTCGTACCCCACTCTACCGTGGCTATCATCACGATGGGTAACACAACATCCCATTGGTATGATTGGTCAACCCAGGGTAACTCAGAAGATACAAAGGGTTGTAACAGGGAGAAACAATGTGCAAGAACTCGTATTTTGGCAATGAAGATAAAATGGTTACCGGCTAGATTTCCAGCCAAGTGTTGTGATACATTTGCTCACATCTATTTTAGCTAGTAACCAATGTGTCTAAGGGGTATCTCACCACCTCATTCCATTCCACCCAAACTCCTATATCCCATCATTCACACATATAATCATTTATAAGTGCATCTTATCCATATCAGAAGCTAAGCCTTTAGACCCGCTTCGACGATTAAACCGCTGCTCTCGCTTCATAGCCGAAAGCCTCTTGGATCCGCTAGGGTTTTCGGTATAGGGATCATCGCCAACATCATGAATTTCGTGTAATGCGGGGGTATTCCCCCTCTCTTCCTCATAGACCATACTACCTTGCTCGCTCCAATCTTCTAAATCAGAAACTTCGACAACTTCCTCAGGATGACCTCTAGCTAAGCTGATGATGGCACTACCACCTGGGAGACGGATATCTCTTGCTTCTAACGTCTCTGCGATGTCGATGAGTAGGACCTCCATTGGACAGATGTAGGCTACTTGTTTGCGCTCGCTCCAGGCTAGGACGTGTCCGCAGAGACGACCTTCCGGACGGTCAACTACCCAAGCACCCGAGTCGCCAGGCACTCCTAAAGGAAGAATCGAGCGAGGGTACACCTTAGGTGGGTCTTCCGTAGCAGGAAGAGGATATCTACGAGGGCTGGATCGTCGACCGCTGACTTGGTACGTGTGGCTTGGGGATGTCCGACCGTATATTTTGACAGAGGTTAAAGCAGGTAGAATATGACCCATCTGGTGAAGACCGGGATGTTAGCTAATCTCACAAGGACATCCAAAATAGTCAAATGCCTTACCTGTAGACCACTTGTACGCGCAATGCATTGAACTTCCAACCCCGGTAGAGACTTTGCCGGGACTACTTCTGTCGGATGAATGTTTCCTACCGAAGTAGTAGAATGAGCGCTACCAGACGCAGCGCGGGGGATAAGATTGTCATGTGGTAACCTTTCGTCTTGGAAATCAAACAAGGCCCAGTCAATCTCGTGAATCAGTCCATTTTCGTTACGCCGACGTATTCCGGAAGAAGCATAAACCTCGCCAAGTTTGTATGTGTCAATATGATCCTGACTGGACAATTAGTGTCTTCTGATAACTATGGAAAAGCAAAATTGTTGAATTGTGTTAACTCACCTCATCCATCGTCTCTTCCGAGGGATAGAATCCATCGGGCACGTCGTCAAGAGCGGGCTGTGTTACTATATATCCTATAGGTTTTGTTTAGTAATGTATAAATAAGGTGGCTCTAATTATTAAGGCTCGCTTTCCATGGGATTTGGATGTTGGGAATTTACTCATATTATCTGTCTGGTGCGTATTTGAAGGAAGTTTACATACCATCTCCGCAACCTGGTTCGACACCTGGGATATCTCCGGGATCGGTATATTCTTCCTCCTCGTCTTCGTCGCTATCTTCATCATCACTAGTGATATCTGTGAGAGAAAATTCCGACTCGGAATCTGAGAATTCTCCGGCGAAGTCGTCGCTGCTATCCTCGGCTGATGAATCTTCTTCCTGGAAGGATGCTATGCGTTCCGCCGTGGCGCTACTTCGAGGAGGTGCATTAGCTCTCTTGGCCTCCTCAGAAGGAACCGAATGCATAGCCTGTTCTGGATCATCTAACATATGATGGACAGTCATTCCATAGGCCTTATCATCAACGACGATCAGACCGCCAAAACTGACTGGTGGAAGATGTTTGTCACCTATCCACGAACCAATGCTAGCACCACTTTGCGGTTTCTCCTGGAAACCAGGATTCGCGGCCTCGGGGTCATCCGTCTCACCTTCGCTTTCGTTACCATAATCGCTAGGGGAGTTGGCATGCTGACCTTTGGCCATACTCCTCGTCGGTCCCTTTCGAGAGCGTACCATGGAGCCGCGACAGACTTTAAGAGAAAAACCAGTTGTCCCATCGAAGAATACACCGAGTTTCTTCTTTAAAATAGCCCGGACCGTACTCACTGAGGTGCAGACGACTAACACAGTCGGTTGGGTCTTCTGGGGTGACTCCCCGATGGATTCAAGCGAGATCTCGACAGATTCGGGGTTTTTACGATAGAAATGTCGCAAGGCCATGTTGATTTGTGGCATAAGGGTACTATGCCATTGCTCAATTGTCTCAGCCGAGAGGGGTACTTGAGGATATAGGCGGAGTTTTGGTCGTGCGCCCCGTGAGCGCTCTGATGTCGTTTCCCGAGGTTTGTTGTCTGCGTTCGGTCAATATTAAATGAAATACCCAGTAAAAATGTCGACATACCTTGTAGTCCCTGCTTGGTATCAACGGCGATAGTCTCCGACACTTCTTTACTCGAAGTCTGCCGAGCAATTCTACTATGACTAGATCGCGTGCTCGCAGATGGACCTGCTAGAGGCTCAGATGTAGGCTCGAGTTTAACTTCTCTCTTAGGAGAAAATCTATCATTATCATCACTCAATCGCTCGTCTAACCCACTTAACCCGTCCAATATACAACAAGCTTCTAAGTAACGGCTGACCCTGATCTGAACCTGGCTTAAAATCTCTTCGGTAGAACCAGGATGAACGAGTTCTTGATCGACCGCATTCCAACATGCCTGGACAGCTCGCATATAAGGTGTACCGCAACGTATCGCTAGCTGTTGGAGCACCGACTCGGAGATACTAGGAGAATTTCGGTCCGGGACGAGGTTGTCGAGCTGAGTCCAGAGACCAATGGAGACGAGCATCATAGCTAATGAATATAAATCTAGAGTCCGAGTATCGCTATTTGACGCAAGAGGCGATTGGCTGGTCGTCCGGGGGTCAAGAGGATGGCGATGTAAGAGAAAAGTAGACGGTGAGTCGGTATGCGAAGATTCGTCGGGAAAGACATCAAAGGATGAAACGAGCGGTCTCCTGATATCTACCTCACCTACGGGTAATCCTGGATCGTTGCCGACGGTATTGCAGAATGATATTGCAGATGCGCTAAGGTTCCCATGAGCAATCTGTCTAGCATGCATATCGAATACCGTATTCGCTAGATTATGAGCGAGACGAAATTTAGCCTCCAACGTCGGTTCGAAGTCGGGTCTATATAAAAGTTCCTCAAGTGTGTTGAGGCTGTCTAAAGGATTCTGAGTGAAATTCTCAAAGGTCACTGGGTTGAATCCAGGAGGGAAATGATATATTAGGGCAAGCCTTGACTCCCTCATGTCTTCATAATAGCCCAAAAGAAGGGGAAGGCCAATCCACGAGCCTGGTGATCTATGCGAGTCCGTTTGAAGACCAGCGCTCAACTTCTCGAACCGAGACATGTCCGGCATGATGCCGGTCGCCGAGTATATCGGATCGAATGGTGCATATTCGACTAGTAAAGGGGACGAAGGCTGCGGCCCTTGTCGATTCGTTAGCTCAACGTAGGCTTGCCTGCCCATGAAGAATATTTCTTGTGGTCGGCTGCGACCCGTTCCCGATTCTGATATGGGCATGGTTTGCATCGACTTTAGGCTTGTCAGCGTCTGAAGATCGATCTGCTGCGGAGTTTGGATTCTCGTAGAGCTATAAGGCCGCAAGTCTTCGGTCGAGGCAGTAGGCTTAAACGATCTGGCTCTCGAAGACACTGCGGCAGAGGAACGCGTCCTAGATAGTTCGCAAAGGGTGTCGATGGATGCGGTTAAGTCCGTAACTAGGTCCTCAAATCTTCCTTTATCCCAAACAATCAAGGGGGTTTTTCGGTCACCAGTTGCTTTTTCGGACCTCTTTTCACCTCCAACGGTTTGCCGGGAGGCCAGCCACAGGGGTTCAGCCTCCGCAAGTATGTCTTTGATAGTGGCCATAATACTACCCACGAGATCGCTTAAGCCTGCCTTGGAAAGGGACTCGTCGATCTCGGCAGCTTGATTCGGATCAGACCATTCCAAACCCCAACTAACCAAGCGGTCCTTCTGAATCCGTAGCTTTCGGTGTAAAGCCTTGATGTCGGGATCGTCAAGGCTCGGAGCCGACTCCTTGACAAAGTCGGAAGACTTTTTCGTGTCATTGTAGAGCCTGCTCAGTCGGCGTTGGAAAGGCAGTTGGAAACCGCCCCTAGGAAGAAACGACTCCATGGTAGACGGTTGCCGGATGAAGGCGTTCAAGCTGGATTAGCTAAGCAGAGCTTCCCGGTAGACAAAACTGCAGAGTTGAGTAGTGTAGAGAATGGAAAATAGGAAGTAGAAAATTTCTCATAAACGTCTTATCAATGTCTCGTCAACATAACAAACATATATCCTCATAGAATCTACCCAAGAAATTGGAATATATTGCGTCTTATTTCAGCACAATACCAACGAATCTAACACTGATGAGTGGCGTGGCGCTAGGCAACGAACGTAAAAGTGGCGCTCATCCATATAAATGATGAAGCAGTCAATATTAAGACAACCCCGAAGAAATATTAACGAATCGAAGAAGGGTTAAGAGTTTTGGTATGTGCGAAAGCGCCCCAAGGAACTTCCAGGCGCACAATGCGAGACTCCTCGCATCATAAAACGTCGAGATGCTCACGTTGTGTGACAGACGAAGCAGTTAATTCAGCTGCCTTGAGCTAGCTCAACGAGAGGCAATGCGTGAGAATAATTTCGGTGCCTAAGCGTGAGTCTGTATGAGTGGATCCATCAATGATACAGTGCCAGCTAGGGATCGTTTAGGTTAGACGAGAGCTCGTGGTGCTCTAGGATTATTGGTAGGCCATTCCCATACGTTGGTAACGGATTAGGATTGAAAGTGAGTACGAGGTGAAAACGCTGCTGCCTGGATCGAGTGGAATAAAAGTCTGAAAATACCTAGGTACAAGACTTACGATTGGTCCAATAAGAGAACGAGCCCTCGCAACTTCCCCCCGGATTGCACCGCCGTAATCCGGAGCACGGTTCATCCAGGGGCGTTAGCTTGTTTTCAGGGATTTGGGTCCACAATTAGCCACGCTGACGTAACGTATATCCCCCCTTTTCGGGTTACATCTCGGACTTTCTCAAAATCATATCACAACATCTTCATACCATCCATTCATGAAGACGCTCAAATGATTAATATGGCTCAATTTAACTTGTATATTCATTTATATACCAACCATGCAATCTATCCATGATTTATATGATTAAACCTGCCCTTCTCACCCGCCCTGCCGCTACTAAGGTAGCTAGTGTTCAAGGAATCGATATCTTCATACATGGATGTTATATCTCCTGGGGTCTAAGTATCATCGTCATTGGTCCCGGGGTCGTGAGTACCTAATTCCATCACGATCGATAGCCGATTTTTTATTTTTCAGTACCAAGAAAAGGGCGTACATACCATCTTAATCAGTCTAGATTTATGTCCCATTAACAAAATAGCCTACATCTGTGCCACAACTTCTACTGAATTCGGTCAACGCCAAGGGAGGTAAGTGCCTCATGGTCAAGGCATACCGCGGCTTAACTCGCCGGTAAGAACTATCTATATCGAGGGAAATAACTCCAGTTCCCGCTGAGGGTGACTACACGTCGTTATGGATCGGACTCAAAACCTTTCCATAGTGCGAGGTGTAACACATCAACTCCGAGTCTACCGTCGGAAAAAAAGCCCCATCTTCAGGGATGCAGTCATCGTATAGTAGGTGGGGTCGTACCAAGTGTCGTAAAAGGTACTCTTCCGGAAGGAAGGATAATGTTTCAATCGACAAAGTTCCCTAGCCATTGCTAACTTATGGGTTCAATATCCCCAGTCGATATCTTCCGAAAAAGTTGATAAAACTCTCAGTTAGAAAAACATGATTCTAGGGACAAAATCGTGCTACAGGTGTCGGTTCGTCCACATAACACGCGATTGCTCCATATTCTACAATTTATCTCATACCACATAGCTAGGTAAATGTTGGGACCTAAGAGGATGTTTTTGCGCTCCCTAGGCTATGCCGAAATACGGCTGCCTTGTCGGCTCTCCTCTTTCATTTTCCCCGTTATACTGCTGCCTATTCTGTTTGATGCAGGTCATCTTGCCGGCGGTAGTATAACAGCTCATGGTAAGTACCTAAGAATCAGCTTATCGAATTAGCTCGTTCTAGAATTCCGTCAATACGCCGCACATAACCCTCGAGAAATAGCAATTGATAGAGATTTGAGCAATTCTCAAAACAGTGCTTAATCGTTAATTCTAGGCCAGTGTGTTGACGGAATGGCTAACGCGATATCTGGAGGGCATACAGAACAGAAACCGTCTAACAAGACCCTTCCTAACTACTGCATGTTCAAGGGACACGTTAGAAAGGGTGGGTAATTAGGGTTTCACAATCATCAGGCACGACATGTTATATCTCCGAATGATCGAGCTTAACAAATGGAACGTTGATAGAGTTAAAATTAGCGAGATAAAACATTCTTTAGTATATCCGACTCTTCCTGGTTACATTAACCCCTTGGGAGGAGCTTTAGAGTGCCTTGGGTATTTATAGCTACAGGTCAGGGGCCTTTTTTAGGCGGGGACGGCGAGATAATGATCTAAGTCGAATTAGAGCCTCACTAAGCGATGGAGATTCAGTATTACTCTGTAATGTCTTGAAAAGCATTAGGGATCGTAATGCTAAAGAGGAAGAAATCGCTCTGATGCCCGCCTCCAGATCTCCAAGCTGTTCATCTATCGTTTGCGGCTAGTGACCTTGTCGCACACGAATATTACAATTCATATCTAGGTAATGTATCTACCTAGGTAGACCTGGGAGGGTAATTAAGATTCGTAAGCAAGAGGGGGCGTGGCTCATACCTATGTAGAAAGGGTATCTGCATGAATTAGAATCCCGCTTCGGGTGCGCACAGGCAGAAATCAGACCTGTTCATACTTACAGCATCGTGCAATGATTTACGTAATTCCAGCAAATGCTCGGATTGAAAGGCTAAGAACCACGGGTTAGGTATCAACCTACAAGCTAAAGGTTGAACTAAAAGGTTGGAATAAGCGCTTGTGTATCATTGTGAATAGAGATAGAATGTTTTATTACACGAGCGCAGCGGTCGGGAAACTGATGTCTTACAGATATATGACCCACATCGAACAAACCTCCACTTTCCTGGAAACCATTCTTATCGTAACCTAGGCCAAGGCGACGGTCCAGAACTACCGTCTATCGTGAGATGTCATATACCTAGGTAAGTACTAGGCTTAAAGGACCTCAAAGATCGATTCGCCAGTAGTATGTTTGCGACTCCGAGGTCTGGCTACCCACAGGATCAAATGGAAGAAAATTTCATTGACTGCTACACTGCCTCGAGGTATCCGATAAATCACGTCTGACCGAAGCTGTAGTGTTCCGGTCATACCTAAGTAGAAAGGTGGGATGCCAATAACACGTCAATTCGAGGCAACTTAATTTACATATGCCGGTATGCGATGCTCATGCGGTGGGCCCGGCTACTTGCAGAGCCTTGCGGCGAATCGCCGTTACAGTTCTAGTCTAAACAGGCGCGGTGAACATGGGATATTAATGAATATTCTGCAACATAAATGGAATACTTCGACTAGTAGATATCTTTTGATGAAGTAGGCTGGGATACGGTAAAGCAATGCTGGTGACATATCAATAGACAAGATGAATGTTGAAACGTAGAATATGAATTATGTGGAGCGAGCTAGATACCTGTGTAGCTTGATACATCACGTATGTCTCGGGAAAGCGAAACAGATGAACGAATATCACCTCGCATCTTTACGGGGCAGTCGATACCGGTTTCGCCTTCTACGATAAACAGGAGTCGGTCGCACGAGGTAGACAAATATTGATTCCAAGCCCATAGACATACCTCGTTTCTTTCCTTACGTTGCCAACTTAGCAGTGTATAACGACATGGCGGTTGAACAGACCAAACACATGGGAAGCTTACAAGCTAAGGACGTCTCGATTCGCACGCAGACAATAATATGGCCCACGTCGACTTTTGTCACCACTTGGACTCTAGGGGGCGATTCTGACCCGACGGAGACTCCAGCTACGGTAGCTCCAGCACCAGATTCGACTTCAAATGGAGGTCAGAACGTTGGCCCAATCTTAAGTGGTATCGTGGCGTTCTTAGTGTTAGTACTGGTTGTTTGGTTGTGTTGCCGCCGAAGTAAGCGAGTTTTTGTCTCTCTTAATGGATGTACGGCTGATTGCCCTGAATAGGTTCCTTCAAGGGTCGCAACTCAAGACGTTCAAGTCGGCAACGAGGATCGGGCCCTCCAAGTAAGGGTAGTTCTAGCGAGTCAGCGACATCAAATAACTCGTCTCGGCGTGGAAGGAGTGTAGGATCCGCCGCGAGTGAGATTATAGACGGGAACCAGTGGAATCAACAAGGCCCGGTTCCTGTGGAACACTTGCCGGAGATGCCACCGCAAGCTGCCGGAAGGTGGCCAGTACCTGCTCCGCAACCGAATCCGGGAATGGGACAAATGCCGCCGCCGGGTATGGGTTTTCCTCTTGGTCGGGGTGGGCCTCCGCCTATGATGGGTCGTGGAGCGCATCCCGGAGCCATGCGATAACTCTTCGAACTCTAATTGTGAACTGTGAAGAGATGTACGCATTTGGCCCCGTGCGATGATGTTAGAGGGAATAGTAAGGGGCGGTGTTATCATCAGGACATTCTTAGAACAAGTCATTATTAAATCGGCGTCTCGCGGGTAATTGATATATTCGAACGGACTAAGCGGCCGAGGTAGCGACTATCCTGGGAAATAATCCCATAATAAAGACGGAGCTTTGAAACCTAGGTTTTCTCAGGGTGGTGTTTTCGCGGTTTAGGACATAACTCCTTCAAAAAGTTTGACGCACAGAACAGCCGCAACAGCAGCCAATCCTCCCATGACAACCATTCGCATTCCTTCCCACCAACTTTCTTGAAATCTTTTCCACCTCGCGACACTCTTTCTCGCGTCTCCGTGTTGCCAACCATCCCCCACGGACCCGTTGTGTAGGAGGTAATTCTTGGCAAATCCAAAAACGAACAAAGCCAAGAGGCAGACCACGAAACTCCATTGCAGGCCATCGCCAACTTTGTTAACGAAGAAGTATGGGAACAGTGGAAGCATGCCGCCAATCAGGTACCCCAAAGATATCGATAGCCCGATTACCCAAGGCGGAAATTCTCTAGCCTTGTCGTCGCCGGTCGACTTTAAGTTATTCAACAGCCGCCGAGAGACAGAGGGGTGGTAGTCGATATGGGCTTTAACACCCTGAAGAAGATCTGGAGGAAGGTCCATGACAGCAAGATATCTTTGAATAGCATCTTCATCAGCCTCCTTCAACTTCTCATTGTGGTTATCAAGATTCATCTCCATGCTTGTTTCTCCTTCGGCCGCAAGATACCCGCTGATTCCCATGCTGATACAACCCGCGCATATCTCGGCCATACCAGCATATATAACTGTTTGTGTTTGGCCCAAAGACGATAAACCCGCTGTCAATGCGAAAGGTACCGTGAGGCCATCGGCAAAGCCTAGGGTGAAATGGGAAAGGAATTGCGAGAGGCGGGGCACGACTGCGCTCTGGCGACGGTCTATAGGGCAGCCATCGAAGCTGGAATCTTCGCCTAGGGATTCGGTATCTATTGAATTACCAATGCTATCTTTGGGGCTCGTAGCTAAGGTGGAATAAGCGGGTAGGGTCTCTTGGTTCTGTTGGCTTTGCCCGGTTAGCCGGACGAAGAATGCCCAAATATGACTGGTTTTCATGTTTAACGTAGGTTATAGACAACATGAATTAGAGGGGAATACTAATTGAAACGATGCTGAATGATATTGAACACCGCGACAATTTTGGCGTTGACGATGGAATACCACGTGCGTACACTTTCAACCCATCGTGTATTGTAGGAACCCACGCGACTAGACTTACAAGAACTACCCAGAGTCTAAGTTAACTAATATTATCGTAGTCGCGCTTACTCGGCTTCTCTTTATGCATGGTTTGGAAGCTTTCTGGTTTAGAACTTCCTAATACGTCTAACTCTAGAAGAAGTCGTGGGTCACTTTGACGTCGAAGGAACATATGAGCAAGGATAGAGCCAATTATTTGGAAGGGAGTAAGCAAGTTATTGTAGCTCCTGGATTGGTTTTTTAAATGACGTGAAAATAGTCGTAACGACCAGTAAAAAGAAAAGATATTGTCAGCTGCGTCCTGTTCCGGGATGAAATACCAGGTAGACAGAGACAGGGGCATCCTTAGCATCTTGATAGCGCCCACCCTGGCACCCTGGCGCCACTTTCCCACCGCTGCCAATGCTTGGCCACTCAAATCAACACGTGCTGCCATTTATCCACGCCACTATCGTGATAATACGTGCAGCATTTTATCGGAGAAACCTACGATGAACTTGTCTTGGCTGCTGAAAATCTGTTGTGAATTATAACACACTTTTTGAAATAATAAGCTAATTACTTATACAGAATATATATTGCGGTTGTATTAATCATGTACGAATTAGATGGCTTCTAGAAGTATTCTTGCCGATTAACCCATCATCATTGCTGAGACCCCTGTCGGCCTGGCACTATATTTAGTAGTGATCATCGGTATCCTGGAGGCTGGAAACCCCGCTGTAATTCTTGCGATTCTAGCTACTAAGCAATACCACTCTTCGTCGCGGTATGCCATTGAAACATGAGATATAAAAGACAACAAGATGCCCGTTTTCTTCATACTTATCACATCACTTCTACCATTCTGAGAAGTATCGTAAAAGTAATTGGCGCGGCGAAGATATGACCTATCGCGAGGTCACTAAAAACTCAACATATTATGTCAGGTTCTAGCCCATCCTTCCTCCACGGGGCCCTTGTCCGTCACCTTCCCAAGTAGAAGAGACGAATGCAACCCTGCCCGGTTATGGCCGTTAGGAAGAACTCGACCCTCTCCACTCAGGATTGCCTGCCCACCAATAACTACAATAGTCCACGCACATGTGTAGCCATGTAGACTCCATAAAAGCTTCCTTTGGTAAGTTAGCCTTGCTACTTTCTTTTGTGCCGTTGTTGCCATAGACGCTTATTCTAATCATAAAAGGCTGACGATCCTCGGTTGCTCGTCGGGTTGCATTGTTCGCTTTGCTGTAGCCGCCGCGAGTTCAACCGACTTGGTCAATCATGCGTTCATTCATTTTGCCGGCCGCGATCTTCGCGATCCATGTTGCCGCCCAGGCGGAAAACACATATACCGCGACGGCGACTAGCGATGTCGAGAAGGCTAGGGCTACGGCTAAGACTCTGAGCCCCGTTAGCAATGTCAAAGGAAAGGCTTTCGACCGACTCGCCATCATCTGGCTCGAGAACACGGATTACGACATGGCAATTGGCGATCGTAAGTAGCTCTTCACCTGTCGCGTGTCCAGATGGGAAAGAACTCAGGATAAGGTGGTTAACATCTACCGGCAGCGAACCTAGCGTGGTTAGCAAAGAAGGGCATAACGCTTTCCAACTACCACGCCGTCACGCATCCGTCGCAACCCAACTACATTGCTTCTATTGGTGGCGACTACTTTGGGATGCAACATGACGACTTCACTCAGGTCGATAAGAACGTCTCCACCGTTATAGATCTTCTCGAGGATAAAGGTATCTCGTGGGGTCACTACCAAGAGGATATGCCCTACAGCGGCTTCGAGGGTCTCGCGTATGTCAATCAGAAGAATGGTAAAAATGACTACGTCCGAAAGCACAACCCTGCCATCAGTTATAACGCCAATGCCGGTCTGATTGACCGTTTAGCCGTAATTAAGAACCTGACGAGTATGTCACCCCTTCT
Source organism: Hypoxylon trugodes (assembly GCF_022578975.1). Taxonomy (NCBI): domain Eukaryota; kingdom Fungi; phylum Ascomycota; class Sordariomycetes; order Xylariales; family Hypoxylaceae; genus Hypoxylon; species Hypoxylon trugodes. Next base: position 98,764 of record NW_026250024.1, on the reverse strand, counting down.
TTTGTTGCCTTGTTGGATAGATAGACGTCCATTTGTAATAGAGTGTTCGAATGTTTTAGTTGCTAATTTGAAATATTATAGCATTCTACAATGACCTCGAGAACGAGACACTACCACAATGGATGTTCATCACGCCCAATATGACCAGCGATGGCCACGACACAGATGTGACCGTCGCCGGGACATGGACGCGAACCTTCCTAGAACCTCTCCTCTCCGACTCGCGTTTCATGAAGAACACCCTGGTTCTCATCACCTTCGACGAGAACGAGACATACACGATCCAGAACAAGGTTCTTGCTATTCTAATCGGTGACGCCGTTCCCGCCGACCTAGTTGGTACCACGGACAACACGTACTACAACCACTACAGCGAAGTCGCGACGGCCGAAGCCAACTGGGATTTGCACACGTTAGGACGTTGGGATGTCGGCGCTAACGTGTTCAAATTCGTAGCTGAGAAGACTGGCGATGCCATCAGGTCCTGGTGCGGCCGTGTTGCCCTGAAGGACATGTATTTTAACAGCTCATATGCCGGTCCGTTGAATGAGGATGGTGGTAACAAGCGCTACGCAGGCCCGAACCTCGCCGACGCGACTCCATTGCACAAACGTACTGTGCTCCCTAAGATTAAGGAAGCATGGCAGGGAAATGCTGCTCCAGTATATTATAAGCCTGTTTTGGAAACACCCGATGGTCAACACCCGCCTCAAGGCTACGCCCCGGTTGAATAGATAAGTTCACGGAGCACCTAAACTTAATAATACATATTCCGTACTTGTATGAGTTGACTTTGATTAGATATTAGATAGGATTAACTCCCAGGGTCATAACTCGCCCGCGAAAAGCACCCACGAGAAGTAATTTTGATGGCCTTCTAACTCGTAGATATCAGGAAAATAGTAGCCCAGTAACAAAACCACCCCTAACATTACGGCGCAAACACTCAAATAAGACATCACAATGAATTCAAGACTAGTAGTCAATTCTAAGGTATCCTAACTTTTATCTTTCCGTAGGTAATTATTAACTTTGCATCGTAACCTATTCGTGTATCCATTATACTTCTGTCGCTTTCTACCTAACAGGTAACCCCCCTACTAATCTACGTCTTGCTCCCCTACCAACACGGGCACGATTCTAGCTACTAAAAAGATAGAGGGCTCCGCAGCACGGGGAAACGTACTTCCCCCAGCGCATGAGTTTCGCCAATATATTAGGAGGCTAGAGCTACGACGTACTCGACGAGGTTCCTTCTAATAGGACGACTGGGTTGCAAGATAAAAGTCTAACGTATTGAATTGTTATCTCATAGCAACGATAACATCCATCTCGGGCCACAACTCCCGTCCTGCCGTAAACATAAATTCGTTCACGCCAACGTGGTGGCATAAAAGTAATGGTTCGTCGTTCGTCGAGGTCCATTGCGCCTTGCCAAAACCCGACAAACTCCTCGATCGCTTCCGCAATCCCGCCGAGATGAGAGTGGCACCGATACGAAGGTCGGGCGATGATATACAAGGATTACGTATTAAATCCCGACTCGCCTCGCCAATCCGACCCTTCGCATAGCGACACCTCTCATCACATCGAGGATCGCGAGGTGCGAACTTTTGTCAGTGCCTATATATGTATCCGCTTTTTTTCCTTTCCAACCGTATCGTGTACTCGGTGGTATCATAAATATCACAAAAAACGCCTTTATGCAGATTTCGATTCCAGGACGCCAAAGCCAAAACTAGAAGATGCATAACATGTACTGCTGAAAGGTTGAGGGGAAAACAGGTATGAATAGATGATAAGCGCCGAACGCTTCGCACAATATCGTAGGATAGACCACGGACAAACCCAGTCGAACCGCAAGTGCTCGTGTAGGGTGGGGAAGTCCGCTGGTCATGGTGATGTCCGGGGACCCGAAGGACACGGCCGGACGAGATAAGACTCCGTCACATTTCGGCCGAGATGCTCAACCTCTTATCGCTGTCGCATTATAAGCATCTGATGCGAACGGAAAACGATCTTGAAAACATTGGGCGTGAAATGGAAGTGGATCGACAGGGGACCCAATGGATGACGTACCAGCAAGAGGAAGAAAGCTAGACATCGAGCCCGGGGACGTCGATCTACCCGTTGGGGTACTAGAGCTATTTGGACTGAGGGAATGCGGCGACAGCGGTGACTCCGCCGGAGAAGCGCCTATCGCTGGTATATACCCGTTTCCGAAATACGGGTTGAGATTTTGTCGTAAAGAATGATGTATCGCGCTGCTGTGATGGAAAGGGTATGATTGATCGGCCATGTTTGGACTGCCGTTCGAACTCGAATCGGTACTGTTCGTTCCCTGCGTTAAAACATCGTCGACGCCGTCGTATCGTCCGCTGCGCAAGGTTCCTTCCTTCATCTGGGGGCTAGATTGCTTTGAACCGTTGAACTGCAGATGGTTAGTTTGAATGTCAAGAGATTTCACGCCTCCGGTCGTGGTTCTTATTTCGATGAGAGGTCAGGGTAGCACCGGGTGTACGTACAAAGCAATATTTGTTGAGGATCTCTTCGTACGAAGCCGACGCTATGCTAGCCGAAGAAGGAGAACTGGTTCCGGGAATCGTAGAACTAGAAGTCTGCGATCCCGATGTGGGAGTGAATGATACGGAAGGCACGGAAGAATTCGAGGTAGCCTCCGAAACTTCCGATGGTTGAGGCACGGGGACGGTGGTGAACGAAGCCTTCTTATTGGGCTTCATGTACAGGCCGTCGCTACGTGGGCTTGACCCTCGTTGGGCCTGCTTGGCTGCGCTAAGCGAGGCTCCGAAGTCATACCGATTGGCAAAAGCTTGACCACTCGGGGCCGATAACCGGTTCGATAAGTTGTCACTCGGCAGGCTGGTTGTAGACCTTGAACTCTTAAGACGTAGACCAGCCGGGCCGGACTCCCCAAGAACTTCGTGAAGAGGTTGATCGAAATTGGCAAATTTCGAATCGTGTCCAAAATCATCCAACGCACCAACGGGCATAGACCTCGGGCGCGCGGCCGTCGAGGGATTCGCCCGACGTGTGCTACGCGGTAGTCCGTTGGCAGGTCGAGAAGATGTACCCTGAACGCCCTTTCCGCCGTTGAAAGGTAACATCTTCTTTCGGAAGTCAACTTGGAAGTTGATGTGATCGTTGTTGTCCCAGTATTCGAGGCCGTTGACGTTATATCGAATGCAAAAGAACAAAGTCTTGGCTTCGAGATTCGCAAAGTCGGACAATTTGAGGCTGAATTGGAAACGATCGAAACCGGTTTCGGTCCCTTGAGGTCGGATCTCGTGATGGTACTCGGCAGCGACCTCAGAAGTCGTTTTCCAGTAGTCAAACGTAAACCTGCATACCACGGACTTCTGGAAGGCCAGGTTGGCTACGGCTATCGACCCTATTAAGCATTTCTGATCGGGCGACATCCATACCCTCTCTAATCGGACGGGAAGGGCTTTGCGTATCGGCGTCTCGGCGGGGAAATTATTAGCAACCAATTCCCATTCAAAAGGCGGCGACCGCGGGACGGCCTTTCCGTTCGCTCCGAACGGATACTCATTATCGCTCTCGTAGTTATCCGCTGGGGAAGTACCGGCGCTGACGGCAAGAGGTCGATCGACTTGGAGGAAATGCCGTACGTGTTCGAGATGCGAATCGAAATGGACAGCCTTGGAAAAAGTCGGCGTTCCGGGCATGCTCGACGGTCTCCTTTGCCCTCGTAATGCTGGCCGGACTAGTTCTCCCGACTTCTTCCGTACCATTTGCGGCTTCCTCGGGGGTTCATCTTGCTCAGACCCTTCCTCCGACGTGGTTATTGACGCCTCTGCTGATTTTGACATGTAAATATGAGAATCCGTGTTTGACCTCGAGTGAGATATCTTGCGGGCTCCGGTGCTTAAAGCAGGTAGGCTGGCGGTTAGCAATGCTTGTCGCGATTCTCCAGCCAGACTCTTAGCCTGCCCTGGTAACAACAAGATATCGCCCGGCGACGATCGGACCGGCGAGGCTGCGCGATGCTGCGGTATTGAGCTGATAGCCTCCTTTAGCTCTTTTATGTTTTCGATTTGCCTTCCCCGCTCCTCTAACTCGCCAGCCCCTTCATCTTCACTAGACGAGTCAGGGGGCGAGATCAAAGCTCCTGGAGGCATAACTCCCGCATCGGCCACTGGAGGCGGCGATTGCCTGATCGGCGTTGCGTGGGAAGCTACCATACCCTTCAGATTATCCGACGTCCCCGGAGGGGTTATATCGGGTGTCGGGCCATCGGCGGTGGTAGGAGACGCGATAGAGGCTATACTGCCACTGGAAGACGTGCGTCGGTGTCTGGAGAGGTAGGAAGCAGATCGCGGCAAGGCAGGCCTCGGCGAATTTGAGCTCGGGGAGTTGAAAGAGGATCTTCGACTGATGTCGGGTGAGGAAGGAGCGGAGGAGGCGGGGGAACGATGAGACGGGGGCGTGTAAGGCATTCCCAAGAACGGGGGCTGCCGCTGGAGAGATGTGAGGATGGTATTATTAAGGTATACGTCCGCGGGTTCGGAGCCGCTGGACTTAGGGGGGGCGGGTTTTAGGCGAGAAAAACAGGGAAATATTTTCCTACACCAAGCCTCAAGCCACGAGTCGGAGCTAGAAGCGACAGAAATAGTAGTACCGGCGGTTTCTGGACTTGGAGGAGCGATTAAACACTCGTGGAAACCTGGGAAAGAGGAAGTTTCTATCAGCATTGTTCAATCTGGTACAAGTTTCCATGGTACAAATATGTTTTTCTTGGTTATGACGTCCGGTTGTTCCGTGATGAACTCCCAAAGCAAGAGTGATTCCGTACATGACAGGAGCGCCGAGCGGTACAGGATGTTTTAAAGCAGTCACAAAAGAAACAGAGCAAGAACTATGGAATGAGACAAAATAAGGTGTGTAATGTTGTCAGAGGTGATGATACCGAGCAGAAACCTTCCGCATACCTAACCCATTCCCTCTACTAATTTGGAGTCTCACAACTCCACGTGGTTCACAGACATGTAGAAGCCACAACCCCAACTAGGTAATGTTGGATATGAAAGTGAAATTTTTAGGAAAGTTCGGCTTACTTGACTGGGCAGAGCGCAACGGTGATCGCTCAGGGAGAACCCATAGATCTGTGTCGTCTCAGAGCAAGTTGTCGAGGCAGGAAGTGAAGAGAAAAGCAAAGGCAATATTTCAGCAACGATGCTTAGCTCTTTTACCTGTTCTGCGGACTCGGCAAAAAGCAATCGACTGAGGATGGTCGGCACTGGGACAACTCCAGGCTCTCGGACAGATATCACCATAAACCAAGGAGGGGAAGGAATGGTGTTTAATGGGCGACCCAGGACGGCAAAGGTTCTAGTCAGGACCTGCAAACGCAAGAAGCAGAACAAAATACTCGCACAAAGAGCATATATGTATAGCTCGTTTGTTGGCAATCGCCGATGGGGAGAGGACTGTGGTGAGACGATTCTTTGTTAACCTCAATTGGCTTTGTCTATTGGCAAAATCTAGGCCAGAAAGCACGTACCGTTGATCTCTTGTTAGGTCTCCTTGTCCCGTGGCAGTTCCCGATCTTTGGGTTTATGACGGCGATGGATAGGATGGAGGGGACGATCACCGGTCGAGGCTGCAGCGGTGGAATGCGAATATGACGGAATCGACTGTGACAGTTTTACTCAGCTCGGCCGATTCGACGTCCAGATCCAAAAAGTCCAAATCCACAACTAGGGCAAAGGCGTTTCTTCTCTTGTTCGGCAGGGCGAAAAGCAACAGAGAGAGAAATTAGGAATTGAGGATGAAGCTATCTACAATCCTAGGCCTGCCTTTGAACTGTAGGGAAGTTTGGTAGGAGGTGGTGAGTTTAGGGAAGAGAGAGGCACAAAAAAAACCGGCGACGACGGAAAGAAGTGTGGGCTGGCAGGTAGCTAAAGTTTATTCCATTCAGCGGCCAGTGGCCAATGTTGGGGCGACAAGGGCGACCGGGGGACGGGGTGCGCCTGCGAGTACTACAAGTACCTAATGCACGTAGTAACAGTGGTTCTTTCTAGTACTGTATGTACCCACTACCTAGGTAAGAACTACTGGGGGGTTTTAACAAGCTTGACTCTTGCGAAGACCCTTGTAAGCCCTTAGCCTACTTTTTCTGTCGCCCGCTATGCGCCGCCATGCCGCTATGTGCCTCAAGTGCAACTAGGTCATGTAGGTAAGCCCACAACGACCTGGTAGACAGTCAGGTTACGGGGCGATGGCCGACGGCCGAAGGTAGGGAAGAGTGACCCATTGTTTTTTTTATTTTTTTCAGGAGCATGGGCCATCCTCAATTGGAAGGGGGGGAGGGGCTCTTTTGTCGTAAGCATTTCAGTATTTCATTGGGGGAACAAGGATAATAGGGGAGGGGCGGGTCCCGACGGATTGATAACACCATAAGGAGATAATTACACGCACTACACCTACCTGGAATTGCCTACCTAGAACCCGCACTGTGCCAAACTTACCTGGATATATGCACAATATTTAAGGTATAGTAATTTTGTATGCAGATTGCATGTACGTAAATCACGACCAGCAACAGAAAAGAATTGGAAAGGGAAAAAACACATATTTACATCAATCTCGACACATGATATCCATACAATGAACATGTCAGTTAAACACCTCAACTCGAATTAGGCATCACGATCAGTTTTTATGCGGACTTACATCTTTACTACGTAACTCATAGTTTCAAGAATACACATAAGAGTGGGCAGGTTCCATCGACTTATATATGTATATTAGGTAGGTAAGCGCCGTGCAAATAGTGCTGAGATACTTCCCTTTACAAATTTAAATCTTATTTTACCTAGCGTCGGAGAAAGGCGTACTTTCTCGGACATAATTATTACCTCCTATGGTTACTGCCAACTCTTTATACGAAAATATCAACGGAAGGAAAAGCATTTGACATTTAAAAGTGCATGCATGCGTACAATGGAGCCATTAACATGGACTTATCTACATATGTCTACCTAGGTAGCAGTACACTATCAAACAACGATGGGACCACCCACCTGCAAGAAATACATATACATGAAGTACATGCATATGTAGATAAAAGGAGTGGGAAGGAGAGGGGGAACATCAACTAGAGACTGGAGGACAGCGAGCTTAACTAAATTAGGTAATCGAACGTCGAGTTTATTGGTCACGTACAGTCCCAAAGCATGGCTAGCTTACTGTCTAAGCCGCAGGAATACCTAGATACTTAGACCCATGGGACCAGTTATGGGGCTCTCTGCAGGCTAGAGCAAACTAGGGAACTAGCAGGGGCTTAGTTTCCGCGCGAACTTGAGACGCTGAACTAGAAGAGGATATAGACTCATGTAGGAATTTATTTAGCCCATCTCATAGAGTATCACTATGACGTAGGGGAGAGTATTAGAGAAAGAGAATCCTTGATTTTATCCCCCTACTACGTATTATATGTACTAGTATAGTGTTACTTTATGTATGTTTCGGACAATTGGTCAATCCAACCATTTTTGTATTCATACATAGTTGTATTCGTACATAGAAATTATAGGCGACAGGGACGTAATGCGCCATGCACCAGCACGAAGCCAGTAGTTAACTGGGGAGGGGGCTGCAGCAGGATCATGCAACTGGATTATTAAATGGCAATAAGGAATATACATGCCTAGGTCGGTATACTCAGTAGGTCAAGCAACCTCCAATTGAACTAACTACGTTCGTCAAACTGCTAACTACGTTATATTAGTATTAGTATGTTGGAAATAAACGCGCCGGTTATCTCATTGGACTCGTTTCACGGAGATTTGGCGTCTGTGTGTCATGGCGAACTAGTCGCTCGCTAACGCTACGAACTGAATAATAGTGTCAAGAGGATATATCACGTACATGATGGCGGCAATTGAGGAGTCCACTATGCGAAAGAGTCGAAATACCCGGTTGGTGAGAGCTTCAAACCTCTTTTCAACTTATTATTGACACCCCGAACGTTGGTAGCACCCCCTGTCACCGTGCCGTTCCACTCCAGTCGCGGCCGTTTTTCCCGTTATGGTTTATGGTTCATGTCAGGAGCTTAGACCGCCGTAACCAGACGTCGTTAAATTGCCTCTAACCAACCAGCCAAGTTGTCTACGACTAATGTAGAAACCCCATGGAGATTCAGAGATGTTGGAGATTTTTACCCCCTAACCCCACTTCGAAGCGAGTTGCTGCAAAAAGGGACTCAGGGCTGGGCTGTATGTAGTTGAATCTATACATAGCTTCTAAGCCGTCGATCTTTGCAAGTCATGTTTCATTCCTATTGTATCATCGCAGATGGCTCGTCCGGATTTCCCGTAAGATATAGTCCACGTGAGAAACTGGAGGGGGTAATAATAAGACCCGTCGGAGAAAAAACAGGTCATTGAACGTGACGATGGATCAGTAAGAACATCTAGATTACACATTGCCTATAGACCTACCATGGCAATGTCTACCTAGGTGTTTTTTGTGATGTTTAGACGAGTTGAATTGTACCGAGAGTCATTCACAGCCATAGGTATAGTATATATTTAGTCATGACGCTGTATACAATGGCCGTTGGTATATCCATATAAATAGAGAGCCACTATCAATCACAAAACCTCCTAACTAACAAGTTCAGCCATACTCCTAAGGATCCTAGCATGCCGCCAGTAGCATTGTTTCCCATAGCATTAGCCAATGGTCTCATGTAGTAAGGGATCTATTCATCAGTCCCTGCATCGGAGTAAAGCGGCTCCTTGCTGGTATCTAACGATTATTTATAAAATCACGTTCTTAATGGAACGATGAAATAAAATTTAAATAAATTGTGAGAATAATAATAAGTGCGTTGGGTTTTTATCGAGCGACACGGTTAGGTCGGGAAGACGTGCAGACCCAAGGCTTCGCCCCCAGAGGCGACTACATGTTCACCACCAGTCAAGATGCCCTAAGGGTACATATCACAATCCTGCTGCATACAAGCTGCAGGAGTTAGCTCATCAAACATTTAAACCGTGGCTGACGAGTTTGCCCCTTGTGCGACAGAGCTTCGCACCTTTTCGACTGTAGAGGTTTTGGAGCATTGCCATGTGCGGTTGGAAGTTTCACGCTTCGACATATCCTGCGAAGCCGGTGACGATATTGAAATGTACAGAGGCAAGTTTAAGAGGATTTGTAAGTAGATCTCGTCGCGAGAGGGAGTAAGTATTCGGAAAATGTGTATCAAAACGTAGGACTAGTAAAATCGAACAGGGCAAGATGCATGGTATAGGACTCGTAAAGGAGGGCCGCTGTCGGAGGTCTTATCTGACCGGATACACCAAAGATCTCTACCACTTTCAGAAGGCCACCCATTCATTTTATGCATGAGAACGAATCCAGGCGCACCATTTCGAAGGCGTCTCGAAAATAGCAATCTAGAATATCGTCCGGATTGCGGACGGAATACGAAGTACGTATGATCGCAATCAAAAGGCGGGAATGCGGTGTGCAAGAAAAGTTTGTCTAGAATTGTCGGCGCCCAAATGAGCAGTTCCTAATCCTTTTTTATCCTTTTTTTTTCTTCCCTTCGAATCGCAAGTTCCAGACTAGACTTGTGGCTGGGCATGCAGATCTGATTATTTGATCTGGGACACCCAAAGCTCAGGCCAGGTCCAGGCCGGTCTCATCGGGCATGTTCATGTAGCCGCGCCTCTGGACCGAAGCTGACAGCATTTGACGAAACAGATTTTTTCTGTTCGCTCTCAACATCGCCATAAAGCAACTAAGTAACGTAAGAGGCTTACTTGTATTTCCCTATTTTGCGCGGGGATTGGTCTAGAGCATTAACCCCCATCACTAACTCCATACCTCCGTACCCCAACCTTCTTCCCCTTTGTCGGATGGGTTCTTTTATACTATGGAGATGGGGAAGAGGAAAAAAATTTTCTGCCCTTCACCTTAGATGTTTAACTCCACCCATTGATGGACGTTCTTGCGTTCGTGTCAGCTCTCAGCGAACAAGGGCTAGTTGAGAGCTATGACCAATTAGTGGCTCGTTTGAAAGAGCAAGGGTAGGTAGTATTGATGAACAGAGCTACTGCAGCTCGGTAAAGCCAAGATGACTCGTCAGTAACGAATCAGGAGATGTTACGCTGACCTTGTCGGATTCGTACTGCGGGAGCATATTTTGTTGACTGGACCTTTAAGAACTTTACCTAAGAACGAGATAACGAAGCGCCAGGTGAGCAACCAGCCATGTAACAGTACCTAGGTAACGACAACAACAAAACATATGAAGTAAGGTTAGATATTTACGCACAACGTTGATTTTCTCGTGAGATATAAATTATCAATCTATGGAATCTTGAACGACGGAATTAAGTACATTTGTGCCCTCATCTTTCAGACTGTCACAGAGTCCTCGGAAATGAAAGGATTCCGTTACATAGAACCCCATTTTCCGTCCCATACCTGTTCGGCGCTCTTATTGCCTAGTGTTATGATCAGCGCATCCAATTACCCATTTGGATTAACATGTTGCATGGAAGCAACCCTTATCTTGCGCTATCCTATCTCTACGCCTTGGCCGGCTACCAACCAGTCTATCCTCAGGAGATGCTAGACTTGCATGCTAATTATTAAAGCATGCAGTTTTACCCCTCGTTCCATACCAGGCGAGGATACTTACTAGTGGGGTTGTCTTTTGTGTGGTCCATACCGACCTTTTCTTCTTTTCTGATACTATATCCGCCCCCAGACTGCCTCCTCTTCTCCCCGGATAGCATATTTATTTTCTATAGTGATAGGGTATAATCTTGGGATGGTCTGGCCGTTTTCACGATCAAAACGTTTCAAGAACAAGCGTAGCTCTTGTGACCCAACCACGCCCGCTTTCGGATTTGACATATTTGTCGGGTAGAGGACACCTTTCTAGGCAAGAATCAACAATATGGCGCCGACAAGGCTGACGGATTCCCTCCCAATTCGATAGATAAGTAGGAAATAATAAGTTGTACTAGGCGCGTATGCACATATTTTGATACATGAGATGTTGTGACACGGTCCCTGCCGATTTTGAGAACAGTGTTTGGCCTGTTATTCACACTCACGCCGACTGACAGCCTGCAGCATCGACAGCATGCCTGCGGTATCTCTGTTCCACGATGCATGCCTACCCAATTAGCACGCGTAATACAACGCGTTGCAATTTATCAATATCGGCGTTTAAACCGCTGACCGTGCCTCTGTCCCCCCGGAATCGACACTAGCATTGCCATATGCCCAAGACCATCAACAATCGTAAGTTCTCCAGATGCCAGGCTGTGGGCCGTATAAAAAATCCCTCCGTAGATCATATGGCGTTTTCCTCTCGTTATATCGGATCTTCCGATACGATAATGCTATCTTTCAGGATGCTCGGGACGGTGTATTGGTGGTGTTTGCATCTACATTCTATCTAATAATCCACCTAAGTGCTTTAGTAATGAGAGACATATCGTCGAATACGTCTTTCTTAGTAGGTACTTTAACATATTCTAGCGTTAACTGACGATATCCTGCCCAATGTGGCCGGAAATTACTAAAGAGAGGCTCAATGCTGATCCTATACTAGATACAAGATGGCATGTCGCATCTTCACTGACAGGGATAGCCATATGAAATGAATCCTCGCGGCGATCGTTTAATATGTCGACTCCTAACCAATGAGGTTCTCTTATCGACATTTCTTTCTAGGCTCTTGCTTAGGCATTTGAATACAGATTCCCATTTCTTTTATTTTCCCATATTATTCCCTTCGCATTAGATACTTCTAGTACATCTATTTATTTATACCTGGATACACACTTACAATATATACATTTTGTCTACATCATGAATATCAAAGCCGTAGAGCTTTTACTTCTGCGGAGTGAACCGATCCGAACGTATGAGAAATAATTATACCCCCGTCATGCAGTGTATCCATACATCTCACACCGGTATCTCGTAAAATGGCATAGCAATTCACGCAATCCACCTAGATCCCCATACGTCGGTGCTATGTTATCGCCGGAGGTGTGCGGGCCCCTCAATCCTATGGGTCCTCTGGTTTGTAAGACCAATATGTTAGATCTCTAAACGTGCTAGCGCGTTAGCGAATATACGAATGTGACAAGGGAGAAGCGAATACGCTATTGGCGCGCACCAAACATTTACCCTGGATGGTCACGATAGCTTCGAGGAAAACACCCTACGGTGTCTCCGTCGGGGGTCGCTTCAAAATTATCCACTTCAATTCCGACGGAGCGCAAGGATATATCAGCGTAAGCTACTATAGTAGCAGAAACCTGTGCAATGACGACACCCTGCCGCCAACAATGCCAAAACCTCTCTAAATCCCTCTGCTTATATGAAAAAGAGAAGCTATGGTGGCAGTAGCTGCGGGTATGAAGAGACGAGTGAGTCGAATAGGAGAGCGAAATTCCCTCCGGCGCCGCGACTACCGAAGGCTAGTAAAATAGCCAATGTAACTGAGGAGCCTACCTGTCGTACATATGCGGGCTTATATAAATAAAAATACATCTGTAGATTCGAAATTCCTAAGAAAGCCCCCACCTGTATGTACGGGAGGACAAATTTCCATAAGAGGTCAAGATGAGGGGAGCTCGGAGATATCTGCGTCTAACGTAGACGCGTCGGTAATCTCAGATGGGCAGCTCACTGTCACACAAATTCAGGGGGGGGGAGCAAACTTAGGTAGCATCCAAGCCCTAGCAAGAAACGATGGTGTTGTCCGTGGCGCTTGTTGCGGCATGTCGATGATACCTAGGTATGTGGTCGCGAAGCGGGCCGAAACGAAACGGGAGGCTACTTCACGTGTGCGTGGAACTAAACACATCAAAGACGGCCTATACGGCTTGGGCGGGTAATGATTTTCTACTTATTGTCCTCCAGATCTTTGTTTCTAGCTACTATGTAAGGCTGAGGATACATGCATAAAGGTAGAGATCATGTGACAGAAGACTCGTCGTTGAAGGAGCTTGGACAGGTGAACCATGAAACCAACTACGACAAGAAGAGATATACCGCATCACGGAAGTTCTACATCAAGGCTAGCGCTTACGACGAAGGTATACCAACACAATATACGTAGATTAAGGAGGAACTCTGACGGCTTGTAACGTTAAAATTTCATCAACCTGGAAATTATTTCTCTAGTTCGTATGGATGGGGCATGTCTCGTGCGTTCGTCAGTTTCTTTGGGGCAAAGATAACACAGATCTCGGGGAACGGGAACATCTCATCTCTGCCATCGATTTCCCCATGGGCATAAGCAACTTTCTGCAAGGACGAATAGGCCCGAAAATTATATTGGTTGTTAGGGAGAGCGCGGACACCAACAACGAAGAAAAGGATGGAGTTGTGGAACTCCTGATGGGAACCGCTTATTGGGAGGTTGCAAAAAGCATGTGATTATGCTGGATGTATGCAGCAGCATGCACGACATGTTACTATAGCTACCAGAAGCTTGTCGCCCGTTACATTTCGCGCAACGGTGTCCTTGCCTTACGAACCATAGCCGTTTGCAGATAGTGGTTGTAATAACCATTCATCAATCTATATTCTACCAGAAGAGCAAGAGATCCATTCTCAGCGCACGATGGATGCATAATGCAGCATGTTGTGTAATGTCAGACGGCGGACTCGTTGAGATCTAGCCCAGTCTCGTCGCAAGCCGTGCTACCTTGTGGGTTGCTTTGGTAGATAACACATAACTTCAATTCAATTCGACCAAGATCGGCATTTCGAAACCATATAAACGCTTCTGATGGGATTTTCGAAAAATCGCGAATTCGACGATCTTGGTACTCGAATTGCATTGCTTATCAATGAGCGAGAGTTGAAGAGTTCTGATTCCTTAGTCAAATTCGATCTCAGCACCAGTGAGACATCCAATACAAATGTACCCGGATTTCCAAGCTAGGAAATAACAGGGCCTCCTGTTCCCAATGGGATGGTTGAATGTACATTCGTGTCGATCACTGGGTCATCATCACAGGCTTCCTTCGGGATATCGGAAAGCCTGTGGAAGATAGGTAGGAAAATGCCTGGAGTGAAGTTCTGTTGAGGCTATTCCCAGTTTGATACCATCCCACCAACACTGTAAGCTCGTAGATTTTACGATACGTCAATATCCTCGACTCCTCGTGTGATGGCTTACATTCCCCACGTGAATTAGTTTCGTGATACGTCTATCCGCTCAGAGCCGACATGGCCCACTCTTAAATACAAGCATTTGTTCATTCTAATTAGTACGATACCTTTGTTATTCTTAACTATCACGATATCAGACTTGGTATGTTGGTATTAATCAGGCCTACAGATTGAATCGTCGCTAAATCGTCGCCAAATACTTCATTAGACATCGTGAAGAATTGAAAAATATTGCGGCGGTAAGACAACAGCGAGTTTGGATGCATGGGCACATCCATGGACGATCTTAAACCTAGCCCTCTCATGAAGGTGGGTAACCTCTGCCCCTGGCTTGCCTTACCAGGTATGGTAGGCATCTTGGCGCGCACATTCCTAATAATTGTAACGTCGACTGCCGTCCTCTAATTATTAAAACTTTCGCTCGCTATCATACGGGCATCGGGCTTTTTGGTGAGAGATCGATAGCCGAAAAGGAGATCTAAGCTCTTTTCGCATTGTCTTTTAGTAATAAAGGACCCAAAAATTCCTTCTTATCCCTACCTAGTTAGTGATCTTCTTAGCTGGGTAATAAGCGTTAGTCGCGAGAATCAAACAGGGTTGATGAGGAATGAAGACCTCGGAGTTTAGTTCGTTTTTTTGTTCCCCTTTCCATACATCGTGTAGCGAGACTACCTAGGTAGTCACCCGAAGTTTACCAGGGCTACCGTTGCTAACATCTCGACAACTCCGCGGACTGTACCGCATCTATTATGGAAGCGGCTGGTATTGTGGATATGCCCGCCGAGAGCATGGAGATGAAATGTATCGGAGAAAGGCCACAGGAAGCTCCGGCCATCAAGCCCCGATCTACCCAGAAGCCGGTCCGGGTTGACTCATATTACATCTAAGGAAGTATATAATCCCCGAAAGACGCCACCTCGTAATATGACAGTAACATTGACGCTCGGAAGCCGCAGCTGACGAGAGATCTGATCTCTGTGGAACAGTATCACCACAGAGCGATGACTGACCAGCACCTGCGCAATGCTGTGCTCTCGTGTATGCCTTTTGTAATCCGCTGGTCGCAAAAGAGCATTTAAAATATCTGCAAGGTTTTAATACCGAGAGAGCGACCAGCCCGCCAAGTGCCGTGTTGCCTATTGGGTCTATGCTTCGGTTCTACGCACTGACCACACCTTTTACCTCTTCAAACTTGCAGAACACGCCTCAATCAAATTCTATCACATTTTGTACCATGATTTTTCGGTAGCTTTCGGTCGTGGAACTATTCTTGGTCGGGTTGTTTCGTGGTGTTGTCGCGACTGTGATTCGTTGGTCTGCTAACGCCACACGGTTGCCGGCAGCGTCGTCAGGACCTAATGCTCCGCGAAGGATTATATATTCCTGGTGAGCGATCACCTGCGAAAACCGGCCAAGCATAACATGCAAGATTATTGGTTTTGCCAATCACGTTGCACGTGAGATTGGGACGTTTTATTATTGACTCTCGCAAGACATAGCCCGATCATACGATCCATAGGGACGGTTCGATTTTGAAGTCATTGACGTATGATTCAATTCCAAGAGAGAGCTTCAAGACTCGGTTCTTCAACACAGGCGAAATAGCGGTGAATCCGAATGGCCAGAACGATGACAGGAATTGAAAGACCCTGACCTTGGCTGAACCTTAGCTCGGATGACTCGGTTAACAATAGATGCTTTCTATGGCTAATCATATGCTCTTTCATGCTGAAAGAAACCCATAACGTCCGGTAGTTCACCTCTATCCGGAAGACCGCATTCAAAATGCCATATTCATTTCCCTAGTCACTCAGGGATTCTCTGCATATGGGGTCTGGGGTAACGAAGGCGTATCGTCCTAATGTAATACGCAAAACACCGGGCGTTGTGAGATTATGCAGAATTCCCACTCACCCATCGGTACACTAACCGAATGCTTTATCAATCCCTCACAATCTTCATTAGTCGGACATCTTAGGTTCAGCAATTTCCAGACTCGGTCGGCTGTCAATTGCGTCTATTTTCAATCAGACTGGGTCGTCGAGCACCCAGAGATATGACTTATCTCAGTTGCACGCCTTCAAACGTCTCTATTGCGCGATTGGGTTGCTCGTAGCGTGATTAGAGTCTCTTTGAACAGCCGAGTACGCCGTAAACCACACCATTCTTAGATAGGCCCTCTCCGTAGGATACGCGTACGGTCAGCCCACCTAACATTGATACATACCTAGGTACCTAGGTAGATAACGTGAAATATAATCACCTCATTGCTTCCAATATTTTGTGCTAAAAGCCCCGACTACCTAGGTACATGAAGTCATCTGCTGATAAGTAGAGACTAATGCTAGCTACTGAAAGAGCTCAGCCTGTAAAGGAATCACTGAGCAACCTGTATGGCCATGTATTGGCCAAGTTGATCGGGCAGTTCTTCTCTCCGTGGATGCAAAAATCGTCATTAAAGACTACGGTGAGGTATCGACAATATAATGAGCAAGATACTTACGATAATTCGGCCTGGATATTCGATAGGCTTGATGAATTACGTTGCTATGATATCAGGCTATCCATGTTAGACTTAGATCTACATTCACCGATCGCCTTCGCTCTAAAAACACGTTCACCGATCGTTAGGGTATTGCCACAACATATGATATATTGAACGGATGCCTACTTCTTGTTGTCGCCCATCTATCGCATTACTTGCAAGTTCCTAGTCCAATCGATCGACCCTATTGTCTAGTACGAAGGTATGAGTTCTTCATTAGTCTATAGATAATAATAGTGGCGAAGCGCTAGCAATAGTCGACACTACCTACTGCCTAGAAGCGGGGGAAGCATTGATATAAAGACCAGTCTCCTCGGCATTGTCGCACACATGCATACTTGCAGTAGTATGACGCCACAATCGTATGGAGGATTCAACTGTGCAGATGTGCCAATCTCGTGATAAGGCAAGCGATGGTGGATTAGGCATTGGCGGAGGCATGAGAGACTGTTCAACATATTCAATGGTTAAGGTAGCCTCTATTCTGGGTGTCCTTGTTGCCGCCTGTATGTAGTGACCTTTCGTAACAACGAGCTACGAAGAATTCCTATAAGGTGACTATTTTCACAGTTCCTTGCTGGTTAGCCCATTGCTTGAATTTAGGGAGGGTTTTAAATATATCCTCCCTAGACAATCTTAGGGAAAGTCTACCCTACAGCTTACTCTCTGCTCTGCCTAAGGCATTGTTAACATGATATCTACCTAGGTACCTATTAAGCAGTTAAAGTCTAGACTCTTTATATTATTTAAATTCATTGTATCATGTATATACTACGATAAATAATTTGTTGACCTATATTTGCGTATGCGTGCCTAACTAGGCGCCCACCCAAGCAGGTATGAAATGCCTCTTTCCATTAATACCTAGGGGCAGTGATAAGTACAAGATATCCTAAGCACACGATGAACCAGAATCTATAATCCCCGAACTCTGGTACCCTATCCCAATACTAAAGACATTAGGTTTCATAATCTAAGATACTTCTCGTCGACCTCTCCCTAACCGGAGGGAAAGGGCAAGACGTCCGATCACGTGATACATCAAAACAACATCAATCTCTTTTTACCATACATACTGAAGCTTGGGGCCTAGGAAATATCTATGTAGTTCAGAAAGGAAAGTTGCGGGCTAATGCAGCAACCAGCTGATATCAGCTTCCATTGCACCAAAAGGGGTCATCTCGCCTCGGTATCCTCTCCGACGAATGACCTAGGGAGCGAGTTCAAGCTTTCCGAGATGAGGAGTCCTATAACATCTTTGTTTTAGATTTTGTCTAGCCTGCGACTGTTTAGTGTGATATAGATAATACATCGTTTCTAAAGAAGGAAAGAAATATTTTGAAAAGTCAATGTCCGCCAACGCCCCCTTGACCGGATCTATTATTTTTGACTAAACCGTTTCCCTTTTGTCCTACTTGGGACCGGCCCTTCCCATATCTGTTGTACAAGTGATTCGTACACCTCTTCAATTGATTCTTCTATCCACCTTTTACTATAGCGAATTATATGACTGATAAGAGGTTAGCATCGTATCGTACTCGGATATTCTTGACTCACTTGGTATCATTTATTCATCTACCGATCCAATAGGTCGGAAGATACCCCTGCCTCGCAATTGCCTCGGCGATCTGTGCGTCCGTCATGCTCTCCTGCCCGTTAATCGCGTACCAGGGCGAGTCGTGAATGAGGTAGTACGCCTGCCCAACTGGAACATCTGCGCTGGACGCGATAACGATCCCAGGTTCGTCCGTCCGCATCTGCGCCAACTGTGCCCACAGAGCGGCCCGTTGCGTGGCGTCAAGCCCACGGGCTAAATGAAAAACCGGCGTGTAAGAGCGATCGGAACGCGCCGTAAACTTGGCACGGAATGCCAGGGTCCCATCTTGCGGCCGCAGCTGCTTACCCCCGAGGGTGAAATACCCGGCACAATTGTTGCATGGTTCTCCGCGCCGCAGTAACATCGCGTCGACAATCGGGTATGATCCCGGGGAGTCGAAGGCTTGAAAGTACGATAACAACATATTCTCCTCGGCGTGGGGATGATGTCCGCCATCTCCTGTCCCTGCTACTGCTGTCCATAAGTCGGCTTCCCCATCCGCGAAGAGAAGAGAGGCCGACAAGTCGACTTGGTCGTTTGTACGGAGACCGCCCCGTACAAATTGATATAACGCGCCAACCAAACCTAGCTGTGAGTAGTTGAGGCGTACCGTATGTCCGCTAGCATTCTTAATGCGAAAGCTAGGGAGCTCAACGAATATGAATTGAGGCATAGTGCAAGCTAAATGTAAACGTAATAGAATGATGGAAGTGATAGATTTGTGATGAATATGAAGTGATAGACTGAAGATGATGCTGCCTTGGTTGATATAGAATGTCTTCTAGCTCTCCGGCTTGATGAACGTGAATGTAGAATTAGATGATAGATATAGTTAGTTATTCCATGTTGGATAAGCATCCTAAGTGAAATAGGCGAATTCGTCCGCCGTGTTGAGAACAAATTGTCCAGATTACGGCATGATTCGAAAGAGTATTCCCACCCCCGAAGGTGAACCAGATCACGATATATCGGGTATATCTGCTGACCCGCAACGACCAGACCTCGTGTGAGGAAAAAGGACCGATCTTCTAGACGATAACGAAGTTGATATGTTCACGAGAGGGGACAATCTCGAAAAGAATAAAATAAAAAATGGCGAGCCCAAGGGGAATAGACACCTAGGTCATAGGCTATACTAAAATAGTCCGTGTAGTCCCCCCAGGAAAGGCTACTCAGATCTCCCCGATCTTCAAGGGTCTCGAGGTATGCATATTACCGTAGGTTGGTGCATATCCGGCCAGGTTTCAGCTTCTATGGTAACCGATTTCTCATACATGTAAGCTGACATACGCGATATCTTACGGGATGTTTCGTCGATGAGGCTGATAATGATCGGGAAATGTACCGCCCATTGCGGAGGCTATAGGGCTGAACCCGACGACCTGGTAACGAGCTCGAATCGTTTCGTTTTTTTTTATCAACTTTCCTTTCGCTTTTCTTGTTGCTTCTCCATCAATGTCTACATTGATAGAGAAAGTTCCTTGAAGATTCGGGTATGTGATTATGATGACTCCAGCGACGGCAACTCGACCGCGGTGGAAACATAGCAATACCAAGCTTGCCTAGGATTCACCTAACCTAACTATCTCACTATCCCACATGGGGAGCTAACTGGTTGACCCTGTCCCAACATGAATATTTTGATACTACGTAATAACGAAAGGAGAATAAGAGATACACCAACACGAGATTTTGCGGGGTGGATACATAACCGTCTATGGGATCCATGAAGTAGGTTCGGCTTTATTCTGGAGGTATTCCAAGTTTTGGCTATCTCGCGGACGGCTTGCCGGTCCCCAACGGGATAGGTCGATCGTACCGGCAACGACGACATAGGGGGGGAAGGGGCCAGAATGAGCCAGTATGGGGGTTAGAATGGGGAGGTTTCGAAATTGAATAGTCCATTCTACCCGCAATGTCAATTTAGCGGCGAGCTCGGAAAACGCAAGGAACTAGGACATGAACTATCTCGTGTCTAAATTTGGGAAGATCGTCTTCTACGAGTAGTTTGTAGTTTGTTCTCGGTGTAGTTTATCTCCTTACGAATTCAAGGATCTGCAGCTAGGGGGCGGGTATACGCGAAGAGAAAAAAAAAAAAAAAACGTTGAAGATGATAAGTTGCGGGGATCCCGTGAGCTCCATTGGCGGAAATCGTGTTCCTAGATTAGTAACTAGATGGGACGAGAATACATAGTTTTTAGTACCTTTTATCTAGGTACACCCTTGTCATCTTGCCGTCTTTGGTTGGCCCTTGTGAACCTTGTGAACTAGCAGCCTAGGTACCTAGGTACCTGGTATAGTTGTTTCTGTCCCGCTAATGGTAAATTGTCCGCTGTGGGTTCTCCCGTATGAATGGGAAAGATGGAAAGGTCATGTCGCATCTTTACATGGATACATTTCGAAAGAAGACCCTAGTATACCTGAATCGTACATATCGTTTCAGAACCTTATAAATCTTTCTCGTTCTTGGAGCCTCCACTCGCATATCCTTGTCCGTTACATTAGGTACCTACATACCTAGGTAGGTACGTAGGTACATACCGTAAAGGGCTACGTTGACGTCACGAGGTCCCTATTTTTGTTATTGTTGAGGAAAGTATCATAGTAGATTGTCATTCGGTTACTACCGAACTAGACCAAAAGTAGCTAAGAAAGACCCGTAACAAGACGAGAATCGTGAATTGCGAATTGAATGAGACCTCGCGCTTAGATCATCATCCTGGTCGTGGTTGAATTGGAATTGAACCAATTAATGGAGAAGGACGAGGGCCAATCGGTATATCTTTCAAGGGGGTCCGTTCGTATTACTCGCTAGCCTCAGCCCCAGCCCCAATCTCAGCCTCAATCTCGTTCCTATTAACCGAAACCCTATAACTCGTCATTCTCGCTCTATGATTGGTCAACGCCCGAAGTCGATCTTTCGTTACTCTTTCAATTGATAGATTTGATTGGTCCACACACCAAGCGCGTGCATGTCGCATTTTACTTATTCTGGTAAAGAGGAAAGCCATCATAGGTCGTGCCGTCTTGGTTCATGTATGTATGTTATGACTTAGGAATTCAATATTGATATTTGTTATTTGACTTTCAATGTAATTCCCCCCTCTCTCTCCTTTTTACTATTATTCATTTTTCTCTCATTGATCTTACCCAGGTAAGTATCCCGTGATGGCTATCATGAAATTAATCGGGGGTTTTAATGTTAGAACCACACCACTTGATTATCGTATATCCTATATCCCATCTCCACACATAGCAATAGGCCTCCCATGCATATCTACCCAAAGTATTCAATTCCTGACATCGTAGGTATATTTTTTTTTCTATATTAATATACTGGCTTTGATTTACATTCGACTCATCAATCGCTGCTGACCATCAAGAATATCATCAGCTAAATTTATCAATCATCGTGAAACCCAAAGTCGTCGGGTGCGTACGACGTTGGCACACCATCGCATCATGTTACGGTCTCGGACTATGACTTGAGTTGGTTCTGCTCTTTTAAAAATAAAAAAACGATACTTGAATGTCTCTTTATGACGATTGGATAGCAACTATTCTAAGCCGTCTAAAGTTACCTCAAGGCTACCTTCGGAGGTAGTCAAGACCTCATGGAAATTACCCTAATAGAGGTATGTCCGTGGATACGGGGGACGCGGCCAAGAGATGTTCTTGGAAAATCCGATTCGCCATCGGATTTACTATCATTTCATCTAAGCTCGCACAAGCGACGAAGCAGTCCGAATTGAAGGTCCTAATTATACGATAGCTAACGCCATCAATCAACGCCATCCTACAACATAGGACGGATATTATACACAGCATCAAGCTATCCCGAGCTTTACCGCAAATGTACATATGAATCGATTGGTAGGTATTTGTATCCCTTTTCAATTCAATACGACGTATTTATCCTCGAAGCTATTTTCGACCACTCCGATTTGTCGCCGAATCAACACTTTTGTTCAATCCATTAGCTTGCCAATAAATAAGAAGGGTCGCCGGCAATCTTAGCAAACACTCTGCAAGTTTACCTAGGTAAGTGTTTATTACATTTAGCACACCTAAAGAAGAGCAAATGATACACAGCTACCACCGCATCTCCTGTTTCTCAGATGCTTCTCAACAGATAAGTCCATTCCTCTCCCACAGAGCTAAAAATATTATGCTGCGTCGCATATGACTGCCCAGGATATTCTGACTCCGATTTTGATCGTTGATAGTCTTAATACCCTCGTCATGTCAACTGAGCGCGGGAGTTCGCTTTGGTACCTGATGAGTATTCGACGCTGTATTGAACCGTCTTTTGGATCTGTAATCCCTTGTCATCCTGCAAAATATATTCCTCCGAGCCAGAGCCGCCCTTTCGAAGGTTCGATAAGGCTATGTCATCTCTTCTAACCCTGCCAATGTCGTCGTTATCGATGCGCGCCCAACTCCCCTCATCCGATTTCGAATTGTTCCCCATGTTGCTGCCTAGAATAGACCTCGGGAGATGGTCGGCAGTGTAGCAGTGCTTATCAGAATGCTCGCGTGAATCGGCGTAGTAGCTTGGCATCGCTCTCGGGAAACATTTGATAATTAGAGGGCGGATCTGCGGGAGGCATGCACACACAATGGCTACGTTCATCTCGATGACTGTCCACATAGTGGACGCGATATCGTAGGTTGGGTCTGGCGACTTTGCCTGGAAGTCGAGGGTCGTAACTCGTAAGCAGGATGTGATGATTACGCTGTCGCCCGCGCCGTTAGCATGATGATGCGAATGAATGCGCAGGACAAGAAATCTTACAATACACCAAGGGCGAATACCATGACCAACGCGACCTTTTGGACCCTGGGGACTTGCAAAGCGTACACGAGCGGCATCGGCAACGTGAGGATAATAACATCACTTGCAATGGAAAATCCGGCATTCGCGTACCAAAATCGCCCGTTGTCGATGCACGTACCCTCGAGGGACTTGTCGAATGCCTTTGTGATAGGCACGCATTGACATATAGTGGCCGTGACGGAAGCAACAAAGTATAGAATCACACAGACGAGCATTACGCGACAAGCTAGCCTAAACCATTTGGTATTGCCGAAGATCCTTAGATAAAGAAATAGGATAGATGCCTTGGTCGAATTGATGCAGGCCTTGTAGGTAACCTGGCAGAGGTAAAAGTACTACATGAAAAGGGGTTAAAGGGCGTCGGACATCGATAACAAGAGGCATACCTTGAAGGCCTGATACCTGTAGTCGGGGGATAGAGTCGCGATGTGTTTACCGTAACCGTATTGACAAGCAGCGAGCATAACTCCGTCCGAAGCCAGCGCAAATGCCTGATTAAATGATTAGCATGAACTACTTGTCTACCTACGTGTAGTCTCATCTTACTAGAGAGAATAAGATAATAAAATCATCCGCGCCTAGCTTTAAACCGCATCCCACTCGCGCCCAGATTCTGGCGGCGACGACAATGGGACAGATGGCGAGGAATACACCAACAGGAATATAAATCGTTCTAGCATTGCTTTGGTGGTACTGAGTCTCCCCGGTCGGCGAACCGAGTCCCGCAACACTTGACATGTTGGCAGCACAGCGAGAACAGGTCGGATACGTACAATCCGAAAGAACGATTAAACTACGAGGAACCGGGCTACTGAACTGCTACCGCTAGGATCTTAGTTGGGTATCATGCGCGCGAGAATCAATCTGGAATCGTAAGTGGGAAAATTAGAGTGAAAGCTGCCTAGCCGCCAGCGGTGGACGTAGATGAGCACCCTCTCCTAGGAAACTATTGAACGGGAATTGTGATGAAATTGAGGTTGTTCAAATAAAGTAGGACCCGCCTCTATGAGAAATACGGAGAAGGAGAAGGAGAAGGAGAAGGAGAGGGAGAGGGAGAAAACTAAATTGGGTGATGATGAGGTAGGATAACGTGGTTGTGACTCCCTTGGGAAAGCACCAAGGTGCCTTCCTACTCAGGGTACGTAGACGTAGACCTTAGACACATGTAGTTAACTGTATAGATTGTATATGTGTATGATGGCTCTTTCCAAAACAACCGAGGTGTTTAGACCAAACCCAATTACAGCCTAGATTAGGTATGCTACATATCGGCAAGTGCTCTGATATAAGACAGTTAAGGAAGGCGTAGTCATCAATACGGCATTATGTCACCATATAGAACGTAATTTTCAGCCCCTTTATTCTGAATTCCGTTTATTGATACCATACAGAGTTGAAAGTAACGCCTCGATATAAAAGACGGCAACGAGTTTCTTTTCATTCGTCCAATTAACGGTTTGCCGAGAAAGGAATATTCGAATAGACCAGCCACATTGAAGATCTTTGTATGGCTAATCGACACCGACATACGATAGTTATGATTTGTTACGGTACGGGGGGTTGGTATCGCTCGCCGTCTATTTCTTGTTCCATTCTATGCCTTGTCGTGCTGTGATTCATGATTGACCAGAGTTGGGCATAGCCAGTCCGTGATGAATTTTTTTTGGAATCACTTCATCCCTTCCATTATCAGGGAACCAAGACAAAACTCCGGTAGTCTTTATGTGAGACATGGCACACATTAGTCATTTAAACCGGGGTACACCTGGGCTTCTGTAATGCGAATAAGGCATTATGAGAAAAGTAGTCGAAAAGGCTTTCGATAGTCGCCGTCGTTACTAATTCTGTGTTAGTGGTACCTATCTAAGAGAAGAATGAAGAAAAGTTGCTTATTTAAGTCCGGTAGTTTATTCATCGGCTGCCTGAATAGAATTGGGAGTCAAGTCGTGCAAAACTCGTTGTTATTCGGTAGAAGAAGGTAGGATATCGGGACGTATTTTGGGAGGGATTCTTGCCTATGTCTGCCGCGTGGAAAAAGTAAAAACTTCGATCATTGCCGTTGTTAGATTATATGGCGAATTATTGAGAGAGGCTATTGGTAAGACAGGTCCGAAAGATGTGAGACAAGAGCCCGCAGGCGTAGAGGTATCTCTCGGCTAAAAAGTAGTTGCACATAGATATCGCTTCTAAACTACGCCTATCTTAAGCTAATCTATATTCTATTGGCGTGATTGGGAGTGCTTGGGAGTGGCTTGGACGTACATATTCCACCATCTAAACTTGTACACAGTAGATGCTCAGGTACAAGTCTGTACTATGGTATTACTCATATAATATGGGTGATATGGTGGTATCGGAGCTGCATGAGCTACGGTTACTCTGAATTACCTATGCCGTGCCGACTCTTCAACACCGTACATATATTCCCATTACTCTCCACCTACATGGATCACATGCATGTCACCCCACGCTCAACCTATGTACTAGCACGCATTGAATTACTTTGTTTTTAAAGGCATGTAGCCTTTGAATGGATCCTGTCTACGATTTACATGGAGCCGGACTTTAACTCTTGGTGATCTAGGAAAGGTTAGGATAGATTGAGCTCTATTCTACTTGGAGTCTGGATATCGTACTAATAGACAGCAATGGCGCGCAAAGCACTGAAACCTCTACGTATCCGTCAGTGGCAGAGCTCAATTGCCGAGCGATGACCGTTCTTGTGTCCCCGACAATGTCTAGGAACGTGTGGTCACCATGCGACGGAATGTCTCGCGATCAAACGAGAAGAAGAGGCCGAGAGGCAATATAACTAGCGAGAACTAGCTGCATTATTCACAGTGTATACGTAATTAACTCGAGTCGAGAGGTACCGGAAATCTAGAAAAAGAAAAAGTATTGGTCATCGACCTCGAGATAAGGAGAAACTGTTACGCCATTATTTTCAGGTACACAGCTGAACCTGCATGACAGGTGGGAGAACGTACCTAGGAAGATTCGGGTTGACCCGCGAGTCTACGAAATCCTCAAGCGTCTTAGGTATGCAACGATCGCTTACCTTGTCTTCATTTGTTACTATTATGCTTTTTCATTTCCTTTCTCTAGCCCTACCCATATTGCGCCCTGGATTATTTTATACCTCGAGCAGCTCGAATTATTTCCCATCCACGCCAGCTCCCAACTGAATCAACCTTTCGATATGCCGTCCAACATGTCGGAGGAGGAGTTGACTCACGAAGTCAAACCTGCTCCTACCACTATCACCACAATGGACCAAGAGAGTCGAACCGTCTCTTCTGGCATGAAGACTACGTCCGTAGGTCGTCCTCCCGGTACGATCGACGCTCACGCAGAACGTCGTCTTGTCCGCAAGATCGATTTTTATGTCTGGCCGATTCTATTCGTTATCTACGTCATGTCTTTCCTCGACCGTATCAACATCAGCAACGCGCGCATTCAGGGTATGACCGAGGACCTTAATTTATATGGTAGTAGATTCAACATTGCCCTTTTCGTAAGTCAACAGAGATATCAATACTCTATAGGTTTACTTACAACTCGTAGGTCTACTTTGTACCATACATCTTACTCGAGGTACCTAGCAACATGATCCTCAGAAAGGTTCATCCTCCTTACTATCTTCCATTCCTCATGTTTAGTTGGGCCATTATCAACATGTGTATGGGATTTATCAAGACGTACCAGGGCCTTGTTGCGTTGCGCTTTTTCCTCGGTGTGTTCGAAGCCGGAATTATGCCGGCCATTATCTATCTCACATCCATGTACTATAAGCGCCACGAATTCCAAACGCGAATTAGTTTTTTCTTTTGCTCTACCGTGATCAGCGGTGCCTTTGGAGGGGTAAGTCAGTCAATCCAAGTGCATTTGTATTTCGTCCCGAAACTTCTTCGATAGTGTTAACACCTCCAGCTCCTTGCGTATGCCATCGCTAGTCTCAATGGCCGCAATGGCCTCAGTGGATGGCGTTGGATCTTTATTATCGAGGGAGCCGC
Organism: Hypoxylon trugodes; assembly: GCF_022578975.1. Classification (NCBI taxonomy): domain Eukaryota; kingdom Fungi; phylum Ascomycota; class Sordariomycetes; order Xylariales; family Hypoxylaceae; genus Hypoxylon; species Hypoxylon trugodes. The sequence continues at coordinate 71,570 of NW_026250024.1, read as the reverse complement.
TACGGTTGCCATCGCTATAATATCTATTTTCTTCATCGTCGACTGGCCGGAGAAGTGCCACTTCCTCTCGCCAGAGGAAAAGCAATTGCTGCAGATGCGCCTCGCGGACGACGGGACGGGTGGTCATGTTCGCATGGATACGCTCAACACGTACGCTTATCGGCTCATCTTAACGGATTGGAAGATCTGGCTTGGCGGTTTTATATACATGGGCGTTGGAACTACAGGTTATGCGACCACTTTCTTCATGCCTACGATCCTGCGTGAATTCGGTTGGGAGGCTCGCGCCGCTCAAGTCCATACTATCCCTGTTTATGCAGTATCTGCAGTGGGCATGGTATCCGTGTCATACCTGTCGGACCGGCTCAAGCATCGATATGGCTTTATCATGTTGGGCTGCGTCATCGCAACGATCGGCTACGGAATTTTGCTGTGCCAAGGTGGCCTCTCGAGCGAGGCTAAGTACGGCGCGGTCTTCCTAGTGTCTTTGGGAGGGTTTGTCTGTAATCCTATTGCTCTCGCCTGGCTCAATAACAACGTTGCGGGACATTGGAAAAGATCGTTCGCCTCTGCCATCCAAGTCGCCCTAGGTAATGTTTGCGGCATAGTAGCCGCAGTCATTTTCCGTGAGGACGAAGCTCCGCGTTACCCAACGGGTTACGGTACTGCTGTCGCGCTGATGTGGTTCGGTGCGATTGCAGCGTCTCTGCTTTTCGCAGGTCTGCTCGTGGAGAATAAGATGCGCGATGCAGGCAAAAGAGATGGGCGATTGACTCACCCGAAAGAAGAAGTTGATAACATGGGGGATTATCATCCCTCGTTCCGATTCACCTTGTAAATCATGAATTGGATGGTATTTTGCTTTCTAGCGTTTTGCTCTTTTAAGAAACGAAAAGGGATTTGAACTTGTAAAGGACAAAGGGAGACGGTGCTACATACGCGAGTGGCACTAGGACGATTGTACGTCTAGATTTTAAGTCTAGAAACGAGGTTTATGCCGTTTGAAGATTGTTAATGATGATCGCTGCAAAATTTCCTAGAAACTGCTCTGTTTTCGTATCTAAACGGAGCGGTGGCGGCCAAATACATCGCCGAACATGCCATACGGAGATCGAACTCGATCGGAGAGGCTCTACCTAAAAATCTCGAGTCGGACAATCGTGTTCTAATCGCGCGCGCGTACGAACCATCCGACAGTAAAAAGACGGTTGATTTAACTCCCTGTATATATTGCCTTATCCTCTAACTGTCGTACACATATTGATACATCTTAAATCCATCATCTTTCCACAGCGGCCCAGCCCCTGATGTACCACTAGAGCTTATTTTCCCTCGACAATCCATAACAGGTTGCCTCCATAAATCATTATCGTCATCTCTCAGTATAGAGGCACCGTACGCTTAGGCCCATGAAACTACTGGCCGGATAACTCTTCCTAACCAAGATTGCTCCCCCTCCACGTTTGTGATACTTGATATAAGCGACCGCCACGAGTGACGTAGCATTTCTAAGAGTCGATATAACGTAGAAATTGGGAACACTATGTAAATCGGCAGGGAAATTCCAACGCGTCCAAACGCTCCGGGTATATGCCATATTCCGAAAGAGTGAAAGAAAAATTGACTCAACATTGCCTTGGCCTGAAAAGCCAATCAATTCCGTATAACAGTATCTCGCAGTGATTATCATTATTTTACACCTGAATTGGCATCTGCCGTGGGTGCCTTTTGATATAATAGTGATTATGAGAGGACGCGCGTTCGTGATGGTGCTAGCGTTTAAAGCTCGTCCTTCATGTGCTGGACTGTTTCCTTGATCTTATCAGCAGCGTCACCAACAACGGAGTTAGCCGTATCGCTAGCTTCACTTGCGGCACTGGCTACCGTGTCAGAGGCGACACTGGCAAAGCTCGATGCCGAAGCGATGCCGGTTGAATATGCTCCGGCGAGACGCGAATATACCGACTCGGTAAACGGCGGTTCTCTTCCGATAATTAGTTCCGACACGAGGGAACTGATCGCTGAGTACTGTGATGTTGCGGCTTCGCTAGCAGAAGAGGCATAGTCGTCCGCCAAGACCGTCACAGAAGAAACCTGGCCTGCCGCGGCAGCTGTAGCGGATGCGGCATAGTCGCTAGCGGCGGAGGCGACGTCACCAGCTGCCACCTGAAGGTTCTCGTACCACGGCGTGGGCGTGGGAGCACTATAGACTTGAGAGCTCACACGGCTAACAAGAGCGTCCCAATTCTTTTCTGCCAACTGGGTTGAGTCGGATGCAAGGTCACCGACAGACGATGCTAGGGATTCGGCATTCTCGCTAGCCGCAGAAGCAACGGAAGCGACCGATTCGCTAGCTATCGATGCGACGGATGAGGCAGACCCTTGGATATTAGTTGGTGTTGGTGTTGCAGTTAATGAGCTTAGGGCAGTCGATGCGGCAGAAAGGAATTCGGAATACCGATCGTGCGCCAAACCTATACCTGCATGATAGTTGTGCTTCGCTTGATCGAGTAGCTTCTGTGCTTGCTTTTCTGCGCCTTCAAGATACGTGCTAGGTGTCGGTTCCGAGGCACCGACCGCTACCTTTGCCGCGTCGTACTGCTCTGATGCCCATTTGATGGAGTCGTCAAGGTTTTGCTGGGCAATGGACTGGACCCTTTCCCAGTCAACCGAAGGCACGGTCGGTAAGCCGGGAAGCCATTTCGTAGTGGGAGTGCCATATACGCTTTCCGACGCAGCGGTCATCGCGGCAGTAAGTCTGGAGTTAGCCGAGGCTACAGCACCGAAGTACGCATTAGAAACAGAGCTGAACATTTCTTCGTGAACGGGTTTCGGCTCTCCGTGAATTTGAGCAGAAACAACTGACATGGCACGTGAATAGTGATCCGCAGCACCTGCGATAGCAGCGGTGTATACGGATTGGGCTGCCGAGGTGGTACTAGCTGGAACTTCTGATTGAACTACGGACACAGCACTGGATGCGGAGGAAACAATCTCATCGTCGAGAATCGGTTGTCGTGAGGGAACAGATTGAGCTGCGGCACCGAAGAGGGCGGATTTGACGGTAATTGTGGAAGGTTCTTCGACAGGAAAGGTCGGCTCATCCGGCACTTCAACAATCGTTTCCTGAACCTGCTCTGGACCATTAACTGGGTCGGACGAAGGTAGCGGCTCATCGGAATCAGCAACAGCAGCGGCTGATGTTGACTCGCTTGTGGTGTCGGTGGGCGTAGACGCAAGTGAAGACTGTCTGGCCTCTTCTGACTCTGCTTCGGAGAGGGATACCGTGACGGTCTCGGCATTGCTTGGAGAAAGTTGCTCGTTTGCTGTTTCGCTGACAAACTCGGCACCACTTTCAATATTCTCGGCTACAGATGAAGCCACCGGAGTGGCACTCTGAGCAGCATCTCGGATTGCGGATATAGCTGCTAATTCGGTCATCTCGCTATCGAAATTGTCGCTCGAGTCGCCGGCTACGGCCTTCCAGGTAGCAATCTGCTTCAATCGTGCCAACTCGCTAGCTGCGACCTGCGCAACGTTCATGCCCTCGTTCTCAATTTCCTCACCAGCTGCTTGCGCCGCCAACAAACCAGGGTGTGATGTGATCAGAAGCTTAAAGTCATCCGTCCATTCGTCGAAACGTGTTTTGAGCTCATGGTACTTTTTCCAGTCTTTGTAGGTGACACCTTCCATCCATGCCCATTTCATGCCAATCTTTTGTAACGCGAGGTCACGAGTTTTTTGTAAAATATTATAATGTTCCTCGGCGGCTTTGGTAACCGCAATTTCTGTTTCTTGGTCATATGCCTCGCGCCAAGTGCGGATATCCTGTGCCTTTTCCTTGATTTTGAGACCAGCACCTCTGATAGCAGCAGCTAAAGCCTCGTCTCTTTCAGAATCGCTACCGTTCTTTTCCAAGATCGAAACGATGGACTTTTTTAGAGTATTAAGCTCGGTGGTTGCGGTTTCATTGAGCTGTCTGACCAGAGACTTGCCCATGCCATTAGCATGTCTATCAATCATACGGGCTGCGATCTCGTCGACGCGATCCTCAATCTCGGCGGCGCCCTCCTCGGCCGCTTTTGTAAATTTCCCCTCCCAAAGCTCGAGATCTTCGGTAACAGTCTTCGCGGCATGCTCACGTATTTCCTCTGGCGTGCGTGACCCCTTCTGCTCAACTTTCATCTCGAGCGGCGCTTGGGGGGTTTCGGAACCTTTTTCGCTCGCGGGGGGTTGAGATTCGGGCTCGGGCTCGGGTTCGACTACACTCTGGGAGGTAGGAGTCGTTGGCTTTGCGAAACTAGACTTGGGAATGGAACCATGGGGCAGTTAGCATATACATTACACCTATGAAGAGAAGAGGGTCTGCTTACGAATGCGTTTCCTCGATAGTTTCAATATTTGGCTTGACCTTATTTTCGTTATACCTCCCTAGCCTTTGACCAATTCTTACTAGCTGTGGCTCGACCTTCATGACGTAGACGTCCCGCACATGGGGCCAAACGGTAGCATCTAAAAAGGCATACGTCTTATTCCAAGCCCACACGGTCGAAGGAATGGCAGTATCGGTGGTAAATGAATAAGCGGCATCGTAACCTTGCGCAGCGTAGGGTTGTACGAACAGATAGGCTGGAAGGAGCAACTCGTGATAGGTCTGTAGCGCATTAGTTCGAGCGATGTCATAATACGGCGACACAACAGTTGCAACACTTTCGATGTGAGGCGCAACACTTTGATCGTATCGAGTCTTCGCCAAGGCCTGATATTTGCTTAATTCGGGCTGAACGTTTTCCTCCCATTTCGCTTGACCGAATGCTTGAGCCTGGGAAACCTTTGGGCCACCGTACTTGACGGCGTATGTTCGCGTAGGGGTGATGATGATTCGGTCGATAGTGTCGTAGTAGGGCTTCGCGACATCAATGTAGGGAGCGGCGTAAGCATCGTAATATGGTATAACGTGTGGTGCTACAGCAGATTTGACGCGGAAGTAGGGTTTGCAGATCTTGGGGGTCGCGTTGGTGCACTCATCGAGAGTAAGGGGGCATCGGAAGAGAAGGGTGAAGATGGAGTACCACGTCAACAGCCTGTGAATAAAAGACGAATCAGCATTCAGCGTGGGGGTGTATGTAGTACGTATTGTTTACCTTGCGATAATGCTAAAGCCCCAAGTAAAGAAGCTCTTCCTTTTCAGTTCGGCATTCCTCCGCCTGGGAGTTACAGTATGTCCATTTATACCGTTGACTCCATTGACACCGTTGACTCCCTTCAAGGAACCATTCGTGCCTGGTTTGGATTTTTTGTCTCCTACGGCCATGGTAGTACTAGCTTAATCGAAGCTACGATAACTCTTTGCATGAGAGTAAGGTTGGATAGTTTGACAAGTTGACACGCCGACCAGCAAGAATGATGGGTGTTGCGATATAAATTGAGACGCGATGACAGGTGAAACCGACCGGGGTAGACGGGATGGAAATACAGTCCTGGCGTTTTTAGATTAGCATCGAGTCCGCCACTCCATACGGAGAGTAGTAATAAACCGTGAGGTGGACGGCCAAGGCCAAAAAGATGTAGCGTAGATGTTGGGTAGATATTTCAGAAATTAGCAGAATACATGTATGTAATAGAAGGAATAGTATAAAGCGGGTACGGGTTAGAAGGGCAGAAGGGTTCCAAGGTTAGAAGGAGCTTTGACGATGTTTTGTGTGATGGTCGAGGAGCCAGGAGCTAAGGCTGACGTTTCGACTCCCTGCAACAAGTACGAAAAAAAGGTAGGCAACCAAGGGATAATGCAATATATGATAACGATTTAATATCCTTTCTTTGGGTAGTTTCTTCCTCCTTTTATTTTTTAGATTGATACTGTTGCTATTAAAAATAGGATCGAGATGAATTTTAGGTATTTAGGAAGATGATCAAATGAATCTGAAAATAAAGTTGATAGGATGATGGTGAGTAGGTGAATAGCAAATTCCAAAATGTGCATGGAGATGATTACATACATATGTACATGTATGTAGGTACCTTCCTAGGTATAGATACATCGATAAGAGTGGGGTCTTTTAATACATACCTACATGTACCTACTAGGTAGGTAACCTTGGAAGTATCTATATTAACGTGCCACTTCCATTTTTAATTAGATAAGCATATTTGACTATTTCGTCATCGTACATATATCGTATATGACGTATAGCAAAGGCTGTTCCGGATCCCAAACAAGCGCCGACAGAACCGAACCTGGAACTGGAAGGCTACGCAAAGTTGGGTCGGCTTTATATAAACTTGCTTTGAGGTTACCTTCAAGTAGACTGTTTTCAATCGTCCATCTTCGTTTTATCTAAGCGATGAGATGAGTCAAATTGTAATGTCAAATTTCTATGATCTCAAGTACGTGTATATTCATTTGGAAATGATCTTGTTCCGTTACAGAAGTCTTGGACACGGTATTATTCCTTGCATTTGATAGTCTTCGAGATTGATACGTCGTGTTAGATTCGTCATGTTTTATATTGTCCGTCGGGTTCCTTATGTTGGGTTCGTCAATTGGTTCGGTAGGAGATTCGTGGTTTGGGAATGACGGTTCTGTCATATCCGGGATCTGTTAATGATAGATACCAATTATAACTGAGAATCGATTTTAAATACATTATATATTCTTATATATATGATATGTCTTCTAATACCAGGTTAACGTCGAACGGTAACATTAAATAAGGAACAACTTTAAGTAATAAGACAGTATGCATGTCAATGGAGTTTAAAATGATGCTTTAAAAATTTCTATTTTATATTATAAAAAATTAATTAAGAACGACGTCATGTAATAAAGGCGATATCGTATAATAGGGGCGATGTTAAATAATAAGGCCGACATTATGAAATGGAAGCAATGTTAAACGATGTAAACAACGTCGGATGATGAAAACGACGTTAGGTAATAGAAGCGACGTCGAATATTAAAAATAATCCTAGATGACAAGGGCAACATCAGATGGGAAGCGACATCGGGTAAGAGGGAAGTCGGATGATAAGAACGACATCATGTAATGAAAGCGACACTATATGACGGGAGCGACGCCGAATAATAAAAACAAGGTTGGATTATAGAAGCGACGTTAAACGACGGACTAGTGTCTGGTTTCATGAGTCCTAATTTTACTTATTTGATAATACCAGTTATATAATAACGTATGATCATCATTACCTAGGTACCAAAACATCGTCTTTATATAAAAGTATAGTCTAAGTCATAAATGGAGTCATATATTATGATGATAAGAAAGTAGTCATAATTGTCATAAGATAGTCGTAATAGAGCCGTCGTAATAATCGTCGTAATGGTCGTCGTGATAGGATCGCCATTGTAGAATCGCCATGATATGATGGTCGTGGTAAGGCCTATTACAAGGGCTTAGTTATATTATTGTGTAAAGAAAGTGTGACTATAACATGGACCATCATGTACATAACCTCGGAACCCTTAGAACTCATGTCGTCGACAACATTAAAGAGTTTAAGTGTACACTGACGACGATAATGGCCATATGTCAGTGATAGGAGTCGTTTAAGGCTATGAGAAGTCTTGCCGATACATCCCATGACATGTCACCTTGTACATATAAACCAATGATAATCGTAAAAGCGTTGTGGTACAAGTGTCGTGGTAAATGCGTCGTGATAAAAACCCAAGACTCGACGGTACTGCTTACCGGTTAATGTTACAGACGTTTATAAAATCGATATCCTTAAAGTTGGGTATATATCCAACGACTTCCTTTAGTGAGTTGCCCTATGATGTAGTCGCCTACGAGCGAATAGGGGTTGTAAGGGGTGTAAAATCAACCACCAACGTTGTGATTATAGACATATTAAATAAGATGATGATGGATCAAGTTGTAAAATCGACGTATGAATCGAGATGATCGTCAAATAAAACGTAATATACCTGTGTTTCGTTGAATACTTAGGTATCTTTTCAATCATTTACGATTTAGATCAATTCTTATACTCTGACACTTAAACGTCTTAGAAATAATCACATGATGAAAAGTTGTTTTATCGGTTGGGAACTCCAAAGTTAATGTCTTAATAAACATTTAATAATAAGGTCGAGCGAATTAAAAACGTCGAGAGGTACCGTCGAACATAGTAATAAAAAACATCAAATAGAACAGTCGTAAACATTAAACATGTCGTACGATATATATAGATATCTATTTACTCGGGTACGTATAAACGGATTACATGGACCTTAGAGGTTGTGTGAATGACCATAGTCGTAGTGAAGTGGTAGCCCCTTTTCCGATAAAAAGTACCCCTTTTCTGACAGAAAGCCCATTTTCTTCATCTGAAATAACCTAACGCAACCATCATTCGAATCAAGAATTGAAAACAGTTAAGTAGAGAAATATGTCGAACAATTCGATGTACATAACAAGTCATTTCGTAGTAAAAATAATAAAGAATAGAAAGGAAAATAAGAAAGGATCATCGTAAAACGACCGAGTAGTCCTACATATATAAATAATCATCGTTTCTTTTTAAGTTTTCCCCCCTTACGATATCACATGTTGTTTATGAATATTATTTAACTCGACGATATCGTATAAAAAACACATGAGTTTGTTTTTACGTAATAAAAAGGTCGGGTACGATGGATATAAACTCATTTATTTTAATAAAACTTACTCGGAAACAATCTATTAAACCATTTGTCGACTCATATGATAAATCGTTAACTTAATCGAATAACCTAATTAAATAAACATGTCGACTTAGTCGAATAATTAAACCGATGGAAGCTTTCATATTATAATAACTTTAAGTAGAAGTCGATTAATAAATTCGACATCGGTCAACTGATGTTAAATGGAAACCGACTAATAAACTTACAATAGTTGTAATATCGTACGATAAACTCAACCTCCAACTATTAAACCTATTATTTTCAAATTAAATCGGCAACTTTAACTCATAATGAAACTATAAGTCATACGACGGACCTATTTAATCTCGCTTGGTTTTGTCTCTTCTCTCAATCTCTTCAGATCCTTTGCTTCTCATCCACTTCTCATCTTTCATCCTTCATCGTCAACCTCACTTCCACTTCGACTGTCATCTACTTCACTTCTACTTTAACTATCATCCACTTTCTTCATCGTTCTCCTCCTCGCTCACTTTTGTCTATCGACGTCTTATTCATCCACTAATGGACGTCTCCTGTTTGTCGACAACTCTTCATCGCCATCATCGCCCACTTATCGGCATCTCGTTCACATCTCCTACTCTCAAACAACCCACCACGGATTTCCGCCTCAGGGGTGGCTTCGTCGTCGATATTTAGGTATGTTCTCCCCTCCCCTCTCTCGCGTTTAGATTAATCTCATCGTCGGTTACTATCATGGGTACCATTTTATTAACTTGTTCGTTTGGTACGTTTAGTATCCTCCCTTTCGACAGCTGGGCTGCCTTCTCACGCCTTCGACTCTATTCTACTCCGATTCGTCCATTCTACCACTCCTCGTCGCTCGACTGCCCCTTAATTCTTCTATTCTACTCCCATTCCTCGACTCTTACGACCTTGATTCGTCTATCCCCGGGCGATCAAGAGCACAAGGAACCCACAGCAGACGACGTCCGCGCCGCCGAGTCGAACGCCCTGCTCAACTCGATCGTACGGTACGCCTCAAGCGTACGAGGAACCCGTCCGTACTGGAAAGGTCGTCACCAGAACTTTGAATCGTTCTGCGACGCCTTGGGTGCGCCGTCCTTGTTTCTAACGTTCACCGCAGCCGATCTGCAATGGCACGACCTGCAAAAACGTATGCCTACCTACGAAGCGTGGAAGCAAGCCGACGAGAAGGGAAAGTTGCGAATCGCCAAGGAAAATCATCGTCTCCGTCCGCACATCATCGCATACTGGTTCAAAATTCGTTTGCGGAATTCATGAAGCACGTCATCAGCCCCAAATTTCGCGTTGTAGACTATTGGAACCGGTTCGAATGGCAAACTTGAGACGCTATCCACAATCACAGGTTCATCTGGTACGAAGGAGCGCCCAAGTTTGATCCGGAAGACGAACGATCTCACCGGGAGTTTACGTCGTTCTAGTCGAACCACGTTTCCGCCGTGCAGCCCGATCGTTTCCGAGAGAAGGGACCCGATCCACTAGTCTTACCTCCCAACGAGCGTAACACGTCGTTTGAGTTTTTGTCTCGGCTCCTGGCTCGTTGCCAGACCCACGCCTGCAGTTTATCGTATTGTTTTCGTTTGAAAGCAGGCGCAAAGAAAGACGAAACCACTCGTAATGGCGAACCGAAATTTAGTTACCGACGCTACCTAATCCGTCTTGTATCGTCTCGCCGCCGTCGGTACCTTGCTAAAGGATATGTCATGTCGGTTTTATTATCCTCGAATCCTTCGCGACGACGCCGCGGTAGATAAGTCGCAGAATAAACGATACGAGACGTTCTTGGCCTTTCAAAATCGTACGAGGAGCTAGTATCGGAAGTCTTGCCGGGTATCAGCGATCGTTCTCCTACCTTGTCGTTGGTGTCTCGTCTACTCAATAAACTCGTCGCCGAACACGACCTCTCCGCGCAAGAGTCCTGTGTCGTCTTCCCCTTCAGCAGTCGTCTAGGGAATCTTTATACTTGGATTGTCGTCCTTTCGAGCAGCAACCTCGTCCGTTCGTCGCCCAGGGTGGTCACATCAACCAGGGCGTCTCGCGTCAGAAGGTACATGGAGAGACCCGAGATCGCTTCGCTCGACGACGTTACCTACTTTGAGTGGTTGTCCTTGTATTTGTGGACGTAGCAACCACCTAGTCACCACCCGCGAGCTTCGCCTAGGGTTCTGTCGTATTTTCCAAAATACAAGTACGCCACGCAGAGGGAAGATTGGTGTCGCGTCAAGATGTTGCTGCACCACCCGTTTCGTCGCTCCTGGGACGACGTCAATGTGGTAGAAGGTATTCGTTACGACACGTACCGAGAAGCGTACGAGGCTTGTGGGCGACACCACCCGCCGCGCGACCACGGCTACTATACCTTACCGGTAGCCGAGGAGGACGAACCCGAGGAGTGCGACGTGGACGACATGAATCCCGGCTTGGGCGACACCTGGCTTGGGTGTTAAAGACAGTACTCTTTACTGCGAAGATAATCTCTGTCTCAACATCTTCCTGCACTTCGAAATTGATATGAAGTTGACGTCGGCTGACTGCAATCGTCTATCTTATTATGTACCGACCAGAGGAAGCCTGGAGGCTCTCCGTGCCTATGGCGATAATGAAGACGGTAACTTAACCTACCTTCTGTACGACCCCAACACCCCAGAGGGCCAATCCCCTTCGCATGAGACGAGCTCGCCCCAGGTATCGAAGAGGTACAGCGTCGTAGAAGAGAGGAACTATCCGATACGGAATCCTCGCACGACGATCGCTCAGATACACCACCATCTTCTGGCGACTCGGATTCATAGGATGGGGAACCGGCCGTCGTCGCTCAACCCGGTGCACCAGCACCTACTAGAGACGAGCAGTTATCCCGTTCGGTATAACCGTACGCCGATCGCTTAGACACACCGCCATCGCCTGGTGACTCCGATTGGTGGGATGACGAATCCGTCATCGTCGCTTGACCAGACGATCGACCCGAAGGCCGACCCGACGACGGTGTTGTTGATCACTCCAATAACACGAGTTCTAGTTCGGGGATGGAATGACTTACCAAAGTCTCCGCGCAATTAAAAACGTCGTCTTTAGAACAGGATGACCTGAGAGAGGAGGGGATGGAACATCTTCACACGCTTTTCGAGCAAGTGAGCCGACCGGTGGAATCATACTGCCGAGAGGATTTAGAGTGGGGCAACGACGACGACAAGTTAGATATCTACATGGAATCGTTTGACAAGAAGATGTCCGACGTCGCCACAACGATAACAAACCTCATAAGCAACCAAGTCAAAGCCGTCAAATACACCAACCAGCGCATTGACAATCTATGCATCGACGCCGCGTCCCTACAACACACGGTGGAATCTCTAGGGCGCAAAGTAGAGTCGGCCGCGTCAAAGACGGCCCATAGATCCCTAGAGGAAGAAGTTGGTCGCTTAAAGACCCAAGTAAAATGCCTAGTCGAACGTCTAGGCGACATCTATACCGCAAACCCCAATACCACCCCCACCTTACCCACCATGCCTGTCATTAGCGACTCGTCTTCCGAATCCTCTATGGATTCCCACGACACGCCTCGTGGTACGACTAACCGGTTCTTCAACATGTTCGCCCCAGACGGACGACAAGATTCGAGAAAGCGTAGCAGCCCCTCGTCGGGCAACGAACTTAACAAACGCTAACGAAAATAAACTCACCGCTCTTCCCCCTTTCTCTACCATCATATCAAAATGATATGATACCATATCTCGTGTTTTATTTTCCGGTACTCGTTGTTTGATTTCGTTATCCATGGGAAGGATATCGTTGTAGTAGCCAGGATCATGGATTGGGACTGACATATTATTAAGGTAGGGCTAGGAGACTGTCTTGAGGTGGCACTGTATATAATAATATCGGTGGTGTATATACGTATTAAGGCTTCCTTTATAAATTATTAACTAGTATAATAGTTAATATATCGGGTATACAACTCACACAACGTATCCTTTACCACTTATAACGGTAAAAAAATTATTTTATGGCATTAAGACTCTTCCGCTACCGCCGCTTCCGATTAATTAAATATTTTTTTTTTTTTCATATTCTTCATATTCATATTCTTATTATTATTCCCGTTGTTTTTTTTTTTAAATTTTGATTTTAAAAAGAAGATCGTCGATTTGATGCTTATCTAAATACTGTAATATTAAACCGACGTGCGAGTGAAGAATAGAGTTAACGAGAACGATTATGCCAAGAAGAGAGGGGATGCTCAACGACTTGCTGAGGGATCTTTATCGCCTACCCCATACTTAGGGCCCAGACGATACCGAATGGTTCGACGACGACAAGATGAAGGCCTTGGCATCGTCCACCGTCGGCAAGAAGATGTCTGATATTCTCTTAAACGTCGTCGGTCAGCTATGGAAAGGCCTACAGCGGGCTATGGTCGACGCCAGGACCGACATCCAAGACGTCGACGAGTCTGAACAATAAGTTGGAAAAGGTCGTCGTCCACCGTACCCGCTCGTTCCTCGCCTCCGGCGGAGGTTCCGAACTCTTGCGCGAGAAGTCGGAGCCCAAGGATGACGTCGTTGTCGTTGTTTAGAAGTGAGTCGTCGACGCTATTAAAACCGACTTAGACAAGAAGATCGATGATCCCGTCATCGTTAAGACGCTCACTGCCAAGGAGGATTCTGCTAAGCTAACTGAGACGACGTCGACGAAGGGGAACCCTACCAATCTGGAGGACACGACGCTAGCGAAGGCGCCAAGACCATTCCCAAGGACGACGCCACCGCGGACGTACAGAAGCGAGTGGTCGACATCGTCATGCCGGACCTCGAAAAGACGATTGACGAGCCCGTGGCTTAAAAGGCCAAGGAAGTCGCCAAGTCAGACGCCTTTCAATAGAAAGTCGTGGCGCTAAAGACAACGAAGCCGACACCGAAGTCGATGAAGACCGACGACCGTATCTCCTCGCTGGCCACTTCGAGGAAAGCTAGCTTTTCGGAAAGAAAGGGCAAACCTAAGGGCAAGAAGCGCTCACGGGACGACGTTGAGGACGAAGATGTTGATGATGTAAGCGGCAAGCCTAAAGAAAGGCTGGTTCAAAAGTCGAAGTGACTTTAGTTATCGAAGGAGGTTTATATGGGAAGTCGTTAGTTATGACGGACGAAAGGATCGGTGAAACGACGTGGTGAAAAGGTTTTTAACACCGACGCTTATATAAATAGTGATCTAGATTGTACCTAGAACTAATTTACTACCCGTGTCGTTAGATACATCTTCCTTTACCGCCAGCGGTTTTTCTAAGGCTAAGGTTTCTGCGACGTGAGCAGCTTCCGCTTCGGACGGTAAGGGAAAGTTGAATAGAAGCCTATTCAAGACGACGACAATCTAGAACGAGAACATCGTGGAAAAACTAAGAAAGGAACAGTGTAAGAAAAATTTACTTGTATACCTTGGTAGATATCCAGGTAATTACATAGATTAAATGAGATTTCGCGGTTAAGACTGGGAGAGATCGAAGTGTCAAGAACGATCTCGCTAGAATGGCATGGGCAATTAGGACTGCCATTGCGCTAAAACCACCGAAGAGAAAATTGAGATGTTGTATCTTGGAAGATTACGTAATTCTGTACAACTTGGAAGCTACGTACGTAGTAGATTGATGATTTACGTTTACCCAAGTATCGGCTTTCTTTCGTTCCGATGACCGCCCAACAATTATTAGGTACTCCGAGTCACTGTAATTACCTAGTAACGCTGAGTCTACCTACAACGCTACCACCTCAATCAGCCAATCAATTGCCATCTAAGGTTCTCCCCATGTATACATATACATACCTAGGTACAGTTACCTTGCCTATCATATCGTCATGCACCACGCCGAAGTAACATCCACTTAATCATTTAACGTATTAACATTGATACAAAGAGTTAAGTAGGCAACTCTTTTCTTTCCCTTCCCTTTTGCTTTCAAGAAATTGACAGCGTTCTGACTTCTTCGCAAAGCAACTTTCAGATAGATGTTTCTAATTAGTCGCACCCCACGGTACGCACGTTGCGCTATTATCCAAACGAAACCGATATTTTCCTAATAAATATTCTCAACTATCCACACCTAGTTGACACCCACCGACCACTGACCACCCTCACGACCACCATCACCAATCCCATTTTGCGTACCTACGTCGACACAATAATCCCATGGTCGGAACCCGAGACGGAAGCCCTTTGGGCAAGATTTCTGTGTTCTGATCATCATAATATTATCTCGTAACTCACCGCCGACTTACCTCGATTCCTCTCGATCTCAGGTTAACTCCGTCTGGCCCGCCATGGAGCCTAATCCCGAATTCCCTAATACGATCGAGCGGCGGCGACAGTCCGCAGCAAAATCCGATGCTATACCTGAATCTTCCGCGCTTGGAGCTAGGCTTCCAGGCAACGACACCTCCGTCGATCCCGATACCTGTCGAATATGTAGGGGAGAGGGTACTACCGACGAGCCGCTTTTCTACCCTTGCAAATGCAGCGGCAGCATCAAATACGTTCATCAGGATTGCCTGATGGAATGGCTATCGCATTCACAGAAGAAACACTGCGAGCTTTGCAAGACACCGTTCCGATTCACCAAGCTATATTCGCCGGATATGCCGAAGCGCTTGCCCTTCCACATTTTCATCACCCATATGGCCAAATATCTGTTTCGAAATGTGCTAGTCTGGTTGAGAGCCCTCTTGGTCATCAGCGTATGGCTGGGTTGGCTCCCGTATCTCATGCGCTCGGTTTGGTCTTTCTTATTCTGGATTAGCGACGAAGGGTTTGGTCCTAACACACCCGGCTTCAACGTTCGTAACAACAGTTCATTGAACCGGGGTGATATATCTGCTTCTTTCTCCGTCACAGGCACTACCACGTGCTCTTCGACTCCTCTGCTACCTGCTACGACCACTGCTGCGAGCGTACGAGATCTCATCGAGAAAATCCCCCTGTCTAGCTTATTGAAGACTCTTTCGAGGCCTGTCAATGCCGCACCTTCATCGTGGCTTGCTACTTTGTTAGGTCTATCTACTACCACCGACAAACCATCCTCGATCGGCAAAGAATTTTTAAATGTGACGCATGTCAACCACGTTACCATCTCGCAGACCATTCATCGCCCGTCCTCTCTTCTAAGCGATGTTGCCATCTTGAAGAATTTCACACGGCATCCTACTATCAACCGGACCATTATTGCTATACTCGAAGGCCAGATTATCACTTTACTTGTTATTGTGTGTTTCATTTTGATTATTCTGGTTAGAGACTACGTGGTGCAGCAGCAGCCAGAAATAAACATGCGCGCCGCTTTTGCAGCGGCGGAAAACGAAGCGCCTCCCCTGGTTGGTCTCGTCAATGACCCCGTGCCACGCCATCCGCAGATTGAGGATAACGAGGATGGAGATTCGGATGACGAATCTGTCAGTTTTCGAGGTGACTTGGTAGGAGCACCTAACGGTGATCAGGAAGAGATGTACCACGCAAACCGTGCGCGAGATGCTATGGGCCCACAGGATCCTCGTCAAAGGCCCATCGCCGAATTTCGACGTCGTGCGACCAGAGTTGATGCCGAAACTAAACAAGACGAATGGCAAGAGAACCGCGGTCGTGCTACATTGCCGAGCCACGATGTTCGTGCTGCAGAATGGAGCGAAGGAACCGAGGCCGGTACGTCACGGCAAAGTTTCGTCGATGAAGCGCTTTCAAACAGTTTCGATCGGGTTAATAGTCTAGAAGATGGAGAGGCTACATCGCAGAGTACAGTCAAGGAATATCTGCGGATATATCGGGAAGCGGGCGGAGATCAAGATAAAATACTTCAGGTTATTCGAGACGAAGGGCTCGAAGACCGCATGCGATACTGGACCCGTGTTACGCAATCAATGGCGACTACTGGAAAGGCTGCCAGTAATACAGACGCTGGAGATGATGTTGGGGATTACACAGCAATCGCCCAACCCGAACGTCGCTCGAGCCAATCTCTTATTCGGTCGGATTCTTCTCGAGCCGAAAGGACAAGTAGCGACACATCAAGTTGGGCATGGGCGGAACATGATGATGGAGATGGTGTGGCTAGTCAGGGCTCTCGTGATAAGGGAAAGGGCAAGGAAATTCAGACTCTCCCAAACGAGAGCGATTCTTGGACGTCATGGGGAGGTGAATTTGGTGATGCCCCACCACATTCCCCTCTTAACGAGGATGATAAGATTTGCAGCGATGACGATAAAGAGGATGAGGATGTATCGTCTTCGCTCATGGCGGCCGTGACGAGACGCCGGGCTATTTCAGACGGCCCACAGCCCCCGACAAAAATCAATCCGCTCGCAAACAATAACTGGTCTTTCTCCAAATTACCCTCTGATACATCAGACGTATCCCCCGATGAGCCGTTAAGAGCGACTGATTCAAATTCTGCTACTTCGATTTTTCACCCTAGGCCACTAGTTGTAGATCCATACGAGCATACACATGATCCTAGGACATCAGAGCCGAGCGCCCCTAATAGCAACGTTGTTGGTAGTGAAGCTCAAGGTCTTGAATTCTCACAAACGGGCTTTAGCATTCCAGAGGATACAGAACGCGAGGTAGAGAGTGGGGTCATAGTGTATGGTCCAACACAAGATGGCCGCGTCGAGCATCCTGTCGGGATTAATGGGCAAGGTCACGACCATGAGCCTGCTGGTCCTGCGATTCGGCCTGCTGGTGGCATCGTCGGCCGCGTCGCTGATTTCATGTGGGGAAATGTCGAAATTGGTCCTGCAGACGACGTCGAACCCGAGGAGGCTGTTGACATTTTTGGCGACAATCAAAATGCTCCATTTTTCGAAAACGACCATGATATCGAAAGGGAAGATGATGGCGAGGTTAATATGGCCCCAGATGTCGTTGAAGCCGCCGTCGCAGCTGGCCTCGATCCCGAAGCTGTGGACGACGCTGAAGATTTTGAAGGAATTATGGAATTAATCGGAATGCGCGGCCCAGTTGCTGGTCTATTCCAAAACGCCATCTTCTGCGCCTTTCTCGTATCAATCTCCATATTTCTCTGCGTATTCCTCCCTTATAACATTGGTCGTGTGTCTGTCTGGATTATTGCGAATCCGACACGTCTACTCCGTATTGTCTTTGGCATCTCCAAGTTCGTACAGGATGGTGTTTTACTAGTTGTCGGCTACACTTCTACGGTCGCCTTTACCTTACTCGAATGGGCTCGGGTACTTCTTCGATTGGAGCAAGGGAAGCAATTGATGCACAGCCTAAAAATCGACACAAGACACGTTGCCGCGAGCGCCCTCGATCGTATTATGACTAGTTTCATGTCCGAGATGCCGTTAATCTCGGTCAGTGAGGTGCGTAACTTTTCAGTCATCAGCCATGAGGCTCTCTTGACGGTCAAGAGCGATATCCAATACGCTCTTTCATCCACGGGTCGCCTCATTGCATATCTCTTTGGTGGTAACTATTTGGCAAAATGGGACCAGGCTAAGTCTTTCATTACCATTTTGGCCCCTGCTGTGTTCCAGCTGCTTAAGTCTATTCCCGGCGTGGTTACCCAACCTGGATCGTGGATGTTGAATCTCAACCTTTCCGAAACATCATCGATGAATCCTAGTCTCGCCTACTGGGATGCGAATGATAGGACGTGGGCTATTATCGCCGGGTACGTTTCCGTGTCTGTCATCGCCGGGCTCTACCTTGCTCGAGGAATGCCTTTCTCCACGGGACAGACCGGCCAAGAGTGGGAGGCCTCGGCTATCGATGCGCTGAATCAGGCTAGTGGTGTGATGAAGGTAATCCTGATCATTAGCATAGAAATGCTCATATTTCCTTTGTATTGTGGTCTGTTATTGGACTTCGCCCTACTTCCGCTATTCGAGGGGACAGGCGTCCGATCTCGTCTACTATTCACCTACAATTACCCCCTCACCTCTATCTTCGTTCATTGGTTTGTTGGTACGGGTTACATGTTCCATTTCGCCTTGTTTGTTT
Organism: Hypoxylon trugodes; assembly: GCF_022578975.1. Classification (NCBI taxonomy): domain Eukaryota; kingdom Fungi; phylum Ascomycota; class Sordariomycetes; order Xylariales; family Hypoxylaceae; genus Hypoxylon; species Hypoxylon trugodes. The sequence continues at coordinate 52,879 of NW_026250024.1, read as the reverse complement.
CCATGTGCCGCAAGATCATGCGAAAGGGCGTTTTATGTAAGTCCTTTTTACGGTCTTATCTGTCAATTCTAACATGTTACAGACTTCATTCGTGATCCTGACGACCCCGAATTCCATCCTGTTCGTGATGTCCTCGAGAGGAATGTCACTACGCAGCTCCGTAAGATATTATTTTCGGCATTCGTCTACGGAGCACTCGTCGTGATTTGCCTCGGAGGCGTGGTGTGGGGCTTATCTCTCGCTCTGCCCAACGTCCTTCCTATTCATTATTCATCCAACGAACCTGTCCTGGAGTTTCCTATCGATCTCCTCTTCTATAACTTCTTGATGCCTCTCGCTGTGAGGTTTTTTAAACCCAGCGATGGCCTTCATGCTATGTATACGTGGTGGTTCCGTAAGTGCGCCAGGACTTTACGGCTAACATGGTTCCTCTTTGGGGAGCGGCGCGTAGATGAAGAGGGTGTGTTGGCTTTGGCTGCAAACTCCCCGTATCAAAACTTTCCTTGGTGGTATCGATTCTTCCTTGAAGTTGACGACCAAAATGAAGTTGGGCCGAAGACATGGAATGATGCGTTTAGAGGAGGCAAAGCGAAGCCTATTTCGAGGATTCCGGTTGATGAAATGGGTCAACTAGATGCGAGGAAGAAACATCTAGTCGAGTCTGGGCAGCTAATTCCTAATGGACGCTTCGTGCGATCTCCGGCATCGGATCAAGTCAAAATTCCAAAGGGTCAGTCGGTGTTCCTTGATGTATCGGAGCACGATATCAGGAAGGACGGTAAGCCAGATAGGCCAGAAACGGATCTCTATTCGGGCGATAACTACCAGTTCGTCTATGTACCTCCCTGGTTCCGCGCACGCGTCTTTCTGTTTATCTTCTTCATATGGATATTTGCGGCGATTACTGGAGTCGGTTTCACGATCGTGCCGCTGGTATTCGGTCGCCGGATGTTCAAAGTTCTCATCCCATCCCACATACGAACAAACGACATATACGCCTTCAGCATCGGGATATACATTCTAGGCTCTCTGGGTTATTTTGTCTTCCACTTAAGTTCTATGCTTGGGAAGCTGAGGGCCTGGGTAGTATCGACGGTGGACTCGATATTGGATCGTCACGCCATCCAGCGCGCTATTCAATTTGCCGTTCACACAAGCCGTTTGATGTACACTTACGTAGTTCTGCTCCTCGCCTTCCCACTCCTCATCACGCTTTTAGTCGAGCTTTACTTACTAATTCCATTACACACGTACATGTATCCCGTCGGGACGGAAACCGCTAAGCGGTTCGATGGCTTACGGGAAGGTCACACCATACGAGTTATACAGGCTTGGACTCTGGGTATATTGTACCTTAAGCTCGGTTCTCGAGCTTTGACATTATATGGCGGTAGACCTGCGCATGCCGTGCGAGCTGTCCTTCGTCGCGGCTGGCTAGAGCCCGATATTGGCGTTTTGACGCGCGCATTTGTCATCCCGGGGGCCATAGCGTCATTTATCATGATTGTTATGCCGCCGACCGTTGCGTGGGCCGTCTTACACCATGCTTTGGATATCGATGCAGGAATTTCCCACGAACAACGAGTCCTGATTTTCCGCCTTGCTTACCCAGCCATGGCACTGTTCTGGGTTGGGCTGCTTATGGCACGAAGAATTTATCGCATATTTGAAGGATGGCAAGTCCGAATAAGGGATGAAGCGTATCTTATGGGGGAACGACTTCATAATTTCGGCGGAGCAGCCTCCAAAATATCGAATTGGAGAGGTAGCACGAGGCTATGATAGTTGTTTTTTACCCTTGACATGCAAATACAGCGTATGACGTATTTAAACGTATTAGTATGAATCGATAGCAATAGACACTGTGGTGCCATTATCCCCCGGATGCGAACTGGAGATTCGGTGATATTCATCTGTCTCGTGAAACTGGGGATGGGGTTTGTCTCCATTATCCACACATGTGGGTGCTAATAATCCATTTATATGGCGTACACTGGATCTGAGAGATTACATGGTACTGTAATGTAATAGACCACTGTGGAACCATGAAAGCCCCAGTAATCTAGTAATCAAGTAATGCCCGTCCCCGATAAATTTTCCTAGATCGTGATCACTTTTTTTTCGGTGTTACTTTTCGGTACTCCTACTTGGGCAAACCGCGATCTCTGGTGGCTAGAAGCTCTTTATCCACTTCGCTCAGGCACGAGGTAAGGACCAAAAAGTGTGTATAATTCGATCGTCTAGACCAGGTTAGATTAATCCCTAGATAGAAAAATTCCATTAACAATTGAAACAGTCAGTGTAAAAGCCCAGTAATTTTCATGTAGAGACATAATCCGAGTATCATGTTTCTCATTCATTACTATTGTAGCTTACAAGTTTCTATGCCGTGGGTTCTGGGCAACGTTGCTTCGCAGATATAAGACTTGGTTTGTAGTAGGCCCAGAGCATCAGGTAGGTCGTGTAGGTATCTTTATATGCATGCACATGCCGGCAAGTATGAAATTGAATCGGAAATTTTTATGAACAATGGTTTATTCATTCATCAATGTAGCAGTAGGTATGGAATATACACCTATTCTACCAATCAAAGTCGACGGAACCTAAACCGCCCCGAAAATCTCGTGATGAGGAATTCCCTTAGCAGAGTGAGAAAAAAACCCTCAAAAGAACGCCCAATGGAATGTCGTTCCGACGTTTCAGTCCTGGGTGACAATGTGAGAAAGCCGCCGAGGTCGTGGGAAAATAAAGACACGAAGAGTCGCCCAACTTTCTCTGTCAACCAAGGATGCATTGTAATATCTTCCCATTGCTCTGCTGTGCTCCCAATACTACCTTTATATGTTCATATTTTTTTACGGTTAATATATATTATGTACAACTCTATCCCTCCAGTTACACGGCAGCAGCGGTATTCTCCTCTAATACACCTTAGTACTCCTCGATGACAACCTCCTACGGCTGCTGGTTCGAGGCAATGGTGTTCAGGTTCTGCAGGCGATGGTGAAGGTGATGGTGCGAAACGCCCTCCTCGCTTTCAACAGATTTCCGATGATGCTCGAGACTGCCCCGCCTGCTGGGGTTTCGGCTGGCCTGTCGGCTTTGGCGCCGACTCGCAGCCTGTTGTGCAGAGTAGTACGAATTGTGTCGCGAGGCAGACATGCGATCACCCGGACGCTTCTGCATAACTTCCCGGGTTGGCGCAGTGGGTGGACGAGATACTGTCGTTGCTGTCTGTGGCCGTGTGTTGCCTCCCGCGGTCGATGGGCGATGCGAGTGGATTTGGCTGAGGTGATGACCACCGACTTCAGCGGTGCCCTGGGCCAAGCTTTGGGCGAAGGGCGACCGCTTGCGCAGTACTGGCCCTTTCCAGTAGATGACGTACACGGCGATGACCAAAACGACCGAAATGCAAAACAGAATCGTCGACGCGTATTGGAGGTTCATATCTTTCTCCCGGCCGATGTTGGTGTAGAAGGGTGTCGCCGGGAGGGTAAGAACACCAGCCAAAAAGTCACGAGCCCAACCATTTCCACCAGTTGCCGAAGCCGAGTACGGTCCGTAGGCGCAAACCATGTAATCGATCGTGGCCATGTAGATGGCATAGTTGGCGATACCGATGATGCAAGTGCCGAACATGGAGCCGATCCAGTGTAGTGGGGGTCCGCTGCTCGTCCACGCGAAAATGATGAGACCGATCGGTAGGCAAGGCGCCAACCACAGCAAGAGCGACATACGGGATTCATATTGGGCATGTTCGTCTTCGGGATGTTTCTCGCGGCGGCGCTGGTTCCTCTTGAAAGCGGGTAGGAAAAGCAACCAGCCGATAACATAACCAAGACCAATGGGCAAGAAAGCGAGACCAACTTGCCAATTATTAAAATTCCATCCGCCTTTGCCGTAGACGAGGGCAAACGATTGAATCTGCATGAAGATCAAGGCATCCGAAAAACCAGAGAGGAGCGAGAGCGTGAGAACGATAGGCTCGGTAACGAACATGCGGAAAGGACGCAGCCACGTGAAGATGAGCTCCCTGAAGGTAAAGCGATTCCAGAAAGATTCGATCTCGTCGGGTCCGTAGATGTTAGGGTCCTCGCCCGACTTTCTTCGCTTCTTGGCAATTTTGTTCAACATAATCGTCGTGCGAGTCTCAGGGACCGTGAAGAAGTGAAGAATCTGTACCGCGCCGCCGAAGATCAATTGGATCCATATACACCACTTCCACGCTTGCTCGGGAGGTAGGATCTGGACGAATCCACCGACAATGGGGCCGAGAATCGATCCGCCGACCGAAGAGAAGACACTGTAATGAATTAGTTGGCATCGCAAGCTTACTATAACTAGAGCGAAGAACAGGACAGAATAGTGGCGAATAAAAGACTTACATGTAGGCTACGGCATATTGTTGCCTGTCGCTTTCAAACATGTCGGCAATCATACCGAGAGTTACACTTCCTCCGGCCGTCGAAAGACCACCGAGAGCACGGCCAGCGAGTAGACAACCGAAGTTGGGAGCTAGGACAACCGGGAGCGTAAATAGATTGGTAAGGAACAGAGAAGCCTGTAGAATTGGCTTGCGGCCAATTTCCTCCGACCAGGGAGCCCATAATTCGCAACCGAAAGCATATGTGATCAAGAAGATGGCAGCACCAACACGAGCGGCCTGCTCGCTGACGCCGAAATGACCCGAAATACCCTCGAGACCGTTCGAATACAGAGAGGTATTGAAGTTCATCGAGGTCTGGACAAGGAAGATGACGGTGAGAATCCACCACTTCTTCCACGTGGGAAAGGCAAAGCCTAGTTCGCTCTCACAATCTTCTTCCTTGATCTCGCGCTTGCCCGTCTCGGCCTTGACCTTCTCCTTCTCAGCCACCTTGGCGGCGATGGTTTGATCAACGGTTGGCCCCACCGCGGTGTGGCCACCATTGACGTGACCTACCGTCTCCTCGGAACTGTAGGTTGGACGCTCGTCATTAGGCCCGAACGTGGCGGGCCACTCTTTGGAAGCCCCCTCCATTGCTGGATTGGGAGAATGAAGGGCGTCGTATCGTAGTAGGCAAAACTTCAGCAGTAGGGTGGAATTACCGAGTCTTGCTAACTGGCGTACAACCAAGTATCTCTCTCAGAGAATTGGCCTAGCTAATACCGCCCAGGCTAGGAAGGGAGGGAACGAATACAAGAGAGTAGGGAAAGGGAGGGAACGAAGTAATAAACAAAAGCAAGATGGAGACGGAGACGGAGAGGTGGAGAGATTCCTTGGTATGCAGCCTCGGGGTGGGAGTTGGTATGATGATGTAAGTGGCTTAATTACTAGAACAGCGGGAGAGCATGAAGGTAGGTAGGAAGAAGGAGGGATAAGTAAACCCGAGACAAAAGGCTTATTAGGAGAAACAAGTCTACAGGGCAAACCAACATGCACGCCGGTCTGGGGATAGTCTCCAGTTTATATACATGAGATGATGGCGATGGTCTGGAGCTTATTAATGGGGACAGAAACCAAGAAAATACTAGAGGGACTTTAATAAGAACTAAGTCTATACTTTATGTACCTACCACCTTGACCACCTTGACCTAGTGAACCTTGTTCAAGAAAGAGGCGAGTGAGAAGAAAGCCAGAGGAGTGAGCGCGACCGAACCGCAGACAAAAAAAAAAGAAAAGTGGGAAGTCATCAGGACCCTCGGGGATGCCAGTCCAGTGACGATACCTGGAACCGTCAGCTTGTATCATACTTTAATGTAAGTAAAGTACGTACCTACATACACGTAGATACATATATATGTACATATATGTGCCTAAGAATTTACATACCTTATCGTGTACATACCTACATAAATAATACATAATCCATAATATCTAATACAACATCCCAGTTAATCGATCAATCCACACTTATACTTGGGGATGCTCTGATGTACGGAGTAATATGTAGAATGTACGTTATAAGGTAACATGTACGGAGTAAGTAGGATGTAGTAGGATGTGTGAATGTGGATGTGAATGTGGATATGAATGTGGGTGTATCTCGGTGTCTCCATCAGCGGTGTTAGGTTAGATACCATTCAGGTAAAGAATTAAAATAAAATAAAATAAAAAAATAAAATAGGTCGGCGCTACTTTGTCATAAACTACACCTAACTTATGAACTAGTGTAAAAAAACGCTGGGACTGGAACTGAATGGATGGGACCGATGGACCCTGTGCGTTCCTTTCCCGAACATGATGCTACCGGGACTACCATGCAGGGATTCGGGATGTTTAAAAAAGAAAAAAAAAAGGAAAAAAACCTAACGACTGGAATGGTCGAAATGGCGGATTGACATGCGATTCGCAGCGGACAATCGGATGGAAGGGGATGAATAGATAGAATTGGGCTTCTACCTACCCTCTAGAATAAAAAGAAATAAAAGAGGCAGTTCGAACGGTAGCTTTGGACCCGCGTAATCCCTATAAGGTGATATAAGGTACTATAGGTATGACGACAGCATTGGCTGCAGGTTGGGCTGGCTGGTTCGACGTTCTTTTTTTTCGTCTGGAAGGTCTCGGTTGCGTTGCTTGCTACCTGTTATTACAACTGTTACTTTGACACTATTCTACTACTATACAGGTATACTACTATACTACTCCTCGGCTCGTTGGGTGTGAATGGCGAATGGTGAACAGAATCGGGAGAAATCCGACAAGACGAGATTGATTCGATTGCGTCGTTGGTTGGTAGGTTGGTAGGTAAGTAAGTTGGTAGGCTGGTAGGCTGGCGGGCTGGAGAATGTCCTGGCAAATCCGGGGCTCCTCCTTGGGGTCAACCGAATGCAGGATTTCATGTCAGACGACCCCATGTCCATGCACGCTCATGGCACACGATTTCTGAATTTTGTTTTTTTTTTTTTCTGGGGAATGCGGGAAATAATTGATTTATTTTATTTTCTTCTTCCAATTCATTTCCCGTGTTTGGGTAGAATATTTTGTATCGTGTACATCACACGTACCTTTTTTTAAATTGTATTTTATTCCTAACATTTTATTTTAGCTTTATTTTTATTTTTAAAATGCCTGCTTGGGTACCTAGGTTGTGTTTGTTGGAGAAGTAATTGGAGAAACATGGGGGGTTCATGGAGGTTATGGAGGCTATGGAGGAGAAGGATGAGGAGTACCAAACTTAACTTTACTAGAGCACAGATTAGGTACTTAGGTACTTACCTAACCTTATACGCTATAACATACACATTTCGAAAACATGCATCCTATTAATTTTTTCTAATGCTCCTTTCCCCTCCCTCACGTGTATTTTCCCTACTTTTTCCAAGATAGGCGTAAAGAATCGACAGACGATCCGGATGATCAAAAGACGAAATGGCCAAATAAAGTGAAGATTACAATGACGAAGATGAACGTGAGCCTCAGCAACTTGGATTATTACGATGATGTCATAAGAGGGGGGGCCGCAATTATATGGGGGGAGTCTTGGGGAGTTGTATGAGGAAAAAAGATGGAGGGAAATATGGAGGAGTAGATGGGGGTTTCGTTTCAATACCTCTTGCTTCCTCGCCTGATACCCTACATCTACTACATGTCTACGTCTGCTACATCTGCTACATCTGCTACATGGTCTACTACATACCTTTGCTACCCTCGAACACGCATTGCTCGTTGCTGTTACCTCCGACGACTTTCTTGCTAGCTGTCATGGTCGGTCTGGTCTGTCATGGTCCTTATTACTATTGTTTCAATTACTGCCTTACCCACCGGTAGTTTCGGCCTGCCTGGTCTAGCCTGTCGACTACCGCGCGAGACCCATCGAAACCCATAAAAAATGGCCAGGAAATGGTTGGGTTGCACCGGTTGCACACGACACTCCACGACACCACACGAAAAAAACACCGCAAAATTCCGTGAAACTTGCCCTGAATACGTAGGAGAGTAGCACGCAACGCCACGGTGGGTGTCATTCCCATTGCCCAAGGACTCGCTACTGTAACTCGGTAACCAATTCAAATGCAAGAGACGTACTGTATTCAAGTAAAGTAGAATGGGACGACACGTTTGCTACCCAACATAGCAAACTGCCGACTTATTACGTGGGGTCAGCATCTGTTCATATTGATCCTAAAGCTGGAGTACTGGAGTAATCCCCCCCCCCCTTTTGACCTGTGACCCCGGCGTGGGTTTCTCGCTTAGATAAGTTTTGTGCCTCTCTCGCCTCACGGAGTGGGATGGGGCGGGTTAGGTGAACGCCAAGGTGAACTTGGTGGAACTTTTTAAAGGAGTGGGATGACAGATGTAGTCCACATGGCTTGTAGAGGCTTTTTTCATGGTCTAACGAAGGTTGGAAGAGAGAGAAAAAAAATCAACACCAACAAAACACAATAAGACGGACGACGAAGTACGAAAAGAGAATAGATTGCGGCGAAAATAAAATACTCGGGATTGCAGCGCTAAGCACGTTTAGAACCTAGTGTTTGTCAACCATTGCCAAATACGTCATCGAGGAGGGACCTAGTTCGCCTAGGTTTATGCCTAGGATTATGAAGATCCAGGGGCTATTTATCCTCCCCCTGTCCTTGTTCATCATAAGCTTCCTAACTTTCCTGAACTTTTCTAACCTCATCTTGGCTTAGCACGTCTAGGCAAAAGCCACATCCGGGCACTTTCGTTTACGTATGTGGCCACTAGTCCACTAGTCTGCCGGCGCGGCGGCTTTTCCTCTTTTCTTTCTTCCCATTTTCCTTTCCTTCCAATGTCGCCGCATCTACGCATGTGGTCTTGGCATAGAAGCACATGGGGAGGTTGAGTTGTCGAGAAGACAACAATAAAGATGGGGCGACGAGGTTGATAGGGTTGACGGGGCAATCGGACATGATCTTAAACGTTCGAGGCCCATCGTCATCATCACCAGCACCAGCACCATCAAAACCATCACTTTGTAAATTTTGCATCCAACACCCTTTGATACACAGACAATATTAGGACTTGACTCAAGGTATCGAGTCAAGTCAAGCTTTCAACCGAGTTCTTGGCAAAAGAGAACCCTGGTAAGTAGTAAATGATCCTTCTTATCGTTATTTCTGTTTTGAGAGGGAGAAGACGCAGAGAGGCAGGGAAGGAAGAATAATAGAAGGAAGTTAATTTTTTCTAGTGCTTCTTTTCTTGATCCAATAACATCCGCAGCAGATATCGCGCAAGTCCGAAAATATGACTAAAATAAAAAGGTCGTCTTAAACATCGGTGCCCTCCACCCCTGGCATCGTGAACGACTATCTTTACCGCGTAGGCACGTCGGTCATTTATAATTAGACCCGATGGACTGCAGGTCCCATAACTTTCGGTCGGGATACTATGTTGGTCCCGTTAATCACTGCGCTAATTTGTGACGATCGAGCAATGAAAATACCTAGTTGAGCTTAGCAGACCTCCCACCATGTGCCTCGTCGCAATGCATCCTTTGCTAGGAAATCCGACTTTTTCCATTGGAACCATGCTCGAAACACCATCTCAGAATCTTCCATCTAACTCAATAGTTGGAGATAGTTCGGTCTCCCGGACACCAACGGAGCTAGAAACCGATTTTCCCTACCGGACCTCCTATATGTTTCTTTGACATGTAGTAGAGTAGAGTAGCAGAGCTTATAGTGACACGCAAGGGACACCTGACAGTCACGAGACCTTGGGGGGCAGCAAATCGAACCACACCTTGCTGCATCCCCCGTAGTATCTACCCAAACTCCAGGTCTGTGGGGTCTGGAGGAACAAGAATACGGGGTGATTAAAGTTATTGTTACCGGGTATCTAAATGATGGGGAACCGAGGATGTCCAACCGCCGAAAATCTCACCGGGGAAAAATTAATTGGGATCAAGTCAAAGTTGCCAAGTTGGTATGAGCGTCAATAAGGTGCAAAGAATCTGAAAAGCAGGCAAGATACTTACCATTACTGAGAGAAAAAACAGCGGAATTAAAACTCCTGTGCGAAGTACTAAACTCATCAAAAAATGCAAATACTAGTGGACACTGCGTAGAAACGAAACGACTGCGCGTCGTTAGAAGTGCGTCTCTTAATTTTAGAGCACAAGCTGATGGCGATCGACATAAGCCTTGTTAGGTGAAATGATTAAATCCTTAAGTCTTACTAACATTACCTAAGTATATTACTATTTTTATGAACTGAGCCGATCGCACAAGATGAGCTGTGTGACTAGAATGTTCTTCCAATGGCATGTAAAGCGCCCCTTAGGATGAACAACTACCTACCTAGGTAGGTATCTGTATCGAGAAACTCCTTCCGCTTGTAGTTCGCGAGCGACAGAACAGCTTCTCAGCGAAGCACCACCCAGGCAAAGTTCATAGGTTATCGCAATTTGACGATAGGCTCTAATTTTCATATGTATCTATGTAGGCCTTGGCGATTGCTGTTAACACGAACAACGAATGGCTTTTCATCTTTCCGTTCCAAAGCCGACGATCAAGTCGCACACAGGAATCAACGTAAAGAACAATTGAGGTGTTCTAAAGTATTCGATATTAAGAGCATCAAAGTTCTCTTATCTGAACCAATGGCACATCTAACCAAGAAGCCACCAAGAAAAGATGAAGACGCCACATCGTGAATAACCCAACATCCGAGCCGCAACATGCTTCCGACCCGACAACCCAATGAAGAGAGATTTTATAATTTTATATGCGACTACCCGCGAAGAGTTATAAGTCAATTCACCGGGGAAATGAAGAGAACAGAAAAAATCGCAAGGGTAGGTAGGTGGACTGAATCTACCTCACCTACCGGTTGGACGAATTTCAAACATTCGTGTACGACCAATCCCCCCGGTAAAATACACATACCTCATGGGGACGTCAATTCTTGCAGCCTTCTTTTCGTCTGAGGCGCCTCCACTGGTCCGTTCTGTTCGGGTGGATACATATCTCCGGTCCTGACGTCGCTGTTGTTTATCTATCATTGGCTCTTGTGATATCCCTAGAGCCTTTTCTGGCCAGTATTGCTTTTTCTTCGAATCGCGGGGAATCATGAAAAAGCGATGGGGCATCCTAGTTGGCTAGGAATATCATAATAGCAGCAAGGCCCTCCGAGTTTGTTTGGTCTTTCAGCCCTCGAGGTAAAACAAGATTTGAGTCTTCGCCGAGGAGATAGCCTGTTCCCTAAAACCGCATCTCTTCCTAGAATCACGGTAGTCGATGAGGGGTTTTTGTCCCTTATCCTATTCTTACTCGAAGTAAATCCATGCAAGACATGCATGCTAGCTCGCGCACCCAACCGGCAGACCAAGAGAGTCTTTTCTTTTTTGGACTAGTGCAGAGCTCGCAGCCTGCAGGGCATGCTTGTGCCGCCTGCAAGAGACGAATTGTCAGCAAGGAGGAGGATACACAACTGCAACCGTCATAGGATCGGGTAAGAGTTTCGCTGACAGCGCTTTTGTACCCCTGTCTATCCCCAACAATCGGTGCTCAATTCCAGAGGAAGACTCGCCACAAGATTAAGATATCACATTTTATAACTTCCATATGATTCATGCCGGTTTCAGACAGGCTGGTTAGAAATTCTAGCCGTCTGTATCTTCGTCTGTCCACACGTTACATGAACTTTCGCCCCTCACAAGAAAATAAAAGCGCCCGGGGATTGGATATCGGCATCGGTAGGATTCTAATCACGAGATTAGTACATGTTGAAGAGGGGAGTGACGTTTGAGGGATAGAAATGCAATGGACCACCATGAGCTCTGCAAGATTTCTCTGGGCATGCCATCCGTTATGTATATATGATCACTTGTTCGAATCAGTGTCGCACAAAACTGAGTAAGCTGACCCGGTGGACCATAGTATTTGGCAATATGGTGAGATCGCACATGAAGAAAAAAGAGCCGCGCATACAGGTTCGCAGAGAGGTTTCGAGAATTCGTCGGTTTTGTTGTCATCCGCACAGGATTTGGGGGCCGGGTACGACGTTTCGAAATCTTTATAGAAAAGGGGGCTAGAGAGGAGTTATTACCGCGATAATGCTTGCTACATTAATATCCTCGGTAGTACAGCCGATTGGGGTAATCTTGGGTACGAAACCCCGTCGATTGTAGCTTGTCACTTCTTGGTACCTAATGCTACAGAATTGGGTACAATTCTTTACATTGTTTGTCCAGAACATTATAAATATGAACTTCATCTAATTCCCAAGTATTGTCCTCAGCTGTCCAGTGCCACGTATTGCATGCTGGGTCTAGATGTAATAAAATCTACGATCGAGAGCGCAATAAGTGTAACTCTGGTCAACGTAACAATAAACGCCGTACCTTGGTGAAATGTCAATTCGTGGAAATTTATACCAAGGTGGGATGAATTAATGAGACGCTCACTTTGCAATATAAAAGCTCACAGCTCTAGAAGGTCGCTGACCGCCTTATAGGGGGTATTATAAAACATTGTGTAAGAATTGATTGTAACACCTTCTAGTTGTCCTTCACGTCCAAGTCAACAATCGTTGAAATGTAGTAACCTTATGTGGTACACCTCCGAATGCGATAGAAGAAACCCTCTGCATATCAGCAAGGGGCAGAAGCGGGAGATCGCTAGCGTTCTAGATTTTCTGCATCCTTCCCGGATGACATGCAGTTCAATCCTTCGAGACGAGATCAACAGTCCGAATTCGGATCATTTCGGGGGCGTTCCGTCAATGCCGGAAACTAATCGACTGATTTCCTGCAAGTACATCGGACTAACCCGGCAGCCTTGCATTTGAACATGGATCGTTTGCGAAAATCATCAAGGGCCTTAAGAAGAAGTACTATAGCGTGGCGGTGCTTCGATGATGTCGCAGACGGCCGAGACCTACGAGGTAGGCAAGGCATCCATCTTCTCTGTCGTATACCCTCCAGAATTGGAAGAAATTTTACTGACCGAGTAGTAATGCTATAATATTGTTGGAGCAAACATCGCGACGTCGGGATTCTTGCCATAATGGGTTCTTAATAACGACCTATGAGAAACCCGCAAATACGAAGAAGCGGGGGAAAGGGAGCCTTTATAGCTTCAATGCGCATAAGATATCCCAGATAGGTATCACGGTGGAGGGAAGCGGTCCTTGGCGTCGCGGGTTTGTGTGAGGTCGGAATCATTCACGTCGTCCGAATTACCTAAAATGTTTTGACTGCATAAACTAGGTAGGAGGTATCAAATTCGATATGATATTGCGACCTCGTCATAAATGACATTCTCTGGATGATATCGATGTCCCATGTGATCCATTAGAACGCACGAGCAGCACTGGCTTTCCAGCTGTCGTTGTAGATAGTTTTAAATCCATGATCATTGTTATCCTTCGAATCTAGGGGACCCAATAACTCTGGGTCGACAGGGCTTTCATTTGCCTCATCCATGACAGCTGATTCGGGTTGAGGATTTGGTAAAATCTTGTCAAGGTACCAGCGTTGATTTGGGCCGGTACAGCCCGGAAGATCATTCTCGGAAACCTCTACTAAATCTCCGCTAGGACCGGGGACAAAATGTCGAGCAGGTAAGAATTCAACGTCGTAAACTGGTTGAATTCGATGGTAGACGTCATGATTATGGACGTCGCGGTGAATCTGTTCCTCTAGGATTTCGTGAACCTGTGGGTGGACGGTTTCGTGTGTAACAACTGGGATAATTCCTTAGCATCTACATCCGTGCATTGTTGTGTATACCTTCTATACTAACCAGATGCATAAGATACGTTCTCGTCGATATCCTCTGTATGAGTACAATCTGAGATTTCCTCTTTCGCTGTCCGGAAACTTCTTTCGTCGGCGTTATCCTCACTTATTTCTTCGGTTGGTGTATTGATTCTGTCATTCTTGGGCACATCTGGTTCATACGATTTCTTCGCACTCGAAATTGAAGGACCACTTAAATGCTGCCCCGGTATTTCAATTGGTAGGTCTCTCGATTTCTTACCTGTTGCAATTGCGTTACTTGCGTGCGAGTCTCGAAAACAGCTGTTCTCATGTTCCCCTGCTGTTCTGTGCGGTGATCGTTTAAGTTTCGCCTTCCCCCCTATATGATGGTTAGAATTCGACGTCGCTGGAGCATTGTGCGTATTGGTATCAGGCTTGGATTTATTTTCGTTGCGCCTTGCTTGTTTATCACCCTTGGTAGGTCTGTTATTTCTGGAATTCTGGGGGGGTTCATAGCTTCTCCTAACTTGTGACGTCCGAGCCCTATTAGCTACTTTATCTGAAGGGACAACATCATCCTCATTGTAGCTTCGCCTTCGTAGGAGGTTTTTGAGCCGTTTCATGATGCAGGTGGTAGAGCCGGTCTAGAGATGATCTTGAGTACCTAGGTAGGCTCAATAACTACCTAGACGAGCAGAGAAGTGTTGGTTTCGTATTTCTTCGCTAGACCAAATATGACGACTATGAAGATAATATGGAGTGCTGCTCGAAATTGAGTCGAAGGCTGTGGAGCTTACTTAGACACCTGACCGTCATAGTAGGTGGATAAAGTATATGTTCAACGTCACCACTACTCGAAAACGTAGAAATCCTGACTGATCTGTAAACTTTCGTACGAGCTAGGCTATCTGAGGAATTGGGATTGAGAAACCTACCAAGGATTGCCATAGGATGGCATTCAACGAGCGACGGTGGAACTCCGAAGCAACTTCACATCAACATCACAATATACTTCGATTACGACATGATCGAGTCAATTGTTACTTTTCTCAACATCTTATTCGTGACTACTTGGTTTAACTCGCTTAGCGTGGGCGTAGTGACCAGCTCGGCATTCATTAGACTTGGTAAACCATACCACGAGACAGAGTTCAAGAGGAGCAAAGGCGGCATTTATGTTAGTATACTATTAGTATGTAATATGTTATCTCTATGAAGGAGAAAACTCCATGCACATCTATGTATTTCATCATACTTTGGGATGGACGCGTACCTTCGCGTGGTCCACTTACCCCGTTCTGATCCAGTTGCATCTACTTGATTGGATATCTCATCATATATTGGCCTAATTTGGTAACTTATATATGGCTTATTATCCACTATAATCTCTTTGAAGTAGAGCTCGCTATGCATTACATCAACCATTTCGCTCCAGCCTAGCTATATAAACCCGGATCTTCGGTGTTCTCTGATGACCAGAACCCAAACTTCCCACTTCTCTTCCCTATTGATTCGACTGCATTAAATATACTTGTTCGAGTTCTCTATATTCTAATCGCAACCTATTTTACACAATGAACAAGACCAAGGATGCTATTCGAGACTTCATTGGCAAAACCGGCCATAATGATACGACTGTACACGAATCTGTCGAGCCAGCCGTCAAACGTGAGACGGTTAAACCTACCGAACACCAAGATATCAACACAGCCATAAATAAAGAGGTTCATCAGGATCATTATCATCGTACTGTGCAACCCATTCAGGATAGGCAAACTTTGCCTGAGAAGCATGAGCATCGTGTTGGTGGTGTCCAGCATCGCGACTATGATCATCGTGATCATGAAACTACCAAAAAGACTTTAGCAGCCGAGAACCAGAAGTATAAAGACGAAAGGGTCATTAAAGACACCACCCACACCCAGAGCCATGCTCCTACAGTCCAAGGGGAGCATGTTCATCAGTAAGTTTTGGCGTGAAACCCCCGGGCTCTGTTAGAAATTAATGTTATACTGTAGTCACGTGCATGAGACTGTCCAGCCTGTGCTTCACAAAGAAACGATTCAGCCAAATGTTGTTCATACTACAGTTCCGATCCACGAGACTCATCACAATGCCGCTCAACACCACTCAACTACCTCCCTACCTCCTGTCAGCATGCAGGAGTATGAACAACAAGGTGGTGCGTTAGGAGGGCGGAAGGAACGCTTCGATGCTTTCGAGGGCGAACCTAAGACAATTCGAGGAACGCTCTCTACAATGCATGATAAGCAGGATTCGGGGCTGAAAAATCCACCCGAAGGTGTATTCCATGGTGACTACGACCCGCTGGATGGAGGTAGACATCATGTGTCTGGGGGACCACAAGTTGGCAAGTCGGCTACCACGGTGGGCACACACCCGGCCGTATCTGCTCAGTCGTCAGCCCAGAAAGAGTACAGAGATGCTGGAAAAGGTACTACTTCTGCTCATACTGAACGTGACACTTCTCTTGTGGAATCTGGAAAAAAGGATCACCCTAGTCTTTTGAACAAGTTGAATCCGATGACCGATTCCAATGGGGACGGGAAAGCCGGATTTATGAAATGAACACTTGATATTTCTACTTCATTCATCCTTATAAATGGTTTGGACTCTGATACATGTAGTTATATTGTTGTATGAATAATATAACAATGGGTTTTTCAATTTGGAATTACCCTGATTTTGACATATTATATTAGAGTATCCCTATTTATCGAACTGTGCTAATAGCAGAGCGTAAAAGACTTTTACTTGTAGAGTGAACTGTAATATAATGGCTAGACCTGTTGGCAGTTCATTTTACTTGTTTAATCACTTTTCAGGTACCTAGGTACCTAGGTACCTAGCTAATTAGATATTAGCTTATGGAATAATTTCATAGATGATTTCATACGATGTGTACCTATTTGAACTTACTACTTAGTTTATAATAATGTAAACATATTCTAGTCGTTATTAAGACTCTTATAAGTAACCGTAATAGTTATTAGTTTTTTGATCTCTTGTATATCTTTAAGAGTATATAATCAAGAGGTACCCCTAATAATGGCTCCTACCGCCTTATGTAGGTACTTACTTTAGAAAGTACCTATTCAACATGGTAGAACGAACTCTCCGTAATCACTTTATAAATATGTAGGTAGGTAGTTAGCATAGCTCTATTTATATGTGGGATTTACTTATGTAACAGAGCTACCTAGGTACTCTTGTACTTATCCTTCACTTGACTATAGATCCATCAATATATCTTAGGTACCTACCTACCTAGGTACTTATCATTACTTGAACATATCTCTTTGCATAAATTTTAAATTTGATGGGAATGAAAACTTTAAGGCATGCGACTGCTTCATTTTCAAAGATGGCAGCTTCGCGTCGTTATCGTCTTCGTCTTCGTCTTTAGCTTATCTATCTTTGAGCGAAGTTTCGCTCGCCTACTTAGAACGTCGTCTCATCTACTCGTATTCTAACATCGACCGATTCCTCCATTAGTCGTCATGTCCTCTTCTCACGATGGTGCTTCGGAGCGTCCTCCTCCTTCCGATCTTCCCGATTGGGCATCCAATATCGACGACCAGGCCAAATGTTATAATTGTACCATGATGAAACCAATTTGGCAGTATATGAGCAAACGCGACGGCCAAACCCGCGTAAAGACATATCTAGATTGTAGAGACAATTCTAAAGATGTAAGTCGTCTTTTAGTTGACCGTCTTTTTAATCTGCCGATGCCAATATATTCAATCAGAGAAAGAGAATACAACAACGCGAATCGGCTGCTTCGACGTCTGCTCTTCCGCGAAGACGCGACGCGACGCCACCTAGACCACCTGGTCCTCCTCATTATATTCCTATACTTCCTCGTCTAGGTTGGCAACATATCCAAGTACCAGGTTTCGTCCCCATCACCTCGTCCACCCATCGCTTCTCAACCCAACATACCAAACGTCCCCATCCAAAGAATGGGACGACAACCGGCTGTCGATCTACTTCGACAGGTAACGGAACGAGATCGCCAACAACTTTCAGTTCCGCGCGACGCCTCTCGCGCGCTTCAAGACGTAGAGTCTCTTCTCTTCCATTCCACGGCGTTTCCCACCCTACCATTTCTCGTCGTGGGTCGAGCGCGTCTATCCGTAGCGTCGCCACGCGAGGTTCTCTTAACGATCGTCGACAGTCGGCGATTCTCGACGCGGCGCAACCTTCACGGCAAGTACCGTTACTTCTTTGAGAGTATTTATTACTGACGTTTAATATATAGAGTCCCCAGCGATGGCAGTCCGGACGACGATTGAAGTAAGATAGCTAAGTTAGGTAATTAGTACCTTACCTAGGAACCTATATATATCATCATGCCATAGCTTACTAAAGCCGTCGGCTCGAAATGTAGATGATTTGATCAAGCCAGTTGAAGTTAAGTTAGATAATTACTTAACCTATTTGGATCGCCGGGCGAGAACGCGTACAGGGAAACAGATGCGAAACTATTAGAGTATCGCTGTGTTTTCAACGCCAAGATGATCAAGTACTACACCGGTGCCAACCGGATCTGGGGGTCATCATCCTACGCTCTCGTCTACGACGACAGACGTAGAGGGATTTTCGCGTACATCATACAATCATTTAACAATAACTTGAATGTCTCCTAGAGAAACACCCTGGTAGTTATGGAGACGTTCTCGTCGATCACGACCCCAGTTGGCAACTCCCAGACGACGGCGACGTCATGAAGGACCCGCGTCTCAATGATTACATCCTCGTCGGAGATAACGACGTTGTAGACGAGGAGATTGCCGACGAAGAACTGCATGTATGTGGGCTGATCAAGATTACCTAGGTACAAGGAAAGCGTCGTTCACGATCCAGTCGAAAAGCAGACCGTACTTGCCATGGACCGAAGCCAGGTTCGTGGAACGCAAGATTATCCGTCGCATTCTTTTCAAACCCCTTAGCCATTTAATCCTTAGTCACCTGGGTCTTGATATGAAAAGGTATTCGTAATTTGTTGTGCGACATTATATCTTACTTACCTAGGTGTATATAGGAATAACAGCCAACGTGATTAATCAAGCATTTTCTTTCGTGTTTTGGGTATGGAACTTAGATGATTTTGTTGCCTTGATAATTTTCGAGAGATGACGCCCCATGCCATGTGTACGCCTGGGGGATAGTAGAATGTCGAGTAACGTCGTGTTCATATAGAATTTCATGTAATCGTGATTGTCTCTAGAGTTGATTCTTCCGACAATCCACCTTCGTGGAGATAACAAAGACTAATGCGCCTATAGTTATTGGCTTCAGACTGTGGTAGTAGTAAAAGCCCATGTGCGCAAATCACGTCCCGATAACGTTCAGGATTGCGTTGATTGAATACCAGGTCCGCTTTTGTTATAATCAAGCACTTGAGTGTCAAGCCTTTCTCCAAGCATGACGTTGGGAAGTCTAGGAATGATTGTCCTACCTTTCAGTTGCCTTTCTTCGAGGAGAATCATATAACATAACTTTATTTAAGGCCACTGTATTCTCAATCCATGGTTCCCATTCGACATCTAAAACTCTACCTTCAGCGACGAGATAACCTGACTTTACCGGCCCGAAGCTGAAATCGCTACCATCAACCGGGGTTACGGCACAGTCTAATATTTTAAAATTCCAGGGGCGGTCAGTTGTCCATTTTCTTGACTGTTTCGGGTAGAGAGTGCCATTATCATATTTAACGCTAGCCCAACTCCAGGATGGAGCGGCATATTCGTCGTGAGATTCCGTAGACGTGGAAACAGCCGAAAGACGGTTAGTCGGTTCGGAACGGAATATGTAATACCATTGGAGGTCAACCAGTAACGCTTCTTTCCATAATCCCGCGAGATAAGTCATATTATGTTCTTCAGCTGCCATCGACGCGACTGCTGAAATCGCTGCGAGTTTGTCTCCCGGAAACGAGAGAGATCGTTGTGCATACTGAGATCGTATCTCTATCCATCTTGTTGACATCTCTTTCCTCTTATATGCTTCATCGACAACATACTTATGGGAAAGCCGGGTGTTTGAGTCTACAGCAGAAATAATGGCTGATGCCTCTCCAAAGTATGTTTGTGTATATCCATCCGGGCTGAACTGTATTGGGGGATCTCGGTATTCCTCGCCCGAAAGGCTGCTTGGGTCTGCAATCAGCTTATTACATGTCCATTGAACCCCCCTAGAAGTGAATCGCAGGCGACACGAAGAAAGGACCCATTCTTGTAAAGTCCATCCGCGAGAATCAATAGGATCTTTGAAATCTGGCCTTTCCTCTCGAAAGCCTAGGCTCAAGTTCACATGCGGAAACTGAGGTACTCCCCTACCAATAGTTATCTGGAATGGCTGTACCTTAAAAACGGGAGGAATTGGCGGTTTTAAGAAGCCACCGGAAGCTGCTGGAGAGCTGGCGGCTGAAATAGTCACGGCACCATGCTGGTAAATCTTCGCCATCAACGGTAGTTCCTTAAGCTTGTCTTCAGGGGAGTCTTGTATAATACACAAGGCATCAACCCATAGATAAGGAAAGCCAAGCCGCTTACTAACTTCCATGGCGTCCCCAACCGACTTAGGAATTTTTTGAACATCAAGGCCGTCAAGTTTAGCCCGTAGGGTTCCTTGGGTTAAGACGTAGTCCTGCTTTGTACCCCATACGTAACTAAGAGTTACGTAATTCTCCGTATATGTAGAGTTAGTTTCGACGAGGCGTGGATATACCGAGTCCCCGACGTCTATTAGACGCGTAGGTCGAAACGTACTATACGGAGCACATTGATGCTTTTGCTGACAAGTATCGAGTCATCTCCGTGCTACATCCGGCCATAATATCTCAGTTGCGGAGAGAGATTTCCACTCCGCGGCGAAGACCCCGTTACTGTTAGATATTACTTCCAACCAGAGTGTTGCACCGTAAGGAGTGATGAATATCCATGGTTTGGGACAATTTTCACTTGGTCTAGCCTCAATATCAATAGTGATGAGGTCGAATCCAGACAAATAGTCCCCCTTGATAACTATCATCTTAAGGAATATTTTTGCATCACAGCCAAGTGAGCTGAAGGTCAATTCGGGCTCTATTTCCGTTGATTTGTATGGTTGTAGCCCACCAGACGTGGACTCTGGTGACAGCCCCGCAAAGTATGCATAAGCTAAGCCTTTATGAAAATCATTGTCGCCGTCATTATCTTGCGATATGTCTTGTCTGATGGAAGTTGTCGTTATTGGCTTTTGGCTCTGATACCACGGTATATAGCGGCGGAACGTTTCCTCGTCATGATAAGGTAGTTCATTTCTCGTGGCAGTCAATACCGAGTTCCCAAGAATCGCACACATATTACAACCTTTGAGCATGCCATCGTGTATATCCCTAGCTAGGAGCTCATGAGATGACTGGATCTCAGTTAGGCCTTGACCGCTCGATCTGAGTCTCGTATATAGATCTTCGGTGAATAACCCTTCACATAATTGGCAGTGCTGTGTATGATTACCGTTATTCCGAGGCGAAAAAAACTGTTGAGGTGTATCAACTTTCCCTCGAAGCCGAAGCATTGTTAAATTTGTATCTTAATTACCACCTAAGTAGGGATGTAGTTGAAAACCCTTCGATCACTTGCTGTAGATGTACTTGGGTACGTGAGCACCACGAGGCTTATCGTCGATGTGATTTTCGCTTGAATAAGCAAAGCGCATATCATAAAAACCTAAATAGGTTTAGGTTAGGTTAGGTTAGATACGCCATCGCGCCCGCAAAAACTCGATTAAACTAAATTAGGTAAGGTGTGTGTCATATTCCCAACCCCCTATTTTTCGATCTCCGACCCGATATCTCCGACATAGGACCCGGAAATTCACGCCCTGGAATTTAGCCAGCGAACATTTGTTTCTACGTAACATAGGTGCCTAGGTACATAAGGGGTTCGGACTTATCTACCAAGGTTCGTCCTACTCCGCTGCATCTTTCCGAATAGACATATTTAATGAAATGAGAGGCGTTCGATAGTTGGATGAAGATCTCATTGCACAACGGCTTATACTGCAGGTAGAAGTAACATTGAACGAGTTAAATTGCGATCCTCTCATGTCGTTACGCCAAGACGATGTCGCTATCCGGTTCAACATCTTTGCGGGGCTTTCTAAAGTCCCCCTCGAGGTCTCTGGGGTTCTCAATAGGGGCACGAAACTCCGAAGAATCAGAGCTTGCACCCCATTCGTCGTGCAACCTATGAATTAAGCTATCGATATGCCAGCCAGCCTTTTTAACACGGTTAAACCATGTCGTTATTTCTTTTTGTTGTGAAGGATGCGTCATTTGTCGCGCCATAAGCCGGAGTGCGGCCATGGTACTGGGGTCCCAACATTTAGTGTGTTCGGGTTCGCTATTCATCGCGATGCCACATACTTGTCGTGCGTGCCATATGGGCGATGTTTGGATTTCATCTAGCACAGTGCTTCCGCTCGATTCAAAGAGGGGTGTCAATCGCCATCTATTTTTAAGAAGCAAGAACATAGCCGTGTGGTAGAGAATATTCGATGATATGCCAGCGCCACTCGCAAAGGCGATGGTGGGAAAGGTTGCATCGCAACCCTCGGTTTCTATCAAGGGCTGCAGCTGCGGTGGTCGATTTGTCCACCACATTCGTAGCTGATCAAAGAGTTTGCCGATCCTCGTAATACAAGACGGACCTGTCGGCGCTTCCGATACAGATTGAGACGACGCCAAATCTTTTTCTGCTTCCGAAATTGGCAAACAGAACTTCATCGCATCGGCAAGCAAGCTAAGACAACAGAGACAAGCGTGTAAGATCTCATGTGGCTTATTCTCGCTCGCGACAAATGTCTTCGATATGTTTAAAATCTGTGGCATAAACTCGGAGAGCATAATAGGTGCAGTTTGATTCATGAGGGAATGCGCGATTTCTAGCCTCGGCAAAGTTGAAGTTAGTTAATGTAAGATGCCAATTGATCAGACCGTAGGAATATTCGCTAACGGTCAAGGAAGCATTGCATACCCAGTCTCGCGATCAGGGTAAAGAGGCCAAGCCATATGCGCCGTTGAGTCATATCAACAAACTCGAACTTATGAAACCTAGGGGAGGCATAAAAGCCGGGCTTCCACAAGTCTGGGACATCTTGTACGAACAAAACTGTCCTCACAAGTGCGAATACTGCTATTATTCGAAGACTTGTGGAGGATGACTCTGTTGTAGGTGGATTCGACATGGCCCGAATGTGGAGAAGTCCGACGCCACGGCGCCTAATTATTTCAATCGGGTGGTCGGAAAAGGCCGCCGAGAGCTGCAGTAGGCTCTCTAACACGCATGGTGATTTCATGGCCAACTGAGTGAGAAGACATTGAAATGTCTGGCTTTGGTCATAGACGTCGAGCTGTGTGATAGAGCAAAGTGGAAGTCAGGACGACTGTCTCCAAACTACCCAGGTACCTAACTACCTATGGAGGATTCATAGAACACGAGACTTACCCAAGGGGCAACATAACGGAGGTAATGCTTCAAGAGTTCAACCTCGTCGTCCGATAATGAACTGCGCCCAAAGAGGAGCCAACCGTTTTCCTCTTCCCAAACACTGAGATTTTGCGGTGGATCTAATGATCGGTCCTGTATATCTTCGTTTCGAGATAGTTGGCTACCAACCTCGGAATTCTCGCGCTGCGAATATCGAGTCGATGCGATTAATAGTTCTGCAAATGGTTTCGGACGACCTAGTTTTTCCGCGGCATGATATGTAGTATTCGGCGTAAGATTGGAACTTGCGTCCTCCCAACGGGCCTCAGAGTTGTTGACAACAAACTAGAATTCGGGGTGTCTGTTAGCGGTTTGGTGGCAAGAGAAAGTTGCCTGCGCGCTACGGGGGCGGCACTACCTCTAAAGCTGGGTATCCACGAGTTGCCGAAGATGAGTTTTGCGGCAGGACGACGTCGCTTGATACTGTCCGAGAATTTTTATCAAGAAATGATATGCGCGTCTCATATCTGCATATTATGTCGGCGGCGTTGCAGCGCCCACACTGGGGTTTTTCTTCGTCACCTATAGTGCGCTTAGCATACTAGCACTCGGGGGTCAGGGGTTAAACCCATAATATGGATTTATCATCAACTCACATTTGCGACGCTGCACTCGACATCGCTCGCAACCAGTCCGGGTACGCCTACGCCGCTGCTTTGAATTGCGAGGCCGATCTTGGTCGCTAGCGACTCGGGTGGACATTTCTAGCATTATATTCTCTTTTAAAGATTTGGAAACCAATTGCTGGGTTGTGTTCTGAAAGAGGCATCTGGATCCGCATTGAACGGCGCTGGAATTACATCATCATCATCATCATCCGTAACATTTACGGTATGAAAAGGGGGTGGAACTGTTTTTCCGTGGATCATTTCACCGTATTAAACCCTCTAGTAATTACAAACGGAACAAGCTCAATAAGCCAAGTGTGGATCTAACTGCCTTTTCTGTTAAGCTTGCGGGTAAAGTTACCGTTTTGAGCGACCAGCTTTGAAATCGTAACACCCCTTATTCCACTTTCCTCTAGAAAGGTCGGTTTACCTCGGTATTCATAATATAACACTTGGGATTCCAACATATATAAAAGTTACAGGCCACTGTGCGACTACTATGGGAATCATGGCTTTCAATCACCCTTTTCACTAAGTATCCGCAATGGCCAACATTCCGAAAACCATGAAGGCGTGGGTCGCCACTCGAGCCGGAGTATATAAAGATGTTCTTGAGTTAAAGGCCAATTGGCCGACTCCACCGCTACCGAAGGCTGGAGAGATAATGATTAGAGTCTCTTACGTAGCGCTGAATCCTGGAGATATCAAGTTGATGGCGCTAAGGATCCCATGCAAACAAGACACTATTCCCGGCATGGACTTCGTTGGAGAAGTTGTCCAAGTCGGACCGTCGGCTTCGAAATCTAACCTGGATATGGATATCGGAATGGTCGTGGCGGGTACCGTGCCCGTGGCGAACATATTGTGTGGCACAGGTGTCCTAGCTGAATACGCCGTGTTCCCTGCTCACATGGCTGTAATGAAGCCCGTAACTTTGGATGAATCTGTCGCACCTGGAATTCTAGGAGTAGCTGGCCAGACTACGGCCGTGCTACTACGCGCGGCGGATTTGAAGAAAGGTGAACGGGTATTGGTGAATGGTGCTAGCGGTGGGGTGGGTTCCATCTTGCTCCAGGCACTCCGTGGGATGAGTGTACATGTTACAGGCGTCTGCTCGGCGAAGAACGAAGCTTTCGTTCGGAGGTTAGGTGCTGAAGAGGTAAGTCGTCTTCACGTTGCGTACTATAGCTCTCGATGACATGGTCCTAATATTCATCACAGGTTGTGGACTACACAGCTCGTGAATCTCTCTACGACCATCTCACTTCGCTATACGCGGTATCTTCGAAAGGTCCCTTTGACGTTGTTGTCGACTGCGTCGGGGATGAAACACTTTATCACCGCTCCCACGGGTATCTGAAACCCGATGGTAAATTCCTTTCCATCGAAGCAGGGCCTTTTGGATTTCTTCAACAATTCAAGAATAATTACTGGCCTGTCATACTCGGGGGGACACCGGCTACTTTCATAAACATCCTTAGTAAGCCAAGCGGTTATTCTGCTAAAGAGGTTGTGAACTTGTTCGAAAAGGGGTGGATTCGGGAGGTTCCCGTAGACTCCACATTCGAAATGAACAATGTTATACAGGTAAATTATTATAACGCTAAGGCGGATCTATGAAGCTAACAGTTTATATCTAGGCCTTTGATAGGCTGGCCACGAAAAGGGCTGTAGGCAAAATATTCGTGAAGGTGAATTAAAGAATAGTGCACCGGAGGCATAGTAGTCCACGGCTATCTTTCAGCACATCGCCTTTGATATACTATGAGAACTAGCTATTATAACCCTACATTAATATAGAGACGAGATAACTATGGGCTGGATATTTCGATGTATCATATTAATGTGTTTAGGCCGGCTATAAAACTTGCACGGCTGCCTGGCAAGTCGTTCATCTAGCTACGAGGAAGGTTATAAGGTTAGGATTAGGATTAGGGTTAGGGTTAAGATTAGTATTAGATGATTAAAAAAAGAAAAAAATTAAAATTATAGATTAGAAACTGAAAAATTTAAAGATCATTATATTAACACTTTTATTTAAAAAAATAAAAAAGTATTTTACCATGTTTATAACTTTTTAAAATAAAAATATATTAAAAATAATAAATAAGGATTTTGGATTTATATTTTAATATGGAAAATGGTAATAGGAAGATAGTTTCTCTGATATTTAAAAATGTTAAAGAATTATTAAAGGTTGAAAGTTGTTATAACCTAACAGGAGGAAGGCCAGGAAATAAGGACCTGATAGGGCCAAGGTAACCAATCAGAGGAGGTCTCTGTGGAGGCAACAGAGACTGTATGTTAAGGCTTATATAATGACCTTTGGAAGTCTCTAGGAGTATCACAGAGACAAACAAAAAAAAGGTCTCTGGGAATATTACAGAGATAAACAGAGAAGAGGTTTCTAAAAGTCTTTATTTAAGGAATAGAGACTATTTAAATGAAAGATATATAAAAAAGAAATCTCTTATATATTTAATCATTTTTTTATAATTCTTTAATTATTAATTTAAAACTATTTTTTTAAATATAATAAAAAAATTTCAAGCCTTTTTAACGAATAGAATCAACTTAACCACTTGATTTATTATTAATATTATTACCTTTAAATTAAAAAACCCTGGATTAACTAATCTAACAATAATTATATCTTTTTAAAATATAAATTTGTCATATTTTAATAATTTTTTAATTAATATTAATATTAGGTTAAGAAATGGTATGAATCATTTATAAAATATTCCTTTACCATCATTAATTAAATCTTCTTTTATTTTACTAATTTTTAAAAATAAAATAAAAATTTTTTATATCTTTTAAAAATTACTTTTCAAAGAATATTATAATTAAATATAGAATAAATTAATAAATCCTAACTTAAAAAATAAAAAAAAATCAGATAAAAAAGAATTTTAAAATGAAGATTTAGGTAATTTATAATAGCCTAGTCCATTACTACCTAGAATATCCATATCTATTTATATTATTTAAAATTTGTTATTAATAGAGAAGATATTTTAATTTATTAATAAGATGATACTTCCTAAGATATATTTATAGGTCCCAGAGTTAGAGATACAGGAAGAAATTAATGTTAGAATAGGAGAAGATAACCAGGAAGAAAAAAAGATTCTTAATTAACAAATTAAAATAATAGTCATCTTTAAGGAGATTAAAAAATTTAAAAAAGAATTGGCTTTAAAGGAAGCCAGATTAGGGAAGGCTTTTAAAAGGTCTCTATTAGGAATCTCTTAGTAATCAATCCCTTTTCAACTTTTAGTATCCCCTAAACCTCTAAATAATAATAATAATAAAGAAGGGAAAGATAAGAAAAAAAAGGGAGGTAGAGGATCTTAACCAAGAAAGGAAAGAATAATAATCCCTTTTCTACTTATTAAAAAATATAAATTAATAGATTTGTTAACCTATGATAGGATTTTAAATATTAAAGATTAATTTATATATATAAAATTTTATTTATTTTTTTATAAAGAAAACCTATTATAAAAAGAATAATAAATTTTTATTATTATTTAATTCTTAAATAAAATAATCTTTATATAATTTCAATCCATTTTGGAAAACCATTTCAATACTACTAGAAAAGAATCAAAAGAGTTTTAATATATTTTTAAACTATATAAACATTTTGAAAGTAAAATGTAAATGATGTTTAGTAAATCATTTAAAAAAAAGGAGATATGGAAGGCCATCTATTACCTCAGATAAAAGAAACAAGTTACCTTCTATATGATAAAATTTAAATAATTTGTAATTATAGGGTAATTATTTAAAGATATATAATTTAACTACCTTTATAAAAGAATAGCTACCTAAATAAAAAATAAATTATCCAAAGAAAAATAACCTATTATTATTAACAAATATATGATCAGGATAATTCTTCATAATAATAAATCATATAAAAGATATAATAAAAAAAAAAGGCTTTAAAATAACAAAGAATTAGGGAAAAAAAGAACCAACTAAAACTCAGAACCTTAATATAATTAATAATAATAAAAAATTTAAGAAGGATTTAAATAAGATTAAATACTATAATTATTAAGAAATAGGATATTATAAGAGTTAATATAAAAAACCTAAAAGATAACCATAAGTCCTAAAGGGAAGATTAGTTAATATAATAATAATAATATTAGGATCCTTAATTTTAGGAATATTTAACATTATTAAAAAAGAAGAAGAAAAAGAAGAAAACCCATCACCAAACTATGATGAAATTATTTAGCAAATAAAGATGGAAAATTTTATAGACCAGATAAATTAATTATAGGATCTTGATATAATAGACATGAGAAATTCCAAAGAAAAAGAAACAAATGTCTTTTTAAAAGAATCTAATTCTTTTTTAAATAAGTAGAAACCATTATAGGATATGGATTAGAACATGGAAGGAAAAGTAAAAAAAGAAATAATGTTTTTAGTATAAATTAATAATTAAAATATCTTTACCATATTATTATTAGATAAAAATATTATTCTAATATATTTTAATAGAATATAATTATATTACTAAATAATATAGGATTAATGGGATTTTAATAATGAAGAAAGATGGAATTAAACCCTTAAACTAGAATTGATATACCATATATGACTAATTAAATAAATGGATTATTATTATTATAATCTTAGTAACCTAATAAATCTAAAATATATGTTTAAAAGTAATAAAATATAAACCTAAAAATATAGAAGATGGAATTATAAGAGAACCTATAAAATTATCACTAAAAGAATATTTAAAAGATAAGGAATATTAGAACTATTTATTCTAAATATATTTAAAAATCTAGATTATAAAAGGGTAATTAAAAATGGATAAAACTAGGAATTTATGTGATAATGTTATAAGAATATATATAAGGTCTCTTATATATTATTTCACAAAGAAAAATAAAGCATAATTACCCTGATTAAACCTATTTATAAATATTTAAAATAAATGACTTAATATTTAAATATTATTCTAAATAAATATTATAAATAAATATTATTATAATATAAAAAGATAATTAATTAATCTTAAAAAGAAATATAACATTTAAAAAACAAAATTACAACTCTTTAAAGAAGAATCAAATAATTGGTAGATCTATCATAAAGAATGATCAATATAATCAATAAATAATAAAATATAATAGAAAAATTATTGGGAATCTTATAGACAACATTAAATAAAGTTAAATTAATATGTTTAATAAGAATAACTAAAGAACCCCACTTAATTATAAAGATAATATAAAAAGGATATAAATTTAATACCCTAATTAATTCAGGATGTATAATTAATCTAATCCATCCAAGATTAATTAATATATATGGAATATTATATTAAAAGAAAAAGACACCTTACTAAATCAGCAATATTAACAAAAGCCTCATTATCTATAATGAAAGAAAAATCAAAAGAGAAACTACAGTTTTTTTTATCTTAATCCAAAAATATTAAAAATTAATATCTTTTAATCTTATTAATATAAATTATAAATTAATTTTAAGGAAAACATGGCTTAAAACTAATAACCCAAGAATCAACTAGATATATAATTAATTTTATTAAGATAAATTAGAAACAAATTCAACCCCTAAACATTAGAAAAAAACTAATTTAAATGAATTAAAATAATAATTATAATAAATATAAATAAATAACCTCATAAAGGAACATTCTATACCTCTATATCTTATAATATAATATACAAATATTAAAAAATTAAATAACCAAAAATAAATTAAAATTAAAAAAAAATATATAAAAATATTTCCAAAATTATTTCAGGATAATCCAAATATAGATATAGATATATTAGAATATAATTAATATAACCACAGAATTATATTAAAGAAAAAAAAACATCCAAAACTATATCAAGTTTATAAATTAAATTAGAATAAATCCAAAACCTTATATATTATATTCTAAAATAAGAAGATAAAAGGATTTATATAAAAGTCAAAATCATTAATAGAATATCCAATCTTCTTAGTATTCAAGAAGAATAAAAATAGGATATCTAAATTAAACAAAGAAAGAAAAGTAATATGGAGGGACATCTATAATTATTGATAATTAAATAAGATCATGGTCAAAGATGGATATCTTTTATTATATATTAAAAACCTAAAAGAAGAAATAGATAATAATAAATGGTTTATATCATTGGATCTAAAATTTATTTTTAATCTTATATAAATTATTAAAAGAAATAAATGGAAAATAATTATTAAAATATTATATGGTTATTTTAAATATTTAATGATACCATTTAGATTTATAAATATACCAGCCATTTTTTAATAAATAATTTAAGATATTCTATAATAATTTCTTAGAAAAAATATCTTTATATATTTAAATAATATTCTAATCTATTTAAAAACCAGAAAATAATATAAAAAGGATATACATAAGATATTTAAGGCCTTAGGAAAAACTAAGCTTCTTATAAACCTAGATAAGAATAATTTCTTTATCTAAAAATTTGATTATTTTAGATATATAATCTCTTTAAAAAGAATCAAGATCTAGAAATCCAAAATATTTATAATTAGGGAATGGTTAATCTTAGAAACCATTATGGGAATATAAGTCTTCCATGGTTTTTATAATTATAATAGAGTTTTAATTAAGGATTTTAGAAAAATTATGGAATTAATAATGGTTATAATATATGTTAAAAATCTAAAAGATTTTAAATAAATATAAGAAATAAAAAAGGCATTTTAAGAAATAAAAGAAATTATAATAAAAGATCTAATAATAAGGTTATCCAATCTAAATAAAAAAAAATGATTATATATTGATATTTTAAATAAAATAATAGGAACAATATTGGAATAACTGGAAAATAATAGAAAATGATATTTAATTACCTATTTTTCCAAAACTTTTAAAAGATTAAAATTAAGATATAAAATATATAATTAAGAACTTATAACCATTTACCAAACATTAAAGAAATAGAGATCATAGATATTAAAAATTATTAAATTAATAAAAATCTATTTGGATCATTATAATTTTAAATCCCTTATAATTATTAAGATTCTTAATAATAAATAATCATGATAAATAAATGATCTTATATATTTCAACTTTAAGATCCATTATATTAAAGAAAAGAAAAATATTTAAATAAATATTTTTAATAGACTAAAAGATTTTAATATTAAAAAAGTCAAAGAAGAGAAGATAATATGACAAACCTATGCCTCAGAGAGGTATATATCATAAACCACACAGGCCTATAAAGGTATAAGACCCTGGAGGAAACCTTTTTCCTTACCGAGGCAGGGCAGGAGTATATAACATGTGACATGGATGAATATAAATAAGGGTATCTAATCTTATCCAATAAGTGTGACATAGATAAGTATAGATGAGTATATCTAGTCTTATCTAACAAGTGTAATGGGGGATAAATATAAATAAGGGGATCTAACCTTATCCATAAGGAAGGTAGCAATAAGGAACATCTATATAATTACCATAATTCTCCTATATATCTAATCATTCTTTTATGATTTTTTAATTATTAATTTAAGATTATTTTTTTGAATATAATAAGAGGATTCTAAGCTTTTCTAATAAATAAAATATATTTAATTATTTGATTTATTATTAATATTATTATCTTTAAATTAAGAAAACCCTAGATTAACCAATCCAGCAATGATTATATCTCTTTGAGGCATAGGTTTGTCACATTTTGATAACTTTTTGATCAATATTAATATTAGGTTAAGAAATGGTATGAATCATCTATAAGATATCCCTTTATTATCATTAGTTAAATTTTTTTTTATTTTATTAATTTTCAAAGATAAAACAGAAAACCTCCATACCTTCCAAAAATTATCTTTTAAAAGATATTATAATTAAATATGGGATAAACTGGTAGACCCTAACCTAGAAAATAAAGAAAAATTAGATAAAAAGGAATTTTAGAATAAGGATTTAAATGATTTATAATAATTTAATCTATTACTGTTTAGAATATCCATATTTGTTTATATTATTTAGGACCTATTATTAATAGAAAGGATATTCTAATTTATTAATAAAATAATATTTTTTAAAATATATTTATAAGTCTTGGAATTAGAAATGTAAGAGGAAATTAATGTCAGAACAGGAGGGGATAACCAGGAGGAGGAAGAGATCCTTGATTGATAAGTCGGAATAATGATTATCTTTAAGGAAATTAAAAGATTTAAAAAAGAATTAACCTTAAAGGAAATCAGATTAGGAAGGGTCCTTAAAGGATCCTTATTGGGAATCTCTTATTAATTAATACTTTCCTAACCTTTAGTATCCCCTGGATCTCCAAATGATGATAATGATAATGATGGAAAAGATAAGAAGGAAAAGAAAGGCAAAGATCTCCAATTAAAGAGGGAAAGAATAATAACCCTTTTTTTGTTTGTTAAGGGATATAAATTAGTAGACCTACTAATTTATAATGGAATTTTAGATGTTAAAGATTAGCTTATATATATAAAACTCTATTTATCCTTCTATAGGGAAAATCTATTATAAAAGGAATAATAGATATTTATTATTATTTAATTCTTAAATGAAATTATCCTTATATAATTTTAACCTATTTTGGAAAATTATTTTAATATTATCAAGGAGGAGTTAAAAGAATTTTAATATATTTTCAAATTATATGAATATTTTGAAGGCAAAATGTAAATAATGTTTAACAAACCATTTAAAAAGGAAGAAACATGAAAGGCCATCTGTTATCTTAGATAAAAAGGGTGAACTGCATTTTATATGGCAGAATTTAAATAATTTATGATTATAAAGTAATTATTTAAAGATATATAATTTAATTATTTCTATAAAGGAATAATTATCTAGGTAAAGGATGAACTTTCTAAGGAAGAATAACCTATCACTATTGATAAATATATAATTAGGGTAATTCTTCATAATAATAAATTATATAAAAGATATAATAAAAAAAAGAAAGACTCTAAAATAATAAAGAATTAGGGAAAAAAAGAACCTATTAAGATTTAAAGCCTAAATATAATTAATAATAATAAGAAACCTAAGAAAGATTTAAATAAAGTTAAATATTATAATTGCTAGGAAATAGGATATTATAAGAGTTAATATAAGAAACCCAAGAAACAATCATAAATTCCAAAACGAAGATTAATTAATATAATAATGATAACATTGGGATCTTTAACCTTAAGAATATTTAATATTATCAAAAAAGAGAAAGAATAGGAAAACCTATTATTAGATTATAATAAAGTTATTTAATAAATAAAAATAGAGAATTTTATAGATTAAATAAATCAATTATAGAATCTTAATATAATAAACATAAGGGATTCTAAAAGGGAAGAAATAAATATCTCTTTAGAGGAATCTAATTCTTCTTTAGATAAATAGAGACCATTATAAGATATAGATTAAAATATGGAAGGGAAAATAAAAGGAAAAATAATGTTTTCAATATAAATTAATAACCAAAACATCTCTATTATATTACTACCAGATAAAAATATTATTCTAATACATTTTAATAAAACATAATTACATTATGTGACAAACCTATGCCTCAGAGAGGTATAGTTATTACTGGATTGGCTAATCTGGGGTTTTCTTAATTTGAAGGTAACAATATTAATAATAGGTTAAATAATTAAGTGCGTTTTGTTTGTCAGAGAGGTTTAGAATCTTTTCATTATATTTAAAAGAATAATCTTAGATTAATAATTAAAAAGCTATGGAAAGAATGATTAAATATATAGGAAATATCTATAATTATATAGTTATTTCTTTTTTCTCTTCTATTCTAAGGTTTATTATAATATGTTACAATATGTTGCAATGTGTTGCAATGTATTGCGATGTGCTGTGATGTGTTGTGATATGTTGCGATATATTGTGATATGTTATATCTTAACATATCAATCTGGAGTTTAACTATGATAGGTTGCCTATGCTCTATCCCTCATAATCCAATAAAGGTCTTTCATAAATGGTTTATAACATTATAC
Organism: Hypoxylon trugodes; assembly: GCF_022578975.1. NCBI lineage: Eukaryota > Fungi > Ascomycota > Sordariomycetes > Xylariales > Hypoxylaceae > Hypoxylon > Hypoxylon trugodes. Next base: position 19,006 of record NW_026250024.1, on the reverse strand, counting down.
CCCTCCTTTCTAAATCTTTACTTTTAAAAATAAAAAAAGGTATATATCTTTTTCCTCCTTTATTTCTATGTTTATTGTATAAAAACTATATTTAGAAAAGTATAAAAATCAAATGTTTATTTTAATCAATGGTAGGAATGCCATACTCATATTAACTATATTAAAATTTATAATTAATCCATCCTTCTTTATTCTAACTATAACATTTCTAAAGAAGATTACTTTTTATTCACTAATTTTAAGATCTATAACCACTATACTTATTAGAATCAAAAATATTGTGATATCCTGGAGATAAATATTCTTGACCATGTTTCCTAGGCCTGTATTCGTTTAGAATAAGAATGTAAGGATATAGAAGACAAATTGATCTATCTATAAAAAAAGATGATAAAAAAGATTAGCAAATTACAGTGATTTTATTGCTAAAAAGACCTGTTAAAAAGATGTAATCTAGAATTATTAAAACTTAATAAAGAACAAGATATTAAGGAAAAATAAACCCACCTAGTAGAAGAATAAGCTTATATTATCAAGGAATAGGTCTAAATTAAATAAGGATATGACATTCCTATCTCTAAGGTTTCTTTTTTGGCTTTCCCTTTTTCTTTATTTGGGGTAAATTTTGATCTTGGCCTGATATTATTATCGATTATAGCTGTATGGGCCTTGGTTAATCAGGATTCTAATAGTAAAAATCTTTAATTAACCTTTAAACCTTATTATTTATAAGATATTTCTATGGTTCTTAGATATTATTCTCTTTTAAATAATCAAGCCATTTGATAAAATATTTGATTTAATCATTAATAATCCTAGAATCATAAATGGTTTTAATGTTATATTTTTCTAGGTTTTCTTTTAGTTTGACATTTTCTTTAAATTTGATGTTTCTAAATGCTGGTTTAAACATAATAATATAAAACATATTAGTTCTTAATTTCATACTTGTTGATAATTATAATCAATAATTTATTTTTAAAAGGGCCTTCTTAATTAAAAAGGATCCCAATTTCCTAAAATCTAATTTTTCATTTAATCTTTTAATTTAAATTTGAGATATTTTTAATATAAAATGTTATTTATCTTATAAAAAATAAACCTTATCTCCCTTACATAGAATTAATCTTTTAATTCTCTTTTTATTATAGTATATTATCATTTTATATTATAAAAATTTAAAATATTACTTAAACTTAACTTATAATATCAGGATTCTAACAGTAAACATCTCTGTTCTAGGTAATATTATTTTCAATTCTGGGATAGCCTTATTTATTAATGGTTCCTATTTTATATTTACTTATCATCTATACAACACTTTTTATGATGATATCCTAGTGGTATCACTAACCAAAATATTATATAAAGACATAGTAAATAATAAGAATTCTATCTAATTATCCTATTCATAATTAACGTAACTCCATAAATATTATTCTAATATCTGATTTAGTTACTCCATTTGGCCATCAGTCTAAAAATAAACCATCATAAAAAGCTTCTATTTGATCCTTAACCTTTTCATTAGGCCAACCCAAAATTTCAAAGTAAAAAACTTATCTCTATCTAAAATAATCTTCCTTAATAACCTATATTTATTAAAGACCTTTTTGATAAATTTAAAAGCCAAATCTTCAACTATATAGATTTCCTTAAATAACACAAAATACCCATACTTCATAAATTTATTAATAATAATCCATATACTATCATATTCTTCTTTAATTACCAGATATTATAATTTAGATAACTTAATAATAAAATCCCATATAATAATATCCTATAATCTATTTAGAACCTTAATAGATTATAAAAACCTATATAATTTATATCTAACTCCCTTAACTTTATTATAGATATTATAATTTAAGATAATCTTCTTAACTATTCCCCTGATTCCTAGGAAATCATATACTTCCTATAGTCATATAATTATCTTAAAGATTCCCAAATATTTATATAAAAGATATTCATGTATCTCTCATATAAATTCTTCCTGTAATATTAATAATATATAGGTTTTCCCATTATATAATACCATATCTTTAATGATAAAATCCTATATTAATAAAATATCCTTAATTCATAAGATTTCTTTTTTAATCCTTTATTCCCATTTATATTATGGCTTAATCAGATATACTATCAATAATATTAGGATATTGTCAGATATTTCCTAGAATATTGCCCTTTCTTTTCTGATCTTTTTAATACTAAAACCCTTTAATTTATTAAGAATATCCACCTAAATATTTTTTTTTCCTTTAATATGGTAAATCTTAAAGTTAAAATATATAAAATCATCTACCTATCATGATTATCTACTATTAAAAACCTTAATAATTATAAGAAACTTAAAATTACAATAATCCAAATAAATTTCTAAAGGTTCAACAGTTCTTAATATCTATGGTTTCCATTTCTTCAATATTTGGTAAATAATCATTAATTTTTGATTATATATTTTATATCTTATTTCTAATCTTTTAAAGATTTTGGAAAAATAGGTAATTGGATGTTATTTTTTATTATTTTCCAGTTACTCCAATATTACTCTCATTATTCTATTTAAGGTATTAATATATAGTTATTTCTTTTTATTTAAATTAGATAACTTTATTACTAAATCCTTTATTATAATCTTTTTCATTTCTTAGAATGTTTTTTTTGTTTCTTATATCTATTTAAAATCTTTTAGATTTTTAACATATATTATAGTCATTATTGGTTCTATGATTTTCCTAAAATCTTTAATTAAGATTTTGTTATAATTGTAAAAATTGTGGAAGGCTTGTATTCCCGTGATGATTTCTGGGATTAACTATTTCTTTATTGTGGATATTTTGGATTTCTGGATTTTGATTTTTCTTAAAGAAATTATATATCCAAGATAGTCAAGTTTTTAGATAAAAAAGTCATTCTTATCTAAATCCATAAGAAATTTAGCTTTTCTTAAGGCCTTAAATACCTTATATATATCTTTTTTATATTATTTTTTGGTTTTTAAATAGATTAGAATATTATCTAAATATATAAAAGTACTCTTTCCAAAAAATTATTATAGAATATCCTAAATCATTTATTAAAAAATGGTTAACACATTTATAAATCCAAATGGCATTATTAGATATTTAAAATAATTATGTAATATTCTGATAATTATTTTTTATTTATTTCTTTTAATAATTTATATAAGATTAAAAGTAAATTTTAAATCTAATAATATAAACCATTTATTATCATCTATTTTTTTTTTTAAGTTCTTAATATATGGTAAAAGATATCCATTTTTAATTATGATCTTATTTAATTATTAGTAATTATAGATATCCCTTTATATTATTTTTCTTTCCTTATTTAGTTTAGATATTTTATCTTTATTCTTTTTAGATATTAAAAAGATTAGGTATTTTATTAATGATTTTGATTTTTATATAAACCCTTTTACCTCCTTATCTTAGAATATAATATATAGGGCTTTAGATTTGTTCTGGCTTAATCTATAAATTTGGTATAGTTTTGGATATTCTCTTTCCTTTAATATTATTTTATGATTATATTAATTATATTCTAATATATCTATATCCATATCTGGATTATCCTGGAATAATTTGGGAAATATTTTTATATATTTTTCTTTAATTTTGATTTATTTTTAATTATTTAATTCTTTAATATTTATGTATTATATTATAAAACATAGAGGTATAGAATATTCCTTTATGAGATTACTTATTTATATTTGTTATAATTATTATTTCAATTTATTTAAATTAACCTTTTTCTGATATTTAAGGATTAAATCTTTTTCTAACTTATTTTAATAAAGTTAATCCTGTACCTAATTAATTCTTAGGTTACTAGTTTTGAACTATATCTTCCCTAAAATTAATTTATAATTTATATTAATAAGATTAAAAGATATTAGCTTTTAATATCTTTGGATTAAGATAAAGAGAGCTATAGTTTCTCTCTTAACTTTTCTTTCATTATAGGTAATGAAATTTCTGTTAATATTACTAATTTGGTAAGATATCTTTTTTTTTTGATATAATATTCCATATATATTGATTAATCTTAAATGGATTAAATTGATTATATATCCTAAGTCAATCAAGGCATTAAATTTATATTCTTTTTATATTATCTTTATAATTAAATGGGGTTTTTTAGTTATTCTTATTAAATATGTTAGCCTGACTTTACTTAATATTATCTATAGGATTTTCAATAGCTTTTCTATCATATCCTATTATTTATTAATTATATTAATCATTCCTTATAATAGGTTTATTAATTATTCAATTCTTCCTTAAAGAGTTATAATCTTACTTTCTAAATATTATATTTCTCTTTAAAATTAATCAATTATCTTCTTATATTATAATAATATCTATTTATAATATCTATTTAGAATAATATTTAAATATTAGGTTACTTGTTTTAAATATCTATAAATAAATTTAATTAAAGTAATTTTGCCTTATTTTTTTTTGTAGAGTATTATATAGGAGACCTTATGTATATTTCTATAATATTGTTATATGAATTCCTAATCCCATCTATTCTTAATTACCCCCTTATAATCTAAATCTTTAAGTATTTTTAAGGTAAATAATTCCAATATTCCTTATCTTTTAAATATTTTTTTAATGATATTTCTATGGACTTTTCTACAATTCCATCTTCTATGTTTTTAGATCTATATTTCATTATTTTTAAATATATATTTTAGGTTTATTAGGTCATCAAGATTATAATAATAATAATTTATTTATTTAATTAATTATATATGATATATCAATTCTGGTTTAGGGATTTAATTCCATCTTCTTTTATTATTAAAATCCTATTGGTTTTATATCATCTGTTGATATAGTTATATTCTATTAAAATATATTAGAACAATATTTTTATCTAATAATAATATGACAAAGATGTTTTGGTTATTAACCTATATTAAAAATATTATTTCTTCTTCCATTTCTCCTTCTATATTCCAATCTATATCCTATAATGGCCTTTATTTATCTAAAGAAAAATTGGATTCTTCTGAAAAGATATTTATTTCTTCTTCCTTGGAATCCCTTATACTTATCATATCAAGATTCCATAATTGATTCATTTAGTCCATAAAGCTTTCCATTCCCATTTATTAAATAACTTTATTATAATCTAATAATAGACTTTCCTATTCTTCTTCTTTTTTGATAATATTAAATATTCTTAAAGTTAAAGATCCCAATATTATTATTATTATATTAATTAATCTTCCTTTTAGAATTTATGGTTATTTCTTGGATTTCTTATATTAGCTCTTATAATGTCCTACTTCCTGGTAATTATAATATTTGACTTTGTTTAAATCCTTCTTAAGTTTTTTATTATTATTAACTATATTTAGGTTCTAAATCTTGGTTGGTTCCTTTTTTCCCTGATTCTTTATTATTTTAGAACCTTTTTTCTTTTTATTATATCTTTTATATAACCTATTATTATAAAAAATTATCCTAATTATATACTTATTAATAATGACAAGTTGTTTTTCCTTAAAGAGTTTATCTTTCACCCAGATAATTACTTCTTTATAGAAATAATCAAATTATATATCTTTAAGTAATTACCTTATAGTTATAAATTATTTAAATTCTATTATATAAAATATAGTTCATTTCTTTTATCTAAGGTAATAGATAACTTTCCATGTTTCTTCCTTCTTAAATAACTTACCAAATATTATTTGCATTTTATTCTCAAAATGTTTATATAATTTGAAAACATATTGAGATTCCTCTGACTCCTCCTTAATAATGTTAAAATAGTTTTTTAAGATGAATTGAAACCATATAAAGGCAATTTTATTCAAGAACTAAACAATAATAAATACTTATTATTCCTCCTATAACAGATTTTCCTTATAAAAGAATAGATAAAATTTTATATATATAAGCCAATCTTTAACATCCAAAGTTTTATTATAGATTGGCAAATCTATTGATTTATATCCTTTAATAAATAGGAAAGGGGTTATTATTCTTTCCCTCCTTAATTAAAGATCTCTATTTCCCTTTTTCTTCCTATCTTTTCCATTATCATTATTATTATCATCTAAAGGTCTAGGAGGTATTAAAGGTTAAAGAGATATTGGTTATTAAGAGGTTCCTAATGGGGATCTTTTAGAGGCCTTCTTAAATCTGGCTTCCTTTAAGGCTAATTCTTTTTTAAACCTTTTAATCTCCTTAAGGATAACTACTGTTCTGGCTTGCCAATTAAGGGCCTTTTCCTTTTCTTAATTATCTTCTCCCATTTTGATATTTATTTTCTCCTATGCTTCCAATTCCGGGATCTACAAGCGTGTTTTAAGAGGCATCATCCTGTCAATGAGTTAGAATATCTTCTCTATTGGTAACAAGTTCCAAATGTTATGAATAGATATAGATATTCTGGACAGTAATGGACTAGGCCATTATAAATCATCTAGGTCCTTACTTTAAAATTCTTCTTTATCTAATTCTTTTTTATTTTCCAGGTTAAGATCTATTAATTTATCTCATATCCAATTGTAATACCTTTTAAAAGATAATTCTTAGAAGGTATAGAAGTTTTTTATTCTATTTTTAAAAATTAGTAAAATAAGAGAAAGTTTGATTGATAATGGTAAAGGGATATCTTATAGATGGTTCATACCATTTCTTAATCTAATATTAATATTAATCAAAGAGTTATTAAAATGTGATAAACCTATATCTCAAAGAGGTATAATCATTACTGGATTAGTTAATCCAAGGTTTTCTTAATTTAAAGGTAATAATATTAATAATAAATTAAATAATTAAATATATTCTATTTATTAAAGAGGCTTAGAATCCTTTCACTATACTTAAAAGAATAATTTTAGATTAATAATTAAAAAATTATAAAAAAAATAACTAAATATATAGGAAATATCTGTGGTTATATAATTATTTCTTTCTTCCTTCCTATCCTGAGGTTTGTTGCAATATGTTGCAATATGTTGCAATGTGCTGCGATGTGTTGTAATATGCTGCAATATGTTGCAATGTATTGCGATATGTTGTAATATATTATATCTTAACATATCAATCCGGAGTTTAACTGTGATAGGTTGTCTATGCTCCATCCCCCATGATCCGATAAGGGTCCCTCATGGGTGGTTTGTAACACATTAATAGATAATATAGAACCAATAGGATTCTAATAATAAAAGAAGATAAAATTAAATCCCTAAACCAGAATTAATATATCATATATGATTAATTAAATAGATAAATTATTATTATTATAATCTTAATAATCTAATAAATCCAAAATATATATCTAAAAATAATAAAGTACAGACCTAAAAATATAGGAAATGAAATTGTAAAAGAGCCTATAAAATCATTATTAAAAGAATATTTAAAAGATAAGAAATACTAGAATTATTTATCCTGAATATATTTAAAGATCTAGATTATAAAAGGATAATCAAAAATGAATAGGATTGGAAATTTATATAATAATATTATAAGAACATATATAAGATCTCCCATACAGTATTTTACAAGGAAAAACAAAGTATAATCATCCTAATTAAACCTATTTATAGATATCTGAAGCAAGTAGCCCAGTATCTAAATATTATCCTGGATGGACATTATAAACAGATATTATTATAATATAGGAAGATGATTAATTAATTTTAAAAAGAAATATAACATTTAGAAAATAGGATTATGGTTTTTTAAGGAAGAACCAAATAATTAATAAACCTATTATAAGGAATAATTAATATAATTAATAAATAATAGAATATGATAGAAAAATTATTAAAGATCTTATAGACAATATTAAATAAGGTTAAGCCAATATGTTCAATAAAAATAGCTAAGGGACCCCATTTAATTATAAAGATGATATAAAAAGGATATAAATTTAATACCTTGATTGACTCAAGATATATAATTAATTTGATCCATCTAAGATTAATTAATACATATAGAATACCATATTAAAAAAAGAAGATGCCTTACCAAGTTAATAATATTAATGAAAGCTTCATTGCCTATAATGGAGGAAAAATCAAAAGAAAAACTATAGTTCTTTTTATCTTAATTTAAGGATATTAAGAATTAATATCTTTTGATCTTATTAATATAAATTATAAATTGGTTTTAGGAAAAATATGGTTTAGAGTTAATAACCCAAGAATTAACTGGATATAGGATCAATTCTATTAAGATAAGCCAGAAAAAGATTTAACCCCTAAATATTAGAAAAAGACTAATTTAAATAAATCAAAATAATAATTATAATAAATATAAATAGGTAATCTTATAAAGGAATATTCTATATTTCTATGCCTTATAATATGACACATAGATACTAAGGAACCAAATAATTAAAAATAAATTAAAATTAAAAAAAAATATATAAAAATGTTTTCTAAATTATTCCAGGATAATCCAAATATGGATATAAACATATTAAAACATAATTAATATAATTATAAAATAATATTAAAAAAAGGAAAATATCTAAAATTATACCAAATTTATAGATTAAATTAGAATAAATCTAAAACCTTATATATTATATTTCAAAATAAAAAGATAAAAAGATTTATATAAAAATCAAAATCATTAACAAGATATCTAATCTTTTTAATATCTAAAAAGAATAAGAATGGAATATCTAAGCTAAATAAAAAAGGAAAAATAATATGGAGGGATGTTTATGATTATTAATAACTAAATAAGATTATGGTTAAGAATAGGTATCTTTTATTATATATTAAGAATTTAAAGGAAAAGATAGATAATAATGAATAATTTACTTTATTAGATTTAAAATTTATCTTTAACTTTATATAAATTATTAAAGGAAATAAATGGAAAATAGTTATTAAAATATTATATAGTTATTTTAAATATTTAATAATATTATTTAGATTTATAAATATATTAACTATTTTTTAATAAATGATCTAGGATGTTCTATAATAATTCTTTAGAAAAAGTATTTTTATATATTTAAATAATATTTTAATCTATTTAAGAACCAAAAAATAATATAAAAAGGATATATATAAGGTATTTAAGGCCCTAAAAAAGTTAAATTTTTTATGAACCTAAATAAAAATGATTTTTTTATTTAAAAATTTAATTATTTTGGATATATAATCTTTTTAGGAAAAATTAAGATTTAGAAATCCAAAATATCCATGATTAGAGAATGGCTAATCCCAGAAATCATCATGGGAATATAAGTTTTCTATAGTTTCTATAATTATAATAAAGCCTTAATTAAAGATTTTAAGAAAATTATAGAATTAATAATGGTTATAATATGTATTAAAAATCTAAAGGATTTTAAATGGATATAAGAGGCAAAAAGGATATTTTAAGAAATAAAAAAGATTATAATAAGAGATCTAGTAATGAGGTTATTTAGTTTAAATAAGAGGAAATGATTATATATTGATGCCTTAAATGGAATAATAGGAGTAATATTGGAGTAATTAGAAGATAATAAAAAATAACATTTAATTACCTATTTTTCCAAAATCTTTAAAGGATTAAAAATGAGATATAAAATATATAACTAAGAATTTATGGTTATTTACCAAATATTAAAGGAATGGAAACCATGGGTATTAGAAATTGTTAAATTTTTGGAAATCTATTTAGATTATTATAATCTTAAATCTCTTATAATTATTAAGGTTCTTAATAATAGATAATTATGATGGATAGATAATCTTATATATTTTAATTTCAAAATCTATTATATTAAAGGAAAAAAAAATATTTAGGTAGATATTCTTAATAAACTAAAAAATCTTAATATTAAAGAGATCAGAGAAGAAAAGGTAATATTCTAGGAAATACCTGATGGCATCCTAGTATTATTGATGATATATCTGATTAAACCATAATATAAATGGGAATAAAGGATTAAAGAAGAAGCCTTATAAATCAAAAATACTTTATTAATATAAGATTTTATTATTAAAGATATAATATTATATCACAAATTAATTTAGGGATAACTAGTTAAGCCATAAAGCAAAAGCTTCCTAATGATCAATTAATTATTATTCCCTAATTCTATATTATATATATTATTCTACAGTTTAGAACATAATATCATACCTTCTTTCCATAAGGTATGTCCTTATGTTATATTATATGAAGAAAACTAAGCCTCATATCTCCTGGTATATATATTATGTTATAAGATGGATAAAGCCTTATACCTATATATTAAGAATATAATATAAAGAAATTCTAAGGTTCCAAACTAATGATACCCTTACCAACTAGGACCCTTTATCTACTTATTATCGATGTTGCCTAAAAGCTTGGAAAGTGACGAAGCTTTTATTTAGTAACTATGGGAATTGAATCTATGTCTCTTATTTCAGCAGGTGAAATTGGTCACTATGTCACGAACTAGTTTAGGGATAACTAGTTAAGCCATAAAGCAAAAGCTTCCCAGTGACCAATTAGTTACTGTTCCCCAATTCTATATTATATATGTTACCCCGCAGCTTGGAACGTAACATATTATATAATAGGAAAATCTATATATCATTAATATTATAAAAAAAGTTTATATAAAAGGTATATGAACATCCCTTATATGGATATTTGGGAATCTTTAAGATAGTTATATGATTATAAGAGGAATATGATTTCCTAGGAATCAAAGGGATAATCAAGAAGATTATTTTGAACTATAATGTTTATAATAAGGTTAAGGGAGCCAAACATAAACTATATAGGCTTCTATAATCTATTAAGGTTCTAGATAAACCATGGGATATCATTGTATGGGATTTTATTACCAAATTATCTAAATCATAATATCTAATAACTAAGACAGAATATAATAATATATAAATTATTACTAATAAATTCATAAAATATAGGTATTTTATATCATTTAAAGAAACTTATATAATCAAAGATTTGGTTTTTAAATTTATCAAAAAAGTCTTTAGCAGATATGGGCTACCAAAGAAGATTATTTTAAATAGGGATAAGCTCTTTATTTTAAAATTTTGGATTGGCCTAATAAAGAAACTAAAGGTTAAATAAAAGCTTTCTATAATAATTTATTTTCAGATTAATGGCCAAACAGAACAACTAAATTAGACATTGGAACAATACTTATAGAATTATATTGATTATAAATAGGATAATTGGATAAAACTCTTATCATTTATTATATCCTTATATAATACTTTGATTAGTGATACCATCAAGATGTTACCACAAGAGGTGTTATATGGATAATAAACAAATATAGAATAGGAACCATTAATAAATAAAGTTACCCCAGAATTAAAAATAATATTATCTAGAACAGAAACATTTACTATTAAAATCCTAATACTATAAATTAAATTTAAATAATATTTTAAATTTTTATAATATAGAATGGTAACATATTATAATAAGAAGAGAATTAAAGGATTAATTCTATATAAAAAAAATAAAATCTATTTCTTATAAAATAAATAATATTTTACATTAAAAATACCTTAGATTTAAATTAAGAGACTAAATAAGAAGTTAAATTTTAAGAAATTGGGATCTTTTTTAATTAAAGAAGTCCTTTTAAGAATAAACTATTAACTATAATTATCAATAAATATAAAATTAAGAACCAATATATTTTATATCATTATGCTTAAATTAATATCTAAGGATGTTGAATTTAAAGGAAATGTTGAATTAGAAGAAGATCTAGAAGAATATAATGTTAAAGTTATCTGTGATTCTAAGATTATTAATGGTTAGATTGAATGCTTTATTAAATGATTTGATTATTTAGAGGAGAATAATATTTGGGAACCATAGGAATACCTTATAAATAAGAAAATCCAGAAGTTGATTAAGGATTTCCATTGTTAGAACCTAGATTAACTAATGGTGACAAATCAAAGTTTATATCCTTAAGGGAAAAATTAGAAAAAGGGTTGATTATAGAGGCTATACTAATTTGTATCTTAATGTTGTATTATTGTTCCCCTATTAGACATTACTCCTTTTTTAATTATTTCTGTTCTTTTAACTTTTTTAGGCTTTAGAAACCATATTGGAATATCTTTAAGCCTTTTTCTTTTAATAGTTCCTTTTGTTATCTAAATTATTTAATATAAGCTAAGGCCTTAGCTATTTTGATATAAAGATATTTAAGGGCCTTTTTGGCTTAATATTCTTGAATAAATAGTTATTCTTCCTCATTCTCAAGCCGGGAAAAGGAATCAATGGGGATGCCTATCCCATTATATTAATAATAATGTAAAATATATTTATTATATTTCTTAAATATCCTAATTATCATTATATATTTAAGATTATGATTAAAACAATATGAATATAATATGATATTTATATTGAAACTAATCTTGTTAATCCATTTTAAAAGCTCTGTATGCTTTTGTTCTTAATTAATGTATTTATATTTTGCAGATAAATTAGTAGATATGGTAGGGATTGAATTGGAAGGGACCTATTAGGAAAAAAGATCTTTGAAAATAAAGGAATTAAGGAAAGGAGAAATAATATCACAAATTATATAGGTTTATAAGGATATAAGATCTCAGAAGAAATCTTTTTCCTTACCAAGATAGGACAGGAATATATAATATGTGATATAGATGAATGTGGATAAGGGTATCTAATTTTATCCAATAAGTATGATATGGATAAATATGGATAAATATATCCAATCTTATTTAACAAATATAATAAGGGATGAATATGGATGAGGAAATCTAATCTTATCTATAAAGAAAATAATAATAAGGAATATCTATATAATTACCATAATTTTCCTATATATTTAATTATTTTTTTATGATTCTTTAATTATTAATCTAAGATTATTCTTTTAAATATAATAAGAAGATTTTAAGCTTCTCTGATGAATAGAATGTATCTAACCACTTGACCTATTATTGATACTATTATCTTTAAATCAAGAAAACCTTGGATTAGTCAATCCAGCAATGATTATACCTCTCTGAGGCATAGGTTCGTCACAGTATAGTCATTACTGGATTGGCTAATCCAGGGTTTTCTTGATTTGAAGGTAACAATATCAGTAATAGGTTAAATAATTAAGTATATTCTGTTCATCAGAAAGGCTTAAAGTCTTTTTATTATGTTTAAAAGAATAGTCTTAGATTAATAATTAAAGAGTTGTAAAAGAATAATTAAATATATAGGAAAATTGTAGTAATTATATAAATATTCTTTATTATTATTTTCTTTATGGATGAGATTAGATCTCCTTATCTATATTTATCTCTTATTATATTTGTTAAATAAAATTGGATATATTTATCTATATTTATTCATATTATATTCACTAGATAAGATTAGATATCCTTATCTACATTTATCTATATCACATGCCATGCACTCCTATCCCACTTTAATAAAGAAAAAGGTTTCTTCTGGGGTCTTATATCCTTATAGGTCTGTATAATTTGTAACATTATTTCTCCCTTTTTCAATTCTTTTATCCTTAAAGATCTTTTTTCTTAGTAGGTCCTTTTTAATTTAGTTGTCATCATGTTTACCAATTTATCCACAAAATGTAAATACATTAATTAAAAACAGGAATATGTAGAGCTTTCAAAATAGATTAATAGGATTGGTTTTAATATAGATATTATACCATGTTCATATTATTTTAACCATAATCTTAAATATATAATAATAATTGGGATATCTAAGAAATATAATGAATATATTTTATATCATTGTTAATGTGATAGGATAGACATCCTTATTAATTCCTTTTCCTAGCTTAAGAATAAGGAAGAACAATTATTTATTCAAGAGTATTAAGCCAAAAAAGCCTTTGAGCATCTTCATATTAAAATGGCCAAGGCTTTAGCTTATGTTAAATAGCTTAGGTAATAAAAGGAATTATTAAAAGAAAAAGGCCTGAAGATGTTTCAGTATAATCTTTAAAGCCTGGAGGAGTTGGAAAAATAGGAATAATCAGAAAAGGAATAATGGCTGGTAGGGGAGTAATAATACAACATTAAGACATAAACTAATATAACTTCTATGATTAATCCCTTTTTCAACTTTTCCCTTAAGAATATAAACTTTAATTTACCACTATTAATTAATTTGGGTTCTGGTAATAGAAATCCTTAATTAATTTCTAGATTTTCTCATTTATAAGGTATTCTTATGGCTTTTAGATATTATTCTTTTCTAAATAATTAAATTATTTAATAAAGTATTCAATCTGATTATTAATGATTCTAAAATCCTAAATGACCTTGATATCATATTCTTTTAGGTCTTCTTCTAATTTAACATTTCCTTCAAGTTTGACATTTTTGGATACTAATTTAAACATAATAATATAAAATATATTAGTTCTTAATTTTATATTTATTAATAATTATAAATAATAATTCATATTTAAAAAGGCTTTTTTAATTAAAAAAAGTCTTAATTTCTTAAAATCCAATTTTTTATTTAGTCTTTTGATTTAAATTTATAGTATTTTTAATATTAAATGTTATTTATTTTATAAAAAATAAACCTTATCTTTTTTTTATAGAATTAATCTTTTAATTCTTTTTTTATTATAATATATTATCATTTTATATTATAGAAATTTAAGATATTGTTTAAGTTTAATTTGCAATATTAAGATTCTAATAATAAATATCTTTATTCTAGATGATATTATTTTTAATTTAAAGGTAGCCTTATTTATCAATAATTTATGTTCTATATTTGTTTATTATCCATATAATGCTTCTTATAGTGATATCTCAGTGATGCTATTTATTAAAATATTATATAAGGATATAATAAATGATAGGAATTCTATTTAATTATTTTGTTTATAGTTAATATAATTTTATAGGTATTGCTCCAGTATCTGGTTTAATTATTTTATTTAATTATTAGTTTAAGGATAAGCTATTATAAAAAGCTTTTATTTGATCTTCAATCTTTTTATTAGATCAACCCAAAATTTCAAGGTAAAGAGTTTATCCTTATTTGAAATAATCTTCTTTAATAGCCTATATTTATTAAAGACTTTTTTGATAAATTTAAAAATTAAATCTTTAATTATATAGGTTTCCTTAAATGATATAAAGTACCTATACTTTATGAATTTATTAATAATAACCCATATATTATTATATTCTTCCTTGATTATTAGATATTATAATTTAGGTAGTTTAATAATGAAGTCTTATGTAATAATATCCCATGGTTTATTTAGAACCTTAATGGATTATAGAAGCCTATATGGTTTATATTTGGTTCCTTTAATCTTATTATAGATATTATAGTTTAAAATAACCTTCTTGACTATCCTTTTGATTCTTGGGAAGTCATATATCTCTTATAGTTATGTAATTATTTTAAAGATTCCTAAGTATCTATATAAAGGATGTTTATGTATTTTTTATATAAACTCCTCTTGTAATATTGATGATATATAGATTTTTCCTTTATATGATACCATATCTTTAATGGTAAAATCCTGTATTGGTAGAGTATCCTTGATTTGTAAGGCTTTTTCTTTAATCTTTTATTCCTATTTATATTATAATTTAATTAGATATATTACCGATAATATTAAGGTATTGTTGGATGTTTTCTGGAATATTACCCTTTTTTTTTTAACCTTTTTGATATTAAAATCCTCTGGTTTATTAAGAATGTCTACCTGAATATTCTCTTTTCCCTTAATATGGTGGATTTTGAAATTAAAATATATAAGATTATCTATCCATTATGATTATTTATTATTAAGGATTTTAATAATTATAAGAAATTTAAGATTATAATAATCCAAATAGATTTCCAAAAGTTCAATAATTCTTAATACCCATGGTCTCTATTCTTTCAATATTTAGTAAATGATTATAAATTCTTGGTCATATGTTTTATATTTTATTTCTAATTCTTTAAAGGTTTTAAAAAAATAAATAATTAAATATTATTTTCCATTATCTTCCAATTATTCCAATATTATTCCCATTATTCCATTTAAAATATTAATATATAATCATTTCTTTTTATTTAGGCTAAACAACCTTATTACTAGATCTCTTATTATAATCTTTTTTATTTCTTAAAATGCCTTTTCTACCTCTTATATCCATTTAAAATCCTTTGGATTTTTGACACATATTATAACCATTATTAATTCCATAATTTTCTTAAAATCCTTAATTAAAGCTTTATTATAATTATAAAAACCATAAAAGACTTATATTCCTATAATGATTTCTAAGATTAACCATTCCCTAATTATGGATATTTTGGATTTCTAAATCTTGATTTTTCCTAGAGAAATTATATATCCAAGGTAATTAAATTTTTAAATAAAGAAGTCATTCTTATTTAGATCCATAAGAAACTTAGCTTCTCCTAGGGTCTTAAATATCTTATATATATCCTTTTTATATTGTTTTTTGGTTCTTAAATAAATTAGAATGTTATTTAAATATATGAAAGTGTTTTTTCTAAAGAATTATTATAAAATATTTTAGATTATTTATTAAAAGGTGGCTAGCATATTTGTGAGTCTAAATGGTATTATCAAACATTCAAAATGACCATATAATATTCTGATAATTGTTTTCTATTTGTTTCTTTTAATAATTTATATAAGATTAAAAATGAATTTCAGATTTAATAAAGTAAACCATTTATTACTATTTATTTCTTCTTTTAGGCTCTTAATATATAATAAAGGATACCCATTTTTAACCATGATCTTATTTAGTTATTAATAATTGTAGATATCTTTTCATATTATTTTTCTTTTTTTATTTAGTTTAGATATTTCATTTTTATTCTTTTTAGGTATTAAGAAGATTAGATATCCTGTTAATAATTTTAATTTTTATATAAATCTTTTTGCCTCCTTATCTTGGAATATAATATATAAGACTTTGGATTTATTCTAATTTAATTTATAAACTTAATATAATTTTGAATATTCTCTTTTTTTTAATATTATTTTATAATTATATTAACTATATTCTGATATGTTTATATCCATATTTGGATTATCCTAGAACAATTTAGGAAACATTTTTATATATTTTTCTTTAGTTTTAATTTATTTTTGGTTATTTAATTCTTTAATATCTATATATTATATCATAAGATATAAAAATATGGAATATTCCTTCATAAGGTTGCCTATTTATACTTACTATAATTGCTATTTTAATTCACTTGAATTAACCTTTTTCCAATGTTTAGGGGTTGAATCTTTTTCTGGTTTATCTTAATAAAATTAATTTTATACCTAATTGATTCTTGGATTATTAATTTTAAATCATATCTTCCTTAAAATTAATTTATAGTTTATATTAATAAGATTAAAAAATATCAATTCTTAATGTCTTTAGATTAAGATAAAAAAAGTTATAGTTTCTCTTTTGACTTTTCTTCTATTATAGGCAATAAGGCTTCCATTAATGTTGCTAATTTGGTAAGATATCTTTTTTTTTAATATAATATTCTATATATATTAATTAATCTTAGATGGATCAAATTAATTATATATCCTAAATCAATTAGGACATTAAATTTATATCCTTTTCATATTATCTTTATAATTAAATAGGATCCTTTGGTTATTCCTATTAAATATATTGATTTAATTTTATTTAATATTATCTATAAGATCTTTAACAATTTTTCCATTATATTCTATTATTTATTAATCATATTAATCATTTTTTATAACAGGTTTATTAATTATTTAATTCTTTCTTAAAAAGTTATAATCTTATTTTTTAAATGTTATATTTCTTTTTGAGATTGGTTAATCATTTCCTTATATTATAATAATATTTAAATATTAGGTTACTTGTTTTAAATATTTATAAATAGGTTTAGTTAAAGTAATTATGCTTTATTTTTCTTTATAGAGTATTATATAGGAGACCTTATATATGTTCCTATAATATTATTATGTGAATTCTTGGTTCTATCTATTTTTGATTATCCCTTTATAATCTAGATCTTTAAGTATATTTAGGGTAAATAATTCTGATATTCCTTATCTTTTGAATATTCTTTTAATAATGATTCTATAGGCTCTTCTGCAATTCTGTTTCCTATATTTTTAGGTCTATATTTTATTATTTTTAGATATATATCTTAGATCTATTAAATTACCAAAATTATAATAATAATAATCTATTTATTTAATTAATTATATATAATATATTAATTCTGGTTTGGAAGTTTAATTCTATCTTCTTTTATTATTAAAATCTTATTAATCCTATATTATTTATTAATATAATTATATTCTATCAAAATATATTAAAATAATATTTTCATCTGGTAGTAGTATAGTAAAGATATTTTAATTATTAATCTATATTAAAAATATCATTTTTCTTTCCATTTTTCCTTCTATGTTCTAATTTATATCTTATAATGGTCTTGATTTATCTAAAAAAGAATTGGATTTTTCTAAAAAAATATTTATTTCTTTTTCTTTAGAGTCCCTTATGTTTATTATATTAAGATTCCATAATTAATTTATTTAATTTATAAAACTTTTCATTTCTATTTATTAGACGGCTTTATCATAATCTAGTGGTAGGCTTTCCTATTCTTCTTTTCTTTTAATAATATTAAATATTCTTAAAGTTAAAGATCTTAATGTTATCATTGTTATATTAACTGATCTTCCTTCTGGGATTTATGGCTGTTTCTTAGGTTTCTTATATTGGCTTTTATAATATCCTATTTCCTAATAATTATAATACTTAACCTTATTTAAATCCTTCTTGGATTTCTTATTATTACTAATTATATTTAGATTCTGAATCTTAGTTGGTTCTTTTTTTCCTTAATTTTTTGTTATTTTGGATTAGGGTTAGGGTTAGGGTTAGGGTTAGGGTTAGGGTTAGGGTTAGGGTTAGGGTTAGGGTTAGGGTTAGGGTTAGGGTTAGGGTTAGGGTTAG